>NC_092374.1:181133986-181788486 GCF_030028105.1 Mobula birostris
GAACAGTCACTACCCCTCAACCATTAGGCTCGTGAACAAAAGAGGATAACTACACTCATCTATTGAGATGATCCCACAACCAATGGTTTCACTTTAAGGACTCTATCTTATTACTTCTGTTAAGGCATAGTAGTGTAGTGAGAATGGCTCCAGGGGCCGTGTTTTGTATTGTGTGTGGATGCAGGAAGTCCGGGAGACATCCAGCCTCCCAGATAAACACATCTGCACCAGGTGTATTGAATTGCAGCTCCTGAGAGAACAGATTAGGGAACCAGAGATGCAGCTCGATGACCTTTGACACATGGGAGAATGAGGAGGTGATAGACAGGAGCTACAGGGAGGTAGTCACACTGAGATTGCAGGAGATAACCAAATGACTGTCAGGAGAAGGAGGGGAAATGCACAGCCAGTGCAGAGTACACCTGTGGCCATTTCCTCAGTAATAATTATACAACTTTAGATATTGTGAGTTTAATGTTGAAGGATACACACTGCATCCAAAGGATAGGCAGGAAGGCAGATGGGTAGCGTTATTCTGTTGGTAAAAAAATAAATCAAATCATTAGAAAGAGGTGACATAGGGTCGGAAGGTGTTGATTCATTGTGGATAGAGCTAAGGAACTGCAAGAGTAAAAGGACCCTGATGGGAGATGTATACTGACCCCCAAACATTAGTGAGGATGTGGTCTACAAATGACAATGGGAGATAAAAATGCATTACAAGAGGCAGTACCCTCTTGGGATATTTCCATATGCAGGCAGATTGGGGAAATCAGGTTGGTGCTGAATCCCAAGAGAAGGATTTCTAGAATGCCTACAAGGTGGCTTTTTAGAGCAGCTCATTGTTGAGCCCACAAGGGGAATCAGCTATTCTGGACTGGGTGTTGTGTGATGAACCAGAACTGATTAGAGATCTTTAAGGTAAGGGAACCCTTAGGGGAAAGTGATCAAAATAAAATTGAATTCACTCTGAAATTTGAGAAGGAGAAGTTAAAGTCAGATGTATCAGTACTACCATAGAGTAAAGGGAATTACAGAGGCATGAGAGAGAAGTTGGCCAAAATTGATTGGAAAAGAACACTGGCAGGGATGATGGCAGAGCAACAAAGGCTGGAATTTCTGCAAACAATTTGGAAAGCACAGAATACATACATCTCAAAGAGGAAGGAATATTCTGAAGGAAAGTTGTCACAACTGTGGCTAACAAGAGAAGTCAAAGCCAACATAAAAGCCAAAGAGACAACATATAACTGAGCAACAATTAGTGGAAGCTAGAGGATTGGGAAGCTTTTAAAAACCAACAGAAGGCAACTGAAAAGTAATTAAGATATAGCTGGAATATGAAAGTAAGCTAACCAATAATATTAATGGTGATAAAAAATGTTTCTTCAGATACATAAGGTGGAACAGCGAGAAGAGAGTGGATATCTACAATTGGAAAATCATGCTGGAGAGGTAGTAATTGGGGTCACGGAAATGGCAGACAAACTGAATGAGTATTTTGTATCATTCTTCACTGAGGAAAACACTAGCAGTATGGTGTATGGTGGAAGTTCAAGGTGTCAGGTGTCACAAAATGTGTGAAGTTATCATAACTAGAGAGAAGTTTCTTGGGAGACTTAAAGATCTGAAGGTAAATAAGTCACCCAGACCAGATGGTGTACACCCCCAGGATTCTGAAAGAAGAGGTAGAAGAGATTGTGGAGATATTAGTAATGATCTTTCAAGAATCAGTAGATTCTGGAATGGTTTTAGAAGACTGGAAAATTGCAAATGTCATTCCACTCATCAACAAGGGAGAGAAGCAGAATAAAAGGAAATTATAGGCCAGTTAGGCTGACCTCAGAGGTTGGGAAGATGTTGGAGTTGATTGTTTTGGGGTACTTGGAGATACATGATAAAATAGACTGTAGTCAGCATGATTTCCTTAAGGAAAAAATCTTGTCTGACATATCTGTTGGAACTCTCTGAAGAAGTAACAAGCTGGATAGACAAAGGAGAATCAGTTGATGTTGTGTACTTGCATTTTCAGAAGGCCTTTGACAAGATGCCACACGAAGCTGCTTAACAAGCTACGAGCCCATAGTTTTACAGGAAAGATTCTAGCATGGATAATTGGCAGTGACTGATTGGCAGGAGATGAAGAGTGGGCTGCTGGTGACTAGTGGGGTTCTGCAGGGATCTGTGTTGGGACCAATTCTTTTTACATTACATTACAATGATTTGAATGATGGAATTGCTGGCTCTGTTGTAAAGTTTGCAAAAAATATGAAGATAAGTGGAGGGGCAGGTAGTTTTGAGGAAGTAGAGAGGCTACAGAAGGAATTAGGCAGATTAGGTGAATGGCCAGATTAGAAGCAGTAGATGGCATACTATATTGGAAAGTGTATAGTCATGAACTTTGGGAGAAGAAATGAAAGGGTTGACTATACAAGATACAAAAAACTGAGGTGTAAAGGGACTTGGGAATCCTTGAGCAGGAATCCCTAAAGGTTACTTTGCAGGGTGAGTCTGTGGTGAGGAAGGCAAATGTGATGTTAGCATTCATTTCAAGAGGACTAGAACGTAAAAGCAAGGTTGTAATGTTGAAACTTTATAAAGCACTGGTGAGGCCTCACTTGGAATATTATGGGCAGTTTTGGGCTCCTTCTCTTAGAAAGGATGTACTGAAAGTCAAGAGGGTTCAAAGGAGGTTCACAAAAATAATTCCAGGTTTTAGTGGCCTATCGTATGAAGAGTGTTGATGGCTCTGGACCAGTATTCACTTGAATTCGGAAAAAATGAGGTGTTACCTCATTGAAACCTATCAAATGATGAAAGGCCTTGATAGAGTGGATGTGGAGAGGATGTTTCCTATGGTATAAGAGTCAAAGACCAGAGGACACAGCCTCAGAATAGAAGGGTGTCCTTTTAGAACAGTGATTATGAGGAGGTTCTTTAGTCAGATAGTGGTGAATTTGTGGAATACATTGCCACTGGCAGCTGTGGAGGCCAAATCTCTATGCATATTTAAGGCAGAGGTTGATAGATTCTTGATTGGTCAGGGTATGAAGGGATACGGGGAGAAATCAGGAGATCGGGGCTGAGAGGAAAATGGATTGGCCATCATGAAACAGTGAACAGACTCAATGGACCATATGGCCTAATTCTGTTCCTATATCTTATGGTCTTATATTAGAACTTTAAAAATTGTCAGACAAGGATAAAAACAAAGACGATATTTGGGAACAAAATCCTTCAGGCGTGGGCACCAAGCAGTATGGCGAGTATATGGGGCAGACTAAGAAGCGGACTCACATTTACTGTTCTTCACTACACAGGAACTATTCCAGACTCAGATTAATTTTGAAAGTAATAACCAATGCATCTGTAATGGCCAATGCAATAACAATAGAAACTCAAAAATGTTGATCACAGCATCCTTGGGATGTATGGGATTTTAGTCTCAGTAACCTCTCTGCTACATTTTACTTAGTCATAGAATATCTTCCACGGAGATTTACTGGCAGGGTGCACAGTGGTGCAGCTCATAGAGCCTCTGTCTTGCAGTGACAGGGATCCATAGGGTTCAATTCTGACCTTGGGAGATTCTGCAGATGCCAGAAATCTTGAGGAGTACACAAAAATGCTGAAAGAACATAGCAGGTCAGATAATACCTGTGGAGGGCATTAAATAGTCAATATTTCAGTCCGAGACCCTTCATCTGGACTGGAAAGGAAGGGAGCAGCACCCAGTATCGTAAGGTGGGGTGGGATGAGGATGGATGGAGGACAAGCTGTGGTGATAGGTAAGACCAGGTGGGAGGGGTGAAGTATGATGCAAGAATACCCCCTTAGTGTTGATGAGTGTAATTATTGACTGGGTGTTCACATATAAATGCCTGAATGCAATAATGGGTCAAAGGTTGGCAATGTCAGCATTGTCGTTGAAAATGCTTGACTTGCTTGGATGAATGTAGTTTTGATTACTATCAAGAAGATTGACACTGTCCAGTAAAAAGAAAATTGTTTGATTGGTACCTCAGCTACTATCAGAAACATTCCTTCTATCTTCCCCAGTTCACAGTAGCTGCACAACGTACCAACCAAAATACAATACTTTACTTGACCAGGAGACCCGGACCTAAACCTGCAACTTGTGCTGTGACGAAAGACAAGGGAAGCAGATGCAGGAAACCACTATCATGCGCAGGTTTCCTTCATTGTCACTGATGTAAGCCCTTGGATGCCCTCCAATAGCATAGTTAGCACCTCAAGTAGAAGGATTGCAATTCAAGTAGCTGGCTCACACAATTTCTTAAAGGCAACTTGCGGTAAACAATATGTTCATGTCCAGATCTGAAAAACAAATAAATAGAATTTTAAAACTGCCTAAGTGTAATGCTTAGTAGTATAAAAGAAATGTGCTCTGCTTAATATGGGAAGTGATGTATACTGTAACTGGGGAAAAGAATTGTATTTATCAAGGCCACAATCTGTTATGATCCTTAGTCATATTTGGCAGTCAGTGGTTTGATTCCGTTTTTGTTGATTTGTCTGCAGTTGGAAGCTGCAACTGCTCCTAGATGCCTGGAAAGGGAAGAAACTTTCTGAAATATTTCCTGAGGGATCTGGTTTATATTGTGCAAGAAGTTCACCAAAAGTGCTTAATTAAAGGCACCATCTGCCCGTGGCACTTCTGACAGAACAAAACCTGTGCCGCTTGCAAAATTCCAGTTACTTAACATGTTTAAATATTCAGAGAAGTAGTTGTATTAGCTCCTGTTTGTTTGTCTATAATGTACAGTTCTTTCAACACACATCAAAGTTGCTGGTGAACGCAGCAGGCCAGGCAGCAGCTCTAGGAAGATGTACAGCTGACGTTTCAGGCCGAGACCCTTCCTCAGGGCTAACTGAAGGAAGAGCTAGTAAGAGATTTAAAAGTGGGAGGGGGAGGGGGAGATCCAAAATGTAGAAATCCAAAATCCAAAAGTAGTTGAGGTACCAATCAAACAAGTTCTCTCAATGTGTTCGGCACATTTGGCTTGGTAGACCATACTGGTTGAGGAGGACAGGAAATCTGCTTACTTGTGGCTTATACGTCCTGAAGCTGCTCTATCCATTACATTAAACAGCTCTCTAGTTACCCTCAGACATAGAAATATTTGTTTTTCCATAACTATTCATGATCCTATAGTATTATGTGCTCCCCGCAAAGTATGTTCCATATCATGCACTTATTTCCCTAGAGCTAGACGTCACAGAGGTTTCCTTGTTTGCTGAGTTGGAAATACTCTGTCTTCATTAAATAATTTCTCTTCAATGTACAGTATGTCCAGCACTGCTCCCTCTCTTCACCCTTTAATATTATCCCATATCAGAATACATGAATCCATTGTCACATTATTTTGTAATATGCCTGAAAATTTAATCCTCCTCCCCATGCCAAGCTTTCTCTCTTCCCAGTGTTTTTAAATCACTGTGAGTCAACTATTAAATTCTCAGTCCTGAAAATCTTTGCGCCATGTTACGTGTTCATGCATATGCACTTCAGACTCATCTGAGTTTGCTTTGCATAATCCTCCTGAACTCCTCACTCTGTTGCTATTTTCCAATGAGCAGCTTTTTTTTGCACTTAATTAATATCTCACTGCGTTGTTCATTTTGCTGCCAAATAAGTTTAAATTCTCCAAAAATATTATCAATACCTTACTGTGAGGATTTAATCCATTTTTTGTGTGGATGCTCTCATTTCATTCTAAAGAAAGTAACCCCTTTCCCCCAGCACTGGCTGAATACCATCTCCATTGTACACACTCTCCAGTCACACCTCAACTGTGTAATCTGTAAGAATTTCATAATTTCCTTGACATTATCCTCTACCAGTAATCACAATAAAGTGACTTAAGAAGAATGTAATACCTTCAGTAATTATACTTCTATATTTAATTTATTATCCAGCTTACTCTTAATACATTAAAAACAAATTAATGCATAGTAATATTACAAAAGGGCATTATGTTCAGAATCAGAATCAGGTTTTGTATCACCGGCATATGTCATGAAACTTCTTGTTATGCGGCAGTGGTACATTGCAATAAATAATAAAAACACTTATAAATTACAGTAAATATTCTATATATATATTAAAAAGTTAAATTAAATATAAAGTGCAAAAAGAGAGATAAAAAGTAGTGAGGTAGTGTTCATGGGTTCAGTATTGCTTTGGCTTTTAATCTATTTTACCTTAAACACTTATTTCAAGACTAACTTCAGTTCATGTGTCTCACTGAATACAATTTGTGTGTTAATTCTGAAACTACTTTTGATGCCTGTAATAATATGCAGACAATAATTCCGTGTACAATAATGGAATTAGCAGAAACACTGGGAGATTATCAGACATTGCCAAAAAGAAAATGAAATTATCATTCAGACTTTAGACTACGTGAAAATGGAATACCAAGGCATTAGGGAAGATAGGGGAATCAAATTCTTTGCTTAATCTAGGAAAATTATGCAGTCAAAAGTTAACAGTCTTTAAAAGTGGTAATCTCCTGACCTCTGTAAAGCATATCCGCGTCAGGATTTGCAGTGGAAGTCATCACAGAAAGACACAACATGGAAACAGACCCTTTTACCCACTCGGTCCATGCCGATCATCAGCAACCTATTTACATAAATCTTAGATTAATTTCTAATTCCTCCCCAGATTCTGCCAGTGATCGAGACACCAAGGGCAACATGTTGTGCTAATGCACCAAAAGACATGCATGTCATTGGAAATTGAGGAACTGCAGGCGCTGCAAACCGAAAACAAATGGGAAATGCTGCTGGAATTGGCAGGTCAGACTGATGCTTCAGGTCAAAGAATCTTCATCAGAATTATGATTTGGCCTGACTTGCTGAGTATTTCTGGCATTTTCAATTTTCTTATATTGCATATCTTTGGGACGTGGGAAGAAATTGGAATATGCAGAGGATACCCACATTGTCATAGGGAGAATGTATAAATTCAACACAGACACAGCATCCAAAAATCAAGATTGAACCCAGGTCCCTTGTGCCCTGAGGGATTGTTCTACTAATTGAGCTACTGTGCCGATGTGAACTTGTGTTCAAGACATGCCCATTGTTTCTCTCTGTAGTATAATGAATCATGGAAAAGCTGTCAAGTTTTGATGGAAAGCTCTACTTCAACAATTGACCAGGTATCTCTCGTCAGTGTTTTTCTGCAGTATAAATTAATTTAGATTTTTTTCTACATCTTTCCTATCCATTATTCCAGATGATAATCATAATGAAAGAAATGCTCGAGGCCAGAGCTTCCCTTTTACCAGTCCCCATGGCATATTGATCCTGGCTTAAAATGCATTTATCAATAGTTAAGTAAAATGGAGGTCATAATGAACATATTCTTGAAGTGTTAGTCAATGTCATTAATGTACACAAATAATTTCAAAGCTCCCAGTTGTCACAAAACAAGAAAATGAGGTAAACAATGAGGTTTCAGTCCAGCCCCATGGGCCTTCTTTTGGTGTTGGATTGGCAGACCATTAGATATTGCTCCAAAGAAATTTGTTCATTTCAGATAGAGAAGCTTTAGAGAGGATGCAGAGGAGAATACCAGGACATGTCTTATGGCGAAAGGCTGAGTGAGCTATGTTTTTTTCCCTTCGGAGCAAGGCAGGATGAGAAACAACTTGGAGCTGTGTGCATTATATGAGGCATCAACAGAATGAACGGCCAGAACAGCCACTATCTTTTTCCCAGCATGACAATGGCTAATACCAGAGCATATCCTTTCAAAGTGATTGGAGAAAGATTCAGAGGAGATGTCAGAGGTAGCTTTCTTTTTTACACGGAGAATTGTAAGTGTCTGGAATGCACTGCTTGTGATGATAGTAGAGTGTGATGGATTAGGGGCATTTATGAGACCTGTTCATGAGCACATGCATGAAAGAACAGTGGAGGGTCAGGGATAGTATAGCAGGGAAGGGAATGATTAACACAACTTCCTGGGCTGACAGGCCAATAGTGTGCAGTATGGTTCTAGTTAATATTCAAATTCACCCATTTTTCAAAATCAGAATCAGGTTTAATGTCACAGCTCAACACAGCAGTGTAATAAAATTCCCAGTGCCCCCAGTAAGTTTAAAGGAAATGCAGAAAACTGAACCCAGTGAATTTAAAGGGAGTGGTAAAAATTGAGTGAGATTAAAGGGAGTGTGGGAAACCAGGCCCAGGTGAGTTTAAAGGGAACAATGGAATTATTAAATTATATTAGGTACAATTTATTAAACAGGGGAAACTGGGCAGCCCTGTTTATAAAGCAACTACAGGAAATGGGCCTCTGGTAAAAAAGTGATGAGTATTTGGGATTTCCAAACAATGGACGAGCAGATTATTAATGTTTTACTTGAGCATGATTCACAGTTAGTGTGATTATGAACACAGCAGGTGGGATTTAAAAAATGAGGTATATAAAACAATATACTAGATGATACAATTTTAATATGTTGTAAGATAATTGAAAAGCTTGTAAAATGGCAATATCATATCTACAGCAAGGAATATACATCTACTTAAGTTTGTAAACACCAGTTGAATAATTAATTTAGTACATCAAAATCTATAAGTTGTGTGGGGAAGATTTTCTAGAAGAGTGCCTGGGAAATGCTGGTCACGAGACCATTGGAGAATATTTTTCCTTCCCATATCAGAGATGTTCAACATTACATGGGTTTCAAAGAATAAATGGAAAATGAACTACAGTGGCGGAGGTAGTGGGGGGAGTTGGAGGGGAAATCAATAAGTATTGGGACATTAGCAGATACGTTTTAGGTAGCAGTGACATCTTAAAATTGCAAAGGTAGTGATCATATCCAACACCAAAACACCTACTCTTGATATTCAATAACATTATCATCACTTCCTGACCAGCGTTACTAAGGTCAGCAATGAACAGAAACTCAACTGGGTGTACCACATAAAACTGACAATGGGCTGTGTGGGGTACCCACCGCTGATATGCAGAAGCTCCACTCCACTATCTATGAAACCCACTGCAGTCACTTCTGAGGCTATGCTGACAGCTCCTCCCAAAACCCCATCTCTCCCTCCCATATGGATAATGAAAGGAGGCATAAGGGCAACATACCGGCAGTAGTTTCCCGTCAAGTCACTCACCCTCCTGAATTAAAAATGGATTGTTCTTCCACTGTTGCTCGGATTAAACACGGAGGTTGTCGTGAGCACCATGATAAGGAGGACTTTCAAGTGGGTGTCTCGCTCTGAAGTTTCAGGATCAATAGGCCGTGGGTAATGCCTATATTCCGATATTTATTGCATTTTAAATAGAGGCTAGGTACTTGCCACAGCCAGCATGAGGGGAAGCAAACATCAGAGCAAATTGCTCTGATCTTTTGAAAGCAAATTGAACAAAAGCTGGAAATTGAAACATCAGAGAGCGGTGGAAACACCGGGCGACACAGTGACACAGCGACTGCCTCTGTCCCAAGCTCGGGAGCTGCCGGCGTGGAGAATGCACATTCTCCCTATGAGGGCATGGGTTCCCCCCGGATGATCCCGGTTCTTCCCGCATCCCAAACACTGTTGATTGGTTATTGTAAACTGCCCTCACTAGGTAGGTAAATGGTACAATCAGACTGCAGTTGGTGAGAACATGCAGAGATTAAAAACATATGTATAATGCCGACATTCCGGAAATAAAAAGCCTGAACCTTGTACAGGAGAGGACACTCAACAAAGCTTTAGTTATAAATCTCATGATTAATGTTGAGTCTGGATGTCACTGGATTCGGAATGAAAACTTTCCTAACAACTGCAAAGAGGACTTCATATCATGAAAATGTACCTACCCATTCTATCAGACGGCTGCACGGTCAAGTACAAACTGCCTTTTTCAGTTCCCGTTGAGCAGCTAATGGATAATTCATAAATCCCGCTGTCGCTGGTCTGCAAATCTTTCATCAGTAAGGATGCATTCTCTGGAAAAAGCACGGCCCGGTATTTATAGTGGTCGGCAATGGGAATGGTGTGGGTAAATCCAACTAAGTTGCCGTTTCTGTCCGAGGGACATCGAAAATCTACAATTCTTGTGCCGGTCTTGGTCCATGTGATCCGCAGATACCCGCCCGAGTCTGAGTTGGTGTAGGAGGCCGGTAGGAGCACAAACTGTCCGACCGTCCCTGTCAGGCGGTCCGGATGCATTCTCAGTGTTACAGCGGCTAAAGGAAAAATAGCAATCCTCTTAATTTATAGAACTTGTTACCACAGGCAGCTGTGGAGGACAGGCCGTTGGGTGTATTTAAGGCAGAGATTGATCGGTTATTAATCGGACACGGCATCGAAGGTGACGGGGAGAAGGCCGGGGAGTGGGGAAAAAACGGATCAGCAATGATTGAATGGCGGAGCAGACTCGATGCGCCAAATGGCCTAAATCTGCTCCCATGTCATGGTCTTCATAAAAACCACTCTATCTGAATACGTCTCCAATATACGTTGCTGATCCTTTACGTTCAGTACTGGAAATTTCAGCTCTTTGGTTCGCTGAGCTGTTCTTAGAGCCCGTCTGTGAAATTCAATATTAACATTACACTAGGGGAGAACACATTCAAGTGGTGATTAGTCTGTTCTGCCTTGCACAGTAACTGATGGAAACAACGCCAGAATTTAGATTCCGCAGCCCCGTCCGAGCTTGGCGACAGACAGCCGAGTTGATTTAGGTCTGCAGCAGTCGGGCCAATGCGCTAACAGGGTGTCCAAATGTGTCTCTTTTAAACCAGTTTGCAAGTTACAGTTTGTCAATGATACCCACCACATATTGTTTTATGTCCGCTGAGCCAGAAGGGTGTGTGTGTGTGTGTGTGTGTGTGTGTGTGTGTGTGTGTGTGTGTGTGTGTGTGTGTGTGTGGCGGGGGGAGAGGGGTGTAGTACCCTGACGAGTCCAAGGGGCGGTCTCCTGGGACGAGAGGTAGTTGCTTGCGGAGCCTTCGGTGATCCCGCCCGGAGGTTGTTTTTGAGAGATCTGGATTAAAATAACACAACCCAGTCTGCTGATGCCAGCTCTGAAAGCGCTTTCTGGTTAGTAAAACCGCCTCGCCCTTTCTCCACCAGCCTGCATTTATCTTATGCTCTTAAATCTAGTATCCAAACAGAAACCAACTATTCAATCTGCGGAAACACGAGGAATTCTGCAGATGCTGGAAATTCAAGCAACACACATCAAAGTTGCTGGTGAACGTACACCAACGATATGTGTTGTTTATTCAATCTGCGGGACGTGGTTTTATTAAATATCAGTTCCACCAACATCTGACACGGACGTACGTAGTATATTCGTTGCTTTGAATACATTCTGAAACAACCTTGAAACACAAACTGTTTGTCTGATCGTTAGTTCTGAAAACTCTTACCGTTAACAACAACGAGGTAGGTAAAAAGATAGAAGCTGCACAGCCCAGAAGCTTCTTTCAATGGCACTTTGTCGGAGGCCGTGTTTACTGTTAGAGTAAGTTGAGTTTCTGGAATGAGTATTTAAATGCCGTGTTGATACTCGTCCAGTCTCGGCTTAGGGATGGACCTCAGCTCAGCAGCAGCTCAGGTAGTTCGGTGCTTCCGGGAAGAGCGAGTGGACTATCTAAATTTACATAAGAGTTAAATACTTCATTGGCCGTATACGATCGCTGTTCGACACTAGATTCACACTACGGAAAAATAATATTGCAACGCCAAGTTCAAGCAAATGACTCTCGACCCCGCCTTCCCACCAAGAAACAAACCATTAACATTCAACACTTTCTCGAGAACAAAGGCAATCACACAGACGTAAACTATTGCTCTTAGGCCACGTGCAACAGTCTTTGTCTCTGACCTGCTGGGGGGCGCATTTCTCCAAATCTCTTTCAGATACACTGATAACAACAGGGCGGTTGCTTCCTACACTTCTGCAGAACTCGAAAATATCATCACTTTTCCAATCAGTTCTCATTCCGCCGTCAACTTCAGGAGCCTCCAAATCAGAATCAGGTTTATTATCACAAACGTGTTGTTTTGAGTATCAATGCACGACAAAAATTCTGAAAGTAACATGAAGTGAGTAAATAGAAAGAGAAAAGGTGAGACAGTGTTCATGTGTTCATTGACCGCTCAGAAGTCTGATGGCGGAGAGGGAAAGATGTTGCTAAGACGTTGACTGTCGGTCTTCAGGCTCCTGTATCACCTCGTTAATGGTAGTGATGATAAGAGGGCCTATCCCGGATGCTGAGAGTTCCTCATGAAGCAGCGCATTTTGAAGGTGTCTTCCGATGGTGTACAGGGAATTGCCCGTAATGGAGCTGGCTGGTATAACTTTCCAGGGAACCTGTTTTGGTCCTCTGCGATGGAGTCTTCATATCAGACCAGTCAGAATGATCTCCATGGTACATCTGTAGAAATTTACTAGAGTCCTTAGTGACATAAGCAGATATCCCACCCTGCAAAAACTCATTTCGGGGAGGTAGCACCATCAATTTGCGGGAGACTCCCAGAACTTCCGGTAGAGGTGGGATGTCTGCAATAGAGCAGCTCCTTAGCAGCTAGCCAGCTAGTTTAAATAACGCTCACAACACGCTGGAGGAACTCAGCAGGTTGGGCAACATCCGTGGAAAAGATCAGTCAATGTTTCAGGCCGGAACCCTTGTCAGGACTGTAGAGGGAAGGGTGAGAGACCCTATAAAGAAGGTGAGGGGAGGGTGGGAAGGAGAAGGCTGGTAGGTTCCAGGTGAAAAACCAGTAAGGAGAAAGACAAAGGGTGGGGGAAGGGGGAAGCATGGAGGTGATAGGCAGGAAAGGTGAAGAAAGAATAGGGGAAAACACAATGGGTAGTAGAAGGAGGTGGAACCAAGAGGGAGGTGATAGGCAGCTGGGGGAGGGGGCAGAGTGAAATAGGGATAGAGGAAGGGAGGGGGAGGGAATTACTGGAAGTTGGAGAATTCTATGATCATAGCAAGGGGCTGGAGACTACCCAGATGGTGTATGAGGTGTTGTTTCTCCTACCTGAGTTTAGCCTCATCATGGCAGTAGAGGAGGCCATGTATGGACATATCTGAATAGGAGTGGGAAGCAGAGTTGAAGTGGGTGGCTACCAGGAGATCCTGTCTGTTGTGGTGGACGGAGTGGAGGTGCTCGATGAAGCGGTCCCCCAATCCGCGTTGGGTTTCACTGATGTAGAGGAGGCCACATCAGGAGCACCGGATGCAATAGATGACCCCAACAGACTCACAAGTGAAGTGTTGCCTCACCTGGAAGGACTGTTTGTGTCAGAAGGCGGTGGTTGGGAATGGACCCAAGTGCAAGACACAGACACTAAAGTACTAGGGACAGGACTAGGATACAGGCTGAGGGCAAGGACATGGACAGGAAAACCAGGAACCTGGAACAAGACTGGACAAGAGAGCTAGCATCCCAGTCTTGGACTCTGAGCTAAAAACTGGACAAGGACTCAGTACCTGGTCTTGCCTCTGGCTCGGACCCCAGAACTAGGCAAGGACGAGGCTTGCAGGCAGGACGAGGCTGGTGTCTTCAGGCTTGAGGCTAGAGGCTAGAGACTTGGCTTGGCTTGGCAAGAGGATAGAGGATAGAGACTTGGCTTGGATGGCAAGAGGCTAGAGGCTAGAGACATGGCTTGGCAAGAGGATAGAGGATAGAGACTTGGCTTGGATGGCAAGAGGCTAGAGGCTAGAGACATGGCTTGGCAAGAGGATAGAGGCTAGAGGCTAGAGACGGCTTGGCTTGGCAAGAGGCTAGAGGCTAGAGGCTAGAGACTTGGCTTGGCTTGGCAAGAGGCTAGAGGCTAGAGGCTAGAGACTTGGCTTGGCTTGGCAAGAGGCTAGAGGCTAGAGACTTGGCTTGGCAAGAGGCTAGAGGCTTGGCTTGGCAAGAGGCTAGAGGCTTGGCTTGGCTTGGCTAGAGGCTAGAGGCTAGAGACTAGAGACTTGGCTTGGCTTGGCAAGAGGCTAGAGACTAGAGACTTGGCTTGGCTTGGCAAGAGGCTAGAGGCTAGAGACTTGGCTTGGCAAGAGGCTAGAGGCGAGGCTTGGCTTGGCTTGGCTAGGTTAGAGGCTAGAGGCTAGGCAGGAGGCTGGAGTCTTCAGGCTAGAGGCTAGGCAGGAGGCTGGAGTCTTCAGGCTAGAGGCTAGGCAGGAGGCTGGAGTCTTCAGGCTAGAGGCTAGGCAGGAGGCTGGAGTCTTCAGGCTAGAGGCTGGGCAGGAGGATGGAGTCTTCAGGCTTGAGGATAGGCAGGAGGCTGGAGTCTTCAGGCTAGAAGGTAGGCTGGAGACTGGAGGCTGGATAGACTCCAAGCCAGAGACTGGACAAGGACCCAGTACTTGGGTCTTGCCTCTGGCTCGGACCCCAGAACTAGGCAAGAGACGAGGCAAAGCAGGGCTGTGGGCAGGAGCCTTGAGGCGAAGCGAGGCGAGGCTGGGGGTAGGAGCCTTGAGGCGAGGCGAGGCGATGCTGAGGGCAGGAGCTTTGAGGTGAGGCGAGGCAAAGCAAGGCGATGCTGAGGGCAGGAGCCTGGAGACGAGGCAAGGCTGGGGGTACGAGCCTTGAGGTGAAGCGAGGCTGGGGGTACGAGCCTTGAGGCGAGGTGAGGCGAGGCTGGGGGAAGGAGCCTTGAGGCGAGGCGAGGCTGGGGGCAGGAGCCTAGAGGTGAGGCGAGGCTGAGGCTGGGGACAGGAGCCTTGAGGTGAGGCGAGGCTGAGGGCAGGAGCCTTGAGGCGAAGTGAAGCGAGGCTGTGGGCAGGAGCCTTGAGGTGAGGTGAGGTGAGGCGAAGCTGGGGGCAGGAGCCTTGAGGCGAGGCTGGGGGCAGGAGCCGTGAGGCGAGGCGAGGCTGGGGGCAGCAGACTTCAGGTGAGGCGAGGCTGGGGGCAGGAGCCGTGAGGCGAGGTGAGGCTGGGGGCAGCAGACTGCAGGTGAGGCGAGGCTGGGGGCAGGAGCTCTGAGGCGAGGTGAGGCTGGGGGCAGGAGTCTTGAGGCAAGGGGAGGCGAGGCTGAGGGCAGGAGCCTAGAGGTGAGGCGAGGCTGGGGGCAGGAGCCTTGAGGCGAGGCGAGGCTGGGGGCAGGAGCCTTGAGGCGAGGCGAGGCGACTCTGAGGGCAGGAGCCTTGAGGCGAGGTGAGGCTGGGGGCAGGAGTCTTGAGGCAAGGGGAGGCGAGGCTGAGGGCAGGAGCCTTGAGGCGAGGCGAGGCGAGGCGAAGCGAGTCTGAGGGCAGGAGCCTTGAGGCGAGGCGAGGCTGGGGGGCAGGAGCCTTGAGGCGAGGCGAGGCTGGGGGCAGAAGCCTTGAGGTGAGGGGAGGCGAGGCTGAGGACAGGAGCCTTGAGGCGAGGCTGGGGGCAGGAGCCTTGAGGCAAGGGGAGGCGAGGCTGGGGACAGGAGCCTTGAGGCGAGGCGAGGCGACTCTGAGGGCAGGAGCCTTGAGGCGAGACGAGGCGAGGCGAAGCGAGGCTGAGGACAGGAGCCTTGAGGCGAGGCGAGGCTGGGGGCAGAAGCCTTGAGGTGAGGGGAGGTGAGGCTGAGGACAGGAGCCTTGAGGCGAGGTGAGGCTGGGGGGCAGGAGCCTTGAGGCGAGGCGAGGCGAGGCTGAGGACAGGAGACTTGAGGCGAGGCGAGGCGAGGCTGAGGGCAGGAGCCTTGAGGCGAGGTGAGGCTGGGGGGCAGGAGCCTTGAGGCGAGGCGAGGCGAGGCTGAGGACAGGAGCCTTGAGGCGAGGCGAGGCGAGGCTGAGGACAGGAGACTTGAGGCGAGGCGAGGCTGGGTGCAGGAGCCTTGAGGCTAGGCGAGGCGAGGCGAGGCTGGGGGCAGGAACCTTGAGGGGAGGCGAGGCTGAGGACAGGAGCCTTGAGGCGAGGTGAGGCTGAGGGCAGGAGCTTTGAGGCGAGGTGAGGCTGAGGACAGGAGACTTGAGGTGAGGCGAGGCTGGGGGCAGGAGCTTTGAGGCGAGGTGAGGCTGAGGACAGGAGACTTGAGGTGAGGCGAGGCTGGGGGCAGGAGCTTTGAGGCGAGGTGAGGCTGAGGACAGGAGACTTGAGGTGAGGCGAGGCTGGGGGCAGGAGCTTTGCGGCGAGGCGGGGCTGGGGGCAAAAACATTGAGGCGAGGTGAGGCGAGGCTGAGGGCAGGAGCCTTGAGGTGAGGCGAGGCTGGGGGCAGGAGCTCTGAGGCGAGGTGAGGCTGGGGGCAGGAGTCTTGAGGCAAGGGGAGGCAAGGCTGAGGGCAGGAGCCTAGAGGTGAGACGAGGCGAGGCGAAGCGAGTCTGAGGGCAGGAGCCTTGAGGCGAGACGAGGCGAGGCGAAGCGAGTCTGAGGGCAGGAGCCTTGAGGCGAGGCGAGGCTGGGGACAGGAGCCTTGAGGCGAGGCGAGGCGACTCTGAGGGCAGGAGCCTTGAGGCGAGACGAGGCGAGGCGAAGCGAGGCTGAGGACAGGAGCCTTGAGGTGAGGCGAGGCTGGGGGCAGGAGCCTTGAGGTGAGGGGAGGCGAGGCTGAGGACAGGAGCCTTGAGGCGAGGTGAGGCTGGGGGGCAGGAGCCTTGAGGCGAGGCGAGGCGAGGCTGAGGACAGGAGACTTGAGGCGAGGCGAGGCGAGGCTGAGGGCAGGAGCCTTGAGGCGAGGTGAGGCTGGGGGGCAGGAGCCTTGAGGCGAGGCGAGGCGAGGCTGAGGACAGGAGACTTGAGGCGAGGCGAGGCTGGGTGCAGGAGCCTTGAGGCGAGGTGAGGCGAGGCTGGGGGCAGGAACCTTGAGGTGAGGCGAGGCTGGGGGCAGGAACCTTGAGGCGAGGTGAGGCGAGGCTGAGGGCAGGAGCCTTGAGGCTAGGCGAGGTGAGGCGAGGCTGGGGGCAGGAGCCTTGAGGCGAGGCGAGGCGAGGCTGAGGGCAGGAGCCTTGAGGGGAGGCGAGGCTGGGAGTAGGAGCCTTGAGGCAAGGCGAGGCGAGGCTGAGGGCAGGAGCCTAGAGGAGAGGCGAGGCTGGGTGTAGGATCCTTGAGGCGAGGCGAGGCGAGGCGAAGCGAGTCTGAGGGCAGGAGCCTTGAGGCGAGGTGAGGCGAGGCTGAGGGCAGGAGCCTTGAGGCGAGGTGAGGCGAGGCTGGGGGCAGGAGCCTTGAGGCGAGGCGAGGCGAGGCTGGGAGCAGGAGCCTGGAGGCGAGGCGAGGCTGGGGGCAGGAGCCTTGAGGCGAGGCTGGGGGCAGGAGCTCTGAGGCGAGGCGAGGCTGGGGGCAGGAGCCTTGAGGCGAGGCGAGGCTGGGGGCAGGAGCCTTGAGGCGAGGCGAGGCGACTCTGAGGGCAGGAGCCTTGAGGCGAGGTGAGGCTGGGGGCAGGAGTCTTGAGGCAAGGGGAGGCGAGGCTGAGGGCAGGAGCCTTGAGGCGAGGCGAGGCGAGGCGAAGCGAGTCTGAGGGCAGGAGCCTTGAGGCGAGGCGAGGCTGGGGGCAGAAGCCTTGAGGTGAGGGGAGGCGAGGCTGAGGACAGGAGCCTTGAGGCGAGGCTGGGGGCAGGAGCTGTGAGGCGAGGCGAGGCTGGGGGCAGGAGTCTTGAGGCAAGGGGAGGCAAGGCTGAGGGCAGGAGCCTAGAGGTGAGGCGAGGCTGGGGGCAGGAGCCTTGAGGCGAGGCGAGGCTGGGGACAGGAGCCTTGAGGCGAGGCGAGGCGACTCTGAGGGCAGGAGCCTTGAGGCGAGACGAGGCGAGGCGAAGCGAGGCTGAGCACAGGAGCCTTGAGGTGAGGGGAGGCGAGGCTGAGGACAGGAGCCTTGAGGCGAGGTGAGGCTGGGGGGCAGGAGCCTTGAGGCGAGGCGAGGTGAGGCTGAGGACAGGAGACTTGAGGCGAGGCGAGGCGAGGCTGAAGGCAGGAGCCTTGAGGCGAGGCGAGGCGAGGCTGAGGACAGGAGACTTGAGGCGAGGCGAGGCTGGGTGCAGGAGCCTTGAGGCTAGGCGAGGCGAGGCGAGGCTGGGGGCAGGAACCTTGAGGGGAGGCGAGGCTGAGGACAGGAGCCTTGAGGCGAGGTGAGGCTGAGGGCAGGAGCTTTGAGGCGAGGTGAGGCTGAGGACAGGAGACTTGAGGTGAGGCGAGGCTGGGGGCAGGAGCTTTGAGGCGAGGCGGGGCTGGGGGCAAAAACATTGAGGCGAGGTGAGGCGAGGCTGGGGGCAGGAGCCTTGAGGTGAGGTGAGGCTGGGGGCAGGAGTCTTGAGGCAAGGGGAGGCGAGGCTGAGGGCAGGAGCCTAGAGGTGAGACGAGGCGAGGCGAAGCGAGTCTGAGGGCAGGAGCCTTGAGGCGAGGCGAGGCTGGGGGCAGAAGCCTTGAGGTGAGGGGAGGCGAGGCTGAGGACAGGAGCCTTGAGGCGAGGCTGGGGGCAGGAGCTGTGAGGCGAGGCGAGGCTGGGGGCAGGAGTCTTGAGGCAAGGGGAGGCAAGGCTGAGGGCAGGAGCCTAGAGGTGAGGCGAGGCTGGGGGCAGGAGTCTTGAGGCAAGGCGAGGCGAGGCTGGGGGCAGGAGCCTTGAGGCGAGGCGAGGCTGGGGACAGGAGCCTTGAGGCGAGGCGAGGCGACTCTGAGGGCAGGAGCCTTGAGGCGAGACGAGGCGAGGCGAAGCGAGGCTGAGGACAGGAGCCTTGAGGTGAGGGGAGGCGAGGCTGAGGACAGGAGCCTTGAGGCGAGGTGAGGCTGGGGGGCAGGAGCCTTGAGGCGAGGCGAGGTGAGGCTGAGGACAGGAGACTTGAGGCGAGGCGAGGCGAGGCTGAGGGCAGGAGCCTTGAGGCGAGGCGAGGCGAGGCTGGGGCAGGAACCTTGAGGGGAGGCGAGGCTGAGGACAGGAGCCTTGAGGCGAGGTGAGGCTGAGGGCAGGAGCTTTGAGGCGAGGTGAGGCTGAGGACAGGAGACTTGAGGTGAGGCGAGGCTGGGGGCAGGAGCTTTGAGGCGAGGCGGGGCTGGGGGCAAAAACATTGAGGCGAGGTGAGGCGAGGCTGGGGGCAGGAGCCTTGAGGTGAGGCGAGGCTGAGGGTAGGAGCCTTGAGGCGAGGCGAGGCTGGGGGGCAGGAGTCTTGAGGCAAGGGGAGGCGAGGCTGAGGGCAGGAGCCTTGAGGCGAGGCGAGGCTGGGGGCAGAAGCCTTGAGGTGAGGGGAGGCGAGGCTGAGGACAGGAGCCTTGAGGCGAGGCTGGGGGCAGGAGCTGTGAGGCGAGGCGAGGCTGGGGGCAGGAGTCTTGAGGCAAGGGGAGGCAAGGCTGAGGGCAGGAGCCTAGAGGTGAGGCGAGGCTGAGGGCAGGAGCCTTGAGGTGAGGCGAGGCGACTCTGAGGGCAGGAGCCTTGAGGCGAGACGAGGCGAGGCGAAGCGAGGCTGAGGACAGGAGCCTTGAGGCGAGGCGAGGCTGGGGGCAGAAGCCTTGAGGTGAGGGGAGGCGAGGCTGAGGGTAGGAGCATTGAGGCGAGGTGAGGCGAGGCTGGGGGGCAGGAGCCTTGAGGCGAGGCGAGGCGAGGCTGAGGACAGGAGCCTTGAGGCGAGGTGAGGCTGGGGGGCAGGAGCCTTGAGGCGAGGCGAGGCTGAGGGCAGGAGCCTTGAGGGGAGGCGAGGCTGAGGGCAGGAGACTTGAGGCGAGGCGAGGCTGGGTGCAGGAGCCTTGAGGCGAGGTGAGGCTGGGGGGCAGGAGCCTTGAGGGGAGGCGAGGCTGAGGGTAGGAGCATTGAGGCGAGGTGAGGCGAGGCTGGGGTGCAGGAGCCTTGAGGTGAGGCGAGGCTGAGGGCAGGAGCCTTGAGGCGAGGCGAGGTGAGGCTGAGGGCAGGAGCCTTGAGGCAAGGCGAGGCTGGGGGCAGGAACCTTGAGGGGAGGCGAGGCTGAGGACAGGAGCCTTGAGGCGAGGTGAGGCTGAGGGCAGGAGCTTTGAGGCGAGGTGAGGCTGAGGACAGGAGACTTGAGGTGAGGCGAGGCTGGGGGCAGGAGCTTTGAGGCGAGGCGGGGCTGGGGGCAAAAACATTGAGGCGAGGTGAGGCGAGGCTGGGGGCAGGAGCCTTGAGGTGAGGCGAGGCTGGGGGCAGGAGCCTTGAGGCGAGGCGAGGCTGGGTGTAGGATCCTTGAGGCGAGGCGAGGCGAGGCGAAGCGAGTCTGAGGGCAGGAGCCTTGAGGCGAGGCGAGGCTGGGGGCAGGAGCCTTGAGGTGAGGCGAGGCGAGGCTGAGGGCAGGAGCCTTGAGGCGAGGCGAGGCAAGGCTGAGGGCAGGAGCCTTGAGGCGAGGCGAGGCGAGGCTGGGAGCAGGAGCCTGGAGGCGAGGCGAGGCTGGGGGCAGGAGGCTTGAGGCGAGGTGAGGCGAGGCTGAGGGTAGGAGCCTTGAGGCGAGGCGAGGCAAGGCTGAGGACAGGAGACATGAGGTGAGGCGAGGCTGGGGGCAGGAGTCTTGAGGTGAGGCGAGGCTGGGGGCAGGAGACTTGAGGTGAGGCGAGGCGAAGCTGGGGGTAGGAGCCTTGAGGCAAGGCGAGGGTGGGGGCAGAAGCCTTGAGGCGAGGTGAGGCGAGGCTGAGGGCAGGAGCCTTGAGGCGAGGTGAGGCGAGGCTGGGGGCAGGAGCCTTGAGGTGAGGCAAGGCGAGGCTGAGGACAGGAGACTTGAGGTGAGGTGAGGCGAGGCGAGACTGGGGGCAGGAGCCTTGAGGTGAGGCAAGGCGAGGGGAGGTGAGGCTGACGGCAGGGGCCTTGACGTGAGGGGAGGCGAGGCTGGGGGCAGGAGCCTTGAAGTGAGGGGAGGCGAGGCTGGGGGCAGGAGCCTTGAGGGGAGGCGAGGCGAAGCTGGAGGTAGGAGCCTTGAGGCAAGGCGAGGGTGGGGGCAGAAGCCTTGAGGCGAGGGGAGGTGAGGCTGGGGGCAGAAGCATTGAGGCGAGGGGAGGTGAGGCTGAGGACAGGAGACTTGAGGCGAGGCGAGGCGAGGCTGAGGGCAGGAGCCTTGAGGCGAGGCGAGGCGAGGCTGAGGACAGGAGACTTGAGGCGAGGCGAGGCTGGGTGCAGGAGCCTTGAGGCTAGGCGAGGCGAGGCGAGGCTGGGGGCAGGAACCTTGAGGGGAGGCGAGGCTGAGGACAGGAGCCTTGAGGCGAGGTGAGGCTGAGGGCAGGAGCTTTGAGGCGAGGTGAGGCTGAGGACAGGAGACTTGAGGTGAGGCGAGGCTGGGGGCAGGAGCTTTGAGGCGAGGCGGGGCTGGGGGCAAAAACATTGAGGCGAGGTGAGGCGAGGCTGGGGGCAGGAGCCTTGAAGCGAGGCGAGGTTGGGAAAAGGAGCCTTGAGGCAAGGCAAAGCGAGGCTGGGGGCAGGAGCCTTGAGGCTATGCGAGGTGAGGCGAGGCTGGGGGCAGGAGCCTAGAGGAGAGGCGAGGCTGGGTGTAGGATCCTTGAGGCGAGGCGAGGCGAGGCGAAGCGAGTCTGAGGGCAGGAGCCTTGAGGCGAGGTGAGGCTGAGGGCAGGAGCCTTGAGGCGAGGTGAGGCTGAGGGCAGGAGCTTTGAGGCGAGGTGAGGCTGAGGACAGGAGACTTGAGGTGAGGCGAGGCTGGGGGCAGGAGCTTTGAGGCGAGGCGGGGCTGGGGGCAAAAACATTGAGGCGAGGTGAGGCGAGGCTGGGGGCAGGAGCCTTGAAGCGAGGCGAGGTTGGGAAAAGGAGCCTTGAGGCAAGGCAAAGCGAGGCTGGGGGCAGGAGCCTTGAGGCTATGCGAGGTGAGGCGAGGCTGGGGGCAGGAGCCTAGAGGAGAGGCGAGGCTGGGTGTAGGATCCTTGAGGCGAGGCGAGGCGAGGCGAAGCGAGTCTGAGGGCAGGAGCCTTGAGGCGAGGTGAGGCTGAGGGCAGGAGCCTTGAGGCGAGGCGAGGCTGGGAGCAGGAGCCTTGAGGCGAGGCGAGGCTGGGGGCAGGAGGCTTGAGGGGAGGTGAGGCGAGGCTGAGGGTAGGAGCCTTGAGGCGAGGCGAGGCTGGGGGGCAGGAGTCTTGAGGCAAGGGGAGGCGAGGCTGAGGGCAGGAGCCTAGAGGTGAGGCGAGGCTGGGGGGCAGGAGCCTTGAGGTGAGACGAGGCGAGGCGAAGCGAGTCTGAGGGCAGGAGCCTTGAGGCGAGGCGAGGCGAGGCTGGGGGCAGGAGCCTTGAGGCGAGGTGAGGTGAGGCTGAGGACAGGAGACTTGAGGCGAGGCGAGGCGAGGCTGAGGACAGGAGACTTGAGGCGAGGCGAGGCTGAGGGCAGGAGCCTTGAGGCAAGGCGAGGCGAGGCTGAGGACAGGAGACTTGAGGCGAGGCGAGGCTGAGGGCAGGAGCCTTGAGGCAAGGCGAGGCGAGGCTGAGGACAGGAGACTTGAGGCAAGGTGAGGCAAGGCTGAGGACAGGAGACTTGAGGCGAGGCGAGGCTGGGGGCAGGAGCCTTGAGGCAAGGCGAGGCGAGGCTGAGGACAGGAGACTTGAGGCGAGGCGAGGTTGGGAGAAGGAGCCTTGAGGCGAGGCGAGGTGAGGCTGGGAGAAGGAGCCTTGAGGCGAGGCGAGGCGAGGCTGAGGACAGGAGACTTGAGGTGAGGCGAGGCGAGGCTGAGGACAGGAGACTTGAGGTGAGGTGAGGTGAGTCTGAGGGCAGGAGCCTTGAGGCGAGGCGAGGCGAGGCTGAGGACAGGAGACTTGAGGCGAGGCGAGGCTGAGGGCAGGAGCCTTGAGGCAAGGCGAGGCGAGGCTGAGGACAGGAGACTTGAGGCGAGGCGAGGCTGAGGGCAGGAGCCTTGAGGCAAGGCGAGGCGAGGCTGAGGACAGGAGACTTGAGGCAAGGTGAGGCGAGGCTGAGGACAGGAGACTTGAGGCGAGGCGAGGCTGAGGGCAGGAGCCTTGAGGCGAGGCGATGCTGGGAGCAGGAGCCTTGAGGCGAGGCGAGGCTGGGGGCAGGAGGCTTGAGGGGAGGTGAGGCGAGGCTGAGGGTAGGAGCCTTGAGGCGAGGCGAGGCTGGGGGGCAGGAGTCTTGAGGCAAGGGGAGGCGAGGCTGAGGGCAGGAGCCTAGAGGTGAGACGAGGCGAGGCGAAGCGAGTCTGAGGGCAGGAGCCTTGAGGCGAGGCGAGGCGAGGCTGGGGGCAGGAGCCTTGAGGCGAGGTGAGGTGAGGCTGAGGGCAGGAGCCTTGAGGTGAGGCGAGGCTGGGGGGCAGGAGCCTTGAGGTGAGACGAGGCGAGGCGAAGCGAGTCTGAGGGCAGGAGCCTTGAGGCGAGGCGAGGCGAGGCTGGGGGCAGGAGCCTTGAGGCGAGGTGAGGTGAGGCTGAGGGCAGGAGCCTTGAGGTGAGGCGAGGCTGGGGGCAGGAGCCTTGAGGTGAGGTGAGGCTGAGGGCAGGAGCCTTGAGGCGAGGCGAGGCGAGGCTGAGGACAGGAGACTTGAGGCGAGGCGAGGTGAGGCTGAGGGCAGGAGCCTTGAGGCAAGGCGAGGCTGGGGGCAGGAACCTTGAGGGGAGGCGAGGCTGAGGACAGGAGCCTTGAGGCGAGGCGAGGCTGAGGGCAGGAGCTTTGAGGCGAGGCGAGGCTGAGGACAGGAGACTTGAGGCGAGGCGAGGCTGGGGGCAGGAGCTTTGAGGCGAGGCGGGGCTGGGGGCAGGAGCCTTGAGGTGAGGCGAGGTGAGGCTGAGGACAGGAGACTTGCGGTGAGGTGAGGCGAGGCGAGGCTGGGGGTAGGAGCCTTGAGGCGAGGGGAGGTGAGGCTGGGGGCAGGAGCATTGAGGCGAGGTGAGGCTGAGGCTGAGGGCAGGAGCCTTGAGGCGAAGCGAGGCGAGGCTGAGGGCAGGAGCCTTGAGGCTATGCGAGGTGAGGCGAGGCTGAGGGCAGGAGCCTTGAGGCGAGGCGAGGCTGGGAGCAGGAGCCTCGAGGCGAGGCGAGGCTGGGGGCAGGAGGCTTGAGGGGAGGTGAGGCGAGGCTGAGGGTAGGAGCCTTGAGGCGAGGCGAGGCTGGGGGGCAGGAGTCTTGAGACAAGGGGAGGCGAGGCTGAGGGCAGGAGCCTTGAGGTGAGGCGAGGCTGGGGGGCAGGAGCCTTGAGGTGAGACGAGGCGAGGCGAAGCGAGTCTGAGGGCAGGAGCCTTGAGGCGAGGCGAGGCGAGGCTGGGGGCAGGAGCCTTGAGGCGAGGTGAGGTGAGCCTGAGGGCAGGAGCCTTGAGGTGAGGCGAGTCTGGGGGCAGGAGCCTTGAGGCGAGGCGAGGCTGGGGGCAGGAGCCTTGAGGTGAGGTGAGGCTGAGGGCAGGAGCCTTGAGGCGAGGCGAGGCTGAGGACAGGAGACTTGAGGCGAGGCGAGGTGAGGCTGAGGGCAGGAGCCTTGAGGCAAGGCGAGGCTGGGGGCAGGAACCTTGAGGGGAGGCGAGGCTGAGGACAGGAGCCTTGAGGCGAGGCGAGGCTGAGGGCAGGAGCTTTGAGGCGAGGCGAGGCTGAGGACAGGAGACTTGAGGCGAGGCGAGGCTGGGGGCAGGAGCTTTGAGGCGAGGCGGGGCTGGGGGCAGGAGCCCAGAGGTGAGGCGAGGCTGGGGGCAGGAGCCTTGAGGTGAGGTGAGGCGAGGTGAGGCTGAGGACAGGAGACTTGTGGTGAGGTGAGGCGAGGCGAGGCTGGGGGTAGGAGCCTTGAGGCGAGGGGAGGTGAGGCTGGGGGCAGGAGCATTGAGGCGAGGTGAGGCTGAGGCTGAGGGCAGGAGCCTTGAGGCGAAGCGAGGCGAGGCTGAGGGCAGGAGCCTTGAGGCTATGCGAGGTGAGGCGAGGCTGAGGGCAGGAGCCTTGAGGCGAGGCGAGGCGAGGCGAGGCGAGGCTGAGAGCAGGAACCTTGAGGCGAGGTGAGGCGAGGCTGAGGGCAGGAGCCTTGAGGCAAGGCGAGGCGAGGCTGAGAGCAGGAACCTTGAGGCGAGGTGAGGTGAGGCTGAGGGCAGGAACCTTGAGGCGAGGTGAGGCGAGGCTGAGGGCAGGAGCCTTGAGGCAAGGCGAGGCGAGGCTGAGAGCAGGAACCTTGAGGCGAGGTGAGGTGAGGCTGAGGGCAGGAGCCTTGAGGCGAGGTGAGGCGAGGCTGGGGGCAGGAACCTTGAGGCGAGGTGAGGCGAGGCTGGGGGCAGGAGCCTTGAGGTGAGGCGAGGCGAGGCTGAGGACAGGAGACTTGAGGTGAGGTGAGGCGAGACGAGGCTGGGGGCAGGAGCCTTGAGGTGAGGCGAGGCGAGGCTGAGGGCAGGAGCCTTGAAGTGAGGGGAGGCGAGGCTGGGGGCAGGAGCCTTGAAGCGAGGCGAGGCGAGGCTGGGGGGCAGGATCCTTGAGGCGAGGCGAGGCGAAGCGAGTCTGAGGGCAGGAGCCTTGAGGTGAGGCGAGGCTGGGGGCAGGAGCCTTGAGGCGAGGCGAGGCGAGGCTGAGGACAGGAGACTTGAGGCGAGGGGAGGCTGAGGGCAGGAGCCTTGAGGCGAGGCTGGGGGGCAGGAGCCTTGAGGCGAGGCGAGGCGAGGCTGGGGGCAGGAGCCTTGAGGCGAGGCGAGGCGAGGCGAAGCGAGTCTGAGGGCAGGAGCCTTGAGGTGAGGCGAGGCTGAGGGCAGGAGCCTTGAGGTGAGGCGAGGCTGAGGGCAGGAGCCTTGAGGTGAGGCGAGGCTGAGGGCAGGAGCCTTGAGGTGAGGCGAGGTGAGGCTGAGGGCAGGAGCCTTGAGGCGAGGCGAGGCGAGGCTGGGAGCAGGAGCCTTGAGGCGAGGCGAGGCTGGGGGCAGGAGGCTTGAGGGGAGGTGAGACGAGGCTGAGGGTAGGAGCCTTGAGGCGAGGCTGAGGACAGGAGCCTTGAGGCAAGGGGAGGCGAGGCTGAGGGCAGGAGCTTTGAGGCGAGGCGAGGCTGGGTGCAGGAGCCTTGAGGCGAGGCGAGGTGAGGCTGAGGGCAGGAGCCTTGAGGTGAGGCGAGGCTGGGTGCAGGAGCCTTGAGGTGAGGCGAGGCTGGGGGCAGGAGCCTTGAGGTGAGGTGAGGCTGGGGGCAGGAGCCTTGAGGCGAGGCGAGGTGAGGCTGAGGGTAGGTGCCTTGAGGTGAGGCGAGGCTGGGGGCAGGAGCCTTGAGGCGAGGCGAGGCTGGGTGCAGGAGCCTTGAGGCGAGGCGAGGTGAGGCTGAGGGTAGGTGCCTTGAGGTGAGGCGAGGCTGGGTGCAGGAGCCTTGAGGCGAGATGAGGCGAGGCGAAGCGAGTCTGAGGGCAGGAGCCTTGAGGTGAGGCGAGGCTGGGGGCAGGAGCCTTGAGGCGAGACGAGGCGAGGCGAAGCGAGTCTGAGGGCAGGAGCCTTGAGGCGAGGCGAGGCTGGGGGCAGAAGCCTTGAGGCGAGGCGAGGCGAGGCTGAGGACAGGAGACTTGAGGCGAGGCGAGGTGAGGCTGAGGGCAGGAGCCTTGAGACAAGGCGAGGCGAGGCTGGGGGCAGGAGCCTTGAGGCGAGGCGAGGCTGAGGACAGGAGCCTTGAGGCGAGGCGAGGCTGAGGGCAGGAGCTTCGAGGGGAGGCGAGGCTGAGGACAGGAGACTTGAGGTGAGGCGAGGCTGGGTGCAGGAGCTTTGAGGCGAGGCGGGGCTGGGGGCAGGAGCCTTGAGGTGAGGCGAGGCTGAGGGCAGGAGCCTTGAGGTGAGGCGAGGCTGAGGGCAGGAGCCTTGAGGTGAGGCGAGGCTGAGGGCAGGAGCCTTGAGGCAAGGTGAAGCGAGGCTGGGGGCAGGACTCTTGAGGTGAGGTGAGGCGAGGCTGAGGGCAGGAGCCTTGAGGCAAGGCGAAGCGAGGCTGGGGGCAGGACTCTTGAGGTGAGGCGAGGCGAGGCTGGGGGCAGGAGCCTTGAGGTGAGGCGAGGCGAGGTTGGGAGAAGGAGCCTTGAGGCGAGGCGAGGCGAGGCTGAGGACAGGAGACTTGAGGTGAGGTGAGGCGAGGCGAGGCTGGGGGCAGGAGCCTTGAGGTGAGGCGAGGCGAAGCTGGGGGTAGGAGCCTTGAGGCGAGGGGAGGTGAGGCTGGGGGCAGGAGCATTGAGGCGAGGTGAGGCTGAGGCTGAGGGCAGGAGCCTTGAGGCGAGGCGAGGCGAGGCTGAGAGCAGGAACCTTGAGGCGAGGTGAGGCGAGGCTGGGGGCAGGAGCCTTGAGGCGAGGTGAGGCGAGGCTGGGGGCAGGAACCTTGAGGCGAGGTGAGGCGAGGCTGGGGGCAGAAGCCTTGAGGTGAGGCGAGGCTGGGGGCAGGAACCTTGAGGCGATGTGAGGCGAGGCTGGGGGCAGGAGCTTTGAGGCGAGGTGAGGCTGGGGGCAGGAGCCTTGAGGCAAGGCGAGGCTGGGGGCAGGAACCTTGAGGCGAGGCGAGGCTGAGGGCAGGAGCTTTGAGGCGAGGCGAGGCTGAGGACAGGAGACTTGAGGTGAGGCGAGGCTGGGTGCAGGAGCTTTGAGGCGAGGCGAGGCTGAGGACAGGAGACTTGAGGTGAGGCGAGGCTGGGTGCAGGAGCTTTGAGGCAAGGCGAGGCTGGGGGCAGGAGCCTTGAGGTGAAGCGAGGCTGAGGGCAGGAGCCTTGAGATGAGGCGAGGTGAGGCTGGGGGCAGGAGCCTTGAGGCGAGGCTGGGCTGGGGTCAGGAGCCTTGAGGTGAAGCGAGGCTGAGGGCAGGAGCCTTGAGGCAAGGCGAAGCGAGGCTGGGGGGCAGGAGCCTTGAGGTGAGGCGAGGCGAGGCTGGGGGCAGGAGCCTTGAGGCGAGGTGAGGCGAGGCTGGGGGCAGGAGCCTTGAGGCGAGGTGAGGCGAGGCTGGGGGGGCAGGAGCCTTGAGGCTATGCGAGGTGAGGCGAGGCTGGGAGAAGGAGCCTTGAGGTTAGGCGAGGGGGGGCTGGGGGCAGGAGCCTAGAGGAGAGGCGAGGCGAGGCGAGGCTGGGGGCAGGATCCTTGAGGCGAGGCGAGGCGAAGCGAGTCTGAGGGCAGGAGCCTTGAGGCGAGGTGAGGGTGGGGGCAGGAGTCTTGAGGCGAGGCGAGGCTGAGGGCAGGAGCCTTGAGGCGAGGTGAGGCGAGGCTGAGGGTAGTAGCCTTGAGGTGAGGCTGAGGACAGGAGACATGAGGTGAGGCGAGGCTGGGGGCAGGAACCTTGAGGTGAGGCGAGGCTGAGGGCAGGAGCCTTGAGGCGAGGCGAGGCGAGGCGAGGCGAAGCGAGTCTGAGGGCAGGAGCCTTGAGGCGAGGCGAGGCTGGGGGCAGGACTCTTGAGGTGAGGTGAGGCGAGGCTGAGGGTAGGAGCCTTGAGGCGAGGCGAGGCGAGTCTGGGAGAAGGAGCCTTGAGGCGAGGCGAGGCGAGGCTGAGGACAGGAGACTTGAGGCGAGGCGAGGCTGAGGACAGGAGACTTGAGGCGAGGCGAGGCTGAGGGCAGGAGCCTTGAGGCGAGGCGAGGCTGAGGGCAGGAGCCTTGAGGCGAGGCGAGGCTGAGGGCAGGAGCCTTGAGGCGAGGCGAGGCGAGTCTGAGGGCAGGAGCCTTGAGGCGAGGCGAGGCTGGGGGCAGGACTCTTGAGGTGAGGTGAGGCGAGGCTGAGGGTAGGAGCCTTGAGGCGAGGCGAGGTGAGGCTGGGAGAAGGAGCCTTGAGGCGAGACGAGGCGAGGCTGAGGACAGGAGACTTGAGGTGAGGCGAGGCTGGGAGAAGGAGCCTTGAGGCAAGGTGAAGCGAGGCTGGGGGCAGGAGCCTTGAGGTGAGGCGAGGCGAGGCTGAGGACAGGAGACTTGAGGTGAGGTGAGGCTAGGCGAGGCTGGGGGCAGGAGCCTTGAGGCGAGGCGAGGCTGGGGGCAGGAGCCTTGAGGCGAGGCGAGGCGAGTCTGAGGGCAGGAGCCTTGAGGCGAGGCGAGGCTGGGGGCAGGACTCTTGAGGTGAGGTGAGGCGAGGCTGAGGGTAGGAGCCTTGAGGCGAGGCGAGGTGAGGCTGGGAGAAGGAGCCTTGAGGCGAGGCGAGGCTGAGGGTAGGAGCCTTGAGGCGAGGGGAGGTGAGGCTGAGGGTAGGAGCCTTGAGGCGAGGCGAGGCTGAGGGTAGGAGCCTTGAGGCGAGACGAGGCGAGGCTGAGGACAGGAGACTTGAGGCGAGGCGAGGCTGGGAGAAGGAGCCTTGAGGCAAGGTGAAGCGAGGCTGGGGGCAGGAGCCTTGAGGCGAGGCGAGGCGAGGCTGGGGGCAGGAGCCTTGAGGCGAGGCGAGGCTGGGGGCAGGAGGCTTGAGGCGAGGTGAGGCGAGGCTGAGGGTAGGAGCCTTGAGGCGAGGCGAGGCAAGGCTGAGGACAGGAGACATGAGATGAGGCGAGGCTGGGGGCAGGAGACTTGAGGTGAGGCGAGGCGAAGCTGGGGGTAGGAGCCTTGAGGCAAGGCGAGGCTGGGGGCAGAAGCCTTGAGGCGAGGGGAGGTGAGGCTGAGGGCAGGAGCCTTGAGGCGAGGGGAGGTGAGGCTGGGAGAAGGAGCCTTGAGGCGAGGCGAGGCTGAGGGTAGGAGCCTTGAGGCGAGGGGAGGTGAGTCTGGGGGCAGAAGCCTTGAGGCGAGGGGAGGTGAGGCTGAGGGCAGGAGCCTTGAGGCGAGGGGAGGTGAGGCTGGGGGCAGGAGCCTTGAGGCGAGGGGAGGTGAGGCTGAGGGCAGGAGCCTTGAGGCTAGGCGAGGCGAGGCGAGGCTGGGGGCAGGAGCCTTGAGGCTAGGCGAGGTGAGGCTGGGAGAAGGAGCCTTGAGGCGAGGCGAGGCGAGGCTGAGGACAGGAGACTTGAGGCGAGGCGAGGCGAGGCTGTGGACAGGAGACTTGAGGTGAGGCGAGGTTGGGAGAAGGAGCCTTGAGGCAAGGCGAAGCGAGGCTGGGGGCAGGAGCCTTGAGGTGAGGCGAGGCGAGGCTGAGGACAGGAGACTTGAGGTGAGGTGAGGTGAGGCGAGGCGAGGCGAGGCTGGGGGTAGGAGCCTTGAGGCAAGGCGAGGGTGGGGGCAGAAGCCTTGAGGCGAGGGGAGGTGAGGCTGGGGGCAGGAGCATTGAGGCGAGGTGAGGCTGAGGCTGAGGGCAGGAGCCTTGAGGCGAGGGGAGGTGAGGCTGGGGGCAGGAGCCTTGAGGCGAGGGGAGGTGAGGCTGGGGGCAGGAGCCTTGAGGCGAGGGGAGGCGAGGCTGGGGGCAGGAACCTTGAGGCGAGTGGAGGCGAAAGTGGGGGGTGGGCAATTACCAGAAGTTCACAAAATTGATGTTTACGCCATCAGGTTGAAGGATAGCCAGACAGAATATAAGGTGTTGTCTCCAACCTGAATGTGACCTCATCGCGGCAGACAAAGAGGCCATAGACTGAAGTCAGAATGAAAAGTAGAATTAAAATGGGTGGCTACCGGGTGATCCCACTTTTTCCAGCAGATGAAGCATAGGTGCTCAGCAAAGCGGTCTCCCAATCTACGTCGGATCTCATTGATATACAGGAGGCCACATCGGGAACACCGGACACAACAGATGACCCCAGCAGTGGGGAGGGATTAATTGTCAAGAGAGTTGCGTAGGAAGAGATCCCTCCTGGTACTTATTCTTGCAAGCTGACTATAGTTTCCTGCTGAGGATGTCAAGGAATCATTTGCAGAGGGAGATACAGAGGCCCAGATTTTTGACCTCGTTCGTTGGTACTAAGGACATGATGGTGTTGAATGCTGAGCTGTAATCAATAAACAGCAGCCTGTTGTGGACATTGCTATTATCCAGATGAGCAAAGGCTGAGTGGAGAGCCAGTGAGATTCCATCTGCTGTAGAGCTATTATTGCGATAGGCAAACTTGTAGAGGGTTCAGGTCTTTTCTAAGGCAGGAGTTGATTCTGACCATAACCATCCTCTCAAGCATTTCATCATAGTAGACATGAGTACAAGATGCGAGTCAGCAATCATTGAGGCACTCACCCTGATCTTCTTGCGTTCTGGTATGACTGTCACCCTTTTGAAAGAAGTGGGAATCTCTGACTGCAACAGTGAGAGATTAGAGATGTCTGTGAACGCTCCCACCAGTTGGTTGGCACAGGTTTTCAGAGCCCTACCAGATAAACCATCAGGGCCTGATGCCTTGTGAGGGTTGATCCTCTTGAAAGATGTTCAGACGTCAGCCTCTGAGGCAGAGGTCACAGGGTCATCAGATGCTGCAGGGATTTGCAGAGGTGTAGTTTATCCTCCCTTTAAAGCATGCATAAAAGGCGTTGAGCTCATCTGGGAATGAAGCATCACTGCCATTCATAACATTAGGTTTTGCCTTGTATGGAGTAATGGCCTGTAAACTCCGCCAGAGGTGCGATATATCCGATTCCGTCTCTTACCTTAATTGAAATTGTTTTATTGTCCATAAAATAGTCTTTTGTAGGTTATGCCAGGACTTCTTGTATAGTTCTGGATCACTGCTCTTGAATGCCACAGATCTAGCTCTCAGCAGATTACAAATCTCCTAGTTTATCCACTGCTTTTGGTTTCAGTATGCACACTATGTTCTCAAAGTCACACACTTATGCACACAGGTCTTGATGAAATTGGTGACAACTGTGGTGTATTAATTCACATTCAAAGATGAATCCCTGAATGTTATCCAGTTCCACAACTTGAAACAGTTCTGTAAGTCAGGGGTCCCCAACCTTTTTTGATCTGCGGACCGGTTTCATATTGACAATATTCTTGCGGACCGGCCGACCGGAGGGGGGTGTGGTAGGGTTGCCAACGGACAAGAGTAGCAGTCAAATACATTGTGTTTACCCCGAGAAAGACTACCATGACCATATTAAATGATATTATCATTTAAAGAAAAATTGGATAGGTATATGGACAGGAAAGGAATGGAGGGTTATGGGCTGCATGCAGGTCGGTGGGACTAGGTGAGAGTAGCATTCAGCACGGACCAGAAGGGCAAAGGTAGCCTGTTTCCATGCTGTAGTTGTTATATGATTATATAAGTCAATAGCATCATAACATTTTAAGTAACATTTGGATATTAAACACACAGCGCATATTTTCCCCGTATGAACATATAAAATCATTACAACGCACCAATATCGCTGAATCAGTGGGAGCCCTGGGCTGAATACTTGATCCCCTGCAACAAGATGGTCCCATCGAGGGGTGGTGGGAGACAGCGATACTCAAAAGGGGTTCCTTATTCTATTCCGCAATTTAGTTTTCGTTGTATTCATTGCAGAAATATGTTGGAAATAGAAGCAACATTTTCAGTGCTTTCATGTCTATCTCAGGATATTTAGCCTTGACTTTGATCCAGAATGCCGGCAGAGCTGTTATGTCAAACATACTTTTCAGCCCACAGTCATTTGCAAGCTCAAGGAGTTGATCTCCTTCCCACGTGGGTAACGAGCTCACGTGTGTTCAAGCTCAACAGTGGGCGTGACAAGGAATGAGGAAAGATGCAGCTGACTCATATCGCCAAATCATATCGTTTCCTCATGGCCCAGTAGCACATGCTTTGCGGCCCGGTGCCAGTCCGCGGCCCGGTGGTTGGGGACCGCTGCTGTAAGTGCTCCTTTCCTCCCTTGACCACAACTTCTTAGACCTCACTACTGGCGCCGTGGTGTTTTGTCTCTGCCTCTACGCTGAGAGCAGAAATACAACCAGGAGATCAGATGTTCCCAAGTGCAGAAATCCCACCCTGCAAAAACTCATTTCAGGGAGGTCTCAACCGGAAGTCTCAACCTCATAGCAGTCTGTGTCAATGAATTTGTTAATTTTGCAAGACATCAGATTCACAAGTGTTTTGTGAAACAGCTGACTTCTGAATTCTGTCTTAATGTGCCATGTTCACAATAGCTGCTGTCTTGGTTGATGAGCAGACATAGTTTTTTGCTATTTCTGAATCAGGAAACATTTTCCTGAATAGCTTGCCTGTGTGCTTCCACACCTGGAATGACAGGTTATGCTCAACGATGAAAGATGTAAAGTACACATCAGCTCTAGTGACCTTCTCCGTCGGACTTTGGTTTTCTGCTGAAAAGAACTGTGAAATGCTTGAGCAGCGTTCCCTGTGCTTAACTTCTCTAATATGTTGTGGTCCCTAAAAGAAATAAAAGCATAAGGTGTATCCTTATTACAGTTGTGCGCCGCTTAATGTCTGTTCGGATAACGTCCGATCGCACATATGTCCGTAGTCACACACACACACATTTGCCTGCAATAGTCGGGATCAGAACTTACTTTTTTACATTGAAATGGGGGATTTTAAATGAGTGATTTAGAAGTTCTGTATCTTCAAGTTCAAGTTTATTGTCATCTGGCTGATCGTCCACAAACGAAACAACCTCTGTCCGGACCACGGTGTAGCCACAATACAAATATCGCACACACCACATAAAACAATATATTACCACATTATTTAATAAAGTGTAATTCAAAATGCATATAAAGTGCGCAGTACAGGTAAACAGTTCGCTGTCCTAATGACGAGACCTCGGTGGGGGCCGGGTATTTATTAAAATCAGTTTTTCTTCTGAAAACGGCTGCGCTTAAACCCAGCCCATCGCGGGCTTCGATGTACCTGTAAGTGGAAGTGTTTCAGGAAAAGTACCCCGAAGAATTTGCTTGCTGCGAGTGCGTTTTTAAAGATGTCTTAACGGACGATTTTGGAATTTCGCTCCAATTTAAACCACACTCTAATCCCCCTTAAGACGCCAACGCGCCCCACCCATACAGGACAGCCTCGTGTAGTCACATTGTCACTGCCAGCCTTGGGAATTTCTTCGCCAGGCTTTTGCACTTCATCACTGATAGTTGTCCGGATGATTTCAGCATCATTACAGACGGCAGTAACTGAACTGATGGAATATGGAAGAGAGAGAGAGGTCGAGTGTAAAACCTGCTCACAGAGAAAACTGATAGGTCTACTTAGCACAAAGACAGATCAAGCAGGATTCATTCATTTTCTTTCTTTCTTTTTTTTCCCCTCTCCCTCTCCTTCTCTAAAAAATCGATTTCCGGGAAATTGTATATAATTTGCGGGCATCAAGGAGCCACTACCGATATGCGGGAGACTCCCGGAACTCCCAGGAGAGGTGGGATGTCTGCAAGTGTGGGTGTGGGATGGCATGGTAAGCATTCTTGATGGTGATGCAACAGTGGCCAAGTATGTTAGCACAGGTAATATTCAAAGATTGAAAGATTAAAAGTGAATTTATTATCAAAGAATGTATAAATTATACAGCTTTGAGATTTCTTTGCTTGCTGGTAGTTGTGAAACATGGAACCCAAAAGAACCCAATTTAAAAAATAAGATCAACACACAGTGCCCACAGGGAAAGAGGAAAAACACGAAACGAATCATGCAAACAATAGATGCAAGCAACAAGAAGAGCTTTGTGAACCAAATTGAGCCCTTGGATCCAAATCCCTGGAGCAGTGGGCCCAAAGCCTTGGTATTAACGTGGCAAATTGCCACAAAGTTCGCAGACATGAAGCACAGCAGCCCGGGGCAGTCTGCCAGCCTTAGAATCATGGAGAGAGGAGCTCCAGACTATCTGGCCTGGCCTTTAAATCCTCTGAACCTTGCGCCCTGCTGCAGCGAATCACTTCGGGTCTAGACTTCACTGCCGGAGTCGTCGTTCTTGACCTCCCCAAATTGGGCTGGCGCCTAGGGAGGGTAGATGGTAGTCATTCAGAGACTCCTTCAAGGTGGCCTGGTTGAAATCACTTGGAATGATGGGGAAGGCATCAGGGTGTGCTTCTTTGTAACGGCTGATCAGAGTGCTCAGCTCCTCCAGTGCCTGCCTAATGTTGGCCAGAGGTGGAATATACGCAACACCGGGATGACAGCAGAAAGCACCCTTGATAGATGAAATTGATAACTTTTGACTGCTAGATATGCCAGCTCGGGTGAGCAGGAATGAGACATTGTAGTGCACGGCCATGTTGTGCACCATGATGTATTCTCCACCTCCTCTTCCTGACTCAGCTATTCTGTCAGGAGTCTGCACAGGTTCGGCATGTCATCAGTGTGTGGTGGAAAGTGTACTGACTGGCTGCGTCATAGCCTGGTATGGGAACACCAATGCCTTTGAGCAGAATATCCTACAAAAGCATCATCAATCATCAAAGATCCTCTTCAACCAGGTCACGCTCTTTTCTCACTGCTGCCATCAGGGAGAAGGTACGGGTGCCTCAGAACTTGCACCATCAGATTCAAGAACAGTTACTGCCCCTCAACCATCAGACTCTTGAACAAAAAGGGGTAACTACTCTCACTGAAGGACTCTTCTCTGATTTCATGCTTGTTATTTATTACTACTTATATCTGCATTTTCAGTTTGTTGTCCATTAATCCTGTTTACAGTTACTGTTCTATAGATTTGTTAAGTATGCCAGCAGAAAAAGAATCTCAGGGTTGTATGTATTCTGATAATAAATTGTACTTTGAACTTAAAAATGGCAGGGATGAGCCATGTTTCAATGGCGCAATGTACACAGCAGTCCCTGATGTCCCTCTGAAACAATGATCTTGCTCTGACATCTTCAATTTTATTTTCCAGAGACTATATTCAGGAATGGAGGTCTGTGTTTCAATTGTAGCTGCAGACCAATTCGCTTATCTTGCCTCCATTTTTTTTTAAAGGAGAACTGCACCCATGACCTGAGTCAGCTGTCTGGGGTCTACTGATTTTGAGGACTGATAGTTTTTTGAATGTCTTAAAACAATGTTGCTTGCTTAAATAATGGCTATGACTGTGGACTTGTGAATTCCTGGAGTATGGATGTTTGTGTTTTAGTGGCACGTGTTATTTGAGATCAGTCTTTGAGAACTAATAATGCCTTGGCATCTGCAGCCTCCTCTTTGAGGTGTTGAAGATACTTCCCTTAGACTTCCTCAGCCAATGGCTGTACTTCTGAAATACTATTGGCCTTGAGTACTGTGTTATATATGTAATACCTCTGACTTCAGCAGTCTGTGGTACCGATACACTTCAAGCCATCTTCAATTATACTGGGGCCCTGCCTCAATGACCATCACCCGCTTACACTTAGGTCCACAGTAATGAAATGTTTTGAGAAGTTGGTGATGAAACATATTGGCTCCTGCCTGAGAGGTGACTTGCCTACCAGAGCAACGGGTAGATTTTATGTCATTAGCTCTTCATTCAATCCTGGAACATCTGTACAGCAAAGATGCACACATAAGGATGCTCTTTATCAACTACAGCTCAGCATTCAATACCATCATTCCTGCAAAGCTAATCAATAAGCTCCAAGACCTTGGCCTCAATACCTCCTTGTGCAATTGGATGCAGGATTTCCGCACTTGCAGACCCCAATCAGTTTGAATTGGCAAAAACATCTCTCTCTGCCATGATCTCCATCAGCATAGGTGCACCCACAAGGCTGTGTGCTTAGCCTCGTGTTCTACTTTGTTTTCACTTATGACAGTGTGGCTAAGCACAGCTCCGATATCTTACTTAAGTATGCTGATTACAGAGACTTGGATGGTGCAGGGGTAGGAATGGCTACTTCAAGAGCCAGGTTTTAGATGTTTCAGAAAGGACAGGGAGGGAGGCAAAAGAGGTGGGAGCATGGCACTCTTCATCAGTGATAGTGTCACAGCTGCAGAAAAGGAGGAAGTTATGGAGGGATTGTCTATGGAGTCTCTGTGGGTGGAAGTTAGAAATAGGAAGGGGTCAATAACTCTACTGAGTGTTTTATATAGACCAGGGACATCGAGGAGCAGATAGGGAGACAGATTCTGGAAAGGAGTAATAATGACAGGGTTGTTGTGGTGGGAGATTTTATTTTCCCAAATATTGATTGGCATCTCCTGTTACGTAACTGGCAACAATGAATATCAATCGAGACAGGTTATATAAAAACAACCAAACATTTATTAAACACGGATAAACGATAAGGTAAAAAGAAAACAAACGAAAACTTTAACTGGAAGTTAACAGATAGGCAGCCGTTCACCAATTCGCCACTCGGCTCTGGTTCTTAAAGCGTTAAATGCGAAAACAGTTCTTAAAGCAATACAGTCAAATGTAGTTGTTAAAGTGATAACTTCGAAAGTCCAACAGATTTACACATTCAATTGGGAGAGACTTCTCTGGAGAAGGATTTCTTCACAGACGCAACTTTACTGCTGGTTCTGTCCACAGGATTCACAATGTCGAAAATTAACAGTTTAAATCAACTGACCTTAAATTCCTTTAGAGAGAGAGCACCTTTTTGCATGAAATCTTTGCTCCTTTTGGCAAGAGTTATCTCGATGCAGGTTGCTGCTCTTCCAACAAAGACTCCATAAGGTTGATCCTTTATTAAACTGCCAAACGATGCCGACTCCTCTCAATCCTTCGATCCTGTAACTTCGATAAATTCTTCACTCTCCCTTCTAATGTTGGAGTTGAGTGAATCAACACATTTTGCAAAAAATTCCAATCCAAATAATATGGTATCTTGCAACAGAATGCACACTCTGTTTTAAAAATTAAACTGCATATTAAAAACAAACATGAAACAGAAACGGAGATACAGTACATTCTACCTGGAAAACTACAAACTCAAAACCCACTGCGTCACCTGGGTCGACCCTTATATAGTCATGGGTCACATGTCATCACATGACCTCGCATCGGTGGGAAAATCACATCAGGTGACCTCCAAAAGACCATTACATCATTCTCACAAAAAAAACACATCTCCTTGAGATGGTAACACCTCCCTCCATAAAAAAAATTGGTCTCTTGAACAACCAAATTTTAACAATTTATACAAAAAAATACAAATGTATAAAATTTACAAAATGCACAATATATACAATCTTATCTTTCAGTCCTTTACAAACTAATGTACAGTAGGAGTGTTACAAATGTTAAAATATCACTCCAAAAAAAAACAAATTTTCATTGTACATTTAACATCTAGACAATCAGTGATCACATTGTCTTTAACCTTAATATGAGTGATCAAAATATTGTACTCCTGTAGCATTAAACTGTGTTATTAAATTGGAGTCTAATTTCCTTAACCCTTTTCCTTAACGGTCACAGTGGCATGACCAACTTCACTTTTAGCTAAGTTAATATTTAAGTTAACTTTTGAAAGTCTCTCAAATAATTTCTCCACTGCCATAACATGTGCTTTCCACGGATTATTCCCTGTAACCAAATTATCAATATAGGCATCTGTATCTTTTAATCCCTGAATCACGCCATTAATCATCCTCTGAAAAGTACCTGGTGCATTCTTCATCCCAAATGGAAGAACATTATATTCTTATAACCCAGGATTGGATACGCATCAGTTTTTGTCACAGCATTCACCTTTCTGTAATCCGTAGAAAACCTAATACTATAGTCTGGCTTAGGCACCATAACACACAGTGAACTCCAATTCAAATTGGAATGTCTAATAATATCATTCTCTAACATATACTTAATTTCTTGTTCAGCAGTTTCACATTTTTCTCTGTTCATCCGATATGGATGTTGTTTTATGGGTTTTGCATCTCTAACATCTACATCATGTGTAGCTACAGTGGTTCTTCTAGGGACGTCTGGAAATAAATCTCTATATTTAAAAATTAACTGTTTCATCTGCGCTTTCTGCTCTGGTTGTAAATGTGCTAATTTTTCATTAATATTTTCCAGAATTTTTGAATTTGGTAACCTGGCTGAAATAATGTTGGGTTTAAAATGAGTTTCGGGTGAATCCTCTGTTAAGTTCTCATCAAGATCAGACTCATTATTGATCACAACAGTCATAGTAGCAACTTCTCTCTCATAATACGGTTTTATCATATTTATATGACACAGTTGTGTTGTCTTTCTCCGATCTGGGGTTTTTACTACATAATCCATATCATTTACCTTAGATTTAATCTCATAAGGACCATGGAATTTGGCTTGTAATGGGTTTGTTTGCACTGGGAAAAGAACCATCACCTTATCTCCAGGCTTAAATAAAATCACCCTAGCTTCCTTATCATACCACATCTTCATCTTCTCTTGAGCTAACTTTAAATTTTCCTTGGCCAAGCTACAAGCTTTGTACAATCTGTCTTTAAATTTCAAAACATAATCTAGCAAATTAGTGTGTACTTCTTTATTAATCCACTGTTCCTTCAATAAAGCCAAAGGTCCTCGAAATCTATGTCCAAACACAAGTTCAAAAGGACTAAAACCTAATGATTCCTGCACTGCCTCCCTTACTGCAAAAAGTAGTAAATGTATACCTTCATCCCACTCCTTTTCATTTTCCACACAATATGTCCTAATCATAGTTTTTAGTGTAGAATGAAATCTCTCCAAGGCTCCTTGTGATTCTGGATGATAGGCTGATGAAATACTCTGCTTTGCTCCCAGTTTATAAACTATCTGCTGAAACAACCCAGACATAAAATTACTACCTTGATCTGATTGTATTTCCTTAGGCAACCCAAAATAAGTAAAGAATATTATAAGAGGCTTTGTCACAGTTTTGGCCATTATATTCCTAAGAGGTACTGCCTCTGGAAACCTAGACGCTGTACATATTGATAAATATTAATAAATATTGATGTCCAGTTTTAGTTTTTGGCAAAGGACCTACAGAGTCTACAATGATTTTTGAAAATGGCTCACCGAATACAGGAATTGGTTGCAGTGGGGCCGCTGGAGTAACCTGATTAGGTTTACCAACAATTTGACACGTATGACACGTTCTACAAAATGTCGCCACATCTTGTCTTAAACTAGGCCAATAAAAATGTTTAGAAACTTTGTTCATAGTTTTCTTTACCCCCTAAATGAACACCCAAAGGTATACTATGAGCCATAGTCAAAATCTCATTTCGGTAAATTTTAGGAACTACTACCTGATGATTAACTTCCCATTCCTCACTAGCGGGAATTGTAGGCGATCTCCACTTTCGCATTAATACCCACTTTTCAAAATAAAATCCAACTGGTACTTTTTCAATTTCACTATCTGGAAGAGCTTGTTCTTTTGTTTTAACTATCTCAGGATCTCTACCCTGCTCTGCTATCATCTCCTTTCGAGATAAAGACAAACCTTCCTGGTCAGACTTACCACCAAAATCCTGATCAAATAATGTAGGTAAGAAAGTTTCTGATACATCCTCAAAGTTCGAATCTTGATTTGAACTGTCATGGGTAACAACCTCATCCTTTACATCAGTCTTTTTAGCCATAGCTCTTGTCACAACACAGGAGGAAACTGTGTTAGAATCCCTCTGTGATTCCTCAGAATTTGAATTTATTGTCAAATGCAGTTCAGGAAAAACTTGTCCACCTGCTAAATCATTCCCTAACAAAAGAGAAACATCATTCACAGGTAAACGGGATTGTAGTCCTACTTTAACAACCCCTGTAACTAATCCTGACCTTAAATTTACTCTATGTAAATGTACAGGCATACGGGCACTCCCTACTCCTCTTATATACTTTACCTCATCACTGTCAGACTCATCACTAAACCTTAGCACACTGTCTACTATTAATGATTGTGAAGCTCTAGTATCTCTAAGTATCCTTATTGGTACTGAATTGGATCCATCTTTCGAGGATACAAATCCTTCTGTTATAAAAGCTTCATATCCCTTCTTAACTTGGTCAGACTCTGACACATCTTCATTAATATTTTCTAAACCCTGTGGCTTTACAGGTTTTTCAATCTGCTGCAAACAAGCATCTGGGGCCACTTCATTCACTTTCCGTTTCAACGGAAGCAATTAGCTACTACGTGTCCAGGTTTCTTACAATAATTACAAATAATACCGAAATGTCTTTCCTTCACATGTCTCCCTTCATCCTTACTTTTCTCACTAACTTTAGATTTAATTTCTGATTTACCTTGACTCTCTGTGCTAGTTTTCCTTTTAAAAATTTTACCTGGAGAAAATTTTTTCTTGTGAATTAAAACATACTCATCAGCCTACTTAGCAATCTCCTGCAATGTAGCAGTGACCCGTTCATTTAAGCATGTTCTCACTTCAACAGGAATGCTTCTTTTAAATTCCTCCTGCAAAATCAGCTCTTTTAATTTATTATACCCCCCAGTCACATTTTTAGAGGAAACCCATCTCTCAAAACACACAGATTTCTCATAGGCAAATTCCACATAAGTTATTTCCACCGATTTCTTCAAATTTCCGAATCCTTCTCTATATGCTTCCGGAACCAACTCATATGCCTTTAACAATATCATAATCCAGTGCTTGCTCAGCATTTAAAGCTGTATAAACTTGTTGTGCCTTGCCTTTAATTACAATTTGTAACATCACTGGCCATTGGTCCTTCAGCCACTGTAAACTCAGAGCAACTGTTTCAAAATGTTGGAAATATGTGTCCACATCAGTTTCATTAAATTGAGGACCAAAAATAACCTCACAACTAGCAATGAACTGTTTCGTAGAACCAGAAGACTGACTCCTGGACTTTAATTTCTGCATCTCTAGCTCAAATTTCTTCTGGTTTTCAGCTTCTCTTTTTGCAAATTCCCTTTTTTTAAGGGCCTCTCTTTCTTTGAATTCCTTTATTTTATTAGCCTCTCTTTTGGCCATTTGCACTTTAAATCTTTCAAACTTTAACTGTTCAAGATGCAACTGCATTTCCAGATTACTCATTGGAAACTTATCTAACACCTCAGCATCAAACAGTTCCAAATTAATATAATGTTCAGCAATTTTTCTTTGACTGAAAGCCTTGGTGGAATTTTTTGTAACTCCTTTAATATCCAACTTCCTAGCAATCTCCAATACCTCAGGTTTTCTCACATTCTTTAAAGATCCAGAGTCAGGCGTCTTCAAAAACCAGTCAATATCCATTGTTGCCGAGTACAACACACACACCAATCAAACCAAAAAAAATCGGGTATTTTCCTTTTCCAAATCAAAATGGCAATTACCAGCACTTAAACTCAAAATCAGAACACATCCCGGACGAGCCCCCACTGTTTATGTTACGTAACTGGCAACAATGAATATCAATTGAGACAGATTATATAAAAACAACCAAACATTTATTAAACATGGATAAACGATAAGGTAAAAAAAAACAAACGAAAACTTTAACTGGAAGTTAACAGATATGCAGCCGTTCACCAACTCGCCACTCGGCTCTGGTTCTTAAAGCGTTAAATGCGAAAACAGATGTAGTTCTTAAAGTGATAACCTTGGAGGTCCAACAGATTTACACGTTCAATCGGGAGAGACTTCTCTGGAGAAGGATTTCTTCACAGACACAACTTTACTGCTGGATCCGTCCACAGGATTCACGATGCCGAAAATAAACAGTTTAAATCAACTGACCTTAAATTCCTTTAGAGAGAGAGCACCTTTTTGCATGAACTCTTTGCTCTTTTTGGCAAGAGTTATCTCGATGCAGGTTGCTACTCCAACGAAGACTCACTAAGGTCGGTCCTTTATTAAACTGCCAAACGATGCCGACTTCTCTCAATCCTTCGGTCCTGTAACTTCGATAAATTCTTCAGTCTTCCATCTAATGTTGGAATTGAGTAAATCAACACATTTAGCAAAAAATTCCAGTCCAAATAATATGGTATCTTGCAACAGAATGCACACTCCGTTTTAAAAATGAAACTGCGTATTAAAAACAAACACGCAACAGAAACGGAGATACAGTACATTCTACCTGGAAATCTATAAACTCAAAACCCACTGTGTCACCTGGGTTGACCCTTATATAGTCATGGGTCACATGTCATCACATGACCTCACATCGGCGGGAAAATCACATCAAGTGACCTCCAAAAGACCATTACATCATTCTCACAAAAAAAAACACATCTCCTTGAGTATGTAACACTCTGTAGAGTGAGGGGTTTAGATGGGGTGGAGTTTGTTTGATGTGTTCAGGGAGGTTTCTTAACACAATATATACATAAGCCTACAAGAGGAGAGGCTGTACTTGATCTGGTATTGGGAAGTGAAACTGGTCAGGTGTCAGTTCTCTCAGTGGGAGAGCATTTTGGAGATAGATTTGTGATCATGATCACTCTCTCCTTTACCATAGCATTGGAGAGGGTAGGAACAGACAAGTTAGGGAAATGTTTAATTGAAGTAAGGGGAAATATGGGACTATCAGGCAGGAACTTGAAAGCAGAATTTGGAAACAGATGTTCTCATGGAAACGTACGGAAGAAATGTGGCAAATGTTCAGGGGATATTTCCGTGGGGTTCTGCGTAGCTATGTTCCAATGAGATAGGGAAAGGATGGTAGGGTACAGGAAACGTTGTGTACAAAGGTTGTTGTAAATCTAGTCAAGAGGAAAAGAAGAGCTTACAAAAGGTTCAAAAAACTAGGTAATGATAGAGATCTAGAAGATTATAAGGCTAACAGGAAGGAACTTAAGAATGAAATTCGGAGAGCCAGAAGGGGCCATTAGAAGGCCTTGGTGGACAGGATTAAGGAAAACCCCAAGGCATTCTACAAGTATGTGAAGGGCAAGAGGTTAAGACATGAAAGAATAGGATCAATCAAGTGTGACAGTGGAAAAGTGTGTATGGAACTGGAGAAAATGGCTGAGGTACTTAATGAATACTTTGCTTCAGTTTTCACTATGGAAAAGGATCTTGGTGATTGTAGGGATGACTTGCAGTGGACTGAAAAGCTTGAGTATGTAGATATCAAGGAAGGGGATGTATTGGAGCTTTTGGAAAGCATCAAGTTGAATAAGTCACCGGACCGGACGGGATGTGCCCCAGACTACTGCGGGAAGCAAGGGAGGAGATTGCTGAGCCTCTGGTGATGATCTTTGCATCATCAATGAGGACGGGAGAGGTTCCAGAGGATTGGAGGGTTGCGGATGTTGTTCCCTTATTCAACAAATGGAGTAGGGAAAGCCCAGGATGTTGTAGACCAGTAAGTCTTACTTCATTGGTTGGTAAGTTGATGGAGATCTTGAGAGGCAGGACTTAGGAACATATGGAGGGGCATAATATGATTAGGAATAATCAGCATGGCTTTGTCAAAGGCAGATCGTGCCTTACGAGCCTGATTGACTTTTTTGAGGATGTGATTAAACACATTCATAAAGGTAGAGCCGTAGATGTAGTGTATATGGATTTTAACAAGGCACTTGATAAGGTAGCCCATGCAAGGCTTATTGAGAAAGTAAGGAGGCATGGGATCCAAGGTGACATTGCTTTGTGGATCTAGAACTGGCTTGCCCACAGAAGGAAAAGTGTGGTTGTAGGGGGGTCATATACTGCATAGAGGCCGGTGACCAGTGGTGTGCCTCAGGAATCTGTTCTGGGCCCCCTACTCTTTGTGATTTTATAAATGACCTGGATGAGGAAGTGGAAGGATGGGTTAGTAAGTTTGCTGATGACACAAAGTTTGGGAGTATTGTGGATAGTATGGAGGGCTGTCAGAGGTTACAGCGGGACATTGATAGGATGCAAAATTGGGCTGAGAAGCGGCAGATGGAGTTCAAACTAGATAAGTGTGAGGTGGTTCATTTTGGTGGATCAAATATGATGGCAGAATATAGCATTAATGGCAAGACTCTTGGCAGTGTGGAGGATCAGAGGGATCTTGGAATCCGAGTTCATACGACACTCAAAGCTGCGACGAAGGTTGACTCTACGGTTAAGAAGGCATACGGTGCATTGGGCTTCATCAATCATGGGACTGAGTTTAAGAGCTCAGAGGTAATGTTCCAACTATATAGGACCCTAGTCAGACCCCACTTTGAGTACTGTGCTCAGTTCTGGTCGCCTCACTACGGGAAGGATGTGGAAACCATAGAAAGGGTGCAGAAGAGATTTACAAGGATGTTGCCTGGATTGGGGAGCATGCCTTATGAGAGTAGGCTGAGTGAACTCGGCCTTTTCCCCTTGGAGCAACGGAGGATGAGAGGTGACCTGATAGAGGTGTACAAGATGATGAGAGGCATTGATCGTATGGATAGTCAGAGACTCTTTCCCAGTGCTGAAATGGCTAGCACAAGAGGACATTTTTTTAAGGTGCTTGGAAGTAGGTACAGAGGAGATGTCAGAGGTAGGTTTTTTTTGCACAGAGAGTGGCGAGAGCGTAGAACGGGATGCCGGCATCAGTGGTGGAGGCGGAAACAATAGGGTCTTTTAAGAGATTCCTGGATGGAGTATCTAAGCATGGAGCTTAGAAAAATAAAGGGCTGTAGGTAAGCCTAGGTAGTTCTAAGGTAAGGACATCTTCAGCATAGCATTGTGGGCCAAAGGGCCTGTATTGTGCTGTAGGTTTTCTATGTTTTCTAAAGTGTTTGGAGAAAAACAGAATCTAACTCTATTGATGTAGAATTCAATTCATGCTGAAACTGTACGAAACAATAAGGAGGGTAGAATACCATGTACAATTCTAGTCTCTACAGGAAAAATGTAAAAGAATTAGTGCAGTTGCAAGAAAGAGATATAATTATACTGTATTTATGAGACTCTTTGGGATAGGGCTATTTTACTTTATTTTTGATATATTTTTTGTCATTGTACCTTACATTAATTGGTTTTGCTGTGCTGCTGCTATGAAACAATATTATTTCACAATTTATGCAAGTGACAATAAATTTCATTCTGATCCAGAAAAGAGGAAACCAGTAAGTTTTAAATAAAGACACAGGATCCATACTGGACTCTGTCTTAAGATGGTCAAACCACTGTTCACCATGATATCCTTACTCTTGTACTCTATGCACATTGATAAAGCCCAGGATGCCATATGCTTTTGGAATCTTTTCTCAATCTGCCCTTACTCCCACACACAACACCTACTCCCGAGCAAGATTTCCCTTCTGGTACCCCTTTTACAATCTGCTTACAAAAGCATTCTGAGTCTTTGCCAACCAGATGTCCTGGATGAACCAACAGATTTGCAATCTGTTGAAGTTCAGATCTGTGCCATTTAGGATAGGCGATCCAGTCAATCATGTCATCCAAATCCAACTTCCAGGTGATTATTGTGCAGAGGCATATTTCTGAACAAAACTGGGGTCACTTACAAATACTCAGCAGATGTGGCAGAGCTTGCATGCCTTCCCTTGCTATAAGGCAAAGGCAGGTGGCAACCTTGCAATACTTCCAGATGTGCTCAATGCCTTTTATACGTGCTTTCAAAAAGAGAATATCGGCACTTCTCCTCGAGCATCCAAAACAACAGCATTATTGTCTTCTCAGTCTCTGAGGCTGATGTCAGAGCATCTTTCAAGATTTCTATTCTAAATATAAATCCTATGATTAATCAATCATTACGAAAATTTGGTATCAGTTTCGTAAGTTTTTTAATCTTAAAAAATTTAACCTTTTTAGTTTAATTTATCAAAACTATTTATTTAAACCTTCACTTAATTATCCTGTCTTTTCTCTTTGGAGGAATAAAGGAATTTTTTCCTTTATGGACTTGTTTCAAGAAGGTCAATTGATGTCCTTTGAGAAATTAGTAACTAAATACTCTCTCTCATATTTACATTTTTTGCAATATCTTCAGGTCAGACATTTTTTACAAGAATATTTAAGTAATTTTCCATATATATAAGATTCTGACCTTAGATATTATTTTAAAAATGAACCCTTTAGTGAAAGGCTTTATTGGGAAAATTTATAATTTCCTATTACAACAGGACAATTATCCTTTACTTAAGATTAAGCAAGGTTGGGAAAGAGAGCTTAACATGACCTTGATAACAGAGGATTGGTTGCGAATTTTGAAACTGGTTAACTCTTCTTCGATTTGTGCCAGTCATTCTCTAATTCAATTTAAAATTGTACATCATTATTATTTGATGAAGGAGAGATTGTCTAAAATATTTCCCAATGTAAATAGTCAGTGTGATAGATGCAAAACTGAGATAGCTACATTGACACATATATTTTGGCCGTGTTCTGTATTGAAACAATTTTGGAAATCTATTTTTTCTATAATCTCTAAAGCTTTAAGAATCAATTTACAACCTAATAAAAATTAACAGTTTTGTTCAATAATTCCTCAACATATTCACGGTATTTCTATATCTGACCAATATGTAATTGCATTTGTCACAATATTGGCTAGAAGGGCTATTTTATTAAAATGGAAAGATGTATCTGCTCTCACTTTGATACAATGGTTCTCTCAGGTGATGTTATGTCTTAGTTTGGAAAAAATTAGAAGTCGAACTTTTGATCCTAAATTTGACTTCGAGAAAAGGTGGGGTTCTTTTGCCCGTTATCATCATTTGACTTGAGTTAATTAAGATGGTCCTTTTCTGATGCTTGGTTATATGAATTTGGTTGGCAGTTGATGTCTTTTTTTTTATGGACACTTGTATGGCGTATAGCGCCGGGTTTGTGCTCCAAACATTTTTTTTCCCCTTTTTTTTAGTTATCAGGGGTTTTCTCTGTTTTAGTTAGTAGGGGTTCTTTTTTCTTTCTTTCCTTTTTTCCATAAAAAAAGCTTTAATACTTTGTTTTTTGATTATTATTGGTATACTGTTCAGCCTGGTTGATAGCTTAACTTTTACTCTACATATGGATATGTTATCTTGATTATTTTGATGTACTTTTCTCTGCTGTTGATTTCCAATAATAATTAATAAAAAGATTTAAAAATGAAAATGAAAGAAGGTGAACCGTCAGTCTGTCTTGGTTGGTTGGTATATTCAATGACATCTTTAACTTCTTTCTTCTGTGGTCTGTGATTCCCACCTGCTTCAAAAGCTGCCAAAGAAAAGCATGCTGATCTGCCACAATAACTGCCATCTAATAGCACTTATATCCACCCTAACAAGGTGCTTTGAGAGGTTGGCTATAGTGTAAATTAACTCCATAGAAGGGATGACCTGCATACTCTTCAAATTGGCTATTGCCACATCAAGGCAACAGCTATTTCCATTGGCTCTCCATTCAGTCTGGATAATCTGGATGACAGAAATGCATACAGCAGGCTGCTGTTCATTGACTGCAGATCCACGTTCAACAATATTACCCTCTATACTTATCACCAAGTTCAAAGTTCTGAATATCTGTACCTCACCTAACTTCCTCATCAGCAAATCGTAATCAGTACAGATCAGTAACATTTCCTCCTTACTGGTAATCAGAACAGGTGCTCCACAAGGCTTACTCCCCTGATCTACTGAATTTACACCCATGGCTCTGTGGCTAAGCATTTCTCCAAAACTATCAATGAATATGGAAATTACACCAATATTGAAAGAATCCTGATTGGTTAGGGTTAGAGAGCCTTGGCAGAGCACAGTCCCATCCTCTGACTGTGTTCTCCATCATTAACAGGAGCACCTAGAAGAGATGCGCGCTCAGGAAGACAGTGTCTATTGTCAAGAATACCGACAGCACGGCTCCATGAAATGATAGTTCCCCAAAGCAGCCTAAAGATGGCAAGTGGCCACTCTAGCCTTCCACTGGCAGATTGCTCCCAGGGAATCTTGACAAGACAAACCAGCCACCCACAGTCATCTCCAAGGCTACTTATATTCCAAACCGCAAGATGGGAATCAGGTGCCTATGATCAACTCAAGCAAAACAAGGAACAGCTGGAAGACCCAGAGTCCTGAGTCCACCGACCGGACCATGATCCAGAATGCGGACTTCACGGACCGGATCATGACACCCCCAGCTACCTACTACCTCCCTTATGGTTCTGCCTCCTTCTACTACCGATTGTGCTTTCCCCTTTTCCTTCTTCACCTTTCCTCCTGCCTATCCCCTCCCCCACCCCTCGCTCTTTCCCATTACTGGTTTTTCACCTGGCACCTACCAGCCTTCTATTTCCTACCTGCCCCCCACCTTCTTTATAGGGCCCGATCCTTCCCTCTTCAGTCCTGATGAAGGGATCCAGTCCGAAACGTTGACTCATCGTATCCACGGATGCTGCCCAACCTGCAGAGTTCCTCTATTTGGTTCACTGTTACAGTTGTACCTGCAATGACGCTACGGGGTACTCGCCTTATTATCTGATATTTGGGCAGGAAGCGACGTTGCCCATTGATCTGTGTTTTGGGACTGAAGCAGGTGAATTACCTTCAAAGCCCTATCTGAAGTATGTGTCTGATATGAGGAGGGAGTTGAAAAGGGCGTACGAGTTTGCTGAGGTGGCGGCCACCAAGCAGAATCAAGGGAATAAGAGGAGGTATGATTAGAAAGTGAAGTTCACCCAACTTATGCCAGGAGACCGGGTTCTCATGAGGAATTTAGGACTACATGGTAAGCATTAGTTGGCGGTGCACCCCCTATGTGGTAGAGAGCCAGATGCTGAACCTATCTGTTTACTGGGTGAGACCAGAGGATAGGAAGGGGCCTGTCAAGGTACTCCATCGGAAGCACCTATTGTCCCTGGGTCAAGAGGTGCAGGTAGACCAAGAGCCCGAATTGGAGTTTACGCCTAGTACGAGGACTCTGTGGTGGTGCAGGGCGAGGGTAGAGCCCACCGTGAAAGAGACGGGGCCGGGTCTTGCCCCGGAAAGGGATACTGATTTGGAAGACGATGATTCAGATGCGTGGTACCTGCTTCCGTTCGTAAATTCCCTGGTACCGGAAGAAGAGGCTCCTGACCCTTCCCCCACTGAGTTAGGTGAGAGGAGGAAGGGTGTTGCTGGGGAGTTTGGGATACAGCCAGCCTTGGAAGGAGAGAGGGTGGAACCAGAACCCGAGACAGAAGGCTCCAAGTGAGGGAGTGGGCGAGGGTTCGACAGGTAGACCCAGGGTGTCTCCAATGGTGTCTGAGCTGGAAGGGTCACCAGAGGAGGTACGGAGCTCTCAGAGAAGTAGGAACCCCCTGGAGATGTTGACCTATGTAGCGCTGGGAGAACAGGGTGTGATCTCTACCACCCTGGGAAGTTATGTCACTGCTTTATGCACTTGGGTTGGGTTTTGTGTTTTGCAAGGAGGATTGGTGAACTCCTTTAATGTCATGACTTTATTTGGTGGGGGGAGAGTGTAACTGGGTCTTGGTTACACTGGCTGCTGAGGTGTCTAAAATGGTTTCTTCGTATGTTATATAAAATGGCTTTTCTGTAATAATAACTGCGATGTAAGGAGCTCTCTCTCTCTCTGCTTGTTTGGGTTATATTATTGATAAGGGAGTGAATGAACCAATGAGTATCCATGTTGTACTTTTTGTGGGTGATATTCTGTCTCATATGGGTGAGAACCATGTGGTTTGGCGGGGTTTTCGGAAGGAGACCTGAAGAGGAAGACCATGCTGAATTTGATGGCTGCAACACACTCAAAAAAAGTTGGGACAGAGGTAGTTTACCATTGTGTTACATCACCTTTCCTTTTAATAACACTTTTTAATCATTTTGAAACTGAGGATACTAATTGTAGTAGATTTGCAATTGGAAATAACACCATTAGTTTCAATTTGATCATGGACAAGGATAGATCTGGTCCTAGGGTTGAGGTTCTGAACTGGAAGAAGGCCAAATCTGAAGAAATGAGAAAGGATCTAAAAAGCGTGGATTGGGACAGGTTGTTCTCTGGCATGGATCGGTAGGTGGGAAGCCTTCAAAGGAGAAATTTTGAGAGTGCAGAGTTTGTATGTTCCTGTCAGGATTAAAGGCAAATTGAATAGGAATAAGGAACCTTGGTTCTCAAGGAATATTGCAACTCTGATAAAGAAGAAGAGGGAGTTGTATGAAATGTATAGGAAACGGGGTAAATCAGGTGCTTGAGGGGTATAAGAAGTGCAAGAAAATACTTAAGAAAGAAATCAGGAGGGCTAAAAGAAGACATGAGGTTGCCTTGGCAGTCAAAGTGAAGGATAATCCAAAGAGCTTTTACAAGTATATTAAGAGCAAAAGGATTGTAAGGGATAAAATTGGTCCTCTTGAAGATCAGAGTGGTCGGCTTTGTGCGGAACCAAAGGAAATGGGGGAGATCTTAAATAGGTTTTTTGCGTCTGTGTTCACTAAGGAAGCTGGCATGAAATCTATGGAATTGACGGAATCAAGTAGTGAGATCATGGAAACTGTACAGATTGAAAAGGAGGAGGTGCTTGCTGTCTTGAGGAAAATTAAAGTGGATAAATCCCCAGGACCTGACAGAATGTTCCCTTGGACCTTGAAGGAGACTAGTGTTGAAATTGCGGGGGCCCTGGCAGAAATATTTAAAATGTCGCTGTCTACGGGTGAAGTGCTGGAGGATTGGAGAGTGGCTCATGTTGTTCCATTGTTTAAAAAATGATCGAAAAGTAATCCGGGAAATTATAGGCCGGTGAGTTTAACGTCAGTAGTAGGTAAGTTATTGGAGGGAGTACTAAGAGACAGAATCTACAAGCACTTGGATAGACAGGGACTTATTTGGGAGAGTCAACATGGCTTTGTGCGTGGTAGGTCATGTTTGACCAATCTGTTGGAGTGTTTCAAGGTGGCTACCAGGAAAGTGGATGAAGGGAAGGCAGTGGATATTGTCTACATGGACTTCAGTAAGGCCTTTGACAAGGTCCCGCATGGGAGGTTAGTTAGGAAAATTCAGTCGCTAGGTATACATGGAGAGGTGGTAAATTGGATTAGACATTGGCTCGATGGAAGAAGCCAGAGAGTGGTAGTAGAGAATTGCTTCTCTGAGTGGAGGCCTGTGACTAGTGGTGTGACACAGGGATCAGTGCTGGGTCCATTGTTATTTGTCATCTATATCAATGATCTGGATGATAATGTGGTAAATTGGATCAGCAAGTTTGCTGATGATACAAAGATTGGAGGTGTAGTAGACAGTGAGGAAGGTTTTCAGAGCCTGCAGAGGGACTTGGACCAGCTGGAAAAATGGGCTGAAGAATGGCAGATGGAGCTTAATACTGACAAGTGTGAGGTATTGCACGTTGGAAGGACAAAGCAACGTAGAACATACAGGGTTAATGGTAAGGCACTGAGGAGTGCAGTGGAACAGAGGGATCTGGGAATACAGATACAAAATTCCCTAAAAGTGTCGTCACAGGTAGATAGGGTCGTAAAGAGAGCTTTTGGTACATTGGCCTTTACTAATCGAAGTATTCAGTATAAGAGCTGGAAGGTGATGAGGTTGTATAAGGCATTGGTGAGGCCGAATCTGGAGTATTGTGTTCAGTTTTGGTCACCAAATTACAGGAAGGATATAAATAAGGTTGAAAGAGTGCAGAGAAGGTTTACAAGGATGTTGCCGGGACTTGAGAAACTCAGTTACAGAGAAAGGTTGAATAGGTTAGGACTTTATTCCCTGGAGCGTAGAAGAGTGAGGGGAGATTTGATAGAGGTATATAAAATTATGATGGGTATAGATAGAGTGAATGCAAGCAGGCTTTTTCCCACTAAGGCAAGGGCAGAAAAAAACCAGCAGACATGGGTTAAGGGTGAGGGGGGAAAAGTTTAAAGGGAACATAAGCGGAGGCTTCTTCACACAGAGAGTGGTGGGAGTATGGAATGAGCTGCCAGACGAGGTGGTAAATGCGGGTTCTTTTTTAACATTTAAGAATAAATTGGACAGATACATGGATGGGAGGTGTATGGAGGAATATGGTCCGTGTGCAGGTCAGTGGGACTAGGCAGAAAACAGTTCGGCACAGCCAAGAAGGGCCAAAGGGCCTGTTTCTGTGCTGTAGTTTCTATGGTTCTAAATTGGAGAAAGGTCAATTTTGATGGTATCAGAAAGGATCTGGAAAGCGTGAACTGGGACAGGCTGCTTTCTGGCAAAGGTGTACTTGGTAAGTGGGAGGCCTTCAAAGTGAAATCATGACAGTACAAAGCTTTTATGTGCCTGTCAGAATAAAAGTAAAGATAAAAGATGTATGGAAACTTGGTTTTCAAGAGATATTGAGACCTTGGTGAAAAAAATGAAGGAGGTGCATAGCCGGTGTAGGCAGGGAAGAACAAATGAGATACTTTTGGAGTATAAGAAATGCAAGAGAACACTTAAGAAAGAAATCAGGAGGGCTAAAAGACGGCATGAGGCTGCCCTTGCAAGACAATGGGTTTTTGCATCTGTATTTACTTGGGAGATAGACCGCAATTCTATAGAAGTGAGACAAAGCAGCAGCAAGGTCATGGACCCTGTACAGATTACAGAGGATGAGGTGTTTGCTGTCTTGAGGCAAATTGGTGTGGATAAATCCCAGAGCCTGACAAGGTGCTACTTTGGACCCTGCAGGAGGCAAGTGCAGAAACTGCAGGGTCCCTAGCAGAGATATTCAAATCATCCTTAGTGACAGTTGAGGTACCAAAGGATTGGAGGATCATTAATGTCGTTCCACTGTTTAAGAAAAGCTCTAAAAATAAACCAGGAGTTTATAGGCCTGTGAGCCTGACATCAGTAATGGGAATGTTATCGGAAAATATTCTAAAGGACTGGATGTATGAGTATTTAGGTAGACAGGGACTGATTAGGGATGGTCAGCATGGCTCCGTGTCTGACCAAACTTGTAGAGTTTTTCTACATGCTAAAGACCATGTAGACAACATCTTGACTGCGGGGAAGTTTTGATGAGTCAACATTCTGAAAGGTTGATTTGACTCCAATGATAATTTTTACGTTAATCATTTTTAACAGTTGTTGTGGGGGAGAAACACTTGTGCTTTTTGAGCCACCTGTAAATTTTGGTGACAGCTGCACCACAGAGGTCCAAAGGAGAAAACTGGTAGTAAATTTATTCAGTAGCTATCACACATTCAAATTTCATCCAAAGACCCTTCCTTGCAGGTGCTGCCACTTGTCATTACCATCAATCACACCACATCCTGATCTCATATCCCCTCGCTCATCCAAGCCCTCTTCACAGCACCACACCACCCCTGCCCACTGAAGTCCTCCACCCCACTGGACACTGATTCTATGGCTGACTCCAGGTCCATCCCCTGCCGTGTCTTTACCATCCTTCTGACTAACCTCCACGCTGATGCAGTTGTCTGTCCTCAACTGAGACTTCACCTCACCAGGTCCAGGCAGGCCTACCATAAGTTTGAACTGTTCTTTCATCATCTCTACCTCCACGATCAGTCCCTTCACAACAACCAACCTTGATAGTGTCCAACTCCACACTGCAAGTTTCTCCCTCCTACCCAAGTCTGCCCTAGTAGCCCCATTGTTTCTGCCTGCTCTTGACCCACTGAACAAATCTCCTCATACCTCAACTCCATTGTGTTTTTCCCCTTGTTCAGTCCCTTCTTGCTAACCTCTGGGATGTCTGGTACAATCTCCGCCATTTTAAGAACCTTTCAATTTCCTGACCATTGTCCTCATCTTCACCATGGGATGATGTATAATATATTCAGACATGGATTCAGATTTATTATCAGTCTTGTATGCTGCAGCAGAACAGTGTAAAAGATATAAAATTACTCTAAATTACAAATATAAATAGTGCAAAAAGAACAAGGGAGTGTTCATGAACTGTCCAGAAGTCTCACAGAGGAGAAGTTGTTCCTGATTCATTGAGAGTGAGGCTTCAGGATCCTGCTCCTCTTGGTAGTAATGAGAAGAGGGCATGTTCTAGATGGTGACAATCCTTGGTGATACACCAAGTCTCTATACCAGGCTGTGCTGCAACCAGCCAGAGCTCTCCACAATACATCTATATGAACATTTATAAGAATCTTTGGTGACATACCAGATCTTCTCAAATTCCTGTGATCGCAGCAATGTGTTGGCTCCAGGGTAGATCTTTGGAGATGTTGTTGCCCAGGAACTTAATGCTGCTCAGCCTTTCCACCACTGGCCCTGCAATGAGGAATGGTGTGTGTTTTCCAGACTTCCCTTCCTGAAGTTTACAACCAATTCTTTAGTATATTCAGATTTACTGTAGAGAAAAAAGCTGGTTATGAGGAGGATTGAGAGTATTCTGAGCAAAATAGAATGGAAGGAATACAACGTGGGGGGAAAAAGTAGAAATGACAGGTACGCTCAGTGGCCACTTTAAGGTACACCTGAACACCTGCTCATTAATGCAAATATCTAATCAGCCAATCATGTGGCAGCAACTCAGTGCATGAAAGCATGCAGACATGGTCAAGATGGTTAGTTGTTGTTCAGACCGAACATCAGAATGGAGAAGAAATGTGATCGAAGTGACTTTGACCATAGAATGATTGATGGTGCCAAACAGGGTGGTTTGAATATCTCAGAAAATGATCTGTCAGGATTTTCATGCAGAGATTACAGAGAATGGTATGAAAACAAAGAATACATCCAGTGAGTGACAGTTCTGTGGGCAAAAACAGGGATCCCCAACCTTTTTTGCACTGTGGACAGGTTTCATATTGACAATATTCTTGCGGACTGGCCGACCGGGGGGTGGGGGGGGGGGAGGATGGTTGCCAACGGGCAAGAGTAGCAGTCAAATACGTTGTGTTTACCCCGAGAAAGACTACAATGACCATGAAGCCTTGCGCGGGCACCAGTGTGCATGCGTGAACGTGCTGATTTTTTTCTGCAAATCGTTTTTGGCGATTCTGTTCGGGGGGGGGTGTTGTGGTAATCATGACCGGAATATAGGTGATAAGTGGCTAATACACTCAATTTCGTTTCTAAAAGGGTTTATCTAACTAATTTAGTATTAAACACACAGCTCATATTTTCCTCGCATGAATATAGCGATAAATCAATTGCCAGGGGAGGACAGGGGAGCTTGAAGTGTTGAACGAACTTCCAGTAGTAGTGGTAGAGGCAGGTTCGATATTATCATTTAAAGTTAAACTGGACAGCTATATGGACAGGAAAGGAATGGAGGGTTATGGGCCTAGTGCAGGTCAGTGAGATGAGGTGAGAATAGTGTTCGGCACAGACTAGAAGGGCAGAAATGGCCTGTTTCCATGCTGTAATTGTTATATGGTTATATAAGTCACTTATAAGTAAATAGCATCATAACATTTTAAGTAACGTTTGGATATTAAACACACAGCGCATATTTTCCTCGTATGAACATATAAAATCATTGCAACGCACCAATATGGCTGAATCAGTGGGAGCCCTGGGCTGAATACTTGTCTTTTCTGCAACAAGACGGTCCTATCGAGGGGTGATGGGAGACAGCAATACTCGAATGGGTTCCTTATGTCCAGTCTATTCCGCAATTTAGTTTTCGTTGCATTCATTGCAGAGATATGTTGGAAATGGAAGCAACTTTTTCAGTGCTTCCGTGGCTATCTCAGGATATTTAGCCTTGACTTTGATCTGGAATGCCGGCAGAGATGTTATGTCAAACGTACTTTTCAGCCCGCAAGAGGAATTCTGCAGATGCTAGAAATTCAAGCAACACACGTCAAAGTTGCTGGTGAATGCAGCAGGCCAGACAGCATCTCTAGGAAGAGGTACAGTTGACGTTTCAGGCCGAGACCCTTCGTCAGGACTAACTGAAGGAAGAGTTAGTAAGAGATTTGAAAGTGGGAGGAGGAGGGTGTGATCCAAAATGATAGGAGAAGACTGGAGGGGTAGGGATGGAGCGAAGAGCTGGACAGGTGATTGGCAAAGGGGATATGAGAGGATCATGGTTCAGGAGGCCCAGGGAGAAGGAAAAGGTGGGGGGGGGGGAACCCAGAGGATGGGCAAGGGGTATAGTCAGAGGGACAGAGGGAGAAAAAGGAGAGTGAGAGAAAGAATGTGTATATATAAATAAATAACGGATGGGGTACGAGGGGGAGGTAGGGCATTAGCAGAAGTTAGAGAAGTCAATGTTCATGCCATCAGGTTGGAGGCTACCCAGACGGAATATAAGGTGTTGTTCCTCCAACCTGAGTGTGGCTTCTCGTTTACAGTAGAGGAGGCCGTGGACAGACATGTCAGAATGGGAATGGAATGTGGAATTAAAATATGTGGCCACTGGGAGATCCTGCTTTCTCTGGTGGACAGAGCGTAGGTGTTCAGCAAAACGGTCTCCCAGTCTGCGTCGGGTCTCGCCAATATATAGAAGGCCAGATCGGGAGCACCAGACTCAGTATATCACCTCAGCCGACTCAGGTGAAGTGTCGCCTCACACGGAAGGACTGTCTGGGGCCCTGAATGGTGGTAAGGGAGGAAGTGTAAGGGCATGTGTAGCATTTGTTCCACTGATGTCTGCTATAAGCCTACTGACTCTCACAGCTATCTGGACTATTCCTCTTCTCACCCTGTCTCTTGCAAAAATGCCATCCCCTCCTCGCAATTCCTCCGTCTCCGCCGCATCTGCTCTCAGGATGAGGCTTTTCATTCCAGCACGAGGGAGATGTCTTCCTTTTTTAAAAAAGAAAGGGGCTTCCCTTCCTGCACTATCAACTCTGCTCTCAAACGCATCTCCCCCATTTCACGCACATTTGCTCACACTCCATCCTCCCGCCACCCCACTAGGAATAGGGTTCCCCTGGTCCTCACCTACCACCCCACCAGCCTCCGGGTCCAACATATTATTCTCTGTGACTTCCGCCACCTCCAACGGGATCCCACCATTAAGCACATCTTTCCCTCCCCCCCCCCCCGCTTTCCGCAGGGATCGCTCCCTACGCGACTCCTTTGTCCATTCGTCCCCCCCATCCCTCCCCACTGACCTCCTTCCTGGCAATTATCCTTGTAAGCGGAACAAGTGCTACACATGCCCTTACACTTCCTCCCTTACCACCATTCAGGGCCCCAGACAGTCCTTCCAGGTGAGGCGACACTTCACCTTTGAGTCGGCTGGGGTGATATACTGCGTCCGGTGCTCCTGATGTGGCCTTCTATATATTGGTGAGACCCGATGCAGACTAGGAGATCGTTTTGCTGACACCTACGCTCTGTCTGCCAGTGAAAGCAGGATCTCCCAGTGGCCACACATTTTAATTCCACATCCCATTCCCATTCTGACATGTCTATCCATGGCCTCCTCTACTGTAAAGATGAAGCCACGCTCAGATTGGAGGAACAACACCTTGTATTCCGTCTGGGTAGCCTTCAACCTGATGGCATGAACATTGACTTCCCTAACTTGTGCTAATGCCCCACCTCCCCCTCATACCCCATCCGTTATTTATTTTTATACACACATTCTTTCTCTCTCTCTCCTTTTTCTCCCTCTGTCCCTCTGACTATACCCCTTGCCCATCCTCTGGTTCCCCCCCAACTGTCTTTCTCCCTGGACCTCCTGTCCCATGATCCTCTCATATCCCTTTTGCCTATCACCTGTCCAGCTCTTGGCTCCATCCCTCCCCCTCCTGTCTTTTCCCATCATTTTTGATCTCCCCCTCCCCCTCCAACTTTCAAATTTCTTACTAGCTCTTCTTTCATTTAGTCCTGACGAAAGGTCTCGGCCTGAAACGTCGACTGTATGTCTTCCTAGAGATGCTGCGTTCACCAGCAACTTTGATGTGTGTTGCATACTTTTCAGCCCGCCGTCATTTGCAAGATCGAGGAGTTGATCTCCTTCCTGCGCTGACATGGATGACGCATGCGTAATGACCTCACGTGCTTTCGCGCTCAACAGTGGGCGTGACAGGGAAAGAGGAAAGGTGCAGCTGACTCATATCACCAAATCATATCGTTTCCTCGCAGCCTGGTAGCGCATGCCTTGTGGCCCAGTGGTTGGGGACCGCTGGGCAAAAACACCTTGTTAATGAGAGAGGTCAGAGGAGAAAGGGCAGACAGGTTCAAGTTGACGGGAAGGCGACAGTAACTCAAATAACCACATGCTACAACTGTAGTGTGCAGAAGACCATTTCTGAATACACAATACATCAAAGCTTGAGGTGGATGGGCTACAGCAGCAGAAACACGTGTATTATTTAAATTGTGATCCTGAAAACTTGTGCTGTTCAAAGGTGCCAGTGTTTTGTGTATATAAAAGTTGTTAACATGTGGTTAGAGCAAACGTTAGGAAGATAAAAGGAATACTGGCTTGTGTTGCAAGAGGTTTTGAATATAACTGTAGATGTTATAATAGAACTGTTGGGAGTGGTTTAAATTAATGTGACAGGGAGATGGGTACAAGTATGATAGAGCTGAGGATGAGCCAGCAAGTTTACCAGTAGACCATGGATGTAACATAAAATGTAAGGAAGGTCAAGCCAATAACTGGGTACAAATGCAGACAGAGCAAAGAGTTAAATTGTACCACAGAGGCAAAATTCAAAAGCGCAAAGAATGCCGGACTGAACTTGTTGCACAATTATAGATTGACGTATGATGTTGTGGGCATCACTGAGTCGTGGCTGAATGAAGGCCATAGTTGGGAGCTTAACATCAAAGGATATACTTTGAAAGGATGCCTTATGAGAATAGGTTGAGTGAACTTGTCCTTTTCTCCTTGGAGTGACAGAGGATGAAATGTGACCTGATAGAGGCGTATAAGAAGATGAGCTGCAGTGATTGTGTAGATAGGTAGAGGCTTCTTCCCAGGACTGAAGTGGCTAACACAAGAGAGCATAGTTTTAAGGTGCTTGGAAATAGGTACAATGGGGATGTCAGAGGTACATTTTTCACACAGAGTGGTGGGTACGTGGAATGCACTGCCAGCGAAGGTGGTAAAGGCAAATACAATTGTGTATTTTAAGAGACTCTTAGGTAGGTACATGGAGCTTAGAAAAATAGAGGGCTATGTGGTAGGGAAATTTGAGGCAGTTTCTAGAGTAGGTTAGATGGTTGGCACAACATTGTGGGCTGAAGGACCTGTAATGTGCTGTAGATTTCTACGTTTCTATTAACCATGATTAATGCCAAGGAAAGGGCATATAAAGTAGCACAAGTGAGTAGAAAGTTGGATCATTGGAAAGCATCTTCCTAGAGATGCTGCCTGGCCTGCTGCGTTCACCAGCAACTTTGATGTGTGTTGCTTGAATTTTCAGCATCTGCAGAATTCCTCGTGTTTACACAATACTCCAAGTCTGGTTTCATGAATGCCTTATAGGGCCTCAACATTACATCCCTGCTCTTATATTGTATACCTCTAGAAACAAATGCCAACATTGCATTCACTTTCTTCACCACCGACTCAACCAGGAGGTTAACCTTTAGGGTATCCTGCCCAAGGACTCCCAAGTCCCTTTGCGTCTCTACCTTTTGAATTCTTTCCCCATCTAAATAATAGTCTACCTGTTTATTTCTTCCACCAAAGTGCATACTCTTTCCAACATTGCATTTCATTTGCCACTTCTTTGCCCAATTCCCTAAACTATCTAAGTCTTTCTGCAGGCTCTCTGTTTCCTCTACACTACCTGCTCCTCCACCTAATTTTGTATTATCGGCAAATTTAGCCACAAATTCATTAATATCATAGTCCAAATCATTGACATACTTCGTACAAACCAGCGGTCCCAACACCAACCCCTGTGGAACTCCACTGGTAACTGGCAGCCAGGAATCCCTTTATTCCCTTTCTCTGTTTTCTGCCAATCAGTTGATGCTTCACCTATGCTGGTAACTTCCCTGTAATTCCATGGGCTCTTTTCTTGCTAGGCAGCCTCATGTGCGACACCTTATCAAGGCCTTCTGAAAATCCAAGTACACCACATCTACTGCATCTCCTTTGTCTATCCTGCTTGCAATTTCCTCAAAAAATTGCAATAGGTTAGTCAGGCAGGATTTTCCTTTCAGGAATCTATGCTGGCTTTGGCCTATCTTGTTATGTTCCTCCTGGTACAGTACTCCATAATCTCATCCCTAACGATCGATTCCAACAACTTCCCAACCACTGATGTCAGGCTAACAGGTCTATAGTATCCTTTTTGCTGCCTCCTACCCTTCTTAAATAGCGGAGTAACATTTGCAATTTTCCAGTCATCTGGTACAATGCCAGAATCTATCGATTCCTGAAAAATCATTGTTAATGCCTCCGCAATCTCTCCAGCTAATTCCTTCAGAACCCAAGGGTGTATTCCATCAGGTCCAGGAGATTTATCCACCCTCAGACCATTAAGCTTCCTGAGCACTTTTTCAGCCATGCGTTAATATGCCTGATCATGCTATTCTTGCGCTAGTCAGTATGTGGCTCAGGCAGCAGTCCTGAGATTACTAACCTGAGGGTCCTGCTATTCAGCTTGCTACCCAACTCCCTGAATACACTCTTCAGGACCTCCTCCCTTTTTCTACCTGTCATCGGTACAAATGTGTTATCAAAACTTCTGGCTGTTCACCCTCTCCCTTCAGAATACTGTGCACCCGATCCAAGATATCCTGTACCCTGGCACCTGGGAGCCAACACACCATGCGGGTATCTCTATCAGGCTGACAGAAAGAACCTCCAATCTGTTCCCCTCACTATTAAATCCCCTATGACTACCATATTCCTTATCATCTTCTCTCCCTTCTGCACCACAGAACCAGGCTCAGTGCCAGAGACCCGGTCGCCGTAGTCTTCCTCTGTCAGGTTATCCCCCTCAACAGCATCCAAAACGAGATAATGATTACTGAGGGGGATGGTCACAGGGTACTCTGTACTAGCTGTGCTCTTCCCTTCCCTTCCCTGACAGTCACCTACTTGTCTAACTCCTGCAGACTCAGGGTGACTAATTCCCTGTGGCTCCTCTCTATCTCGTGTTCACTCTCCCTAATAAGTTGTAGGTCATCGAGCCGCAGCTCCAGATCCCTAACACGGTCTCTCAGGAGCTGCATCTCGGTGTACCTCGCACAGGTGTGGGTATCTGGGAGACTGGAAAATTCCCAGGACTCCCAGAGCAAAGTACTAACCCTACAGACATGCTCTCTATTCTTCAAAAAATGCAAGGGAAAAATGAAGTTCACTTACCTCGCCAAAGCCCGAATGAGCCAAAGCCTTACCACTCTGACTCAGACCGCTCCTTTGATGACCACTCCACTAGGCAGTGCCTTCCTTTTATGCCTGAACCTTCCCTGTTCTCCAACACACAATTGGTGCTCCGGTTATAGGTGAGTTCACGCGAATCTTTCCCCTTTTAAACTTTGCTCCCGGACCTGAGCGCCATCTCCTCTGTCATAGCTGTCCAACTCGCGATTGTTGTGCTGGTTATAATGGTTGACAGAGAAATGGAAGACTAACATATTGAGTACTTTGCTTCAGTCTTTACTGTGGAAGACACAGGTAGTGTGCCGGAGATCCATGAGAATTAGGGAGCAGGAGTGAGTGCCATTGCTAGGCATACTGAAAGGTATTAAGGTGGACAAGTCACCCTGGACTAGATGGATGACATCCCAGAGTCCTGAGTGAGGTTGCTGAAGGGATACAGGTGCATTGCTCATAATCTTTCAAGAATTACTTGATTCTGGCATGGTGTCAGAGGTCAAAATTGCAATGTCAGTCCACTCTTTAAACTGAGAGGAAGGCAAAAGAAAGGAAACTTTAGGCCAACACGAGGAATTCTGCAGATGCTGGAATTTCAAGCAACACACATTAAAATTGCTGGTGAACGAAGCAGGCCAGGCAGCATCTCTAGGAAGAGGTACAGTTGACGTATCGGGCCGAGACCCTTCGTCAGGACTAACTGAAGGAAGAGCTAGTAAGAGATTTAAAAGTGAGAGGGGGAGGGGGGATCCAAAATGATAGGAGAAGACAGGAAGGGGAGGGACGGAGCCAAGAGCTGGACAGGTGATTGGCAAAGGGGATATGAGAGGATCATGGGACAGGAGGACCAGGGAGAAGGAAAAGGAGGAGGGAGGGAAAATCCCAGAGGATAGACAAGAGGTATAGTCAGAGGGACAGAGGGAGAAAAAGGAGAGAGAGAGAAAGAATGTGTGTATATAAATAAATAACAGATGGGGTACGAGGGGGAGGCGGGGCATTAGTGGAAGTTAGAGAAGTCAATATTCATGCCATCAGGTTGGAGGCTACCCAGACAGAATATAAGGTGTTATTCCTCCAACCTGAGTGTGGCTTCATCTTTACAGTAGAGGAGGCCGTGGATAGACATATCAGAATGAGAATGGGATGTGGAATTAAAATATGTGGCCACTGGGAGATCCTGTTTTCTCTGGCGGACAGAGCATAGGTGTTCAGCAAAACGGTCTCCCAGTCTGCGTCAGGCCTCGCCAATATATAGAAGGCCACATCGGGAGCACCGGACACAGTATATCACCCCAGCCGACTCACAGGTGAAGTGTTGCCTCACCTGGAAGGACTGTCTGGGGCCCTGAATGGTGGTAAGGGAGGAAGTGTAAGGGCATGTGTAGCACTTGTTCCGCTTACAAGGGTAAGTGCCAGGAGGGAGATCAGTGGGGAGGGATGGGGGGGACGAATGGACAAGGGAGTCACGTAGGGAATGATCCCTGCGGAAAGCAGAGAGGGGGGGAGGGAAAGACGCAGACTGGGAGATCGTTTTGCTGAACACCTACGCTTGTATGAATGCAACTAGCTAATTTTGGTCCATACTTGTTCCTTTTGTGTTCAAATTAATAACTTGTTCCTCTTGTGTTCAAATTAATAAAAGAGAGCTCTCAGCCATCCTGTGGCCCTTTCAAAGGCTTCAGTCATTCTTACGTTTTTGTTCCTAAATCTTCAGCCTGAAAGAAGCCCAATGACTAGCCGTTTTTATCTGTTGGATGGATTAGATTCATCCACTCACGTTTCCATGCTTTCAGTCACTAATTCTATTCTCATTCTGTAAAAGGTGTTACTTTCCTCAGCTAAACCCTCAGTGTGGGAAACCCCCTCCTGTCTTCTCCTATCATTTTGGATCTCCCCCTCCCCCTCCCCCTTTCAAATCTCTTACTAACTCTTCCATCAGTTAGTCCTGACGAAGGGTCTCGGCCTGAAACGTCGACTGTACCTCTTCCTAGAGATGCTGCCTGGCCTGCTGCGTTCACCAGCAACTTTGATGTGTGTTGCTTGAATTTCCAGCATCTGCAGAATTCCTGTTGTTAGTGTGGGAAATCAGTTCTTTATCCTTTGGTTGCCAGGAGCAGCTGCAGCCTCAGTCCAAAGTTGTAAGGTATCGGTTTTAAAAGTCAGTTAAAGTTGATTTGTTTTATTAGATTAGATTAGATTCAACTTTATTGTCATCGTGCCAAATACAGATACAAAGCCAATCAAATACTGTTAATATCTAACCAGAAATGCAAAGGATAGTGTTACTTACAAAATAACTGCAAGTAAAAAGTAAATGCTACAGCACACAAATATTAAAGTACTGAGACAGTGCAATATGGGTGCAATACTGCTTAGCGCTGTGATGTGAGGTTCAGCAAGGTCACAGCCTCAGGGAAGAAGCTCTTCCTCTGCCTGCTGGTGTGAGAATGGAGACTCCTGTAGTGCCTACTGGATGGGAGGAGAGTAAAAAGTCCATGGTTAGTGTGAGATGCATCCTTGATAATGCTTTTCACCCTGCCTAGGCAGTGTTTATGTTAAATGTTCTCAATAGTGGGCAATTGGGTGCTGATAATCCGCTGAGCAGTTTTCACCAAACGCTGGATTGCTTTGCGGTCTGATACAGGACAATTGCCATAGCACACTGAGATGTAGTTGGTGAGTATGCTCTCAATGGTACAGCAGCAAAAGTCCGTTAGTATCCTGGGACAAAGGTGAGCTTTCTTGATGCTCTGCAGAAAATAAAGGCGCTGTTGCGCCTTTTTGATCAGGATGGAGGAGTTTAGGGACCAGGTGAGATCCTCAGAAATGTGGACACCAAGGAATTTGAAGCTTGATACACTCTCCACTATAGCTCCGTTAATGTAGATGGGGACATGAGTGTGGCTCTTAGCATGCCTGAAGTCCACAATGATCTCCTTGGTCTTCTGGGTGTTAAGGGCCAGGTTGTTGTCAGTGCACCACGCGGCCAGGTGCTGGACCTCGTCCCTGTAGGTGGTCTCGTCATCCCCTCTGATCAGGCTAACCACTGTGGTGTTGTCTGTGAACTTGATTATGGAGTTAGAACCATGTACAATTTTATTCAAAGTTAGCTGACATTAGTTAGTGGGTTTCGTATTTTACTTTGCAAGTTCAGTACAGCCGACCTGCATTAAACAATAATACAGGTTTGTGTGTCCACTTAAGTGGGAAAACATTTAGGCAATGCAGGAATAGGATTTGGGTTGAGCTCCGAAATAGCTGACAAGATTGAAGAGCATTTATTATGAAAGAATGTACAAGTTATACAAGCTTGAGATTTGCTTGCTCACAGGGAGCCACAAAACAAGAAACCCAAAAGAACCTAATTAAAAAATAATAAAAGACCAGCACTTGTGCACAAATGAAAGAGAAGAGGAAGGAAAGATCATACGAACAACTGAAGCAAACAGCATTCCAAACCAAAAATGAGTCCTCAGATCCAAATCCGGAGCAGCACAGTTATCAGTTCATCATGTTAGCACAGTGGTCCCCAACCTCCAGGCCGCGGACTGATACATTACAGCGAAGCATGCAGGAGTGCAGCGGTAGTTGGAACGCACCCAGCACATCTTTAAGTAAAAAGCCGAAATAAACAAGTTAATTAATAAGGTGCCGCCCGGCACGTAAATGTCGGCCCAGATCAGAGGTGATTGCTGATTGCGTCCCCTCTGATCTGGGCCGACATTCACGTGCCGGGCAGCACCTAATTAACCAGCTTGATCATTTCAGCTTTTTTCTTAAAGATGTGCTGGGTGCATCCTGGCTACTGCTGAACCGCTGCATTCTTTGCTGCGATGTACTGGTCTGGGGCCTAGAGGTTGGGGACCACTGTATTAGCACAATATAGTCAGCATATGAGTGACAGACCAATAATAGGAACATTTGATACTGCTTGAAAATGAATTTACTCAAAGGGAATTCAATTAAGAATTGAGGGGAAGTAAGGAGAGCAATTAAGTTTTACTTGAATGATTTAACTCCTCGGTGAAAGGTTCAGCAGAGGTGTGAATGATGAGGTAGCCTTACACTATGCTTTACTGCTGTATGAACCTTGATCAAGTCCAAGCTCGCCTTTTTCTCATGGAAGTGAGGCAACAGATTAAGTACAGAACAGTCATACAAGGTGAAATGTGTGAAACTTCTCCCAAGATGCCGGAGAAGGCCCAGTGATCTGTACTGAATCTGAAAACGTGTCAGCAAGTAAGTCTTCAGCAGTGAATCTGATAAGAAAAACGTTAGATCTCAGTGGCTGTGAAAGCAGATGACAGCTGCAGCAAGTCAGATCGTCCGCTCCCTGTACTATGGTGACCCAAGCTGCACAGAATACTCCCAGTTCAGGTCTGATCGATGTTTCATAAAGCTGTGCATAACTTCCCTGTTCTTTTATTGAAAGACCTGACTAAATTAAGCCAGTATCCCATATTCTTTCTAAACTGCATCACCTATCTGTGCTGCCAAATTCAAGGCTGTTTAGACGTACAAGTCAATGTACTTCTGTTTTTCAGTACTCCCGAGGAACCTATCATTCATGTTGCATGTCCTAGCCTTAGTAGTCTCAAAATGCATTAATTCAGTGGTCCCCAACCACCAGGCCGCAAAGCATGTGCTACCGGTCCGCGAGGAAACAAAATGAGTCAGCTGCACCTTTCCTCATTCCCTGTCACGCCCTCTGTTGAACTTGAACGCATGTGAGGTCATTATGCACGTGTCATCCATGTCAGCGCGGGAAGAAGATCAATCCCTCGAGCTTGCAAATGACAGCAGGCTGAAAAGTATGTTTGACATAACAAATCTGCCGGCATTCTGGATCAAAGTCAAGGCTAAATATCCTGAGATAGCCACGAAAGCACTGAAAACGTTGCTTCCATTTCCAACATATCTCTGCAATGAATGCAACGAAAGCTAAATTGTGGAATAGACTGGACATAAGGAACCCCCTTCAATTATTGTTGTCTCCCATCACCCCTCGATGACACCGTCTTGTTGCAGGGAAACAAGCTCAGGGCTCCTACTGATTCAGCGATATTGATATGTTGCAATGATTTTATATGTTCATACGGGGAAAATATGTGCTGTGTGTTTAATATTAAATTCATTAGATAAACCCTTTTAGAAACGAAATTGAGTGTATTAGCCACTTATAAGTGACTTATAGTTGACTTATCACCTATATTCCGGTTGTGATTAATACCCCACCCCCCCCAACAGAATTGCCCCAAAAAAACGGCACGCACACGCATGCGCACACAGGTGCCCGCGCAAGGCTTCATGGTCATGGTAGTCTTCTCGGGGTAAACACAACGTATTTGATGGTTACTTTTGTCCGTTGGCAACCCAACCCCACCCCCCAGTCGGCCGGTCTGCAAGAATATTATCAATAATAAACCGGTCTGCGGTGCAAAACAGGTTGGGGACCCCTGCATTAATTCACTCTTATCAGGATTGAAACTGCATCTGCCATCTCTCAGCCCATTTCAGGAACACATTGTGTACTCTCCAAGCTATTAACAACTCCATGACCTTTCTCATCTGCAGATTTACTGATTGTGTATTCACATTCAGATTATTCACATACATTACAATCAGTGGGGGCCCCAGCACTGATCGCTGTGTTGTAGGCATACAGTCACAAACAACATTCCGTTATCGGTCTGTATCCTATTACCAAGCCAGTGTAGGATCCAATTTGCCAACTTGTCCTGGATCCCACTGGCCCTAAAGCATTGGACCAGTCTTCCATTTTGGACCTTGTCAAAGTCCATGTAAACCAGTCTGTGGAGAAGGATGGGTCTGTTCCTCAGGATGAGATTCTCAATTGAAGAAAGGCCAATTTTAATGGTATCAAAAAGGATGTGGCAAGTGTGGATTGGGACAAATTGTATACAGACACGGGTGTCCTTGGTAATTGAGAGTACAGAGTTTGTATGTTCCTGTCAGAATAAAAGGAAAACATAACAGGATTAGGGAACCTTGTCTTTTGAGAGATATTAAGGCTCTGGTTAAGAAGTAGAAGGAGGTGAATAGCAGGTCTAGGCTGGTAAGAACAAATGCGGCACTGATGGAGTAGAAGAACTGCAAGAGAACACTGAGGAATCCTTGATGGATAAAAGAAGGAATGAGGTTGTCCTAGCAGAAAATGTGAAGGAGAATCTGAAGGGATTCCACAGATGTATTAAGACCAAAAGAATGGCAAGCGATTAAAAAATGGTTCTTTTGAAGATTTTATTAATTTTTATTTATTGAGATACAGCAAAACATAGGCCCTTCTCAATATTCCTGGATTTCAGTGCTTTAAAAGGGATAGAGAAGGCGGAAAAAGGGGAGGAGGGATGACATTACTGGTCAAGGATACTATTACAGCTACAGAAAGGGTTGGTAATGTAGCTGGATCCTCTTTTGAGTCAATATGGGTGGAAGTCAGGAACAGGAAGGGAGCAGTTACTCTACTGGGGGTATTCTATAGGCCCCCTGGTAGCAGCAGAGATACAGAGGAGCAGATTGGGAGGCAGATTTTGGAAAGGTGCAAAAATAGCAGGGTTGTTATCATGGATGACTTTAACTTCCCTAATATTGATTGGCACCTGATTAGTTCCAAGGGTTTAGATGGGGCAGAATTTGTTAAGTGTTTCCAGGATGGATTCTTGTCACAGTATGTGGACAGGCCGACCAGGGGGAATGCCATACTAGATCTAGTACTAGGTAATGAACCGGGTCAGGTCACAGATCTCTCAGTGGGTGAGCATCTGGGGGACAGTGACCACCGCTCCCTGGCCTTTATAATTATCATGGAAAAGGATAGAATCAAAGAGGACAGGAAAATTTTTAATTGGGGAAAGGCAAATTATGAGGCTATAAGGCTAGAACTTGCGGGTGTGAATTGGGATGATGTTTTTGCAGGAAAATGTACTATGGACGTGTGGTCGATGTTTAGAGATCTCTTGCGGGATTTAAGGGATAAATTTGTCCCGGTGAGGAAGATAAGAATGGTAGGGTGAAGGAACCATGGGTGACAAGTGAGGTGGAAAATCTAGTCAGGTGGAAGAAGTCAGCATACATGAGGTTTAGGAAGCAAGGATCAGATGGGTCTATTGAGGAATATAGGGAAGCAAGAAAGGAGCTTAAGAAGAGCAAGAAGGGGACATGAGAAGGCCTTGGCGAGTAGGGTAAAGGAAAACCCCAAGGCATTCTTCAATTATGTGAAGAAAAAAAGGATGACAGGAGTGAAGGTAGGACCGATTAGAGATAAAGGTGGGAAGATGTGCCTGGAGGCTGTGGAAGTGAGCGAGGTCCTCAATGAATACTTCTCTTCGGTATTCACCAATGAGAGGGAACGATGATGGTGAGGACAATATGAGTGAGGTTGATGTTCTGGAGCATGCTGATATTAAGGGAGAGGAGGTGTTGGAGTTGTTAAAATACATTAGGACAGATACGTCCCCGGGACCTGATGGAATATTCCCCAGGCTGCTCCACGAGGCGAGGGAAGAGATTGCTGAGCCTCTGGCTAGAATCTTTATGTCCTCGTTGTCCACGGGAATGGTACCGGAGGATTGGAGGGAGGCGAATGTTGTTCCCTTGTTCAAAAAAGGTAGTAGGGATAGTCCAGGTAATTATAGACCAGTGAGCCTTACGTCTGTGGTGAGAAAGCTGTTGGAAAAGATTCTTAGAGATAGGATCTATAGGCATTTAGAGAATCATGGTCTGATCAGGGACAGTCAGCATAGCTTTGTGAAGGGCAGATCGTGTCTAACAAGCCTGATAGAGTACTTTGAGGAGGTGACCAGGCATATAGATGACGGTAGTGCAGTGGATGTGATCTATATGGATTTTAGTAAGGCATTTGACAAGGTTCCACACGGTAGGCTTATTCAGAAAGTTAGAAGGCATGGGATCCACGGAAGTTTGGCCAGGTGGATTCAGAATTGGCTTGCCTGCAGAAGGCAGAGGGTGGTGGTGGAGGGAGTACATTCAGATTGGAGGATTGTGACTAGTGGTGTCCCATAAGGATCTGTTCTGGGACCTCTACTTTTCGTGATTTTTATTAACGACCTGGATGTGGGGGTAGAAGGGTGGGTTGGCAAGTTTGCAGACGACACAAAGGTTGGTGGTGTTGCAGATAGTGTAGAGGATTGTCAAAGATTGCAGAGAGACATTGATAGGATGCAGAAGTGGGCTAAGAAGTGGCAGATGGAGTTCAACCCGGAGAAGTGTGAGGTGGTACACTTTGGCAGGACAAACTCCAAGGCAGAGTGCAAAGTAAGTGGCAAGATACTTGGTAGTGTGGAGGAGCAGAGGGATCTCGGGTACATGTCCACAGATCCATGAAAGTTGCCTCACAGGTGGATAGGGTAGTTAAGAAAGCTTATGGGGTGTTAGCTTTCATAAGTCGAGGGATAGAGTTTAAGAGTCGCGATGTAATGATGCAGCTCTATAAAACTCTGGTTAGGCCGCACTTGGAGTACTCTGTCCAGTTCTGGTCACCTCACTATAGGAAGGATGTGGAAGCATTGGAAAGGGTACAGAGGAGATTTACCAGGATGCTGCCTGGTTTAGAAAGTATGCATTATGATCAGAGATTAAGGGAGCTAGGGCTTTACTCTTTGGAGAGAAGGAGGATGAGAGGAGACATGATAGAGGTGTACAAGATAATAAGAGGAATAGATAGAGTGGATAGCCAGCTCCTCTTCCCCAGGGCACCACTGCTCAATACAAGAGGACATGGCTTTGAGGTAAGGGGTGGGAAGTTCAAGGGGGATATTAGAGGAAGGTTTTTTACTCAGAGAGTGGTTGGTGCGTGGAATGCACTGCCTGAGTCAGTGGTGGAGGCAGATACACTGGTGAAGTTTAAGAGACTACTAGACAGGTATATGGAGGAATCAAAGGTGGGGGCTTGTATGGGAGGCAGGGTTTGAGGGTCGGCACAACATTGTGGGCCGAAGGGCCTGTACTGTGCTGTACTATTCTATGTTCTATGTTCTTTTGGCTGTTTGAGCTATATTGCCCACCAATTTCAAGGTTTTTAATACAAGCCTAATCATGGGACAATTTACAATGACCAATTAACTTACCAACCAGAAATTTGGAGGAGCATGAAGGGTTATTGTCCGGCCGTAGGTTGATAGGATGAGGCAGGTTAATAGTGTGGCAGAGACTAGATGGGCTGAAGGGCCTGTTTCTGTCCTGTAGCATTCTGGAACTATCCAGTGCACTGTCATCAGTGATACACAGCTACTTCAAAAAAAAATTTGATGTTCTCTCCTTTCTTTGTGCTGTGAGGTATCTGTAGTTCACCACATCAGCAGGATAATTTTCTGTTTTAATTCTAAACAGTAAGGAGTAAGGAAGTAATTGCGACCATTGGTTCATCGGTTTTATTGGATCCTGAACACCAAGGTGATCTCAGCAGGAGTGAAATTTTATGGACCTTCACTGGCAGCAACAAAACCCTGTTACTATTTTGGATCACGTTCCAGATGACCCTGTGGAGGAACCAAATGAACAATTCAGATCCCGTTTACAGTTTAACGCTTCTACTGGCTGTCTGCTGGTAGACAGGATAAAACCTGAGGATCAAGGTGTTTATAATTTTGATGTAGATGAGAGAAGAACAACTACAATTGAATTGCTACTTTTTTGTAAGTATTCACTTGTTTTCTATTTTGAAAGCACTGAAGCTGGTGAATAATTTGCTGATTTACTCTAGAACGGTTCACATGGGGGTTTGTGATTGTTGCCTTCATTGCAAACGAAACTCATTTCTTCACCCATTGGAAAGAAACATTAGTAAATGAATGCAGCTCTTTGATTGTAGATTTGTACATCGCAGATACAAGCCCTTCAGCCCATCATATCCATGCAATCTTTTTGCTGTCTACACCAATCCCATCTGCCCATGTTACCTTTCAAGTGCAAGGGGGGAGAAAGAAAGCTTATCCAATCTTTCCTCATAACTGAAGTCCTCCAATCCACGAAACATCCTGTTAAATCTCCTCTCCACTCTCTTGAGCTCAGTCCTGTCTTTCCTATAGTGTGGTGACCAGAAATACACACAGTAGTCCAAGTGCAGAATAATCGGTGTTTTGTAAGTTTGCAAATTAACATCACAACTCTTGTTCTCTGTTTCCTGTCCTATGAAAGCAAGCATACCATTCAGCTTCTTCACCAAACCTGTTGACATAAGTTCAACATTCAGGGAACTATAGACCTTGAGCCATTGGTCTCTGCGTTCATGAGCATTGCTGCCCAACCGTTTACTCACCAATCTTCCCGGGGCCAACCAAAGATATTGTCTTTTTTTAAATATATTTTTTATGATTGCAAGTAGCTTCTGGACGTTAATAGTTTAAGGTTCTGCAGGTCTATCCCATCAGTGAGTTGCTTGTTGGTGGAGAAACTGAAGGAGCTGGACTTGGTATGGACCGTGTTGCTGCAGGGGTGTCGAAGTTAATGCATGAAGGTGCTGTGCAGTCTAACAGAAAGTGCTTATCGTAGTCGCTTTTCAATAGATATATACTTATTGATCCTAGAGGTAATTACAGTGTCACAGTAGCAATACAAGTGCACAGATGTACAGTATTAGAGGAGAAGTAAGAAAAATAAATATGAAAATAAGTTACCTTAAACAGTCTAACACAAGGGGTCATCACTTCCCCGGCTACAGGTTGACTCATTATTGACCCTAATGGCCAAGGGTGAGAATGACCTCATATAGCGCTCTTTGGAGCAGCGCAGTTCTCTCAGTCCATTACTGAAAATGCTCCTCTGTTCAGCCAAGGTGGCATGCAGAGGGTGAGAAACATTGTTCAGAAGTGCCAGGATTTTCCTTTTCCCTTTGGATCCTTTGTTCTACCACAGCTTCTAACGTGTCCAGTTTGACTCCTATAACAGACCCAGCCTTTTTAATCAGTTTATTGGATCTGTTGGCATCACCCGTATTGATGCCATTGCCCCAGCACATCACTGCGTAGAATATTGTATTCTTGACAACAGACTGGTGGAACATGTGAAGGAGAGGCCTGTATACTCCAAAGGACCTCAGGCTCCTCAGGAAGTAAGGTGACTCTGGTCCTTGCCTACAGCCTCTGTCAATGCTCCACTCAAGTCTGGTGTCCAGGTGCACCCCCAGGTAATTGTAGGTCCCCACCACATCCACATCCTCACCATCAATAGTAACAGGGGACAGTGCAGGCTTGGTCCTCTTAAAGACCATCACCATCTCCTTTGTTTTACTGATGTTGAGCTGCAGATTATTCAGCCTGCACTTTTCGACAAAGTCCACCATGAGTGTTCTTTATTCATCCACCCGCCCTCCCTTTATACAGACATTGCTGAGTCATCAGAGAATTTCTGCAGATGACGTGACTCAGTGTTTTATCTGAAGTCAGAGGTATACAGGGCAAACAGGAAGGGAGCCAATACAGTCCCCTGTGGGGCCCCTGTGATGTTTATAGCCGTGTCTGACACACAGCTCTGAAGCCACACTAACTGGTCTGCCAGTTGGGTAGTCCATTATCCAATATACAATGGAAGTGCCAATCTGCATGGAATGGAGCTTTCCCCCAGCAATGAGGGCTGTGTGGTAATGAAGGCATGTGAGAAATCAAAAAACATGATCTACACAGTGCTGCCTTGCTTATCAAAATGGTAGTAGGTATTAGATGACAGCATCTTCAATCTAATGTGCTCCTGATCGAGGGCTGATCTGACGAGGAGTCTATAGTCCATTGTCGTCTCCTACTTTAAATCAGCATTGAAACAGAGAACAAGACCAAAACACTGATAACCCTGTCATGACCGCAATCTTAATTCTGTCTCATGTACAATTAAGTTCTACTTTCCCCATGAATCAAATTTCCATAACTCTTGCCTGAAGTTTCCCTCCTGCCTACCTCAGTACCAACCCTCCACTATCCCCCTACCCTTGCTCCCATTCCATGATGCTTCCACAACTGAAACTGCACAACAGCCCTGATTTTATATCACTTTCTCCATGGGTTAACAAGTATTGTCACAGCAACATGGAGGACGTAGACCGTACATTCAAGTTCAATTGTCATTCAGTCATACATGAATACAGCCAAATGTAATGGTGTTACTCCAGGGACAATGCGCAAAACACAGCAACAACAGTCACACACAGCACAACGTACATATAAGAGAGTGTTATGTGCCAGCAGCAAAAGACCACAGACTCAGTTTTTAATGTTAAACAGCTATATTTTCAGTATCTACCCAAAATAGAGACAATTAAACAAATTACTCCCCTAAACAAAAATTAACAGTGCTATGCATTTTAGCTTACAATCTGCGGAGGTCTAGGAACAGTTCTTCCCAAGTCTTACTCAGACAGAGTCCTTGGATAGCAATCCAGAAGGTTCCGGAAATCCATGGGAACAGGTACAGGTGTCTGTGAGGGAAAGCTCATAAATCCACATTAAGATGACACAAGGTGATAGTGGCAGAAGATTCCAGAAGTCGAGTAGTCGTCACTGAAACACTAAAGTCCATGCACGGGTAACAAAGTGACGCCTAAGTTCCTAAATCCCCGTAGGGATATCACAAGGTGACACTCACGGAATATTCCGTAACACAAGTGGTTGCCACGTAACACACTCGAATCCATGTACAAATTAACAAAAAGTGGTCACCACAGGATACTCCAGAAATCCAAGTACAGTATGGATTCTACAAAGTGACAGTCACGTATCCAATATGCACTGTGTGCCGCTAATTATCACAATCTTCTGGACATGGAGAAGTATTACATTCACCCACTGCTGTAGCGAACTCTTCAACTAACTCCAGTCAGCTCGCTTTCCCGCTGGTAGCTCGCAGTTCGCTGCCCCTTACCTGCTGAATGTTCCAGCAACCTCTCCGCAATTTGTTAATGATGACATCCACTTGCTTCGTCTAGGCGCCTAAAATGACACTTATGGGGTAAAAAAACGTTGGCATGTAACAATAGCGGTAAAATACAGTCACAAAGAGAAAAAAATGTATATATAGCTCATCCCTGAGTCCATGAATGTTGCAGCAGTCTAGTCGAATAGTATACTGCTCGTCTCCTGAGCGAACACTGGAGAGCAGCACCAACTTGGATGTCTCTCTCCTGCATGGCTGCAGACAGGCTTGAGGCCTAGTCCTTGCTATGATCGAGGGGGTGCAGCACCCCCACCATCCACTCCCAATGTTCATCAATAGACCAAGAAACCTGGCATCAGTCATCTTCATTGAGGAAAGCAAAGTTCTTCTATTAAAGATATTTATATGTAAGCTGCATTCCCAAAGAAAAAGTTCCAGCGTTAAAACTTTACCTCTGTCAGTCATATTATTGCATTAGTTTAATATCACAATTTAGTACGGAGAGAGTTGGCTGTCAGTGCTCAGACATGTGTTTATTCACCTGGTATCAATGACAGAAAGGACTCTGTCTGAGAAGAAATTATTATTTCAACGAGCAATTTAACTCTGACCCTGTTAAATTCCAGTTTAAAATGGCACTACTGAAGTTGGGCAAGAACTTGCTGGCAGTTTTCAAAGCCAGTAATATGACAAAACATTCAATTAACAAACAATTTTTGTGTGGAAAATTGTGGAATACGATCACCACTAACAATGAAGAGGTGAGCAAAGATGAGGCTGATCCGAGAGTCGAAGCATGTGGGTGAGAGACGGCATCGGAGCGTTGTCGAGGCGTGTTCGAGATGAAGTCAGAGTTTGAGGGAGCAGAGAAAATTTAGAGTGGAGTTGTCTCAGATCCCATCCATCTAAACTGGGAATGAGGTTGGATCTATCGAAGCACCAGGCCGATTTAGAAACGGCCAGCGCGGGCCCAGCTGCTCCAGGCTTGGTGTCTGTGAGCTTGGTGCCAATTTACCCCACTGTGTGATGAACTGAGACTAGGCCTATGGGCCTGCTCTGACTGCTCCGGGCTCTGGGTTTGTGGCCTCAATTCCATTCTGAATGCTGATGATGGCTTTATTGTTTGTATGGTTTGTTTAGTTTTTTCTCTTTCCCTGCACATTGGGTATTGGCCTTTTTTTAAAAAACTGGATTCTTTCATGTTTCTTGTTTTATGGCTGCCCGTAAGCAGATGAATCTCAAGGTTGTATAATTTATACAGTGTCACAAACCCCGTGACAGGAGTAAAGAACCAGCTGAGATGGAAAACAGTTTGGAGTCCAGTATTGCTATAAACTAATAATATTTATTAGTAACTATGCAATACAGTAATATAAATGTAGATAAATCAAACAGGTTAGCAATGATTTTATATATATATATATCAGTAAGTGTGGGAATATATATAATGGAAAAACCAAGCTTCTTTTAAGTCTAGAGGTAAAAAGATACAGTCTTACGATGATGAGTAAAGTTCAGTTCAGTTCATGGTATTGATGGAGGGAGAGAGAGAGAGGTCAAGATTTGAGTCTTCAGGTGAGCTGACGCTGTCGGTCTTCTCGTTGTCCTTCGAAATCCTTTAAAAGTCACCGACAGTAACTTGAACAAAGGGGACTGGTTTTCTGTGGTGGAGCTATCCCCCAGGTGAGGGTGGACACATGAACAACTCCCCACCAGTCAACCACTTTTCCTTCTTTCCACTGCAAGAGCGATGGATCGATCCGCCTGATCGATCCTCCAAAACCCACTTTCTCTGCAGGCACAACAGTGCTCATTCAGTGTCCAGAACATGTGTCTGAGGTCTGTATCATCTGACCTCCTATTTTATCTTTCTGTGCTGAACATCAACTGTCATTCAAATAATCCCTCCTTCCCTTGTCTGTGTAAGAAATGCAAGCAGGCAAAAAGCCTTGAAGAAAATGTCAACAACTTGCCAAAAATCATAACATTGAGTGTCCATTAAATAACACCGCCTTCGGTCACCATGGCAACTTACGAGCTGCTCGGTGCTGTCTCCACTTCAGCAGAAATCCAACAATTAACCAGTTCTTTCTTGTTCCTTAAAGTGACAGTCCCACAGTTAGTCTTCATCTCTCTCTCTTTTACAAACAAGCTATCGACGTTAAATAACTCTCTCTCTCTCTTTTCAAAAGTGCAGTTAATAGGGTACTTCAGGATCCCCTCACAACAGTCTTTGACAATAATTGTACTTTGAATCTTTGAGTTTGTCGCAAACATATTATTGATTCTTCTGCACCCAATACAAAATAATGCAGTGCATTACTGAGAAAGTGATGTGCCATTTTGGAAATATTTCTTTAAATTGTGATCCAGTTCCCCAATTCCACTCGTTCAGACCTCAACATCTTATTAACTGTTATCTAGTTAAAATAACAGTAAATTTGTTGGGAGTGAACATTTTTAGTTGGATCTGTGGATGAGCAATCATTCTATCTAAATGCACAAATCTTATCTCAACCAATGAGAGCTAATTGGAAGGGAAGAATGAAATATTATAATTCATTAATATTTTTCCTCTAGATGAGCTGTCGAAAACTTTGATAAGGAGTTATAGTACCCCTGGTTACACCATCCAACTCACCTGTGAGCTTGATGGAAATCCTCAGAAGTATGAATGGCTGAGAAATGGAGAAATGGAGGGGAAATCTCCCAGCGTCACTGGCTAATTAATGAAAATAGAAACCTTGTCATCTTGACGGACTTGACAGGTGAATGTGGAACATACACCTGTGTTGCTACCAATCCTGTCAGCTCTGTCCAGCCAAATTACACCTTAAATCTCCCAGGTAAGTTTCATTTATGGATGTAGATGTCCTCTTGAGAGCAAACTTTATGATCTTTGTGAACTTTGCAATGCAGCCTGTTTAAATCACACTGTATCAAGGACAGCGTACAGCAGGTTTAATGGAATTGTTACCGTGACTTTAAAAAGGGCTTTGACAGGGTGAGGAAGGGTAACTTCTGGCTGGGAAACAGGATCACTGATTAGTTGTCACTCAGAAAGAGGAAGGATCAGGAGAAATTCTTTACTGGGGTTGTTGGAGCCTGGGCTGTTCTGTGAAATGGATTGAGTGAGGTAGTGGTCATTGATTTTACAACACTGCAGTTTCTGAATTCCAGTCGGTTTCTGATCCAAATGTTTCTCATGCCAGTCCACAGCCACAAACCACTTAACTCATGGATTCACAGAGCATGGGGAAGGGCCTTTCCTACCCACCAGATTTGCAGTGTGATTCGAGAGTCACTCTCAGCCACTTTCCATCAACTGACAACTTGCTCCCAGTCTTTGGGACCTGCTCCCAATGGGGGAGATGCCCACAGTTCTAGTTTATAGTTCCCTGAGAATCTGTAGTGTCCCTTCAGCACACAGTCCCAGATAAACCCTGCAGGAGGGCTAACAAAGTGTTCTCTGAGAATGAATGCTTAGTTGAGATCCTGTCTGTTCTGCTTGGGTGGATGAGAGATAATAATAACCAGTCCACTCATTTCAGGAGAGACACATATCACTCAACCAATAGTCACAAAGTTGATTCTCTGTTTTTTCACATTGAACTTTACTGAGCTCTAATTGCAAGTCCCACATTGCAAGAGTGACTGCATTTAAGGTATTCTATCATCTGGGAACTTATCGGAATATATTGGAATTTGTAGATGCTATTCAATTTTTTAAAATATCTGTAGATTTATTGACTGAACCCACTGCGAAACTAAGTGCATGGAATACTATTAATGCTGGTGTTACAGAATATCATGTACACCACCCATTCTTGCTTTGAATAGCAACTGTTTCTGACAGTAATTCACCTGGGCAAAAAAGAAAAATCAATCATGAAACCTTGAAAACCAGACCCAAGCAGGAATGGCATGTTCACTGCCTAAAGAAATTCAACATGACAGTTGGGTTGTGACTGATGCAGGGGCACTTTCAGATATTTTTGCCAGTACTGTGTAATTTATTATGTAAATATTTTCTTTTCTTTTTCAATATTTCTATTAATTACTTGCATAGACGAATACAAAATACATTATGGTATTATGGAAACAGAAACATGTTTGAATTTCCCCATAACTATGTATTGTAAATCAACCTTAATATTGAAAAAGTATATTTTATTCTAATCTAAAGCAAAAACAAAACCCAATAACAAAATAAACCCCATAAAAAAAGAAAGAAAACAGAAATTAAAGCTGTTTGGTTAAAAGAAAAGAGAAAAAAAATCTTCGACATATAGTCGTACATTCAAACATATAATAGCCATCATCATTGCTGACCAAATCAAAAATTGTGAAATTAGTTTCAAAAAGGTCCCCATGATGTGAAGAAATCTTGTCTGGGTATTGAAATCAAACACCTAATGTTCTCTAGATCTAAACATGACATAACATCAATCAACCTATGGGCATGAGCAGGTGGAGCGGCATCTTTCCATTTAAGCAACAAAACTCTTCTGGCTAAAAGAGAAATAAGAGCCAAAATATGTAAGTCATTCGGCTTAAGAATAAAATCATTTCCTCCAACAATGCCAAACAAGGCAGTCAGAGGGTTGGGTTTAAAGTTTACTTTAAAAAGCTCTGAGAAAGTTTGAAGTACTTCTTTCCAAAATTTATCAAGCCGCGGGCAGGACCAAAACATAGGAATTAGAGAGGCAAACATGAGGAATTCTGCAGATGCTGGAAATTCAACGCTGCGTTCACCAGCAACTTTGATGTGTGTTGTTTGAATTAGAGAGGCCTCTTCGACATTACGCCTATTACAGTATGGAGAAAAATCTGAGTAAAAATGAGAGAGCTTATCTTTAGTCATATAGGCTCTATGAACCACTTTAAATTGTAAAAGAGAATGACGTGCACATAACGGAGAGGTGTGAACAAGTTTAAAAATTTCATTCCAAGTATCCTCATCAATTGAAATCTGTAGGTCATGTTCCCAGAGGTTTTTAATTTTGTCCAATGGAATGTTTCTCACTGCCAACAACATACCATAAATATTAAATTTAGATCCATTATGAAAAGGTTTCAAAGTAAAAATTGTATCAATTAAATTCTTATCTGGACACTTAGGAAATGTATAAAGTTGAGAACGCAAGTAGTCTCGAATTTGTAAATGTCTAAAAAAAAGTGAGCTTTACGAAGATTATATTTAAGAGATAGTTGATCAAATGAGGAAAGACTCTACAACAAACAGATCCTGAAAACATTTAATACCTAGTCTATTCAACGCTTTAAAAACTACATCAGTCACAGAAGGTTTAAAAAAATAATTAGAAAAAATGGGACTAGAGAGTGAAAAACCAAATAACCCAAAGAATTTTCTAAATTGTAACCAAATCCTCAAAGAATGTTTAAGTACAAAATTATCAGTTAAGTTACTTAAGGTTAAAGGAATTGAACAACCAAAAAGAGAAATAATAGAAAATTGTTCATTTTCACCAGTACTGTGTAATTTATTATGTAAATATTTTAATTGCAGGTATTTCCAGTGAAGACTCTATAATTATTATTGCATCGATCTCAGGGCTGGTATTTTCTTTGGTATGTCTTGGTGGATCATTGCTTCTGTGGTGTTTGGAGAAGAAATCAAAGCGAGGTATGTGTCAAATGTTGAAAAGGTTGGGAGATTTCAGTGTCCATTACCAAAGGTAGTTCCTGCCTGTTATACCTCTGCCACTTAGGGCAGCACAGAATAGGTGACAGAAAAAGGAGGCATTTTATCAGGTTGTTCTCAAATTGTTATTATGAGATTTGTGGTTTATAGAGGAACTACGAGAGCTATTGAAAAAACTATTATGAGTGCAAAAGGGGGGCATTAAATGGCCTTTGAGCAACAGATCAAAGAAATTCCCAAAACCTTTCATAGATGTTTTAAAAGCAAGAGAGTAGACAGGAAATGAGTAGGTCCCCTTGGGTGACAATGGATTTGAACTGTTTTCGTTTTGTATCTCCACAGCGTCTTTGAGCTTGGTGATTTGCAGAGTTCTATTTCTTGCTGCTATCTTTGTTGCACTTGCCTCATGGATTGGGATTAAAGGTAAGTCCACAAATCGTAAACCCTATCACTTCATTATGTCTAGGATGTTTAGAAATAATATCTGCCTGTACGTTGTGAGAGCTGTTTGGCCACTAGCATTTGTGTGTGTGTGTGCCCCACAACCCAAAGCCATTTACATATAAACTTTATGACACTATTGATCAGGAAGAGATCAGTCCGTGTGCTCACAATACTCTTTCTATTTTAAGTGTGAGAACTTGGTAAGAGTGGCAATGTAATATAAAGGAGGCAGCACCACTCACATCCAATAGTTTCTGTTAATGAGGATGTAATTCAAATTGTGTCTGTTTATGTGTTTGATGCAAATTAAGTTTAAAGATTGGAAATAATACATAAATGGGAACGATAAATTTATGGACGAGCAGCCTGTGTGAACTAATAGAATTGAAGTAGAAATCGGTCCTTGATCTCACTGGCTCATGAGTTATTCAAGTGGAGTTTTGTGTTGAAGGCACGAGGGAGGAGAAATCTAGAGTGTCTGCTTCAGAGTTTGGTCACAGCTCAAAAAGAGCCACAAAGTCACTGATTGACATAGGTACTGCTACCTCATAGTTCCAGAGACCCAGGTTCAGTCCTGACCTCTTGATGTTTCCTGAGTTCTAATTGTACAATCTCCCTGGGACTGCATAGATTTCCCTCAGGACCTCTGGTTTCCTCCCATAACCCCATGGTGGAAGGCCCAGTGTGAGGAGACATGCACATCAATGGATCTTGCTTCAACAGGGAATGAGTCAGGCCTCTGTTGGTCAAGATCGACGATAGATGTTGCAGTCTAGCTGTCTAGGTATGCAAGCCTGGGTAGTGTGATATGGAGAGCAGGCTGCTGCCAATGTAACAACTCTCTCTCTTCATGCATCTGCTGAACCCAAAGAACGGCAGAGGCCGATACAGTTTGGTATCAACAGTATTGTAGAAGTTGCCAGTCAGCGTTGGACTCAATGTGGGATCACCTTAGGAACTCCAGCTCTGGATTTTTTCCCTCAGGGTTCATTCCCGATTCCATCCCCATGAGTGGCAGCAGAGGTTTGAAATCAGAATTTTCCTTCTCCTAGATGAGCTGCCAACTATGGCTGATGAGCCCCATCTGCCTGAATACCTCAACAGTAATTGTGGCCACAGGCAAACAGCCTCAAAGTGTGATGGAAAAGAAATCAACCCTATTTGAAGCAAGGGAGATAAAAGTCTGTCAGAAGAAAAGAAATGAAATCAAACTGCGGTTTCAACAAGCTTCTATGGTTACGAGTGACAGGTGATCTTCTTTTGCAAGATCATAAATCAGGAGACTGAGAAGCAATAACAGAGCAGGTGCATCCTGTTTGTACAACCCTTCACTGGATATTCTCAGAATCATGGGTGCTAGTAGAAGTCTCAGCAAACGTACTGAAAGGTTGAGCAAGTACAGAAGAAGACATTGGAGATAAATAAGGATTTTATATATATATATATATATACACACACTGAATAGGCACTATATTATGCAAGTGTTTAAGTAGTGAGAGTCATAAAAGTATTAATGTATAACAGGTGAATGCTCCTTTGATCAATGTATTATTTGCCATTAGAAAGTCAATAGAATGATTATGTCTTTGAGTACACGCAAAACATCCTGATTGCAATAAAGTTCTAATGATCCCTATCTAATTCAGAAATCCCAGTGGTTTGGCTATTAGCTCACCAGGTGAAGGTTACTGATTTTCCCATCCACCCACTAGGGCTCGAGTGTCAGAGCTCCCTTTCCATTCAGAGGGGTTCCAATTCCTGTGCTGTCACCCATTCACGGGCTCCGGTTCCCATGCTCCCCATCCATTGACCTGAGCCCATTTCGACACTCCCTTTCACACTCTAGATCACCTGGTTCTGTTTTTACATACGTGCTTTAAACGGACCGAGTTTACTAGAAAAAATATTATAATATCATGTGACTCATGACTGCACTGCCATATCCAGCTCAAAGCACATCATCAAGATTGTTGACGATATAACAGTGGTTGGCCTCGTCAGCAGCAATGATGAGTTCGCAGTAGAGAGGGGTAGAAAGGCTTTTCAAATGGTGTGAGAACAATACCTGAGTCTTAATATGGACAAGACGAAGAGACGATTGTGGACTTCAGGAAGGCACAGGTTGACCGCTTTCCATTGGATACCAATGGCTCTGCCGTGGAGAGTGTGAAGAGCACAGAGTTTGTTGGCATGCACATTGACTGATCCAATCTGGGCACAAAACACCCCCACATTAAGTGGGAGGGTGAACAGTCTTGGTCCATGTAGGTATCAATGACATGGGTAGGATGAGTGACAAGGTTCTACACAGGGAGTTCAGGGAGTTAGGTGCTAAGTTAAAGCACAGAACTCTAGGGTTGTGATCTCAGGATTGCTACCCGTGTTACGTGCTCGTGAGGCCAGATCTGGAAGATTATACAGTTTAATACGTGGCAAAGGGGTTAGTGTAGGAGGGAGGGTATAAGATTTTTGGATCATTGGGCTCTCTTCCAGGGTCGGTTTGCATCTGAACTGAAGAGGGGCTATTTTCCTAGCGGGAAGGTTTGCTGCATGGTTGGGTTTAAACTAGCATTGCAGGGAGATGGGAACCAGAGTGCCAGAACAGTTAGTGGAGAGGTTGTGGAGGCAGATGTTAGTAGGACCTCAAACAAAGTTAGGAATCACAAGGTTGCGAAGGGTATGTCTAGCGTCCTGAGCTACATATATTTTAATGCAAGCGGTATTGTAGGAAAGGCAGATAATGGTGCTGAAGATGAGGTAGCTGGTTTACAGACAAAGGCAATGTGTAGTGAGGAGAGGCTGCTGACCAGGCAAAATTACAGTGAACCAGTTGAGTTGTAACAAAAAAGGTGGACAGAATCGAAAAGGTTGAATACAGGACTGAAGGTGTTGTATTTGAATGCACGCAGTATACGGAATAAGGTAGATGGACTTGCTGCACCGTTACAGATTGGCAGATATGATGTTGAAAGCATCACTGAATCATGGCTTCAAGATTATAGCTGGGAGCAAGGATACACATTGTTTTCAAAGGACAAGCAGGAAGGCAGAGGGGGTGGCTTTGATCTGTTGGTTTAAAAAAAAATGAAATCAAATCATTAGACAGGTGACAGAGGATCAGAAGGTGTTGATTCATTGTGGATAGAGCTAAGGAACTGCTAGGGTAAAAAGTCCCTGATGGGAGTTGTATCTTCTTCTTCATGTGCCTTGTGCATTACACGCTTGGGCGATCATTGCTCTCCACATCGAACGATCCCGTGCGGTGTGAATGATACCTCGCACACTTAGATCTGTTAGTTCTTTCACAGTGTATACATAATTTCTTCTTTGCCTTCCTCTTCCACGTTTTTCCAGGCATATGGCCTTGTAATGTAAGGCATTCTATTTCTCCCTTTTTGATGACATGGCCCAGGAATTTAAGTTTCCTCTCATTTAGTGTTCTCATTAAAGATCTTTTAGTATGGACGCGTTGGAGTACTGTCTCATTAGTTACCCTATCTCTACATGATATTTTCCGCATTCTTCTAAGAAACCACATTTCTGTTGCTTCTAAGTTTCTTTGGAGTTCTGGTGTTCTAGTCCATGTTTCGGAAGCATACAGCAAGATTGACCAGAAGTAACATTTTAGTAGCCTAAGCCTTGTTGTCATAGAAATGTGTCTGTTGGTAAAAATGGGTTTCATTTTTTGGAAGCTGGTTTTGGCAATGGCAATTCTTCCTTTTATTTCTAATTTACATCTAGCGCCTTGTGATATAAAGCTATCAAGGTAATTAAAGTTGGTCTTTTGTTCAATCTCTTGGTTACTGATGTACAGTTAGGAGTATCCTGATGTTTTGATATTACCATACATTTGTTGTTTTTACAGTTGATGGTTAGACCAAAATCTGCACTTGTTTGTACTACTTTGTCTAGGAAGATTTGTAGGTCTTCTGCAGCACTTGCTATTAGGGTGGTATTGTCTGCATATCGTATATTGTTGATGTTAACACCTCCAATTTTTATCCCATCTAGGTCTTCTGTTTCTCTGAGAATCATTTCACTATAGATATTAAGTAATTCCGGTGAGGCAACACATCCTTGTCTAACTCCTCTTTAAATTTTAGTCCAACTGCTTATATTAGCATCAAGTTTTACTGCCGCTGTTTGGTTCCAATATAAGTTTTGAAGCAGTTGTTGGTCCCTTCCGTCAGTGTTTAGTTCAGCAAGAATTTGAAATAATTTCTCATGTTGCACTTCGTCCAATGCTTTAGTGAAATCAATAAAACATAAAAAGACATCATCTTGATATTCAATTGCCCTTTCTGAAAGCATTTGTAGTATGAAAATTGAAGTGTGTGAAGTTACCATAAGTAGAGAGAAGGTTATTGGGAAACTGAAAGATCTGAGAGTAGATAAGCTGTGAACATCCTAGGTTTCTAAAAGAGGTGGTTTAAGATATTGTGGAGACATTAGCAATGATTGTTCAAGAATCACTAGATTCACAATGGTTCTGGAAGACTGGAAAATTGCAAATGTCAATCCACTGTTCAAGAAAGGAGAGAGGCAGAAGAAAGGAAACTATAGGCCAGTTAGTCTGAGCTCGGTGGTTGAGAAAATGTTAGAGTTGATTATTAAGGATACTTGGGGTACTTGGAGTCATATGATAAAATAAGCCAGAGTTTCCTCAAGGGAAAATCTTTCCTGACAAATCTGTTGGAATTCTATGAAGAAGTGACAAGCAGGATAGACAAAGGAAATCAGGATTTTCAGAAGGCCTCTGACAAGGCAGCACACATGAGGCTGCTTAACAAGCTACAAGCCCATGGTATTACAGAAAAGATTCTAGCATGGATGGAGCAGTGGGTAATAGGCAGGAGGCAAAGAGTGGGAATAAAGAGAGCCTTTTCTGGCTGGCTGGCTGTGACTAGTGGTGTTCCACAGGGGTCTGTGTTGGGACCATTTCTTACATTATATGTCACTGATTTGGATTTTGGAATTAATAACTTTGTTGCAAAATTTGCTGATGATATGAAGATATGTGATGGAGCAGATTGTTCTGAGGAAGTAGAGAGGCTACAGAAGGACTTGGACACACTAGGAAAATGGGCAAAGAAATGACAGGCAGAATAAGAGTCAGGAAGTGTATGGAAACAACAGGAATTCTGCAGATGCTGGAAATTCAAGCAACACACATCAAAGTTGCTGGTGAACGCAGCAGGCCAGGCAGCATCTCTAGGAAGAGGTGCAGTTGACGTTTCAGGCCGAGACCCTTCGTCAGGACTAACTGAAGGAAGAGTGAGTAAGGGATTTGAAAGTTGGAGGGGGAGGGGGAGATCCAAAATGATAGGAGAAGACAGGAGGGGGAGGGAAGGAGCCAAGAACTGGACAGGTGATTGGCAAAAGGGGATAGGAGAGGATCATGGGACAGGAGGTCCGGGAAAAAAGACAGGGCTGGGGGGGAACCCAGAGGATGGGCAAGAGGTATATTCAGAGGGACAGAGGGAGAAAAAGGAGAGTGAGAGAAAGAATGTGTGCGTAAAAATAAGTAACAGATGGAGTACGAGGGGGAGGTGGGGCCTAGCGGAAGTTAGAGAAGTCGATGTTCATGCCATCAGGTTGGAGGCTACCCAGACAGAATATAAGGTGTTGTTCCTCCAACCTGAGTGTGGCTTCATCTTTACAGTAGAGGAGGCCGTGGATAGACATGTCAGAATGGGAATGGGATGTGGAATTAAAATGTGTGGCCACTGGGAGATCCTGCTTTCTCTGGCGGACAGAGCATAGATGTTCAGCAAAACGGTCTCCCAGTCTGCGTCGGGTCTCGCCAATATATAAAAGGCCACATCGGGAGCACCGGACGCAGTATATCACCCCAGTCGACTCACAGGTGAAGTGTTGCCTCACCTGGAAGGACTGTTTGGGGCCCTGAATGGAGGTAAGGGAGGAAGTGTAAGGGCATGTGTAGCACTTGTTCCGCTTACACGGATAAGTGCCAGGAGCGAGATCAGTGGGGAGGGATGGGGGGGACGAATGGACAAGGGAGTTGCGTAGGGAGCGATCCCTGTGGAATGCAGAGTGAGGGGGGGAGGGAAAGATGTGCTTAGTGGTGGGATCCCGTTGGAGGTGGCGGAAGTTATGGAGAATAATATGTTGGACCCGGAGGCTGGTGGGGTGGTAGGTGAGGACCAGGGGAACCCTATTCCTAGTGGGGTGGTGGGAGGATGGAGTGAGAGCAGATGTACGTGAAATGGGGGAGATGCGTTTAAGAGCAGAGTTGATAGTGGAGGAAGGGAAGCCCCTTTCTTTAAAAAATGAAGACATCTCCCTCATCCTAGAATGAAAAGCCTCATCCTGAGAGCAGATGTGGCGGAGACGGAGGAATTGCGAGAAGGGGATGGCGTTTTTGCAAGAGACAGGGTGAGAAGAGGAATAGTCCAGATAGCTGTGAGAGTCAGTAGGCTTATAGTAGACATCAGTGGATAAGCTGTCTCCAGAGACAGAGACAGAAAGATCTAGAAAGGGGAGGGAGGTGTCGGAAATGGACCAGGTAAACTTGAGGGCAGGGTGAAAGTTGGAGGCAAAGTTAATAAAGTCAACGAGTTCTGCATGCGTGCAGGAAGCAGCGCCAATGCAGTCGTCGATGTAGTGAAGGAAAAGTGGGGGACAGATACCAGAATAGGCACGGAACATAGATTGTTCCACAAACCCAACAAAAAGGCAGGCATAGCTAGGACCCATACGGGTGCCCATAGCTACACCTTTAGTTTGGAGGAAGTGGGAGGAGCCAAAGGAGAAGTTATTAAGAGTAAGGACTAATTCCGCTAGACGGAGCAGAGTGGTGGTAGAGGGGAACTGATTAGGTCTGGAATCCAAAAAGAAGCGTAGAGCTTTGAGACCTTCCTGATGGGGGATGGAAGTATATAAGGACTGGACATCCATGGTGAAAATAAAGCGGTGAGGGCCAGGGAACTTAAAATCATTGAAAAGTTTAAGAGCGTGAGAAGTGTCACGAACATAGATCGGAAGGGATTGAACAAGGGGTGATAAAACAGTGTCGAGGTATGCAGAAATGAGTTCGGTGGGGCAGGAGCAAGCTGAGACAATAGGTCGGCCAGGACAGGCAGGTTTGTGGATCTTGGGTAGGAGGTAGAAACGGGAAGTGCGGGGTGTGGGAACTAAAGGTTGGTAGCAGTGGATGGGAGATCCCGAGCGGATAAAGTCGGTAATGGTGTGGGAGACAATGGCCTGGTGCTCCTTAGTGGGGTCACGATCGAGGGGTAAATAAGAGGAGGTATCCGCGAGTTGTCGCTGTGCCTCGGCAAGGTAGAGGTCAGTACGCCAGACTACAACAGCACCCCACCTTATCGGCGGGTTTAATAATAAGGTTAGGATTAGTGCGGAGGGAGTGGAGAGCAGAGCGTTTGGAAGGAGTGAGATTGGAATGGGGACAAGGTGCGGTGAAGTCGAGACGGTTGATGTCCCGTCGGCAAAGTGTATGGTCATGCTCTTTGAATGACTGTTTACTGACGTAGAACATAAGGAGAGAAAAGATGGAAAAGGAAGGTAAGCTAACCACTAGTATAAAAAGATATTAAAAGATTTTCTTCAGATACATAAAAAGTAAAAGAGGTGTGAGAGTAGATATCTGACCACTCAAAAATTATGCTGGAGACATAGTAATGGGAGACCAACTAATTAAGTATTTTGTGTCAGTCTTCGAGCAATATGCCAGAAATTCACGAATATTAGGAAGCAGAAGTGAGTGTAGTTGCTATTACTAAGGAGAAGATGCTTGGGAAGATGAAAAGCCTGAAGGAAGGTGAGTCACCTGGACCAGATAGACTATGTCCCAGTGTTCTGAAAGAGGTAGAAGCAATTGTGGAGGCATTTGTAATGATCTTTCAAGAATGGTTCCAGAGGATTGGAAAATTGCAAATGTTCTTCCACTCTTTAGGGAGGGAGGGAGGCAGAAAAAAGGAAATATAAGCCAGTTTAGCCTGACTTCAGTTGTTGGGAAGATGTTGGAGTCCATTACTAAGGATGTAGATTTGGGGTAATTGGTGGCACGTGATAAAATAGGCCAAAGACAGCATTGTTTCCTCGGTCGAAGGTCTTGCCTCTCAAGATCTTTGAGGCAACAACAAGCAGGTAGACATAGATTAGCCAGTGGATTTTCAGAAGGCCTTTGACAAGATCCTGCACGTGTGGCTACATGACATGATGTTTCAGAAAAGATACAAGGATGTATGGAAATTTGGCTGACTGGCAGGAGGCAAAGAGTGGGAATAAAGAGGGCCTTTTCTGGTCTGCTGCAGGTAATTAGTGTCATTTTGCAGGGGTCAGTATTAGGACTGCTTTTCACATTATATGTCAATGACTTGGATGACAGAATCGATGGCTTTCTGGCCAGGTTTGTGGACAATACAAAGATAGCTGGGGTGGAGCCAGGTAGTACTGAGGAAGCTGGGAGTCTGCAGGTGGACTTTAGCAGATTGTGTGAATGGGAAAAGAAGTGCAGATGGAATATAGTCCAGGGAAGTGTAGGTCATGCAATTTGGTAGAATGAATAAAAGAATAGGCTATTTTCTAAATGGGGAGAAAATTCACAATTCAGAGATGCAAAGGTAGTTGTGCAGGACTCCCTAATGGTCAACTTGCAGGTTGAGCCTGTGGTACGGAAGCAAATGTGATGTTGGAATTCATTTCGAATGCACCAGAATATAAAAGCAAGGGTGTAACGCTAAGGCATTGGAGAGGGTCCAGAGGAGGTTTGTGAAAAATATTCCAGGAATGAAAGGGTTAACTTGTGAGGAGCATTTGATGGCTCTGGGCCTGTGTTCACTGGAGTTTAGAAGCATGAAGGGAGTCTCATTGAAACTTGTCAAATATTGAGAGACCGACATAGAGTGGAAGTGGAGAGGATGTTTCCCATAATGGGTGAGTCCAGGACCGGGGGCACATCTTCAGAATAGAGGGGCGTCCATTTAGAACAGGATGGGAATTTCTTTAGCCAGATGGTGGTGAATCTGTGGAATTCATTGCCACGGGTGGCTGTGGAGGTCAAGTGATTGTGTATATTTACAGTGGGGTTTTGATAGGTTCTTGATTAGTCAGGGCATCAAAGGTTATGGAAATAAGGCAGGAGATTGGGGTAGAGAAGGATAATAATTCATCCATGAAGGAATGGCGGAGCAGACTCAGTTGGCCGAATAGCCTAATTCTGCTCCTAGGTCTTCTGGTCTTATTGAGAGTAGATGGATTAGGTTTGTAGTGCCTATTGTGAACAAGATTTACCTGCTGTGAAGCATGGGGCAAAATGTCAAAGAGAACAAAATCAGTCACCAATATTCCTAGAAGACGTCTATAAAATGTGTAATCCTGTGCTTGTGACTTCTCTTGGTGCTGCTCATCAGTTTAATTTCCCAGAGGAATAACCAGCCAATATTGTTGAATCTTTGCTCTCCAGGTGCCAACTTTATCCCCACTGTTGCATTATGCATGGTGGGTGTTCATCTTCTGGCCATTGTTGCACCAGTTGTCATATAGAAGTCCAGCTGCTTGTTTACTGAGGAATTCCAAGAAAAGAAAGGTATGGAGCAATTTGCCTATTTAATAAAATTTACAGATTTAAAGATAAAACCATATATTCCAAACCAATTATAATTTCTATTTCATAGATTCTCATCCTTCCACTTGCTTGAATGATACGATTGTGATCCTCATTTTGGTCACTATTTTGATGGAGGAGATTCAGCAAAGCAGTAAGTTTACTACTGTGCTTGCTTACATGGTATTGTACATAAATTAATCCCATATATCTTTGCAATACAGAAGGCCATTCTGTCCATAAAGTCAATTCCAGCTCACAGCAGTGCTATTTCCAGACTAATTCTCCTGCTGGAGTCACAGGGAGAGAGAGCATGGAACGAGACCTTCCACCCATCAAGGACTTGTTGATCATCCAGCACCACTGTTTCCCCCATCAGTCTTTGTGTCCACCTGCTCATCCCCTCTCCCCTAATGGCTGCCATTATCCCCTTCCTTGCTTATTTTCCTGCACTGGTTGCATTTGTGTTAAAACTTATTTCCCTCCTCTATGTCTTCACATTTACCCTCCTGCCCCACCACCTGGCTACACCTGCCTCTTCATTTTCTGTCTGTTTCCGTCTATCATTCACCTGACTGCCAATGCCATCCCTCTCTTTCCCTCCCCCCACTTTGCTCAATCTGCCTTTCATGCTTCACCCCTCCTTGATGCATCAATCACCAGATGGCCCCTGTCTCACTTCTTCCCCCTCTTTCCTTTATACTTGGTATCTCTTTCGTCCTGATGCACAGTTTCAAGCAGAAAAGTTGACAGTTCCTTTCCCCTAACAGACTGCTTGCTTCTCTGCAGACTTTTATATTCTTATAGATAATCAGCATCAAGTTTTGTTTGATAATGCTTCTGAGAAATTCTCTGGAATGGTTTACACAGTAAAAAGCTACATTAATGCAGGTTCTTATATTTTCCCATGTGAGATGTCCATTGTGATCTCAGTGTATTCAATGTTATACATTTACAGAACAAAGTTGTCACACCAGCATTTATACATGGACTGTACCTACTGCGCTGATAGTCAGCGGTGTTACAGTCATCTCGTTGTTCCTTGCAATGTATCGCTGTAAGTATTAAATCTTATAATCATGTTCATTTTGTATGAGGAAGAGGTTGTCTCACGTCTGCTGGACTCCTTGAACAGAAAGTTGAGAAATGGTTGTTTCACCAGAACTTGATGATTTGTTTGAATTTTCTTCATTGTAATTTTAATTCTATCCAGTATGCATCTGCTTGTGAGGATGGTTGTAAATTTAGACCCATCTCATTACCTCCTCTGTTTTGAACATTTTGTGGTTTGTCTCTCTTTGCCATCTGTTTTCTTGCTGCTGCTATATGAGCATAATCATTTGATCACATAACAAAAGCTCTTCTGTTTGTTGTAGTGCCTCAATTTGAAGGATGCCGTAATGTTTCATGAAGTTGATGCTGCATCTGGATCTCCTCAGAGCCTTTAAACTGGCTGAGAATTATTGTCCATGAAAACAGTAAATATGTGTTTCATTCCTGTGGATGGGAACACCTTGTTGTTACATTTCAGGACACAGTATTTCCAGATGACGTGACATGTTGACTCAGGGTCGTCTCCTAAATGTGAATGAACATGGAAACAAAGAAATCTACAGCACATTACAGGCTCTTCGGCCCACAATGTTGTGCCAAACATGTAACCTGCTCCAGAAACTGCTGCAAATTTCCCTAGTACATACCCCTCTATTTTTTTAAGCTCCATGTACTTATCTAAGTGTATCTTAAAATATGCCATTGTATCCCCTTCTGCCGCCGCCGCTGCCAACAGTGCATTCCACACACTCACCACACTCTTTGTGAAATCCCCTCGGTACCTATTTCCAAGCACCTTAAAACTATGTCCCCTCGTGTTGGCCATTTCAGCCCTGGGAAAAAGCCTCTGAGCATCCACACAATCAATGCCTCTCATCATCTTCTACACCTCTCATGCTCTGTCACTCCAAGGAGACAAGGCCAAGTTCACTCAGCCTATTCTCATAAGGTACCCCCTCCAATCCAGGCAACATCCTTGTAAATTTCCTGCACACTCTCTCTATAGTATCCACATCCTTCCTGTAGTGAGCTGACCAGGGCAGTGAGAGGCCAATCACTGAAAGAGGAGCCGCTGCACAATTTGTGTGGTTGTTTTTTTTATGCATTTGTTGTTCAGGATGTGACAAGAGCAGCAGTTACACTGGTCACAAAGATTTTGCTTCCTGAATACTTTTGGGTGTATCTGATGGATTTTGGGCTGCTGATCATGAAAATCGCCATGATATTTCCCGATCATGCACCATGTTTTTTGGAATCACCTGTATTTGTTCTTTCAATTCATAATTCAAATCAATTGAAATATCACTCACAAGCTGAAAAGTTTGCTTTGTGTTGCCAGCCTGACCCATAACAATGATGTCTTTTTATTGATTCTTCAGTGTTAATCTTGAATGCTGTGCAGTTACACAACAGCAATGTCCACCCTTCAATACTGATTGTCTATGCAGTACACACAAAGGAACGCTACTGGAGTTTGGAAGTCTTGCTGAAGCACATGCAGTACAGCAATTGTAGGACAATGTAATTGGTGGAAATGTACAGGATTCACAACCACGAACATTGGGTTGGGATTTACTTTCAGAGGTTTGTCTGACATGATGAGGTAATTATATAGAGGACCTTTAATGTGCTTTGTATTCAGTTTTTTGATGTTGAATAAATGGTTTGCTACGGATTTTTCTAAACATTAAGTTCCTCCACTGTTTTATTTATGAAAATCTACATTGGTGATCCCGATGCTCTCGGATGATTCCAAAGTTATTGAACATGTCGGCTGGAGTTTTGGGAGAAAAATGCCTTTGCTTGGTATGTGCAAGCCAAGGCCCAATTTGCGCTGTGAGGAATCTCCGGCGACAACACCAGTTATTTCTATTTGGTAGAGTCACTCAGCAACTGATCAAGGGGCTCAGGCTGACCAAACAGCAGTCGCAGGCCTGTGGTTAGCTGATATTAAGTTTGGGGAAGCTGGGGTTTCTCTCCTGTGTGATGTTCCAACCAATCACCCTTGCCCCATAGTGCTCGCAAACTGGAGACAGACTATTTTTGACTCCATAAACGCCCTCTCGTATCTGGGTTGGAGGGCCTCACAGAAACTAGTTGCTCTGAAGTTTGTGTGGCATGGCCTTAGAAAGGACGTACATGACTGGACTGAAGCCTGTGTGAAGCGGTAGTGGATAAAAATTATCCATCATGTCCAGGCACCATTGGCATATTTTGAGGTCCTGAACCACAGTTTGACCATGTCAATGTGGACCTTGTTGGCCCTCTTCCCAGCCCCCCACCCACCTCTTTACCATGGTGAACTGACCACCAGGTGGCTAGAGGTCATCTCTCTAGCGTTGATGATGTCTGCAGACGTGGTTCAGCAGCCTATCTGATATTTCCTTTGACTGAGGTTCCTAATTCATATCAGATCGCCTGGGCTGAGATGGCCTTGAACCTCGGCATTAGGGTAGATCACACGGTGGCGATACAGCTGCAGTCCAACGGCCAATGCGTGTGTTTCACCGCGCCTTAAAGGCTGCTCTGAGGGGTTCCCTGATGGATGCGTGTTGCCATGATTGTCCTCCGTGGGTCCTGCTGGGGCTCAGAAGAGCTCCACAAGAGGACCTTCAGTTGTCTACAGCTGAGTTGGTATACAGGTCGCCTCTCATCTGTGCCCCACCCTTCTCAATAAATTCAATTTCTTTGCACCTATTCCTACCTCCCATCATGGTGTGCAGCATTCTGGGGTTCCTGTGTTCCTACACCTCCTCCCTCACTACTATCCAAAGCCCTAACCAGTCCTTCTCGGTGAGGCGACACTTCACCTGTGAGTCTGTTGGGGTCATTTACTGTGTTTGGTGCTCCCGGTGTGGCCTCCTGTATACTAGTGAGACCTGATGTAGATTGGGAGACTGCTTTGCCGAGAATCTACGCTCCATCCGCCAGAACAAGTGGGGTCTCCAAGTCGCCACCCATTTTAATTCCACTTCCCATTCCCTTTCCAATATGTCCATCCATGGCCTCCTGAACTGTTGTGATGAGGCCAGACTTGGGTTGGAGTAACAACACCTTGTACTCCGTTTGGGTAGACTCCAACCTGATGACAGAAACATCGATTTCTCAAACTTCCAGTCATGCCCCCGAGTCTCCTTTTCCCTCTCGCGTCATCTCACCAATCAACTTCCCAACTCTTTACTTTATCCCACCTCCTCCAGGTTTTACCTATCACCTGGTGGTTCTCAGTCTCCTCCTCCCCACCTTTTAAATCTATTCCTCAGCTTTTATTCTCCAGTCCTGCTGAAGTGTTTTGGCCTGAAACATCAACTGTAATTCTTTCCACAGATGTTGCCTGGTCTGCTGAGTTCTTCCAGCATTTTGTGTGTGTGTTGCTACATTCCACCGCATTTGCTTTTGTCCATCATGATGCACACCAACATCTGCTTAGGCCCATTCCGTGCTTTGGAACAGGAAGAAAAGATTTTTGTCATAGATGAGAGGGGAAAGCCTGAATGTGTTTTGTTGGATCGCCTTAAACCGGCCCATCAAGATCTGGAAGATTCAGCTACCTTGTTCCTGCCATCACAACTTGACGATGAGTGTGGCAACACACCTCTGGGCGAGTCAGAGGCTCCTGCTGTTCCTCCACCCATGGAACATAGGACCCGAGCTGGAACGCTTGCTCAAGCTCTGAACAGGCTCACACTGGCAGTTTGTTAATTCTGGGGCTGGGCCTGTGTAGGAGGAACTGTCCAGAATTCAGAATCGTTATCATTGGGTTGGGGTACAGGGCAATTCAAGAATCTCACATTTGTCAGAAAGTAGGCTTCTGTCCCTCCTGCTTACCATAACAGTGTTGTAAAGTGAACAACGTCACCACAGACACACTGAAGCTAATGGATATAGAAGTATTTTATTTAGCAAAAAACGAGCACAGACATCATTCAGCATTGGAGGCACTCTTGGAAGGAGAGGCCTGCCCGACACAATATGACATGACAGTTTTAGATGCTAAAGATCAAAGGTAACAGCAGGATAATTCTATGTTTCTACATTGCTCCCTTTGAATTACATATAATTTGAAGAGGCCTGCCCATTGCCCACATGAGTCATCTGTTGTCGGCCCCCAACCAACACATATTCCACTCTCCCCTCCTACCCCTCCTCACAGTCCCCCACCCTGCTCTCATGACTATACCCCTTCCCCACACAAAACCACCATGGTGGGCTTCACAGCTGAACAGGTGAGAAGACAGCTGAAACATCTCAACCCAAGCAAGGCTGCAAGACCGGATGGTGTCAGTACCAGGGTGCTCAAAGCCTGTGCCCCTCAGCTATGTGGAGTACTTCGCCATGTCTTCTACCTGAGCCTGAGGCTCCGGAGGGTTCCTGTATTGTGGAAGACGTCCTGCCTCGTCCCTGTGCCGGAGACGCCGCACCCCAGCGGCCTCAGTGATTACAGACTGGTGGCATTGACCTCCCACATCATGAAGACCCTGGAGAGACTTGTTCTGGAGCTGCTCTGGCCTATGGTCAGGCCACACTTAGATCCCCTCCAGTTCGCCTACCAGCCCCGACTAGGAGTTGAGGATGCCATCGTCTACCTGCTGAACCGTGTCTACGCCCACCTGGACAAGCCAGCGGGCACTGTGAGGGTCATGTTTTTTGACTTCTCCAGTGTATTCAACACCATCCGCCCTGCTCTGCTGGGGGAGAAGCTGACAGCGATGCTGGTGGATGCTTCCCTGGTGTCATGGATTCTTGATTACCTGACTGGCAGACCACAGTACGTGTGCTTGCAACACTGTGTGTCCGACAGAGTGATCAGCAGCACTGGGGCTCCACAGGAGACTGTCTTGTCTCTCTTTCTCTTCACCATTTACACCTCAGACTTCAACTACTGCACAGAGTTTTGTCATCTTCAGAAGTTTTCTGATGACTCTGCCATAGTTGGATGCATCAGCAAGGGAGATTAGGCTGAGTACAGGGCTATGGTAGGAAACTTTGTCACATAGTGTGAGCAGAATTATCTGCAGCTTAATGTGAAAAAGACTAAGGAGTTGGTGGTAGACCTGAGGAGAACTAAGGCAGCGGTGACCCCTGTTTCCATCCAGGGGGTCAGTGTGGACATGGTGGAGGATTACAAATACCTGGGGATACAAATTGACAATAAACTGGACTGGTCAAAGAACACTGAGGCTGTCTACAAGAAGGGTCAGAGCCGTCTCTATTTCCTGAGGAGACTGAGGTCCTTTAACATCTGTTGGATGATGCTGACGATGTTCTACGAGTCTGTGGTGGCCAGTGCTATCATGTTTGCTGTAGTGTGCTGGGGCAGCAGGCTGAGGGTAGCAGACACCAGCAGAATCAACAAACTCATTCATAAGGCCAGTGATGTTGTGGGGATGGAACTGGACTCTCCGACAGTGGTGTCTGAAAAGAGGATGCTGTCCAAGATGCATGCCATCTTGGTCAATGTCTCCCATCCACTACATAATGTACTGGTTAGGCACAGGAGTACATTCAGCCAGAGACTCATTCCACTGAGATGCAACACAGAGTGTCATAGGAAGTTATTCTTGTCTGTGGCCATCACACTTTACAACTCCTTCCTTGGAGGGTCAGAAACCCTCAGCCAATAGGCTGGTCCTGGACTTATTTCCTGGCATAATTTGCATATCACTATTTAACTATTTATAGTATTATTACTATTTAATTATTTATGGTGCGACTGTAACGAAAACGAATTTCCCCCGGGATCAATAAAGTATGACTATGACTGAAACACCTCCATTTAAACAATCACGCTCCAGGCACACAAAATGAATGTTAATTTTCACCAACTCGGGGCTGATTCATGCACATGCAGGCTTCTGTGACCAAACGGAGTATCTTTGTCTGCAGCGAACCCCCAACATGCAGATTATTCATATCTATATTGAGGTGGAGTTCAGAAATGATTCATTTCAGGCAGAAACCCGTCGTCAGGACTAACTGAAAGAGCTAACTGATTCATTCTGGATCTCTCCCTCCCCCTTCCTCTCCCACTTTCAAATCTCTTACTAGCTCTTCTTTCATTTAGTCCTGACGAAGGGTCTCGACCCGAATCGTTGACTGTACCTCTTCCTAGAGATGCTGCCAGGCCTGCTGCTTTCACCAGCACTTTTTGTGTGTGTTGCTTGAATTTCCAGCATCTGTAGATTTCCTCGTGTTTGAGCTGATGAATATTCCGTTATTGCCGATCTCTATCTTTATTTGGTAATTCGATATGTGGCTCTGTTCTCATTTCCTCTTGCTCGTTCTGCTGGCGTCGCTGGGAGCTCCAGGTAAGATTCTAACCATCACGGAGCGGTGGAAAACATACTCTCATCTCAGTACCTACTGAGAAATTTGTCCAAATACAAGCGCTCTCTAACTAGTTCCTGCTGCGGGGCAGGGGGAGTCCGTGGTCATCAACCCGGTCCAGCATTACTACCGGCCAGTGCTATTTATTCTTATTTTTAAAATGCGTTCATGGGATTATGGTGGGACGTTCAAATTCATTTATAGTTACATTTTAGCCGGGGTTATAAAGTTATGCGCTTGTAGGTCACCCGAATTGTAACCGGGATGTGTAATAATCAACTCCCCTCTGTATGTGACTGAGTGGGTTCTCTCCTCGGTCTTAGCGCCTGCATTGTGTTTTTATTTGCTTATCGCAATAAAACGGGGACCTTGTGGCAGCACTGGAGCGGCGTTACGGCGAGGGTCTATTAGAGTAAGCAGTGAACGAACAACTGGGCTGTACACAGCGCCGTGCGGGAGAAAGCATTGGGGCGATTGTAGCAGATCTCCGCCACTGTGCTCGGCATGGCTACCTCCAGTTCCCCCCGCGGTGCCGGAAGAGCTTACCCTACACGCTTTGGTAAAGGAGGTGACGCAGGAGCCCCTTCGACAGCATGTTCACCTGACAGCACCATCATTGCGGGTCGAGGCACTGGCAGAGGCGGAGAGGGCAGAAGCAATTTTAGCCTACCAAGCTGTTCCAACGTCGCCCCGCATGCCGCTAGCCCGTACTAAGAAGGTTCACTGGATTGATTCCTGGGATGGCAGGACTTTCATATGATGAAAGACTAGATCGGCTAGGCTTATACTCTGGAATTTAGAAGATTGGGGGGGGGGATCTTATTGAAACGTATAAAATCCTAAAGGGATTGGACAGGCTAGATGCTGGAAGATTGTTCCCGATGTTGGGGAAGTCCAGAACGAGGGGTCACAGTTTGAGGATAAAGGAGAAGCCTTTTAGGACCAAGATCAGGAAAATCTTCTTCACACAGAGGGTGGTGAATCTGTGGAATTCTCTGCCACAGGAAACAATTGAGGCCAGTTCATTAGCTATATTTAAGAGGGAGTTAGATATGGCCCTTGTGGCTAAAGGGATTGGGGGTATGGAGAGAAGGTACAGGGTTCTGAGTTGGATGATCAGCCATGATCATACTGAATGGTGGTGCAGGCTCGAAGGGCCGAATGGCCTACTCCTGCACCTACTTTCTATGTTTCTATGCTTGTGTCACCGAGTCAGAGGAGGAAACTGATATGGAGGAGCCCGTGAGACAGGTCCGCCCTGCGCTGCGCTGAACCCGACACGTGGCAGAGAGCGATCTCTGCTACCGGTGTGGTGACTGTCTCGCTGCACCACGCTACAGCCCAGCGCAGCCATCGGGAAACGTTGAGTGGGCAGCGCCACCTGAGACCTCCAGCAGAATTCCCTCCGTTATCGCCTGTCCAGGTGGTCCATTTGGGTGAAGAGAAAGCCTTATGCGAGGATTGTGTGGTGGAGGGCATCAGATGCCTTGCGTTGGTTGATACAGGGTCAACCATCACCACCAAACATCCAAGTGTCCTCCCTAACACGGACCAGCCGTCCTTGTCTAGGTGGACAATGACGACGGTCCAGCTGGCTATAGTCTCTGGCGACTATGTGGCGATGAGAGAGAAGTGTTCGCTGCGCGTTGCAGTGGGGGAAAAGACAGTAGAGCACGAGGTGTGGCTAGCCGACTTCGGAGTCCACCGCGCCCCAGGCGGCGGCGTCGACCACCAGCCGGACTTTATTACGGACTCTGGAGTTGCTGGGGAATACTGACCCTTCGGATAGGAACAGTGTGGCACTCTGGGGTTCATCAGCCTGCTCCAGCATTCCTAATGGCCAGCGGTATTTATTATTCTTGTTTTCAAATAGGTTCATGTGATTATGGTGGAATGTTCAAGTTCATTTACTGCTACAATTCAGCTTGGGTTATGCAGTTATTCAGCTGTATGTTTGTGGGTCACGCTGACTGTAATTGGGGTGTGTAATAATCATCCCCCCCCATGTGACTGGGTGTGAGTGTGTTTTCTCTCTGAATCATAGTTCCCTATCTGTTTTTTTGTAGTTGTTACAATAAAATGGCTGTTGAGTTAAATGAGTTCTTCTCGTCTGTTATCATGGACTGAATGCTCACCACAATATATTCCAATGCATGTTATCAGATCTGTTGGTATTTCATACTTTGAAGCCATATGATGCACACACCATCTACACTGGTGGGTTTAGAGCTATTTGATGCAGAGAGGGCCCTGGAAGTTTACATTAGGAACACTCACAACAAGCTGGAGGAACTCAGCAGTTCGGGCAGCATACGTGGAAAAGATCGGTCAGGACAAAGGGTTCCGGCCCGAAACATCGACCAATCTTTTCTACGGTTGCTGCCCGAACTGCTGAGTTCCTCCAGCTTGTTGTGAGTGTTGCTTTGACCCCAGCATCTGCAGATTATTTTGAGTTTACATTAGGAGTTAGCTATGTATTCCCAATGTGGATATAATGCTCTCAAAGCTATCTGAAATGCTCCTTATGTTAAACACCTCAGAGTTCCCATTAGTTTAGCTGATGTTATACTTTTTAAATAAGGCTTTGAGAAATCCTCCGATCCTATCCTCTGTACAACTGGCAAACTCAAACCATGACGGAGCTCTCTGCCATTACTTTTTGCTTACTTAACACCTTGCCCTCAAATGTTTCCTTCCCCTGCTTACAATCTCCAATATTTCTATTCTTCCAGTACGCACCATCTCCATAGTTCCTTAAGAACAACCTGATGTAGGCAACTATGCTGTCCATTTGTTCCAGGGTTGAGTGAAGAGTCAATGAGATGACATTTTTTGTGAACCTGTAGTGCCAGCAGGGAAGTTGGAGTGGCTACAAGTCACCTCTCAGGGAGGAGCTGTTGTGTTTCATCACCAACCTCTTAAAACACTTCATCACTGTGGATGTAAGTGCTATTGGATGCTGGTCATCCAGGCAGGTCCCCGTTCTTCTCAGACTCCGGTATAAGTGAAACCTGCTTGAAGAAGATGGACTGCCAACACGAGAGGTTGAAGATCTGAGTGCACACTCCAGCCAGTTGGTCAGCACAGATATTTAGTATTTGGCCAGGTACCCCATCTGGGTTGGATGTATTTCATGGGTTCACCTTCCTGAAGGATACACACACACGTCGGCCTCAGGGACTGAAATCACAGGATTATTGGGGCTGCATAAGTTACCAATGGTTCTTCCATATCTATTAGCTGCTGAAGGATTCTGTGAATTACCAGCCCTGGCCCAGCATCTCCCCAGATGATATGGTACATATGATAAAGTTTTAAGGGAATTGGGGGATTCTCAGATTCCTGTAAATAATGGGTTAAGGTTGAATACTGACTGTGCCTGTGTATTCTGGTTTGAGAAAAGCTGCAGAATGTCTGAGCAGCTGCTCTTTAGGGTGAGGTAAAGATTAAAAGCTCACATCCACAAGTGCATGCCTCCTGACTTTTCACACCTATTTGGTTGTGACAAAAGGAGGAGATAAGGCAGGGCATTTCTTACAATCCTTTCCTAAATTCGATAGAGTCTCTTTTCTGAATTATTAAGTTCTGCTCTATTTGATTATCTGGAATATCCATTGATCTGACTGTTCTTTTGTATTGAGATATTAAAGGGTCAATCTCTCCTGCTAACATGTAAATGTTGAGTGTCCAGAAAAGGACATGCAGGATGTGAGAATTAATTATACTCTGTTCTCTGTTTACCTGTTCTCTGCCTGATGTGATTAAGTATTCTTTGTCAAGTACATTTACCTCTGTTTTAGGTGATTAAGGGCCTTTGTCTAGGACTATCACTGTTGCTAGGTTTTCGTGACAAAGATACTATATAAAAAACTATCTCTGTGCTTAGACAGAGAGACTGACTCTCTGTGAGTGCAGATGGAAGGTTCTCTCTGGTAGCTTGCTACTAATAAAGGTGGAAGAGAATCAATTGTGGTGCTTGTTTCATTACATTGGGTTGATCACCGTTGACAATTTGGCGAGCCAGCCAGGAGTCCAAACGAGTGATCCCAGTGAGACGGTGTCAGCGATAATTTGTGCAGCTGCGACCTGAGACGGATGGGCCCACAAGGTAAGATTCACCTTGATCTCTCCCACCAGCCAGTCGCATAGAAAAACCATTCATCTGATGGGCGACTCTCTAACGGACTTCTAAAGAACCTAATTAAGGACCACCCAAGTGCCACGGTACGAGTGGGGTTCGAGTCCTCTGCTAAGTAAAAGAGTAAGGGTGGGGTTCGAGTCCTCTGCTGAGTAAAACGGTAAAAGTGAGGTTCAAGTCCTCTGCTAAGTAAAAGGGAAACAGTGGGGTTCGAGTCCTCTGCTAAACAAAAAGAGTTGGGTTCAGGTCCCAGTTTGAGGCCATATCTTGAGTATCTACACCCTGCCTTAGACTGGTTGTTAAGAGGGGAAATCCCCCATGCGAAGGTCAGGAACCTGAAGTGCATGAGAGAAAAAGAGTAGCTAATTAGTGTTTGAGAGCATTTTAAGTGAGGTTCAAGTCCCCCTGGAATTTGGAGGTCCTCCAGGAACTAAAAAGGAGGTTAGGGTCCTCCGTTGGTAGAGATGAAAATGTAAAATTGTATGGAACAATGGGTCAGACCCTAGATAAATCGGGAAATAACACACCATTACTTAAATTATGTAAAGATGACCCAGAAAAAGAAAATGACTATCGTAGATTATCAGCATGCTAGAATAAGAAATTGGGTAACCATATTTGGCCTTTGGGTGGAACATGGGATGTTGATAAAGGCCTTAAAGCCAGAGGCGATTTGGAAATGCAACACCGGGTAGAAATGGAAAGGCTTAATGTCTAATTGGAGAAAAACGGCCGAAGAATTAACCAATAGATCTAAACAAACTAGCTGGGAGTACAACGCACGTCGGAGGGGGATTAGTGTATGTGATGCTGAAGGGAATCTGAAGTCTTGGGAGACATTGAAGGGTCAATGCGAGGATTATGATAATCAAGAGCATAAGAATTATAGGCAAGGTAGTAAGGACAAAACTAATGAGAAAGAGAAGGATAAAAGGAAAGTTAAAGCTGGCACGCGGCCAAGTGATTAAGGCATTGGACTAGCAACCAGAAGGTCATGAGTTCGAGCCCCAGCCGAGACAACGTGTTGTGTCCTTGAGCAAGGCACTTAATCACACATTGCTCTGCGACGACACTGGTGCCAAGCTGTATGGGTCCTAATGCCCTTCCCTTAGACAACATCAGTGTCGTGGAGAGGGGAGACTTGCAGCATGGGCAACTGCCGGTCTTCAATACAACCTTGCCCAGGCCTGCGCCCTGGAGAGTGAAGACTTTCCAGGCACAGATCCATGGTCTCGCAAGACTAACGGATGCCTATACTTTAAAGCTGGCAAAGGTAAAACTGAGGTACCTCTTGACCTGTCTGGACTGCCCATGCTATTTGATGATAACAAGATCAAGCAGGAGGAGGACTGGAGAGATCAACCCACAGCCCCCATCTACCCCTCCACCACCACCACCGTATAATGCAAGTACAATCAACAACCGACCTACACAAAGTGCCTCCCCGAGCCAATCCCACGATCCCATAGCCTCTTGAAAGATCAGCCAGCTCAAGCAGAGGCATAAGAGGCCTGCAAAGAGGACCAACAGACAGCGGAATTTTTTGGTGGGAGATGGACACTTGGTAGACCCCCAATCAGATACCAATACTGATTCAGATTTTGGTACCAGTGATGATGGCCTCGAGGGCTCCGAACCCCCATCCATGCTAGGTAGGGCTATTGAGGGATGGGAGGACGCAGCACATGGGGCCACCAGGCGACAGCTCCCAAACCGAACAGTTCCCAATCCCGATCCAGCCCAGGTTGCTAATAACCCTACCATATTTGTTTATGCCTCTTGGAAGCCCCAAGAAATGTGTATGATCATGAGTCAGGCCCCAAAGAGAAAGAATGACCCTGAAGGTTTTATTGATTATGTGATCAGCATGATCCAGATGTTCCAAGCAACCCCACAGGACCTCTATAGTTTGTGTTGTATGTCTCTTACCACTGGCGAACAGGAAAGCTGGAGAGAACATCTGGGAAATCATGCCAACTGGCAAGCCTTTTCCCAAGCAGTCGAACCTGCAAACCAGGTAAATGCCATAAAGAATGCCCTCCGGAGGGCTCTACAATGCCCAGTAGACATTACTAAGGTCCACGAGTGCTGTCCAAAGGCAGGGGGTGGGGAGGGGAACGGTAGTTTCTTTTGGGAATGATTCTGCTCCCTCTACGCCAGGGATACCGCCTATAATGCCGGTAATGCCTCCCCCCAGTTTAACACACTGATTTTGCTGTGCCTGCCTGAGGACGTCTCTAAGGCAATCAGAATTAATGATACGAATTGGCCCGGTAAGAATAAGCAAGCAATGAAAAGGGCAATCACCCATTTCTGGAACCACGACAGGGATTCTAAGCCAACCAGAGTAAAACCACCGCAGTTCTTACCCAGACCCACGGCGACAGGCACAGACCTGTCGCTTATTACTCTACTAAACTAGGTCCCGTAGCCCAGGGACTGCCCCCTTGCTCACAGATGCTCCCAGCCATTTACTCCCTACTTACGGCAGCGTCAAGCGTCACTCTCCAACAGCCGATGACTGTTTATTCATCCCACACCATTACAGCTCTACTTACCTCTCACCAGACACAGCACCTTACCCAGGCAAGACTAAGCCGATATGAAATAGCACTCCTTAATAACCCACTCCTTACCTTCGCCTATTGTAACACTGTCAACCCAGCAACCTTCCTAGAAGCACCCACAGCCGAGTTAGGAGAGCCTCCCCATGACTGCCTGCTGCGGAAACATTTTCTCACCTTGCCCTGACCTGACCTCTCAGATACGCCCATACCTGAGCCACAACTCACCCTTTACGTTGACGGCAGCTTGACAGTCTCTGAGATTGGGGAACGCCTCCATGGATACGCCGACGCTCAGACCTTAGAGAGGGGCTTCCTTCAGCCCCCTGTCTCCGTCCAGAAGGTAGAGCTATTAGCACTCACTCAAGCCTGCATTCTGTCCAAGGGTAAAAACACCAACGTTTACATGGATTCCCGCTATGCTTTTGGGGTAGCCCATGACTTTGGACAATTGTGGGCTCAAAGAGGGTTCCTGATCTGCTCTGGTGGACCGATTCAGAATGCTACCTATGTAAAGAACCTTCTCCAAGGCTATCCTCCTCCCCGAAAAATTGGCAGTTATAAATGCTCAGCTCACCTGCACGATGATTCTGCAGTGACTCACTGTACACCCACGATTGTGTAGCTAAGTTTCCATCAAACTCAATATATAAGTTTGTTGATGACACAACAATTGTAGGCCGTATCTCGGGTAATGATGAGTTTGAGTACAGAGAGGAAATTAAGAACCTGGTGGCATGGTGCGAAGACAATAACCTATCCCTCAACGTCAGCAAGACGAAGGAATTGGTTGTTGACTTCAGAAGGAGTAGTGGACCGCACGACCCAATTTACATCGGTGGCGTGCAAGTGGAACAGGTCAAAAGCTCTAAGTTCCTCGGGGTCAATATCACAAATGACCTGACTTAATCCAACCAAGCAGAGTTCAATGCCAAGAAGGCCCACCAGCACCTTTACTTCCTGAGAAAACTAAAGAAATTTGGCCTGTCCCCTAAAACCCTCACTAATTTTAATAGATGCACCGTAGAAGACCCTGTGCCGAAGACGCCGTGCCCCAGCGGCCTCATTGACTACAGACTGGTGACATTGACCTCCCACATCATGAAGACCCTGGAGTGACTTGTTCCAGAGCTGCTCCGGCCTATCGTCAGGCCACACTTAGATCCCCTCCAGTTCGCCTACCAGCCCCGACTAGGAGTTGAGGATGCCATCGTCTACCTGCTGAACCGTGTCTACGCCCACCTGGACAAGCCAGCGAGCACTGTGAGGTTCATGTTTTTTGACTTCTCCAGTGCGTTCAACACCATCTGCCCTGCTCTGCTGGGGGAGAAGCTGACAGCGATGCAGCTGGATGCTTCCCTGGTATCATGGATTCTTGATTACCTGACTGGCAGACCACAGTACGTGTGCTTGCAACACTGTGTGTCCAACAGAGTGATCAGCAGCACTGGAGCTCCACAGGGGACTGTCTTGTCTCCCTTTCTCTTCACCATTTACACCACAGACTTCAACCACTGCACAGAGTTTTGTCATCTTCAGAAGTTTTCGGATGACTCTGCCATTGTTGGATGCATCAGCAAGGGAGATGAGGCTGAGTACAGGGCGACGGTAGGAAACTTTGTCACATGGTGTGAGCAGAATTATTTGCAGCTTAATGTGAAAAAGACTAAGGAGCTGGTGGTAGACCTGAGGAGAGCTAAGGTACCGGTGACCCCTGTTTCCATCCAGGGGGTCAGTGTGGATATGGTGGAGGATTACAAATACCTGGGGATACGAATTGACGATAAACTGGACTGGTCAAAGAACACTGAGGCTCTCTACAAGAAGGGTCAGAGCCGTCTCTATTTCCTGAGGAGACTGAGGTCCTTTAACATCTGCCGGACGATGCTGAGGATGTTCTACGAGTCTGTGGTGGCCAGTGCAATCATGTTTGCTGTTGTGTGCTGGGGCAGCAGGCTGAGGGTAGCAGACACCAGCAGAATCAACAAACTCATTTGTAAGGCCAGTGATGTTGTGGGGATGTAACTGGACTCTCTGACCGTGGTGTCTGAAAAGAAGATGCTGTCCAAGTTGCATGCCATCTTGGACAATGTCTCCCATCCACTACATCATGTACTGGTTGGGCACAGGAGTACATTCAGCCAGAGACTCATTCCACTGAGATGCAACACAGAGCGTCATAGGAAGTCATTCCTGCCTGTGGCCATCAAACTTTATGACTCCTCCCTTGGAGGGTCAGACACTCTGAGACAATAGGCTGGTCCTGGACTTATTTCATAATTTACTGGCATAATTTACATATTACTATTTAACTATTTATTACTATTTTCTATTACTATTCTATTACTATTTATTATTTATGGTGCAACTGTAACGAAAACCAGTTTCCCCTGGGATCAATAAAGTATGACTATAACCATGACTATGACTAGAAAGCATTCTTCTAGGGTGCATCACAACCTGGTATGGAAGTTTTCCTGTCCAAGACCGGAAGAAGCTGCAGAAGGTCGTGAACACGGCGCAGCACATCACACAAACCAATCTTCCGTCCTTGGACTCAGTTTACACCGCACGCTGTCGGAGCAGTGCTGCCAGGATAATCAAGGACACGACCCACTTAGCCAACAGACTTTTTGTCCCTCTTCCCTCCGGGAGAAGGTTCGGGAGCTTGAAGACTCGTATGGCCAGAGTTGGGAACAGCTTCCTTCCAACTGCGATAAGACTGCTGAATGGATCCTGACCCGGCTCTGGGCCGTACCCTCCAAATATCCGGACCTGCCTCTTGGTTTTTTGCACTACCTTACTTCCCATTTTTCTCTTTTTTATTTACGATTTATAATTTAAAATTTTAATATTTTCTAATTTTAACTATTTTTATTATCTTTAATATTTAATATTTGTAATCCAGGGAGTGTGAAGCGCAGAATCAAATATCGCTGTGATGATTGTATGTTCTAGTACCAATTGTTTGGCGACAATAAAGAATAAAGTATAAATATTCGGGCGGACTTAGCAGCCAAGCAGGCTGTGCAAGAGGCAATTATTATAGTTTTAACTGCAGAGAAATTAGCCATCGCAACAACTAAGTCAGCCCAAGCGCCGGGCACTCCAGACATGGCCACAATCTAAAATCTACAGGGGGACGCCCCTGATTCTGAGAAAGAACTCTGGAAAACACACGGATGTGCGCATTCAGTGTCCACAGGCCTCTGGCATACCGCAGTTGGCCAAGTCTATATTCCTAATACATTACTGCTGATGTTGCTTGATTGCCTGCATGCAGACACCCACCTTGGCAAGGAGGGAATGAGTAACATTTCACTCCGCACATGGTGGCACCCAAGATTGGAAGAAGCTGCCAAAGCAAAAATACAATCCTGTTTGATCTGCCAGAAGACTAATGTGGGTAAGGGGATAAGATGCCCCACAGGGAAAACTCCCTTACCAGGTGGGCCATGTGAATGCATTCAGCTTTATTTTATTGAGTTACCGTGAGTGCACTGTTGTAAATATTGCCTTGTTGTAGTAGATGATTTTAGTAGGTGGATAGAAGCCTTCCCAACTACCAATAATAAAGCCTCAACTGTGGTAAAATTGCTAATGACAGAGATCATACCGAGGTTCGGGGTACCTCGGCAGATCAGCTCAGACAATGGCCCACACTTTGTGGGAAAGGTTAACAAGGAGCTGTGTGAGGCCTTGCACGTTGAACAGCAGTTCCATTGTTCCTATCACCCCAAAGCAGCAGGTATTGTGGAAAGGGCAAACAGCATGCTGAAAAGCAAGCAAATGAAATTGACCTCAGAAACGGGCTGAATTGGTTAAAGATGCTTCCCTTGGCCCTATATCACATGAGAATTACCCCACAATCTGCCATGGGGGTATCCACGGTGGAGATCGTCTATGGTCGACCAAGAAGACCACCCTGGGATGCCAATTTAACACCCCCAACTCAGGTTGATCTCCACATCATGGGCGAGGAATTGCGGAAATATTTTCGCCAGTTTACATCCTCTCTAAAGTTTCTTATTTCTCAGGTGCAGAACAACTTTAAGGAACCCAGGGAGTAAGAGGCGGACTGGCCAGACCTAAGGATTGGAAAACTAGTGCTAATTCGTGACTGGGAATGACCTAAACTTGGACCTAGGTGGAAAGGTCCCCTTCAGGTGCTGTTGCAAATGGCCACAACTGTTAAGGTCCAAGGCCAAGAATGTTGGATACACCTCAGCGACTGCAAGAGATGGCTCCCAGCCCAAGATTAATCATTTATGAACTTATCTCTTTGCTTTATGTTGAATTCAATGCTTTGGAAGATAACCTGTTTTATCAAACACATAAGTGATTGCATGGTAACTGTACTGCATGCTATCCTTTGGCACAACGTGTAGAAGCACTGTTTGTAGCTAACCCATCAGGGCTATTCTGGAAGGAGCATGACCTAATAGTGAAGGATAGATCATGGGCAGAATGTAGAGGGAGACAGGGAAAGTTTCGGAGAGGGACATGGGGACAATGTAGTGAGACCCTAAATGATACGACTGTAGATAATCATGCCAGTGATAGACATAACCCTGGGTGCCTGGGGACCCGCGAGTGGCATGGGGTAAGGGACGGGGAGAGTGGGTAACTAGCCCACGCTGCAAGAGCACAAGGGACTACCCTTTCTGTTTCATGGGGAAAGGATGGGGGTGCGTCACAGCCCAGGTACCCCGAGAAATACCTTGTTTGAACAAGCATTGTTTGGACCACTGATATAAGATAACTAAGGGAAAATCTCTTGCGAATGTACCCAAGAACAATGCGTACCCCTTTCAAAGGGAATTCAGTATGTATGTAGATATTGTAATGGGACTCGTGTCAGCTGGATCAGGGACTTTTGAATACTCTTCCCTGTACCCCAAGGACCATTTATGGTATGACAAAGTGTTAACTGGTAATAACACTTGCTATCGAGCCAAAAAAGGATACGTATTCTTGTTCAGCAGCACCTGTTCTACGGCTACCACCAACCTACCTCCACTCCTCACTATCGGGACAATCGGTCTCCCTTCTGCTCCCTGCCCCCAGGAGGCCCACATCTGACAGCGACTGACAGCCTGGTCTGTGAGTAAGGAATTTCGTGCAGATTGGAAAGATCCTGCTACTCTGAGCTGCTCTTTGGGCCATGGGTTTCTCAGTACTCTCTCTCTACGGGGTTCGGCAGGAACCATAGCCGCAAAGAACCGTAACTACCTCATTTGTGTGCTGACGGCACTGGAAACAGCACTATGAAAGGATTGGAGGCTATGAAACAGGAGATGGCGGAACTACAACTCTTTGCACAGCAGACTCAATATGCAGTGGATTACCAGTCAGCACAACAGGGAGGAGTAAGTGTGATTGTGGGAGACAAGTGTCTTACCCATATTAGGGATGAGTCCTATAATGTATCTCCAGGAGCAACCAGACAGTGTCAGACAAGGACCCACTGAAGGGGATGGGTGGTTAGGCTGGTTACTAGGAGGATCTTGGACATCTTCTTTGCTATACGGAGCAATAATACTGATAGTAATGATCATAACGTGCTGCGTATTGCTGAGTTGCTTTAACACCTGCTGAAAGGTCTTTATGAACAAGCTCTCTGATCCATTCTCAGCACTAATTTAGGTTATCATGGAATGACAAAAGGAGGGAATCACACAGTTTTAAGGGAATTGGGGGATTCTCAGATTCCTGTAAATAATGGATTAAGGTTGAATACTGACTGTGCCTGTGTATTCTGGTTTGAGAGTAGCTGCAGAATGACTGAGCAGCTGCTCTTTAGGGTGAGGTAAGGATTAAAAACTCACACAGACCCACAAGTGGATGTCTCCTGAGATTTCACTCCTTTTTGGTTTCGACAAAAGGAGGAGATAAGGCAGGGCATTTCTAACAATCCTTTCCTAATTTCGATAGAGTCTCTTTTCTGATTTATTAAATTCTGCTCTATTTGAGTATCTGGAATATCCATTGATCTGACTGTTCTTTTGTACTGGGATAGTAAAGGATCAAACTGTCCTGATAACATGTGAATGCTAAGTGTCCAGAGAAGGACATGCAGGATGTGAGAATTAATTATACTCTGTTCTCTGTTTACCTGTTCTCTGCCTGTTGTGATTAAGTATTCTTTGTCAAGTACATTTACCTCTGTTTTAGGTGATTAAGTGGTCTTTATCTCGGACTATCACTGTTGCTAGGCTTTCCTGACAAAGATAGTATAAAAAACTCTGTACCTCTGTGATCATTACAGAGAGCCTTCCGTGGCTGACTCTCTGTGAGTGCAGATGGAAGGTTCTCTCTCATAATTTGCTACTAATAGAGGTGGATAAGAATCAACGATGGTACTTGTTTCATTACATCGGGTTGATCACCGTTAACACACAGATATTGGTTTAGCCGATTCTCAAAAAAGTGGATGCTGTGCTCTGTGATGAGAGTGAATGGGAGTGAAACATCTCAGATTCCAGCTTTAGGAATGTAGGAATTGTTTTATTACTTAGGTTAAAATGTAGAAAAAAGCTTTCAATATTAAACAGGCAGCAGGCCTGAGTAGGGATCTTGACAGGATGAAAGCCTGGACAGATGACTGGAATATCACCTTTGAGCCTACGATGGGGCAAGGCGATGGTGATGTCTAGGAGGAGAAATCCATCTAACCCCGATCTGTATTTTGGGAACTGAAAGCTGGATTTAAAGGAGCTAGTAATCCTTGGTGTTAATATTGACAGCAAGTTGGTGTGGGATAAACACCTTTCCACTATTTCAAACAAGGGCTTGGAGCTCTGCAGACAGAAGCATCCAAACTAGACAAAGAGGGCAGAGCCACAGTTTGCAAAGCCCAGGTACGAAGTATCATGGAGTATTCCTGCTTATCATGGATGAATGCCTCACAGAGTGTCCTCAGCCAGCTTGATTCCATTCAAAGAAAGGCTCTCAGGATTATAGGTGTAGATGGAGCCACAACTCATGAGAAGCTATTCATCAGTAGCTTACACTACAGGCGACAGGTTGCTGCAGCTACTGTGCTAAACAAAATGCACACCAGCCACAGCCCTGCAGACCTTCGCACCATGCTGCCTTCATCTTATGAGAGACGGTGCACCACACGATCAAGTTTACCTATGCCTGCTCATGCTGTTTCTATGCCTGATGCGAGAACCCACACACTGGATAGAAGCTTCCTTCACTGTGCTATCAGAATTTGGAACAGCCTTCCAGATGCTGTGGTTGGAAACATCTGCGATGATGGGTCCAAGCCTTCAATAGTCGAGTGCACAAACACCTATCATCTCTGGAAGGGAAGTCACATGCTTCTTCATAAGCTATCATGAAGGGGACCAGGATGGCAATGCTTGGTTGTTGGTAGGTAGGGTTAATACCTGACTTCAAGAGCACTTGTGAGTTATGTTCCAGCTGGACTTAGTCCTTAAACTGCTGGAGAACAGTGAGGAAAGAACAGGTGTTGTTTTCTCCCGGTCGGGATTAGGTTTTAGTTCCAAGTGTTCCTGCCATGTTTTGTCACCCTGCAACATTATCCTTCAATCTCTTTGAATTATGGAGGACAACATATGTATAAATGTCTCTCTCCAGCAGACTTCATCATGATCATCATGACTCCAGTATTTCTACTATTTTTTAATGTTTCTTAATTGTACATATGATTTTTTTTTGTGTTCTATCGCTGAGCAGCTGTGAACCATCTGATTGGTCTATCAGAGTTCTCTTTGGGAACTAGTTGACTTGATCAGCATTTCTGATCTGGCTATTGTTCACGATTGCACTTAATATATAAAAAAAAATATTTGTTCTGAAAATCTTAGATGGTTGCATTTAGAGTCAAATTAGCATTCAGTAATGTAACACCCGAGTAACCTAATTGGCTGCAATTTGGAGCTTTACAAAATATAAAGAAAGGCTGTTTTCAAGTACAATGATCTTCCCTCTGACCTTTTCAGGGAGCTTGGAGAGGCCAGGTGATGGTTGCTGTGTTTAAGAGGAATTTAAAAAGGTGCATGAAAATGAAGGGAATCGAACATGCAGGCAGATGGGATTTGTTTCATTTGTCATCGTGGGCCGAAGGGCCTGTTCCTGGCTCTACTGTTCTGCGACGTGGATGAACTCATTAACTTGGTTGACATGATTGATGGAAATTCTGGTTCCACGTTGTCAAGTTCCAAAACTCTAGGATGGCATTCTATAAATATCTGTTGATATAATATATTGTGATTTGTGATCGTACCTCAGTTATGCTGCTGAATAATCAGAATTCTACCCCTAGAGTTCAAAGAATGTTTTTCTTTTTTTAATCCAAATTAGAGAAATGGAAAGTAGTAAATGGGACCATTGGTTCATCGGTTTTTCTGGATCCTGAACATGAAGGTGATCTCAGCAGGAGTGAAATTTTATGGACCTTCACTGGCAGCAACAAAAGCCTTGTTACTATTTTGGATTACGTTCCAGATGAACCTGTGGAGAAACCATATGAACAATTCAGATCCCGTTTACAGTTTAATGCTTCTACTGGCTGTCTGCTGGTAGACAGGATAAAACCTGAGGATCAAGGTGTTTATAATTTTGTTGTAGATGAGAGAAGAACAACTACAATAGAATTGCTTCTGTTCTGTAAGTATTCACTTGCTTGTGTACCTTGAAAATGCTGAGGCTGTTGAATTATTTACTCATTTGCTCAAGGGCTGTACACACAGGATTTGTTATTATCGATACCATTGTAAATTAATTAGTTTCTTCACCCAGAAGATATAACATTAGCAAAATAAATGTAGCTGTTCAGCCAGCCTCTGTTGTATTTGCATATATATTTACTCTCCCTCTGAGGAGTTGCTATGAAATTGTGATCTACCATATATTTCTGTCCCGGTGAGATAAACCCAGACAAAAGAAAATCTGCAGTTGTTGTAAATACAAGCAACACACACAAAATGCTGGAGGAACTCAGCAGGCCAGGCAGCATCTATGGAAAAAAAAGCAGTCACTGTTTCGGGCCAAAACACTTTGTCAGGACTGGAGGGAAAAAAAGGCTGAGGAGTAGATTTGAAAAGTTGGCAAGGGGAGAGAGAAACACCAGGTGACGGGTAAAACCTGGAGATGGAGGGATGAAGTAAAGAGCTGGGAAGATGATTGGTGAAAGAGACAGAAGGCCATGGAAGACAGGAAAAGGGGGAAGGAGCACCAAAGGGAGGCAATGGGCTGTCAAGGAGATGAGCGAGAGAAGGGAAAAGGGATGGAACATGGAGAAGGGGGAGAAGAATTGGGGGGCATTACCAGAAGTCTGAGAAATGAATGTTCTGCCATCAGATTGGAGGCTACCTAAAAGGAATATAAGGCATTGTTCCTCTAACCTAAGCGTGGCCTCATCACAATATTATTCACAGGCCACAGCTTCCATTTAGTGCAGACGAGTAAACCCCAATGAGTAACTGTCAAGAAGACACAACAGCATCTATACTTTCTGAGGTGTGCAAGGCTCTCTGTCCCCATCCTAAGAACGTTGTACAGGAGTACCATCCAGTGTTCTGGCTGCATCATTTTATGGTACGGAAGCTGCAAGGCATCAGACTGCGATACCCTACTGAGGATAGGAAAAAACCACTGAGAGGATAATTGGAGACTCCCACTCCCCTATTTGTGACTTTTACTGGCAGCGTTGTACACTGGGCAGCCTGAAGTATTGTTGAGAACCCCTACCACCCATCACACAATCTCTTTGACCCACTATCATCAGCAAGGAGTTAGAGGTTAGAGGTGTATCAGGGCTAGGATGGCCAGATAGGGTAACAGGTTCTTCCCTCAGGCTGTGAGATTAACCCTAACTCTAAATGTAACAAATACGTGGCTGCCACCAAGGTCTCGCCACAAGTACAGCGAACTGCTTTACTGTACTGTTTATCTGTGTGTATTTTTGAATGATAGTTTATTATTTATGGTAATGTTTTATGTGTGTGTGATATACATTATGTATTATGGGTGCACTGTGGTCTGGAGGAATGTCGTTTTGTTTGGTTGTATATATGTACAGTCAGAAGACACAAAACTTGAAGTTGAACTTGAAATATAAAGTTCTGAGAGCAAGAAACACTGGGCGCAGGGATATTGTTGGGAGTCTGGAATCAGATGCTATAGTTTTGCGATATGGGGTAAGAAATTAAAAGTTGTGAGTTCTTACACCCCTGGGACGCAGCCCATGCTGGTTCCCTGTGAAATTTCACTCTGCAGGCTGTCTTGGAATAGATTCCAGAAAGCAATAACAGATTTCTAGACACTCAAAAAACACCAGGGACAACACTGTTTAAAATAGCAATTCAGCCACAATTGTATTGAACGGCAAAACAGGTTCGATGGCCAAACATCTGATCCCTCCTATTAAATTTTCTTTACCATTTCTCTCTAACCTTTTAGGACTGACAGGGTATTTAAGGCAGAAAATCCTTTTGGAGATGAGGAATTAATTTCTTCACCAAAGATTTGTCACTAGTATGTAGAAATCTCCTGTCCTTCATTGGAACCTGATAGTATCTCCCCGCATGCAGGCTTCTCAGGTTTTCAGGTGTACCCGTTAAGTGAGGTCTATCATTGGACTGTTGTGTTCAGTCACAAAGCCATTGAGAGCCAAACCCAAGATTGTCATGATAACAGTCTCTTATTTCCTCAGTCATTATTTCTATGGAGTAAGGAGCCCATGGACTGAGGATCTCACACAGAAAAATAGCCTTGACTGTCATTTCATGAAAGGCGCTTATTAATACAATTACTGGTGTCTCGTCTCTCTGCCTGCTGGAGTGCCCTCTTCTGGTAATGTTGTGCAGTTGTCAGCAGCAAATTCGAGAAGTAAATTCAATGGACAATAGACAATAGGTGCAGGAGTAGGCCATTTGGCCCTTTGAGCCGGCACTGCCATTCTCTGTGATCATCGCTGATAATCTACTATCAGTATCCAGTTCCTGCCCTATCCCCATAACCTTTGATTCCGCTATCTTTAAGAGCTCTATCCATCTCCTTTTTGAAAGCATCCAGAGACTTGGCCTCCACAGCCTTCTGGGGAAGAGCATTCCATATATCCACCACTCTCTGGGTGAAAAAGTTTTTCCTCAACTCCATTCTAAATGGCCTACCCCTAATTCTTAAACTGTGGCCTCTGATTCTGGACTCACCCATCAACAGGAACATGCTTCCTGCCTGCAGCGTGTCCAATCCCTTAATGATCTTATATGTTTCAATAAGATCCCCTCTCAGCCTTCTAAATACCAGAGTATACAAGCCCAGTCGGTCCAATCTTTCGACATATGACAGTCACGCCATCTCGGGAATTAACCTTGTGAACCTACACTGCACTCCCTCAATAGCAAGAATGTCTTTCCTCAAATTTGGAGACCAAAACTGCACACAGTACTCCAGCAACACACATCAAAGTTGCTGGTGAACGCAGCAGGCCAGGCAGCATCTGTAGGAAGAGGTGCAGTCGACGTTTCAGGCTGAGACCCTTCGTCAGGACTAACTGAAGGAAGTTAGTCCTGACGAAGGGTCTCGGCCTGAAACGTCGACTGGACCTCTTCCTACAGATGCTGCCTGGCCTGTTGCGTTCACCAGCAACTTTGATGTGTGTTGCTTGAATTTCCAGCATCTGCAGAATTCCTGTTGTTCACAGTACTCCAGGTGTGGTCTCACCAGGGCCCTGTACAGCTGCAGAAGGACCTCTTTGCTCTTATACTCAATTCCCCTTGTTATGAAGGCCAGCATGCCATTAGCTTTCTTCACTGCCTGCTGTATTTACATGCTTGTTTTCAGTGACTGATGTACAAGAACACCTAGATCTCATTGTGTTTCCCCTTTTCCTAACTTGATTCCATTTAGATAATAATCTGCCTTCCCGTTCTTACCACCAAAGTGGATAACCTCACATTTATCCACATTAAACTGCATCTGCCATGCATCTGCCCAATCACCCAGACTGTCCAAGTCACCCTGCATTCTCATAACATCCTCCTCACATTTCACACTGCCACCCAGCTTTGTGTCGTCGGCAAATTTGCTAATATTACTTTTAAATCCCTCATCTAAATCATTAATATATATTGTAAACAGCTGCAGTCCCAGCACTGAACCCCGCGGTACCCCACTGGTCACCGCCTGCCATTCTGAAAAGGACCCGTTAATCGCTACTCTTTGTTTTCTGTCAGCCAGCCAATTTTCAATCCATGTCAGTACTCTGCTCCCAATACCATGTGCCCTAATTTTGCCCACTAATCTTCTATGTGGGACTTTATCAAAGGCTTTCTAAAAGTCCAGGTACACCACATCCATTGGCTCTCCCTTGTCCATTTTCGTAGTTGCATCCTCAAAAAATTCCAGAAGATTAGTCAAGCATGATTTCCCCTTCGTAAATCCATGCTGACTCCGACCAATCCTGTTACTACTATCCAGATGTGTTGTAATTTCATCTTTTATAATTGACTCCAGCTTCTTTCCCATCACCGACGTCAGGCTAACCGGTCTATAATTCCCTGTTTTTTCTCTTCCTCCCTTCTTGAAGAGAGGGACAATATTAGCCACCCTCCAATCCACAGGAACTGATCCTGATCTATAGAACATTGGAAAATGAGTACCAATGCGTCCACAATTTCTAAAACCACCTCCTTAAGTACCCTGGGATGCAGACCATCAGGTCCCGCGGACATATCAGCCTTCAGACCCAACAGCCTATCCAACGCCACTTGCTGCCTAATATAAATTTCCTTCAATTCATCCATTACCCTAGGTCCTTTGACCACTATTACATCTGGGAGATTGTTTGTGTCTTCCCTAGTGAAGACCGATCCAAGGTACCTGTTCAACTCATCTGCTATTATCTTGTTCCCCGTAATAAATTTACCTGTTTCTGTCTTCAAGGGCCTAATTTTGGTCTTAACTATTTTTTTCCTTTTCGCATACCTAAAGAAGCTTTTACTATCCTCCTTTATATTCTTGGCTAGTTTACCTTCATACCTCATTTTTTTCCCGCATATTGCCTTTTTAGTTACCTTCTGTTCCTCTTTAAAAGTTTCCCAATCCTCCGGCTTCCCACTCATCTTTGCTATGTTATACTTCTTCTCTTTTATTTTTATACTGTCCATTCCTTCCCTTGTCAGGCACGGCCTCCCCTTACTCCCCTTAGGATCTTTCTTCCTCTTTGGAACGAGCTGATCCTGCACCTTCTGCATTATTCCCAGAAACATTTGCCATTGCTGTTCCACTGTCATCCCTGCTAGGGTATTGTTCCATTGAACTTTGGCCAGCTCCTCCCTCATAGCACCATAGTTCCCTTTGTTCAACTGTAGTACTGACACTTCCGAGTTCCCCTTCTCCCTCTCAAATTGTAGGTTAAAACTTATCATATTATGGTCACTACTTCCTAATGGCTCCTTTACCTCGAGGTCCCTGATCAAATCCGGTTCATTGCACAACACTAAATCTAGAATTGCGTTCTCTCTGGTAGGCTCCAGTACAAGCTGTTCTAAGAATCCATCTCGGAGGGACTCCACAAACTCCCTTTCTTGGGATCCGTACTAACCTGATTCCTCCAGTCTACCTGCATGTTGAAGTCCCCCATAACAACTGTAGCATTACCTTTTCAACATGCCAATTTTCACTCTTGATTCAACTTACACCCTACATCCAGACTACTGTTTGGGGGCCTGTAGATAACTCCCATTAGGATCTTTCTATCCTTAGAATTTCTCAGTTCTATCCATACTGACTCTACATCTCCTGATTCTATGTCCCCCCTCGCAAGGGACTGAATATCATTCCTCACCAACAGTGCCTCCCCACCCCCTCTGCCCATCAGTCTGTCCTTTCGATAGCACATATACCGTTGAATATTCATTTCCCAGGCCCTGTCCACTTGAAGCCATGTCTCTGTTATTCCCACAACATCACACTTACCAATTTCCAACTCTGCCTCAAGCCCATCCACTTTATTTCTTATACTCCGTGCATTCATATACAATACTTTTAATTCATTACTCCCCTCACCTCCCATATCAATTCCTATTTCACTTGGCCATACTGTATGATTCCTTCTTCAGCTTTCTGCTCTGTTGATTCTGTTGTCTTTCTTAACTTTCCTTATTCTCACTTTCCCTTTATCTCCATCCTTATGTTTCCAGTTCGTCCACCCGCCCCCCCCCCACTACTTAGTTTAAACACACCCATGTTGCAGAGGCAAACCTGGCTGCCAGAATGCTGGTGCCCCGCTTATTAAGGTGCAACCCGTCCCTTTTCTACAATTCATCCTTACCCCGAAACATACCCCAGTGGTCCAAGAATGTAAATCCTTGCTTCCTGCACCAGCTCCTCAGTGACACATTCAGATCCATTCACAAACTTAAACAACATTTGGACTGGTATCATTTGCCTTTTGTGGAAGAAAATTTCAAATATCCTTTGTGTGGAAAAGTGTTCAAATTTCACACATAAAGCATTGGCTCCAATTTCAAACTGTCCTATCATCTGATGTTTTTTGGTTTATTCTGTTGATCTACAATCATTCAGTAAAATGCATTTATTTGTTCATAACTCGACCAATGAGGGCTAATTTGAAAAAAAGAATGAAATATTACTGCTGATTATTCAACATTTTTCCCTCTAGATAAGCTGTTGAAAACTTTCATAAGGAGCTATAGCAACCCTGGCAACACCATGCAACTCACCTGTGAGGTTGATGGAAATCCTCATAAATATGAATGGCTGAAAAATGGAGGGAAAATCTCACAGCGTCACTGGTTAATTGATGAAAACAGAAGCCTCATCATCTTGACGGACTTGACAAATGAATGTGGAAAGTATACCTGTGTTGCTACCAATCCTGTCAGCTCTGTCCAGGCAAATTACACCATAAATCCCCCAGGTAAGCTTCATTTATAGAGATTTCTTAAAGGTATATGTCATGATCTTTGTGGACTTTGGAATGCAGGCTGTGTTAATCAAACAGTAGCAAAGATTGCCAATAGTGGAATTAATAGATATTTTGCTACAATTTACAAAGTGTTTGACTGAGTGAGGATGGGTGACTCCTGGCTGCGTGAAAGGATTGCCAATCACTCAGAAAAAGATGAGGGGAAGGGTAATCAGGAGAAGTTGGTGGATTCTGAACTGTTCTGTGACGGGGATTGGGTGAGACGATGCCTTTTTGAATTCTTTGGGGAAATCTAATTAGTTTAACAACATGAACAACACACACACAAAATGCTGGACAACTCAATGGGTCAGACTATATCTATTGGAGGAAATGAACAGCTGACGTTTCATGTAGAGATCCTTCATCAGGACAGGAAAGGAAGGAGGCAGAATCCAGAATATAAGGTTGGGGGGAGGGGAAGGACAACGAGCTGGCAGGAAATATGAGAAGAGGGATGAAAGGGAATGATGTGAGAAGCTATGAGGTGAGAGGTGGTAGCAGTAAAGGGCTGAAGAAGGAGGAATCTGACAGGATAGTCAACCATGAAACAAAGGGAAGGAGGTGGGGAACCAGAGAGAGGTGATGGACAGTCATGAGGTCGGTGTTGGCGAAGAGCTGAAGTGAGAGGCCATTGGAATAAGGGAAAACAAAGGGCAGTGGTGGAGGTGGAGGTTGATGGGAAACAGTGTGTGGTTACAGGAAGTTAGAGAAATTGATTCCATCATGTTTTGTGTATCTTGCTCTAGATTTCCAGCATCTGTAGAATCTGTTGCGTCTTGGTTTTATAATACACCTGTCCTCGTTATATGAGTCTTCGGTCTATGAGGATTCACAGTTATGTGAGGAACCTATTTCTACCAACGTCTCGTTATATTCATCCTAAACTCACAGTTATGCAAGGAGCACTGCCTTCCTGCCAATACAAGTCACGTGCGCACACCTCACAGTCTCACTGTTTGGATGAGAAGCACCACTTTCCCGCCAATACGAGTCCAGCGCGCGCGCCTCACAATCTCTCTCCCCCCACTCTCGCATTGGTCTTGGCAAAGTGTGGATGTGCGATCTTAAACTTTTGCTGGTTTTACCTACAGTGCAGTGATTTTGTGCTTGAAATATTTAACTATGCCTCCTAAGCATCCAATGTCATGTCTTGGGCCATCAGCCAAGCGGCAGAGAATCGCTTTAACACTTGAAAAAAAGTTGGAAATTATAAACAGCGCGGCATCAGCTGAAGGTAACACAGCTCTGGGATGCTACTGCTGGGAATAGAATCTTGCCTTTAAAGTTCTTTTGTTGCTTGACAATGCGCCAGCCCATCCTAAACATTTGGACAGCATTCATCCTAACATAACAGTGCGTTTCCTGCCGCCTAACACAACATTGCTGATTCAACCACTCGACCAGTGTGATCCACATTCAAGGCATAAGTATTTTTTTACGGTGAACTGTCTCTCAGATGCTGCAAGCAACAGATGATTTTGAAAATCCCGTGAGATTACCAACGGTGAAGGAATGGTGGAAGTCGGAACGCTTGGCACAAATGGCGATGGACATGGATCCAAGTATAGAACGGAGTCAGCATTTCAGTCATTCCCTGCTGTCAACCCTTCTTCCCTACAAGCAAATTTAAAACAAAATGCTGCCAAACAAACAACCCTCACCACTTTATGTAAATCGCTGTAATCTTCCGCTGCCGGCAGTTCTAAGAGTTCTGTGAGTCTTCCTTCACTCCTTCACCCCTTGCTGTGCTTGATATTATCCTGACGACCACAGCCATCCACCTTATCCATGTAAAGCTACCCGACCCACAACAACCACTCATCTCCCAGACCGATCACACCTGCTGCTGTTGGTGAGTACTGTACACCAGAGGATGTTAACTTTCTATGATTTATTACATTGAATATTACCATAAATTGATTAAATATAATATAAATGTTGTCTTGTAGTACTGTTTTTGTGTTGTATTGGTATAAAAATGTGAATAAATTACAGATAAAATATATTTAGGAAGCCCTCTGGAACGCATCCTTATTTTCTCTATTTAAATAATTATTCACATTATGCAATTTCACATTATGCGTCAACTTCAAGGAACGTATCCCTCGCATATAATGAGGATAGGGTGTATTGCAGTTTCTGAATTTCAGATCCAAACCTTTCTCTTGCCACCCACAGTTACCAACTATCATATTGATTTGTTTAGTATCCTTTTTCACATAAGTATACTGAAGTAGATTTTTCTTGGTCTTCAGTTCTTGGTCATGGCTCAAGCAACTTAACGCTGATTTACACTTGTGTGTACTAGCTTACGCTGTAGCCTACGCAAGTGGGCTACGCCGTTGTGAGCATTTATACTTGTGCGTTGGTGTGTTTGCATTGCTCTGCAATTCACCGTCAAAATGCTAGTTGGCGGTGGGGTTTCTATGCCACTGTGTTGAGTTTCTTTGTGTTGAAACGCAACACGAAGAAACTCAAACTTCAAACAATGGTGAGTGAAACTGAAGGAGGGTGAATTTTCTGCGCTTGTCCGGCCACTGAGAGACATGAACAAGGAAATGCATTTGGAATATTTTCGGATGACGGCAGGTAGATTTGATGATTTGGTTCATCGTCTCCAACCATTTATTTTTCATCAGCGTACACACAGTATACTCAGAGACCGGCAATCACCATTCGACTTTTAACTTCAGGTGGAAGTCAACAGGCTGTAGCAGCTAGCTACAAACTGGCGTCAAGCACAGGGTCCTCCATAATTTCCGAGGTCTGTAAAGCCTCATGGAAAGCATTGCAGCCAGAGTTCCTTCCCTGCCCTTCAGTCGCCCAATGGGAAGCTAGTGCAGCGTGGGAGGAAATGCGATGCTACCAAGCAGACAAATCACAGTTGTTGCGGCCTGTTTCACTGCGATGTGTAGTTACATTTTTGGGGAGGTGCACGTCAGGCTATAGTGTAGGGTACACAGCTATGCCATACATATGGCATCGATTTGACGCACAAGTATAAATTTGGCCTTTACAAACCGGGCAGGTTTGACCGTAAGTGTAGGATATCAGGCTTCTTGGATATGACAGCACTGCACCTGGCAGGAATGTATAATCAGTCTGAGTGTGGAATTTACTTTACAGGGATTGCAAATGGGGAGACTGACTGATTTTTACTTTCTTTTAACTAGTGGTATGTGGGACAACGATCACATCCTGACTATTGCTGATTAGCTCTGTGTGTCAGATCAAGTAATCTGCCAGCATCTGCTGCCCAGTGTTATATATGATGAGAGACTACTCGGGCAAACCCTTCTGTAGAGATTGTGCAGAGAAAATAAAACTTGAGCCTACAGTGGGGAACAGAGATAAGTTATCTTTCATTAACACACTTGTACAAAAATAACATGTGGTATAAAACATGCTGTTGTTCAGTCAGCACACACTCTGGTACCACATATGACTAATTTCATTGATTTGTTCCCAATCCTGACTATTTCCTCCTTCTTACCAAAAATATTTAGACACCTGCTGAGCTGGAACAATTACCTGATATTTTCAGCTTTTGATACCTACATTACATCTTCCTGTGCTTATGCACACTCACTGGATCAGGAGAAGGTGATTCCAATCTGCTATGTTCCAAGCAATGCTTCAATTAAAACCATTAAGAAGATTTCTCCTTTCGTTGATAAATGATGTCAGTAGTTGTTTTGGATGTCATCTTTAAAATCACAAGAGGCCTCTTTATCTCTTTTGGAGAACATTTTTACCTCTTTCATTTAACTCTTTATGGTATCAGTATCCCTTGTAAGTAGATTAAGTACTGGGTTAACTTCATGAGGTTGCACTGAAGTATCACCCAATGAAAACATGCCCTCAGCAATTTTCCATCAGCTGACAATTTGCTCACAGTCCCTAATATAGGCTCTCAGCAGGTGAGGCACTGACAGTTCTATTTGATAGTTCCCTAAGAATCAATGTAATGTCTTTCCCTCCGTTATTGCCCACAGTGAACTTTTCCATTGGTGTCAGCTCTGCCTGATGTGGCAGTATTCTCACCTCTGAATTCCAGATTGTGTGTTCAGATCTCATTCTAATATCTTAATCAGAATCAGATCCAGGTTTAATATCACTGGCACATGTCATGAAATTTGCTTTGGGCAGCAGTAGGTTATTGGAATACATAATTAAAAATACAACCAGTAACGATATTAAATAAGTGCAAAAGAGAGCAAAATAGACAAAAATAACGATTTAGTGTACCTGGTTTCATTGTCCATTCAAAAATTCTATGGTTGTTGTCAAAAAGCTGTTACTAAAACATTATATATGACTTCAGGCTCATGTACGACCTCCTTGATGGTCGCAATGAGAAGAAAACGTGTCCTGGGTGATGGGGGTTCTTATTGCTGGATACCACATTTTGAGATTTGCCATCTGAAGATATCCACGATGCTGGGGATGCAAGTTCCAATGATGGAGCTGGCTCGTGTGTAACTTTCTGCAGTTGTCTATGATCCTGTGCAGTGACCCCTCCATGCCAGACGGTGATGCAATTAGTTGGAGTGCTCCCCACAGTACATATGTAGAAATCTGTGAGCGTCTTTGGTGGGGAAACTGCTAGAGTCAGTTATCAAAGATGTGATAACAGCACGTTTGGAAAGCGGTGAAATCATCGGACAAAGTCAGCATGGATTTGTGAAAGGAAAATCATGTCTGATGAATCTCATAGAATTTTTTGAGGATGTAACTAGTAGAGTGGATAGGGGAGAACAGGTGGATGTGGTATATTTGGATTTTCAAAAGGCTTTTGACAAGGTCGTAGATCAGTGTGCAAACATGCAGCACACGGTATTGGGGGTAAGGTATTGATGTGGATAGAGAATTGTTTAGCGGACAGGAAGCAAAACGTGGGAATAAACGGGACCTTTTCAGAATGGCAGGCAGTAACTAGTGGGGTACCGCAAGGCTCAGTGCTGGGACCCCAGTTGTTTACAATATATATTAATGACTTGGATGAGGGAATTAAATGCAGCATCTCCAAGTTTGCGGATGCCACGAAGCTGGACAGCAGTGTTAGCTGTGAGGAGGATGCAAAGAGGACGCAGGGTGACTTGGATAGGTTAGGTGAGTGGGCAAATACTTGGTAGATGCAATTTAATGTGGATAAATGTGGGGTTATCCACTTTGGTGGCAAAAACAGGAGAACAGATTATTATGTGAATGATGGACGATTAGGAAAAGGGGAGGTGCAACGAGACCTGGGTGTCATTATACACCAGTCATTGAAAGTGGCCATGCAGGTATGGCAGACAGTGAAAAAGGCAAATGGTACGCTGGCATTCATAGCAAGAGGATTTGAGTACAGGAGCAGGGAGGTACTACTGCAGTTGTACAAGGCCTTGATGAGACCACACCCTGGAGTATTGTGTGCAGTTTTGGTCCCCTAATCTGAGGAAAGACATTCTTGCCATAGAGGGAGTACAAAGAAGGTTCACCAAAATTGATTCCTGGAATGGCAGGACTTTCATATGATGAAAGAATCCATCGACTAGGCTTATACTCACTGGAATTTAGAAGATTGACGGGGGATCTTATTGAAACATATAAAATTCTAAAGGGATTGGACAGGCTAGATGCAGGAAGATTGTTCCTGATGTTGGGGAAGTGCAGAATGAGGAGTCACAGTTTGAGGATAAAGGGGAAGCCTTTTAGGACTGAGATTAGGAAAAACTTCTTTACACAGAGAGTGGTGAATCTGTGGAATTCTCTGCCACAGGAAACAGTTGAGGCCAGATCATTGGCTATATTTAAGAGGGAGTTAGATATGGCCCTTGTGGCTAAAGGGATCGGGGGTATGGAGAGAAGGCAGGTACAGGGTTCTGAATTGGATGATCAGCCATGATCATACTGAATGGCAGTGCAGGCTCGAAGGGCCGAATGGCCTACTCCTGCACCTATTTTCTATGTTTCTATGACATACTAAGTGTCTTCAAACTCCTAATGAAATGTAGCCTCTGTTGTGCCCTCTTTGTAATTGTGTCAATGTGCTGGGCCCAGTATAGATCTTCAGAAATGTTGCACCCAGGAACTTGAAACTGCTCACCCTTCCCACTGTTGATCCCTTGATGAGGACTGATGAGTGTACCCTCGACTTCCTGTCCCTGAAGTCCCCAATCAGTTCTTTGGAATTACTGACATTGAACGCTGGGTTCTTGTGGCGACATCACTTAACTAGCTGATCTGTCTTGCTCCTCGTCACCATCTGACATTCTGCCAACGTTAGTTATGTCATCGGCAAATTTGTAGATGGCGTTTGAACTAGGCCTCACCACACAGTTATGGGTGTAGAGAGACTAGACCATTGTTTCCAATCTATTCTGACTGTCATCCCCCGTTGAGCAAGTCAAGGATCCAGTTTCAAAGGGGGGTTAAGAGGCCCAAGTTTGGAGCTTGTTGATTGGTACTGAGGGCATGATGGTGTTAAACGTAGAGTTGTAATCAATAAACAGCAGCCTAACACAGGTATTACTGTTGTCAGGTGATGCATGGCTAAGTGGAGAGCCAGTGAGATTGCATCCACTGTAGATGGATATTGGTGATAGGCAAACTGCAGTGGTACAGCTCCTTGCTTAGGCAGGAGTTGATTCTCATCATGACCAACCTCTCAAAGTACTTCATCACAGTAGACATGAGTGCTACTGGGCAATGGTTGTTGAGACAGCTCACCCAGCTCCTTTTGGGCACCAGTGTAATGGTCACCCTTTTGAAGCAGCTGGGAATCTCCAACAGCAGCAGTGAGAGATTGAAGATGTTCTTCAATATTCCCATCAGCTGGTTGGCACAGGTTTTCAGTGGCCTACCAGGTACATCAGAGCTCAGGGTGAGCTCAGGTTGGAAGAACAACACCTTATATTTCGTCTGGGTAGCCTCCAACCTGATGGCATGAACATTGACTTCTTTAACTTCCGTTAATGCCGCACCTCCCCCTCGTACCCCATCTGTTATTGCCCATCCTCTGGGCTTCCCCTCTCCCCCTTTCTTTCTCCCTAGGCCTCCTGTCCCATGATCCTCTCATATCCCTTTTGCCAATCAACTGTTCAGCTCTTGGCTCCATCCCTCCCCCTCCTGTCTTCTCCTATCATTTTGGATCTCCCCGTCCCCCTCCCACTTTCAAATCTCTTACTAGCTCTTCTTTCAGTTAGTCCTGACGAAGGGTCTCGGCTTGAAACGTCGACTGTACCTCTTCCTATACATGCTGCCTAGCCTGCTGTGTTCACCAGCAACTTTTGTGTGTTGCTTGAAATTCCAGCATCTGCAGGTTTCCTCATGTTTGCTGTAGCGATTCACACAGGTGTAGTTTTATTCTCTCTTTCAAAGTGTTCATGAAAGGTGTTTACCACATCTGGAGTGAAGCATCAGAGACATTCATAAGACCATAAAACATAGGAGCAGAATTAGGCCATTTGTTCCATTGAGTCTGCTCCCCAATTCAATCATGGCTGATCCTATTTTCCCCTCGTCAGCCCCATTCCCCAGCCTTCCCTCCATAACATCTGATGACCTGTCTAATTAAGAACCTATCAAACTCTGCCTTAAGTACACCCAACGACCAGGCCTCCACAGCTACATGTGGTATTAAATTCCACAAATTCATCGCCTTCTGGCTAAAGAATTTTCTCCCCTTCTCTGTTTTAAATGGGTGCCTCTCTATCCTGAGGTTGTGCCCTCTTGTCCTAGACTTCCTCTTCATGGGAAACATCCTTTCCACATCTACTCTGTCTAAGCCTTTCAACATTTGAAATGTTTAAATGGGATCCTGCCTCATCCTTCTAAATTCCAGTGAGTACAAACCGAGCCAATAAACGTTCCTTGTACGATAATCTTTTCATTCACAGAATCATCCGTGCGAGCCTCCTCTGAACCACTCCCCCCAGTGCCAGTACATCTCTTCCCTCATCTTTTCTTAGATGAGGAACCCAAAACAGTTCACAATATCCAAGGCAAGTCCTCACCAGTGCTTCACAAAGCCTCAGCATCACACCGTGTTTCTGCACTCTAGACCACTTGAAATGGATACTAACATTGCATTTGCTTTCCTCACCACTGACTCTACCTGCAAGTTAACTTCTAGGGTTTCTGTATAGGGACTCCGAAGTCCCTTTGCATCTCAGATTTTCGATTTTCTTGCCAGTTAGAAAATAGTCTGCTCATTTATTTCTTCTACTAAAATGCACAACCATGCATTTTCCAACATTGCATTTTATTTGTCACTTACTTGCCCATTCTCCTAATCTGTCTCAGTCCTTCTGCAGCCTACCAGTTTCCTCAACACTACCTGCCCCTGTACCAATCTTTGTATCATCTACAGACTTGGCTACAAAGCCATCTATTCCATCATCTAAATCATTGATGCACAGTGTAAAAAGAAGTAGTCCCAACACTGACCTCTGTGGAAAACCACTAGTCACTGGCAGCCAACCACAAAAGGCATGATTTTAGGTTTCGCCCTGTAGGGAATAACAGTCTGCAAGTACTGCAGGTAAGCACAAGATCCCAGAAGTATTTTCTGGGCCATGGCCCTGTTTTGGTTGTGGTGCTTCTTTCAATAGAGAAGGAGAGGATCAAAGCAAGCTGCAGAGAGTTGTAAAGTTAGCCAGTTCCACCATGTGCACTAACCTCTGTCGTATCCAGGACATCTTCAAGGAGCGATGCATCAAAAAAGACGGCTTCCATCGTTAAGTAACCCTATCACTCAGGCCGTTCCTTGTTTCCATTGCTTCCATCAGGAGAGAGGTACAGAAGCCTGAAGGCATGTATATGTACATACTGCAATTCAGTGTTTTATCCCATTATAATGTATTGCATTGTACTGCCGTCGTAAAGTCAACAAATTTCACGATGTAGGCTGGTGATATTAAACCTGATTCTGATTAAGTTCACTCTTGTGCTCCAGAATATTTATTTCTCAACCATTATTAACAAATCAGATTTTCTGTTTCAGCAGATTAAATCTTCCTCTTACAAATTGCAACAGTGAAATCATATAAATCATCACATTCTCTAAAAATACACTGGATAGATCAAGGTTTTGTTTTATAACTACACATAAATTAATCAAGATCTGTGATGAGTTGAATAACCAACTAAATTAATGCAGGCATCGCTGAATAGACCACATTCACCATGCATTCTTGGAGGTATGATAACTCAGTTGCAGTAATGCAGTAGACAAGAACCTTCAATCATTATGGATTTGAAGCAACATCAACCCTAATTTAATTTCAATTTCCTGACAGATGAGTCTACCAAATGGCCTGTATTGAAATATGGGAGTACTAATGGTCATTTTCTCAAATGCCTTTTTAAATTGTGTGATTAGATAGGCTTGGACTCTTTTCACTGGCAAAAAGGAGGCTATCAGGTGGGTGACCTTAATAGAATTTTAAAAGCAATCAGGAGGAACATAGGAAAGATGGATTGTTGCAATCTTTTCCCAAGTAGGGAGAGTCTAAAACTACAGTGAGAAGGGAAAGACTTGGGGGAGCTGAGAGAAAGGTGTTTCACACTTGAGGGGGTGGGTATATGGATCAAGGTGTCAGATAAAGCAGTAGAGGCTATTACAAAATGTAAAATACATTCAGAGAGGTATGTGTGTAGAAAAGATTATGAGCAGGGGTTCAGGATCTTTTTACACCATGGACTAATAGAATTTGCCAATAGAATTTCTGTTGACCCCAGGTTGGGAATCCCAGGTAACTGGGACCATCTCAGAAAGATACTTTGGTTGACATGGACAAGTTGAGTCAAAGCACCTGTTTTTGTTGTTTATAACTCTCTGACTCTGTTCTATTATGTGAATATTTCAATAACAGGTATTTCTGGTGAAGACTCTATAATTATTATTGCGTCAATCACAGCACTGGTATCATCTTTGGTATCTTATAATGGATTCTTGCCTCGGTTATGGTTGAAGAAGAAATCGAACCAAGGTACTGTATGTGTCCAATGTTGAATAGGTTGGGAGCCTTCAATATCCATCACTGAGTTTTGCTGGGTATCACCTCAATAAATCAACCAGCTAGCCAGAATGATATCGCTGTCAGAATGGGTCTGAGGCATGGGAGGGAAAAACTGACTTGGCTTTGTCCTTCCTAATCTGCCTGTACTGGATGCTTCTGCCGACAATAGTATTAGTGGAAGTGAGAGCCAGACAGGCCTTGTGAAGGCAAGTCTTTGCACCTTCCACAATGTTGTGTTTCTCTGCAAACATGCTGAATAGGATTGACTTGCAGTAGAACAGATTTGGCAGCTTTAAAACTAGGCATCTGTGAAACATGATGGATCATTTTCATTGGCAGAAATGCATATGTGTACAGCATGGTGTTCGTAGCCTTTCTGGAGTGCAAACCATCAATACTATAGGTGAGATGTTGTGGGTCTCATCAATACTATAGGTGAGATGTTGTGGGTCTCTTAGTCTTTTCTGTACCCAATGCAATAAGACAATACATTAAGGCAAATACATTCAAAATATTTTACCTCAGAAACAAGAGAAAATCTGCAGATGCTGGAAATCCAAGCAACACACACGAAATGCTGAAGGAACTCAGCAGGCCAGGCAGCATCTATGGGACAGAGTACAGTCAATGATTGGGCCGAGTCTCTTCATCAGGACTGGAGGAGAAAAGATGAGAAGTTAGAGTAAGAAGGTGAGGGGTGTGGAGGAAGAAACACAAGTGATAGGTGAAACCAGGAGTGGGAGGAGGGGTGAAGCAAAGAGTTAGGATTGGCGAATCTGATAGGAAAGGATAGAAGGCCATGGAAGAAAGGGAAGGAAGAGGAGCACCAGGGGGAGCTGCTGGGCGGGTAAGGAGATGCATCAGAGAGGGAATAGGAATGGTGGGGGGCAGGGGGAGCGGTGGCATTACCGGCAGTTTGAGAAATTGATGTTCATGCCATCAGGTTGGAGGCTACCCAGATGGAACATAAGGTTTTGCTCCTCCAACCTGAGTGTGGCCTCATCACAGCCGTAGCGAAGACCATGGACTGACATGTCAGAATGGGAAGTAGAATTAAAATGATTAGCCACTGGGAGATCCCACTTTTTCTGGTGGATGGAGCATAGGTGCTCTGTGAAGTAGGCTCCCAATCTACGTTGGGTCTCACCAATTTACAGGAGGCAACACCGGGAGAACTGAATACAGTTGATGACCCCAACAGACACACAGATGAAGTGTCACCTCACCTGAAAGGACTGTTGGGGGCTCTGAATGGTAGTTAGGGAGGAGGTATAGGGGTAAGTATAGCACTTGTTCAGCTTGCAAGGTAAGTGCCAGCAGGGAGATCAGTGGGGAGGGGTGAATTCTCATAGCTATCTGGAATATACTTCCCACCCTGTTAGTTGTAGAAATGCCATCCCCTTTCTCTCAATTCCTCCATCCTCACTGCATCTGCTCTCAGGATGAGGCTTTTAATTCAATTCAATTCAGTTTACTTGAACTCAATTGAAGTTTAATTGTCATTTAACTATATATGAATACTAATGAATACAGCCAAATGAGGCAGCGTTACTAGGAGTCAAGGTGCAAAGACACATTAACTATAGCCACACACAGTAAGCACAGACAAAATAACAATCACGTAATAAGTGTCCTGACACCCACCACCTCTCCTCCCACCCCACCCCCACGACACGATACTCAGTTCCTGCACATACGTCAACAAACCCATATGGAATATCAGTAAAAATACAACAATGCAGAATACGCATGTAGATATACAGTTCATTCCAGAATTACGGAGATGTCCTCCTCCTTCAAAGAAAGGGGCTTCCTTTCCTCCACCATCAATGCTGCTCTTACCTGCATCTCTTCCATTTCGCACACGTCTGCCCTCACCCCATCTCCTGCCACCCCTCCAGGGATATGGTTTTCTTCTCCTTACCTACCTCCCCACCAGTTTCTGTGTCCAGCACATAACTCTCCATAACTTCTGCCATTTTCAGTGGGATCCCACCTCCAAGCACATCTTTCCCTTCCACCTACTTTCTATTACCACAGGGATTGTTCCCTATGCGACTCCCTTGTCCATTCATTCCTCCCCAACGATTTCCCTCCTGACACTTATCCTTGCAATCGGAACAAGTGCTACATCTTCCCCCTAAACCTCCTCCCCCACTATCATTTAGGGCACCAAACAGTCCTTCCAAGTGAGGCAACACTTCACCTGTGAGTCTGTTGGGGGTCATTTACTGTGTCCAGTGCTCCCAGTATAGCTTCCTGTATATTGGTGAGGCACAACATAGATCGGGAGTCTGCTCCATCTGCTGGAAAAAGCGGGGTCCCCAGGGGCCACACATTTTAATTCTACAGCCTGTTCCCATTCTGACATGTCAGTCCATGGCCTCCTCTACTGTCATGATTAGGCCACACTCAGGTTGGAGGAGCAGCACCTTATATTCCTTCCGGGTAGCCTCCAACCTGATGGCATGAACATCAATTTCTCGAACTTCTGGTAAAGCCCCCCCGCCCCACCCTTCAGTATTCCCCATTCCCATTTCTCCCGTTTCCCTCTCTCACATTATCTCCTTACCTGCCCATCACCTCCCCTTGGTGCTGCTCTCCCTTCCCTCTCTTCCATGCCTTTCTGTCCTCTCCTATCAGATTTCCCCTTCTCCAGCCCTTTATCTCTTTCACCAGTCAACTTCCCAGCTCTTTACTTCACCTCTCTCCCTCTCCTGGTTTCACCTAACACCTATAACAGAAATTCTGCAGATGCTGGAAATCCAAGCAACACACAGAAAATGGTGGAGGAACTCAGCAGGCCAGGCAGCATCTATGGAAAAGAGTAAACAGTCCACCGTCCTGCTGAAGGGTCTCGGCTCAAAACATTAACTGTTTACTCGTGTCACATGTCTTTGGAGAGGTAGTGGAGCTTGGGGATGGGCTGTTAATACTTATGAATGAGTTTTGATACAGAATGGTGATGTCTGATTTGTAAATGGTAGGAACTGTATTTGAGAAGGGGGCGCTTTTAGGATTATACACCAACAGAACTCTAAAATGGTGTTGTGATTGGGAGTTGGATATTATCAGCATGTGTTTAGAGAAGTTTTCATACTAGGCAGTGGAAGATGTTTGGTGAGGTTGGTTCAACAAGAAAAAGGAAATGAAGGAAGATGCAGAGAAACTAATGGTTTTAATCAATGAATAATCCAGGTGCACCTAGTGTTTTATTGAAAGTGAAGAATAGGAGACAAAAAAGGTGAATTTGGGAGAGTAAAACCGAGTGTTAGCTTTGTATTTCATAATAATCTATGAGCACCAGTGTCACTGTCAATCTTACCCACCCAGGTCCCTTCAATATTACCTGAGATGATAGTTGTGTACAATTTATTCATATTTATAAATAGCTGTCAAGTAGGTTGAAGTGGAGTTAAGCTATTCTAATGTTATTGTTCATTTCTCTGTAGTGTTTCAGAGCCTCGTTAACTGCAACATTTTGTCTGTTGTTGGTAGCTTCATTGCCCTCATCTCCTGGATTGCGATTAAAGGTATGAGCACAAAGATGTGTTTGGTCCATATCCCTCTCAAGCTCAGTGACCCTCTCCAAATGTCCTTTGTGAGTTGTTATTGTACCTACCTCTACCACTTCCTCTGGCAGCTTATTGCATATGTCCAGCACCCTCTCAGTGGAAAAACTGGCACCTCACATGCTCTTTGAATCTCTGAAACCATCAACCAAGATTTCCTTAACCTGGAAAAGACAATGTGTTCTCATGACTTTATAACCTGTATAAGGTCACTCCTCAGGGGAATCAATTCCAGTTAGTGCAAGAATAACACAATCTTCAGTACATTAAATTGGACCATAAGACCATAAGATATAGGAACAGGAGTCGGCCATTCACCCCATTGAGTCTGCTGCGACATTCAATCATGGCTGACCCAATTCTTCCAGTCATCCCAACTCCCTTGACTTTTCCACATACCCTTTGATGCCCTGGCTAATCAAGAACCGATTCATAATTGATGCAATGGAAACTATGTATTGAAATGAAATATCCAAAATTTGAAAACTTATTCTGCAATTTTCATTCAAGGACACAGAACTATTTGGTAAGGAATAGAATGATTAGTAGGAAACTGAAAAATGCAATAGAGTAATAATTACTGGGTTCATCTCCAAATCCTTGTGGAGAATGTATGCAGTTCATTTGCTCATGTAAGAAGGCTTAGGCTCAGACAAAAATAAGGGTATCTAGATCAGGGTAAAGCTATCTTTGTCAAGAAGATCAAACCAATGTACAAGTCCAAATGTTATTCATAATGCTTCAACTTATCATCAAAAATTCTTTTGGTTGTCCCACACTGTATTCACATTGATAGCTTAGAAGGACATTTCTTTCCAAATCCATACCTCAAATTGCCAAGGAAAGGGCAGCGGGTGTATGAAATCACAATCACCAGTTGATTCCCTTCCAAGTCGTAACAATTCTGATTTGCAAATGTTGCTGTTCATGGTTGCTGAGTCTTGTGTCGCTATGGTGGCATTTTCTGGTGCTTTGCTGCCTACAAGAATGGAATGGGAAGCCTCGCGCCGAAGAAGCTTAGAAATGGGCACGAGCCCAAGATCAACACCATTTTTCACCAATCTCAAAATGAATGCATTGAAGAGGATTGAAACAGCGAGGCGAGTGTGGAATGTGAGCGAGTGTTCAGCACCTGATACCAGCCTCTTGCTCGCTGCTGCCGGAGGAAGTTGTTTGCATGTGACAGTCTCTCCCCCCGCCCCCTTGCTCACTGCTCCCAAGGGAAAATTCCCTGCACTTGAATGACCTCGCTCTCCCTCGATGCTGACAGAGGATGGTACCGAAGTTCTGGGTCTGTGGTTTATAGATTGGAATGTATTTCCGAATTGCTCTTTTATCTGTTACTATTTTGTGCAACTTTGCAGCCTGTAGGTTATGAATACTAAGCTGAACTGAATATGGACTCTTTTGATTTTGCATTTTATATTTCTGTTCTTTTGATCATTCCTTCTTGTTCCCATTTGCACGTGAAGGGGGGGTGTATGATGTACTTGTTGCCATTTATGTGATTTGTTTTCTGCATTTGGGGGGTGAGGTTTATGTTTTTCTTTGAATGGGTACCATGGTTTTCTTTGTTTGGTGGCTGTCTGTGGAAAAGACGAATCTCAAAGTTGTATACTGCTTATATCCTTTGAACTTTGAATCTTTTGTATCCTTTGAATTTTCACCAGCTGTGCTCTCAAGGTCTACCCAGACCCCCAAAATATGAATTAGAAACAAATTTAAATGTGTTATGAATTACTAACCAGTATTGTTGAATCTTCCCTCCAGGTGCTGTCTTTATACCAGTTGTTGCATTATGCACTGTCTCTGCCCTGCTTTTGGCCATAATTACACCAATTGTCATTCTGAAATTTGGCTGCTCCTTTAATGGGAAATTCCAAGGGAAAAAAGGTAAAGAACAGTTCATTATTGCACAAAATTTCTTGCTTTAACAGTAAAACTATACTTGCAACTAATTATATCATTTTCTTTTGACAGGATCTCAACATTTCATTGCCTTGAGTGGTTTCATTATAATCCCCATTTCAATCACTGTCCTAAAGGAAGAAATTCAGGAAAACAGTAAGTCTAATGTTGCAAACGTTGGCATTTCTGTGTACTCAGCATGTTTTTGAAGTCACAAGTGCTGTGCAAATTGGCCGCTCCCATCATCACTGTTAAACCCAGATTAATCTGCAATCAGTACATGTTATTTTCTGTGGATATACAAGCCTTACTTCAATGTTGGCTAAACAATCGAGCTGGTTGTTGACTTCAGGGGGTGCACACGCTCCTGTTTACATCAAAAGTGCTGATGTCGAGAGGATTGAGAGCTTCAGGTTCTTAGGAGTGAACCTCGCTAATAGCCTGTCTTGGTCTAACCATGTAGATGCCGTGGCCAAGAAGGTGCACCATGGCTCTGCTTCCTTAGGAGGATAAAGAAATATGGCACTTCCACAATTTTTATAGATTCACGGTACAAAACATCCTATCAAGATGTATCACGGTCTGGTATGGAAATTGCTTTGCCCATGACCATAAGAAACTGCAGGGAGAGCTGGGAACAGCTTCATATATCACAAAAATCAGCCTTCAATTCATAGACTCTCTAAACTTCATGCTCCCTTGATAAAGCAGCCAACATAATCAAAGACCTTCCTGATTTCAGACATTCTTTCTTATTCCACCCCCCCCCCACCCCCCGCCACCCCACCATTCCATCGGGCAGGAAATATTATAGCCTGAAAACGAGGGTAGTTAGTATCCCTCTGTTATAATCCTACTGAATGGCCTTTTGACCTCACAATCGACCTTGTCCTGGTCTTGTACCTTGTCTCCTTGCATTGCGCTTTCTCTGTAACTGGGTCACTATATTCTGCATTCTGTTCTTATTTTCATTTCTTTTCAATGCACTGATACTATGATCAGTATGGATGGCAACCAAAATTATCTTTTCACTCTACCTCGGTAAATTTGAAAATAGCAAACCAATTTACTAACTTAATTTATGTGGATGAGGCTGAAGAGGCTTTTCATCAGCTTGGTTCCCTTTCTCTTGCCACAACCCTGGTACAAGCTGTCTGCTTAAGAACTCCTTCAGCGAGGTCAGTCCTGATGCTATACAATTGGACATTGAAGACCCCGACCAGAGTAGATCCTGTCTCCTTGTTCTACTCAACGCCACCTCTAAAAGGTGTTCAATGTGGAGAGTTCTAATTAATTTTGCTGAGGGACGGTAGTTGGTGGCAAACAGGAGGCCCCTTTGAGTGCACTTGACTTTGCTTAGGATATTTATGGAGTTCAGAATCAGTAAAGAGGATAATCAATAATAGTCCCTGGCTTTTGCTTCCATACCATGCTGTGCTTTCTTGGTGAGTCATCTTGAGCAAAGATATAGCCAGGCATGGTGACATACTCTGGGACATTGGTTACAGACCATGATTATGGATACAGACCATTGGTTATGTCCATTACTTGACTACTTTTTGATTGAGCCTTCTCAGTTTGGCACAAACTCTAGATAGAAGAGTGCACATAATTGTCCAGTCCTTAAGTCTCCCTATGTATGTCATAGCGTTTCTTTCTGTGGTATGGTATCTAGTTTGTGTGCTAATGCTGATTAAAAATTCTTTGGGTTGTTTTACCATGGTGAAAGTGCTAAATAAGTGTTGTATTGGGAGACATTCAACTTACTCAGTGTTTCCTTCTCACACATTTTCAGATCAAAGTTGTCACACCACCATCCTAACATGGAGCATACCGATTGCATTACTGGTCAGCTGTGTTATTATAATGTCTGTGCTCTTTGCAACATATCGCTGTAAGTATCAAATCATATTAAATACTATAATTATCTTCACTTCCTGAAGAATTCAGAATTGTTGACCTAAAATGTGAACAGACCATCACGCAAGTCGTAAAACTAGGTAAAGATAACCCAGTTAATTAAATAACACAAAAAACATTATACTTGTTCATTTAATTATTGAGGAAAAATGATCCAATATTACATGTACTTGTTGGAAAAAGTATATGAACCTTTGCTTTCAATTACTCATGTACATCAATAACCTCAACCAAATGTTTCCGGTAACCGTTGATCAGTTCTGCACCTCGGCTTGGAGGAATTTTAGGTCATTCCTCCTTACAAAACTGCTTCAACTCTGGGATGTTGCTGGCTTCCTTGCATGAACTGTTTGCTTCAGGTCCTTTCACAACATTTCTATGGGATTAAGGTCAGGACTTTGACTCGGCCATTTCAAAAAGCAAATCTTCTTTTGAAACAATTCTGTTGTTGATTTACTCTTGTCTTTTGGATGATTGTCTTCTTGCATTATCCAACTTCTATTAAGCTTCAGGTGACGGACTGCTACTCTGACATTCTCCTGTAAAATGTCTTGATACAGTTTTGAATTCATTGTTCCCTCAACAATTGCAAGCTGTCCAGATCCGGAGGCAGTAAAGCAGCCCCAATCCATGATGCTCCTTCCACCACGCTTCACAGTTGGGATGAGGTTTTGCTGTTGGTCTGCAGTGCCCTTTTTCCTCCAAACATAGCAATGTGCATTTCTGCCAAAAGGTTCCAGTTTTGTCTCACCTGTCCTCACAACATTGTCCCAGAAGCATTGTAGAATATCCAGGTAGTCTTTTGCAAACTTGAGAAGTGCAGCAATGTTTTTTGGAGAGCAGTAGTTTCCTTCATGGTGTCCTTCCATGAACACCATTCTTGTTCAGTGTTTTTCTTGTATTGGACACATGAACAGAGACTTAGCAAGTTATAGTGTTTTCTGCAGGTGTTATCTGTTACCCTTCGGTTCTTTTTCACCTCCTCCAGCATTGCACATTCTGCTCTTGGTGTGATCTTCACTGGATGCCCTCTCCCAGGGGAAGTAGCAACAATAATAATTTTCCTCCATTTGTAGACAATTTCTCTTACTGTGGACTGATGAACACTCAGGTCTTTAGAAATGCTTTTGTAGCCTTTTCCAGTTTGATGTATCTCTACAATTCTACTGGTAAGGTCCTCTGAAAGTTGTTTTGATCGAGGCATGGTGCACATGAACGGATGTTTCTTGAGAAGGGTTAGGCTTTGTCAATAACCTGACGTTCTACGTCTGTTCTATAGGGTATGGCATCTCTGCAATCCACTCCTCCAGTCTCATCTCATTGACTGGAACTCCGGACCCCAAAGAGCTTTTGTAGAAGGCATTATCCCAGAGGCTCACATACATCTTCCAAGAAATACATGTAATATTGGATAATTTCTCTCAATAAATAAGTGAACAAATATAATGTTTTTGTGCTATTAATTTAATTAGCTTCTCTTTACCTAGTTCTAGTGAAGATCTGATCACATTTAGGTCATATTTATGCAGAAATAGAGATATTTCTACAGGGTTCACAAACATTTTAGCACTATGTATATCCATGTTCTGTGCTTTGTTGAGTCCAGAAGTTTATATCCAAATAAAATTATTTATTTAACAAGATTAAATCCTGTGGTGTTACAGGAAAAATACTGGCATGAATAGAGGAATGGCTGACAGGCAAGAGGCAGTGAGAGGGAATAAAGGGGGCATTTTCTGGTCAGCTGCCAGTGACTAGTAGTATTCCTCAGGGGTCAGTACTGGGACAAATACTTTTAACATCCTTAGTGAATGATTTAGATAATGGAATTGATGGCTTTGTGGCAAAGCTTGCAGATGATGCACTGATAGGTAGAGGGGTAGGTAGTGCTGAGGAAGCAATGCGATTGCAGCAGGACTTAGACAAATTGGAAGAATAGGCAAAGAAGTGGCAGATGGAATACAGTGTTGTGAAATGTATGATAATGCATTTTGGTAAAAGGAACAATAGTGTGACTATTATCTAAATGGGTAGAAAGTTTAAACATCAGAGGTTCAGAGGGAATTAGGAGTCCTCATGCAAGACTCCCAGCAGGTTAATATACAGGTTGAGTCTGTGGTAAAGGAGGCATATGCAATGTTGCCCTTTATTTTAAGGGGAATAGAGTATGTGGAAAGTAAGGAGATGATGCTGAGGATTTATAGGACACTACTCAGGTCGCACTTGGAGTACTGTCAACAGTATTTGGGCCCCATATCTCAGAAAGGATATGTTTTCACTGGAGAGAGTCTAGAGGAGGTTCACAACGATGATTCCAGGAATGAATGGATTAACGTATAAGGAACATTTGGCAGCTTTGGGCGTGTACTTACTGGAATTCAGAAAAATGCAGGGGGTTCTCACTGAAACCTACTGAATGTTGAAAGGACTAAATAAGGTGGATGTGGAGAGGATGTTTCCTATGATGGGGTTATCCAGATCTAGAGGCAATAGCCTCAAAATTGAGGGGTGATCTTTTAGAGCAGAGGGAAGGAGCAATTTTATTTTAGCCAGAGAGTGTGGAATGCTCTGCCAAGACCACAGTGGAGGCCACGTCTGTGGCTACATTTAAAGCGGAGGTTGATAGTTTCCAGATTGGTCAGGGCATCAAAAGATAGGGTGAGATGGCAGGTGTATGGCGTTGAGTGGGATCCGGGATTACCATGATGGAATGGTGGAGCAGACTTGTTGGGCTGAATGGCGTATTTCTGCTCATTGTGGTCTTAAGGTCTTAAAGTCACAGACCACTTAAAGATTCTTTCACAGTACACCCAATGAAATCAGCCCCACAAAATGAGCAAAATGATTTTTCCTTTAATGATTTAGCTTCTTCTAATGTCTGTTGCCCTTAAAATCCCAACGGTGTGTTCAATTACAACTATAGGGAAACCACATTAACCTGGACCAAAATATAAGAGAGATTGAGTCAAATCTGACTTTTCCATAGAAAAATGGTGATGAAAAACATAGAAAACCTACAACACAATACAGGCCCTTCGGCCCATAATGCTGTGCCAAACATGTACTTACTTTAGAAATTACCTTGGTTTACACATAGCCCTCTATTTTTCTAAGCTCCATGTATCTATGCAGGAGTCTCTTAAAAGACCCTAACATATCTGCCTCCACCGCCGACACTGGCAGCCCAGTCCACGCACTCACCACTCTCTGCACTTAAAAAAAAAACTTATCCCTGACATCTCCTCCGTACCTACTTCCAAGCACCTTAAAATTGTGCCTTCTCGTGTTAGCCATTTCAGCCCTAGGAAATAGCCTCTGAGTATCCACACAATCAATGCCTCTCATCAACTTATACACCTCTATCAGGTCACCTCTCATCCTCTGTCGCTCCAAGGAGAAAAGGCCGAGTTCACTCAACCTACTTTCATAAGGCATGCTTCCCAATCCAGGCAACATCCTTGTGAATCTCCTCTGCACCCTTTGTATAGTTTCCACATTGAAAGAAACAATGTTCTTTGTTAACTATCTGGAATTTATAAAGGTTTATTTTATTTGTTTATAGACAGGAACAAACATGCAAGCCTTGAAGTAAGACAGCAGGTATGTTATTATCTAAATGTCTGCAATTGTCTGGAACTCTGTTATAAGGCTAATTTAATATGTATTTATAAAAATGAGATGTAAATCTGGCTTCGGGCAGAGAGTGGATTTGGGGGCTCAATATCATTAAACATGTACCAAATGTTTGATAATTTAAAGTAATTTAAAATCTGTTGTTCCATAGAATTGTTACAATGCAAAAGGAGGCCAATTGGCCCATCAGATTTATAAGACCATAAGACAAAGGAGCAGTAGTCGGCCATTCGGCCCATCGAGTCTGCTCTGCCATTTTATCATGAGCTGATACATTCTCCGATTTAGTCCCACTCCCCCGCCTTCTCACCATAACCTTTGATGCCCTGGCTACTCAGATACCTATCAATCTCTGCCTTAAATACACCCAATGACTTGGCCTCCACTGCTGCCCGTGGCAACAAATTCCATAGATTCACCACCCTCTGACTAAAAAAATTTCTTCGCATTTCTGTTCTGAAAGGGCGCCCTTCAATCCTTAAGTCATGTCCTCTTGTACTAGACTCCCCCATCATGGGAAACAACTTTGTTACATCCACTCTGTCCATGCCTTTTAACATTCGAAATGTTTCTATGAGGTCTCCTCTCATTCTTCTAAACTCCAAGGAATACAGTCCAAGAGCGGACAAAAGTTCCTCATATGTTAACCCTCTCATTCCCGGAATCATTCTAGTGAATCTTCTCTGTACTCTGTCCAACATCAGCACATCCTTTCTTAAATAAGGAGACCAAAATTGCCCACAGTACTCCAAGTGAGGTCTCACCAGCGCCTTATACAGCCTCAACATCACATCCCTGCTCCTATACTCTATTCCTCTAGAAATGAATGTCAACATTGCATTCGCCTTCTTCACTACTGACTCAACCTGGAGGTTAACTTTAAGGGTATCCTGTATGAGGACTCCTAAGTCCCGTTGCATCTCAGAACTTTGAATTCTTTTCCATTTAAATAATAATCTGCCCGTTTATTTTTTCTGCCAAAGTGCATAACCATACACTTTCCAACATTGTACTTCATTTGCCACTTCTCTGCCCATTCTTCCAATCTATCCAAGTCTCTCTGCAGACTCTCCATTTCCTCAGCACTACTGGCCCCTCCACCTATCTTTGTATCGTCAGCAAACTTAGCCACAAAGCCATCTATTCCATAATCCAAATCGTTGATGTACAATGTAAAAAGAAGCGGCCCCAACACGGACCCCTGTGGAACACCACTGGTAACCGGCAGCCAACCAGAATAGGATCCCTTTATTCCCACTCTTTGTTTCCTGCCAATCAGCCAATGCTCTATCCATGTATGTAACTTTCCCGTAACTACATGGGCTCTTATCATGTGTGGCACCTTGTCAAACGCCCTCTGAAAATCCAAATATACAACATCCACTGCATCTCCCTTGTCTAGCCTACTGGTAATTTCCTCAAAAAATTGTAATAGGCTTGTCAGGCAGGATTTTCCTTTAAGGAATCCATGCTGAGTTCTGCCTATCTTGTCATATGCCTCCAGGTACTCTGTAACCTCATCCTTGACAGTCGACTCCAACAACTTCCCAACCACGGATGTCAAGCTAACAGGTCTATAATTTCCTTTTTGCTTCCTTGCCCCCTTCTTAAATAGCGGAGTGACATTTGCAATCTTCTATTCTTCCGGAACCATACCAGAATCTATCAACTTTTGAAAGATCATCGTTAATGCCTCCGCAATCTCCACAGCTACTTCCTTCAGAACACGAGGGTGCATTCCACCTGGTCCAGGAGATTTATCTACTTTTAGCCTATTCAGCTTCCTGAGTACTTTCTCTGTCGTAATTGTGACTGCGCACACTTCTCTTCCCTGCCACCCTTGAGTGTCCCGTATACTGCTGATGTCTTCCTCAGTGAAGACTGATGCAAAATACTCATTCAGTTCCTCCGCCATCTCCTTATCTCCCATTACAATTTCTCCAGCATCATTTTCTATCGGTCCTATATCCACTCTCACCTGTCTTTTACTCTTTATATACTTGAAAAAGCTTTTAGTATCCTCTTTGATATTATTTGCTAGCTTCCTTTCATAGTTAATCTTTTCTCTCTTAATGACCTTTTTGGTTTCCTTTTGTAAGGTTTTAAAAACTTCCCAATCCTCTGTCTTCCAACTAATTCTTGCTTCCTTGTATGCCCTCTCCTTTGCTTTAACTTTGGCTTTGACTTCTCTTGTCAACCATGGTTGCATCCTTTTTCCACGTGAAAATTTCTTCTTTTTTGGAATATACCTGTCTTGCACATTCCTCATTTCTTGCATAAACTCTAGCCACTGCTGCTCTGCTGTCTTTCCCACCAGTGTCCCTTTCCAGTCAACTTTGGCCAGTTCCTCTCTCATGCCACTGTAATTTCCTTTACTCCACTGAAATACTGACACATCAGATTTCGGCTTCTCTTTTTCTAATTTCACAGTGAACTCAATCATGTTATGATCACTGTCTCCTAAGGGTTCCTTCACCTCAATCTCTCTAATTACCTCCGGTTCATTACACAATACCCAATCCAGTACAGCCGATCCCCTAGTGGGCTCAACAACAAGCTGTTCTAAAAAGCCATCTTGCAGACATTCTACAAATTCTCTCTCTTGAGATCCTGTGCTGACCTGATTTTCCCAATCTACTCACATGTTATGCCAGGTTTGTTACAGATATCCCATTAGTTTCATTCCATTGCTTTCTGCACCCTACCCCCCACTGACTTTCAAATTACTTTTTTCTCATTTATCTGAACAATTGATTTCTAAAAGCTTTGAATGTTATAGTTTTAACCACAGCTACAATCAGTGAGTTCTAGATTATAATCATGAAGATCTGGAGGGGTAAGGGGAGTAAGCTTTTAGAGCAGGGTTCAGAATCAGAATCAGGTTTATTATCACCGGCATGTGTTGTGAAACTTGTTAACTTAGCAGCAGCAGTTCAATGCAATACATAATATAAAAGAAAAAATAAAATAATAATAAATCAATCAATTACAGTATACATATATTCAATAGATTGAAAATCGTGCAAAAAAACAGAAATAATATATATTTTAAAAAATGAGCTAGTGTTCACGGGTATAATGTCCATTTAGGAATCAGATTGCAGCGGGGAAGAAGCTGTTCCTGAATCGCTGAGTGTGTGCCTACAGGCTTCTGTACCTCCTACCTGATGGTAACAGTGAGAAAAGGGTGTGCCCTGGGTGCTGGAGGTCCTTAGTAATGGACGCTGCCTTTCTGTGACACTGCTCCTTGAAGATGTCCTGGGTACTTTGTAGGCTAGTACCCAAGATGGAGTCTACTTAATTTGTAACCCTCTGCAGCTACTTTCAGCCCTGTGTAGTAGCGCGCCCCCCCCCCCCATACCAGACAGTGAGGCAGCCTGTCAGGATGCTCTCCACAGTACAACTATAGAAGTTTTTAAGTGTATTTGTTGACATACCAAATCTCCTCAAACTCCTAATGAAGTAGAGTCGCTGTCTTGCCTTTTTTCTAACTGCATTGATATGTTGGGACCAGGTTAGATCCTCAGAGAGTTTGACACCCAGAAACTTGAAACTCTGCTCTTTCTCCACTTCTGATCCCTCTATATGGATTGGTATGTGTCCCTTCGTCTTACCCTTCCAGAAGTCCATTCCCCTCAGCAACAAGTATGCCCCTTTGGATGCTGCCAAGTGGAGGGTGGATGGCCTACCAGGGTGCTGCAGCAGCAGCCAGGCCCATGGCACTGTGTCCGGCTCCGATGCTCTGCCAGGAAGGATGCAGTCATGTCATTGGAGACTCGACAGTTACAGGGGTGGCCAGGAGATTCTGTGGCCATGAAAGACACACCAGAATGGTGTGTTACCTCCCAGGTGCTAGAGTGCAGGATGTTTGAAAGCAGCTGCAGAGGATTTTCAAGAGAGAGAGTGAGCAGCCGGACATTGTGATGCATAAATGGCACCAATGACATGGGTAGAAAGGGGGAAGAGGTCCAGTGAAGTGAGTGTAGGGAGTGAGGGAAAAGGCTGAAACTCAGGACCTCCAAGGTAGTAATACTTGGAGTACTCCTGGCATTTGCTTGTCAGAGCAGTAATAGGATGATTGTACTGATGACTGAGTAGCTGAGGAAGTGGTGCAGGGGGCAGGATTTCAGATGTCTGGATCATTAGGATCCTCTCTGGGGAAGCTAGGACCTGTACGAAAATGGCAGGTTACAGATGAAACCTGCCAAAATCCTTCGGGCAGGTTTGCTAAGGCTGCTAGTGAGCGTTTAAACTAATTTGGCAGGGGATGGGAACTGAGGTGATTGGGCTGTGGACGGGGCAGTTGGTATTCAAGGTGAAACACTGTGCAGTGAGTCTGTGAGGAAGAGCAGGCAGATAATAGGCCAAAATTGCAATCAATTAGCTGAGATGAAGTGCAAATTGGTGGCAAAATTGATAAGAGTGATGAATGCAGGACTGAAGGTGTTATATTTGAATGCACACTATATACAGAATGAGGTAGATAGTTTTGTAATGCAGTTAGACATTGTAGGTACATTGTAGACATTGTAGGTCATGGCTGAAAGAACATCATAGTTGTGAGCCTAACATCCATATTGTGCCGAAAGTACAGGCTGGTAGGCAGAGGATGGATCTGTTGGTTAACAAAAATGAAATCAAATCCTGAGAAAATGGTGACACGGGACTGGAAGATGTAGAACCCTAGTGGTTAAAGTTAAGAAGCTGCAAGGGCAAAAAGAAATTGATGAGAGTCTGATATAGGCCTCTGAACAGTAGCCAGGTTGTAGGAGAGAAATTACGATGGAAGATAGTAAACGTATATCAATGGGGCAATATTACAGTAGTCATGGAAATTTTAATGTGCAGATAGATTGGGAGAATGAGGTTGGTGCTGGATCCCAAGAGGGGGAGTTTGTGGAATGCCTATGAGATGGCTTTTTGGAGCAGCTTGTGATTAAACCCACTGGGGGATCAGCTGTTGTCAATTAGATGCTGTGTAATGAACCACAGTTGATTAGGGAACTTAATGTAAAGAAGCCCTTGGGAGGTAGTGATCTTAATATGATAGAATTCATCTTGCAGTTCGAGAGGGAGAAGCTAAAGTCAGATGTAACAGTATTACAATGGAGGAAAGGGAATTAAAGGAATGATAGAAAAACTAGCCGAAAGTTTTTGGAAGCAGACACTAGCAGGGATTATGGCAGAGCAGCAATGGCCTGAGTTTGTGGGTACTTATTGGAAGGTGTAGGATAGATACTTCCGAAAGATGAATAGTCATAGTCATAGTCATACTTTATTGATCCCGGGGGAAATTGGTTTTCATTACAGTTGCACCATAAATAATAAATAGTAATAAAACCATAAATAGTTAAATGGTAATATGTAAATTGTGCCAAGAAATAAGTCCAGGACCAGCCTATTGGCCCAGGGTATCTGACCCTCCAAGGGAGGAGTTGTAAAGTTTGATGGCCACAGGCAGGAATGACTTCCTATGACACTCTGTGTTGCATCTCAGTGGAATGAGTCTCTGGCTGAATGAACTCCTGTGCCCAACCAATACATTATGTAGTGGATGGGAGACATTGTCCAAGATGGCATGCAACTTGGACAGCATCCTCTTTTCAGACACCACCATCAGAGAGTCCAGTTCCATCCCCACAACATCACTGGCCTTACAAATGAGTTTGTTGATTCTGTTGGTGTCTGCTACCCTCAGCCTGCTGCCCCAGCACATAACTGCAAACATGATAGCACTGGCCACCGCAGACTTGTAGAACATCCTCAGCATTGTCCAGCAGATGTTAAAGGACCTCAGTCTCCTCAGAAAATAGAGACGTGTTCTAAAGGGAAGGTGAGGCAATTGTGGCTGACAGAGAAGTCAAAGACAGCATAAAAGCAAAGCAGGGCATATAGTACAGCAAAAATTAGTGTGAAGTAAGAAGATTGGGATGTTTTTAAAACCCAACAGAAGGCAACTAAAATGCCTTACAAAAAGACCAAAACATCGGCAGTGTATTCATTTCTATGGATGGTGTCTGAGTTGCTGAGTTCATCTAGCATTTTGTGTGCATTGCTCTGGATATCCATCATCTGCAGAATTTCTTGGGTTTCTGGCTTGCTTACTTATAGAACAGATGAAATAAGAAGGTAAGGTAGCCAATCATATAAAAGAGGATATCAAAAGTTTTTATCAGATATATAACGAGTAAAAGAGGGGCGAGAGTGGATGTTGGACTGCTGGAAAATGATGCTAGGGAGGTAGTGATGGGGGACAAAGAAATGGCAGATAAACTTAATAAGTATTTTGCATCAGTCTTCACTGGGGAAGACACCAGCAGTATGCCAGAAATTCATGAGGAAGACATGAATATCATTGCTGTTACAGAAGTGCTTGAGAAGATGAAAGATCTGAAGGTAGATAAGTCGTCTGGACCAGATGGACTACACCCAGGGTTCTGAAAGAGGTAGCTGAAGAGATTGTGGTGGCATTACTAATGATCTTTCAAGATTCTGGAATGGTTTCTGAGGGCTGGAACATTGCCAATGTCACTCCACACTTTAAGAAGGGAGGGAGGCGGAGCTGTTGAAGTCCACCGTTAAAGATGTGGTTTTGAAGTATCTGAAGTCATCGTCCATCAGATAGCCAGAATCAATATAATATCTCTGCCTTTGCAGTCTATGGTATTAGTTACGAAACTTGGATTTCGTACCCATTGTGAATTGCTATCTGAACATGCTCTGACATTTTCACATACAGTATTGTGCAATATCCTTGGGCATGTATACTGTATAGCTAGTCTGCTGAAGGCCTTTGGACAGTACTGCAGTAATTTTATGTGGTGCACTGTACTTCTGCTGCTGCAGCAAAAAAAAACAATTTTCATGACATGTGTGAGTGATGATAAACCTGATTCTGATGTGGGTCTCTATTGCAGGTTGAGAGTGGAAAGTGGGCAGGGAGAGGGGAATCATGGTTGGGAAAAGGGTAACTGAGAGAGGAGGAAGTGGGAAGCAGCAAGAGACATTCTGTAATGATCAATAAACCAATTGTTTGTCATCAAATTAACTTGCCGCGTGTCTCTGGGCTGTGAGTGTCTGCACCCACGTCAACCCTTGCTCATGTTTCCTGCCCTTAAGTGAATTTCTACCCCAGCCAGTTATGAACCTTTAATTTCATGTGCCTTAATTTTGCTAACTAATGCATTATTTAAGAAAATGCATGTAGATGATATCTGATTTCCCTTCTTAAAATGCTTGTCTTTATTAGAATATTCCCCACAATGCATCTGGTATAAGGGTTGTTGTAAACTCCCCACTGTCTATTTTGCCCATTTCTCTGTTCAGTGCTGTTTACTACTGCTGGCAATTGGAGAAAATGTTTGATTTCTACATATAACCAATATGCTTTGTTCTTCTTAGGATAATGAAGACTTATAAGATTTCAGTATTATTGACATAGAACTGGATGCTGCAGCCGATTCACTTCAGACTCTTTAAAATGGATATGACGGGTATCAATTTTGAAACTGGGTACCAGTGGAAAAACTTTGTCCATCAATAGAGCAAATACATGCCTTCATTCCTATGGAATGGCACTGTTATTTGAAACATATTATAACAGCCCTCTGTATGATTTCAGTATTGTTTACTTTCAAAGCACTGTTAGGATACATTACTTGGTAAGTCTGATATAAGAAGCACCCTCACCAAACTAAGAGTTTCTGACCAGAGAATCAATCTTGAAATGGTGTGGCAGTCTTTCCACGTTGTGCTGGAGTTTGATGTGAACAGAAAATCAATGGAACAGTAATTGTAAGACTTGCACTTGACGACTGCCGTTTGGTAGACCTGAGGACTGAAGTCGATACAGAGTCTATAGATACCAGAATCTGGAGCAAAAGACGTAAATTGCCCGAGAAACTCAGAGGAACTAGCAGAATCTGTGGAGGCAATGCAGCAGTCGAAATTTCAGATTAAGATCCTGCATCAGGGCTGAGAGTGTTGACCGAGAAATAGTTGCCATTTCAGAAGGCTTCTGCATGATAGTTGATGACAAATAATGGATGGAAAAGGTAACAGGGGAAGAGAGAAAACAGATGTATTGGTGGGGTGTAAATGACCTGAAATTAAAAAATTCCATACTTATACCATGATAAGTTACCCAAGTGGGTATTAAATGTTTTTATTGGAATACAGTAGTGATTTGTGTTTTCTTGTGTCTCTTTGTTTTTCTATCTATAGTTTTAGCTTTCTTTACCTATTTGTTTGTATGACCACTTGTAATATTTCAGACTGTGTTACAGCATAAAGGAAGAGCATGAGTTTAAGTTCTTTATTGTTTTGATTTTACTTGCTGGTTACTTGAAGCTCCAAGATGACACCAGTGACCATCAGTGATGTCCTGGATACATTTCATTAAATTATTACTACTTCTCCTTCTTTTAAATTTGCTTCTAATATTAAACTGTGTGCCTATAATTTACAGTTTGACAATTTGTTTTTGGGACAATTGAGCAATCTGGTGCCTTTGCTGTCTCCAGGGGAATTTGCTGTGTTTGAGAATGGAATGTGCTGCAAAACAGCGAAATGCGATCCCATGATCGGCTCCATTAATCACCAATCTCACCAATTTAAGCATTGAATAAGATTGAAATCAACACGGATGAAAGCAGAAGGCAAACGGGTGTTCAGTGTTTTCTGCCTGCATTGACCAGTCTCCCTCTCCCTCTCACTCATTACTGCAGGAGTCTTGCGTCTTTTGCATGGTTTGGTTGGTGTAGATTGTGGATGGCTCTCTTTTTAAAACAAGGGTCTATGGATGATGTTACATGTGCTCCTGGTTACTTTTTTTTTATTGCTCTTTAGCCCGATTTTGATTGAAATTATTTGGCACAGACTGGCTCTGCAGCTGCGGTCAGTGAATGACACTGTGCTAAATTGAACTGAACTGTTTCAAGGACTCTGTGGTTTGATGTTCAATATTCTGTGTGTTATTCGCTCATTTTTTGTGCCATTTGTGTGACTTGTTCTTTTTTATGGCGTGCTTGGCGTTTGATGTTTTCTGTGAACGAGCTCCATAGTGTTTCTTTGTTTTTTTGGCTTTCTTTGGAAAGTATGCATACATACTTTGATGATAGATATACTTTGAATTTTCTTGACTCTTTTGAATCTTCCTGATTTTACTTTCTGTTATTTGATGACACTTTCTGACCATATGCACTCTGATGATCCAGCTGGATAAGACTGCTGAAGAAATCAGAACAAAATATACCGTGAATGCTGACTCTAATGTAATATTCGCCAGGACTCTCGAATGCAATATGTCAGGTGGATGATATTAAAAAAGCATTGGGCAACTTCCAGAGAATTCCTGAGGGAAAGAAGAAAACCAAATTGACATTCATAGTCTCATGACAACTAAGAGAGAATGGGTTAGAAACAATGTCAGCATGACAAAGACTGTGAGGTCTAAAGAATAGATGTGTGTTAACTGAACAAATGAGAAAGGAAAAGGAGAACTGTGACAAGTTACAGTTAGTAAAAACTCTATAGAGTCTATCTGCATTAAATAAACAAATGAGAAAAGAAAAAGAACTGTGGCAAATTGAAAGATAGCTGGATGTTTGAAGATGTTAAGTGTCTGGATGAGTTATTATTTCTGAAAATGATGTGCACGTATCAGGAAGTACGGCTCCTGGTACACCTCTGCAACAAGCAGAATTAAATGTCCTGATTGAGGTCCTTAAGATGGAAAAAGGAAAAAAAAAATCATTAACATCTACACAGACTCCCAATATGCTTTTGGAGTTCACAATTTTGGAAATCTATGGGGCAGTGGGCATTTCTTACAAAAATGGCCAGCTGGTACAAGAATTAATGCAGATCATGCAATTGGCATCAGTAGTGGCTGTACTGAAATGTAAAAACCACTGCAAAATTGTCACAGTTGAAAGCTGTAGAAATGAACCAGCGGATGAGGCAGCAGAAAGGAGAGTATGGAAAGGAGTAAAAGAAATAAATGAAGTGAATCTATCAACTAAAGTGATGAGAACAAACTTGAACTCTAGCACATACAGACATACAGCATATTTGAGAAATGCAAGCTCAATGTTCTAACAGAGCCAAGTTGTCCTAAATGGTGGGAAATTGAACAACTGGGCATAGGAATCATTTTCATGAACCTCCTTTGAAACCTCTCCAGTTTCAACACATCCTTTCTAATAAAGGGTCTCAAACTGCTTACAATACTCCAAGTGAGTCCTCAACAGTGCATTATAAAGTCTCAACATTACACCCCTGCTTTTATATTCTAGTCCTCTTGAAATGAATGCTAACATCACATTTGCCTTCCTCCCCACAGACACAATATGCAAATTAACCTTCAGGAAATCCTGCAGAAGCACTCCAAATCCATTTGCATCTCAGTTTTTTTTTTGTAGTTTCTCTCCATTTAGAAAAACTAGTTGACACTTTCATCCCTTCTACCAAAGTGCATGACCATACACTTCCTGACACTGTATTCCATCTGCCACTTCTTCACCCGTTCTGCTAATTGGTCTGAGTCCTTCTTTAGCCTCTCTACTTCTGCAATTCTACCTGCCCCTCCACCTATCTTTGTAGAGTCTGCAAAATCTGCAACAAAGCTATCAATTCCACATAACGTAAAAAAGAATTGGATCCCTCTCGAACACTAGTCACTGGGAGCCAATCCACAAGAAGCTCCATTTATTCTCACTCTGCCTCTTGCCAGTTGGCGACTGCTCTATCCATACTAGAATCTTTCCTGTAATACAATGGGCTCATAGCTTGTTCAGCAGCCTCATGTGTAACACCTTGTCATATGCTTTCTGAAAATCCAAATACAAAACATTCATTGACTCCCCTTTGTCTTTCCTGCTTGTTATTTCTTCAAAGAATTTCAACAGATTTGTCAGGCAGGAGTTTCTCTTGCAGAAACTCTGCTGACTACAGCCTATTTTATCATGTGCCTCCAAATTCCCTGAAATCACATCCTTAATAATTGACTCCAACATCTTCCCAACCACTGAGCTCAGAGTAACTGGCCTATAATTTCTTTTCTTTAGCCTCTCTCCCTTCTTGAAGGGTGGAATGACATTTACAATTTTCCAGTCTTCCAGAACCATTCCAGAACCATTCCAGAATCTAGTGATTCTTGAAAGATCACTACTAATGCTGCCATGATCTCTTCAGCCACCTCTTTCAAAACCCTGGTGACCACACCCTCTGGTCCAGATGACTTATCTACCTTCAGACCTTTTCAAGGTTTTCCCAAGAACTTTCTCCATAGTAATGGTAATTACTCACATTAGCAGTATGGTAGAAGTTCCACCATACTGCTAATGTCTTCCACAGTGAAGACTGATGCAAAATACTTATTAATTTCATCTGCCACTTCCTTGTTCCCCATTACTATCTCTCCAGCATCGTTTTCCAGTGGTATAATACTCACTCTGACAATTTATGTATTTGAAGAAACTTTTGATAGCCCTTTTTAATATTACTGGCCATCTTACTTTTGTATTCCATCTTTACCTTGATGACTTTTTAAATTGTCTTCGCTTGGTATTTGAAAGCTTCCCAATCCTCTAACTTCCCACCACTAACCTTTCCTCTATTAGATAGCCTCTCTTTGGCTTTAATATTGGCTTTTATTTCTCTTGTTAGCCACAGTTGTGTTATCTTGCCTATGGAATGCGTCTTCCTCTTTGGAATGAATATATCCTGTGCCTTCCAAACTGCTTTCATATATTCCAGCAATTGTTGCTCTACTGTCATCCCTGCTAGTGTTCTTTTCCAATCAATTCTGGCCAATTCTTCTCTCGTGCCTCTGTAATGCCCTTTACTCCACTGTAATACTGATACATCTGACTTTAGCCTCTCCTTCTCAAATTTCTGGGGGAAATTCAATTGTATAATGATCACTTTCTCCTAAAGGTTCTTGTACCTTAAGCTCTCTTCTCAATTTAATTTCATTGCACAACACCCAATCCAGAATAGCTGATCCCCTAGTGGGCTCAACCGTGAGCTTTTCTAAAAAGCAATTTCATAGGCATTTTAGAAATACCCCCTGTTGGAATCTAGCACCATCCTGATTTTTGCAATCTACTTCTATATTGAAATCCCCCATAACTATTGTAAAATGCCCCTTTTGATATGCATTTTCTATCTCGCATTGTAATGTGTAGGCCACATCCCTATTACCTGTTTGGGGTCTATATATAACTTCAGGGTCTTTTACCCTTACAGTTCCTTAGCTCTGTCCACAATGATTCAATACCTTTGACCCTATGTCACTTCTTTCTAATGATTTGATTTCATTTTTACCAACAGAGCAACATTACCCCCTTTGACTTCCTGCCTCTCCTTTCAATACAATGTGTATCCTTGGATATTAAGCTCCCAGCTACAGTATAACCTTCTTTCAGCCATGATTCAGTGATGCCTACAACATCATACATGCCAATCTGTAACTGTGCTATGTTCACCTATGTTATGCCATATACTGTGCGCATTCAAGTATAATACCTTCAGTCCTGTATTCACCCTATTCGATTGTGTCCACCTTTTACGTTGCAACTCATCCTGTTGACTGCAATTTTGCCCTATCATCAACTTCTTGCTCAGAGTCTCACTACCCACATTGCCTCTGTAAATCACCAACCTCACCTTCAGCACAATCACTCTGGTTCCCATCCCTCTTCCAAATTAGCTTAACCCTACCGGAACAACTCTAGCCAACCTGCCCACAAGGACATTGGTCCCCCTTCGGTTCAGCTGTAAGCAGTCTCTTCTGTACAGGTCATATCTTCCCAATAATCCATAAATCTGAACCTCTGTTCCCTGTACCAGTTCCTCAGCCAAATTCACCTGCCAAATCATTCTATTCTTACCCTCACTGGCGTGTGGCACAGGCAGCAAACCAGAGATTACTACTTTGGGTGTTCTGTTTCTCAGCTTTCTACCTAGCTCCCTAAAATCTCTCTTCAGGACCTGCTCACCTTGTTTACCTATGTCATTAGTGCCAATCTGCACCAAGACTTCAGGCTGCCCACTCTCACCCATGAGAATGCCATGGACTTGATCTGAGACATTTGTGACTCTGGCACCAGTGAGGCAACATCCCACCCGATGTCTCTATTGCGACCATAGAACCTAATCTCTGTTCCTCTGATTAAGGAATCTATCTTCACCTCTCCACCCTTCTGAGTCACAGCACCAGACTTAGTGCCAGAGATCTTTTGTCTGTGTCACCACTCCCCTGGTAGTTTGTCCCCCTTCATAGTATCTAAAGTTGTGTACTTATTGTTGAGGGGAATGGTCACAGGTGTACTCGGCACTGGCTGTGCATTTCCCCTCCTTCTCCTGACAGTCACCCAGTTACCTGTCTCCTGCAACCTCAGCATGACTACCTCCCTGGAGCTCCTGTCAATCACCTCCTCATTCTCCCATGTGAGTCAAAGATCATCAAGCTGCAGCTCCAGTTCCTTAATATGTTCTCTCTGGAGCTGCAACTCAGTGCATCTGGCACAGATGTGTTTATCTCAGAGACTGGATGTCTCCCAGACTTCTAACATCCCATATGGAGTACAAAACACTGCCTCTCACTAATCTACCTGTTGTTTTGTATGGCTTGTGTTTTTCTCTTCGCACTTGTAATTGGTCTTTGTCAAGATGATGATCAGGAGGGGCAGAAGCGAGCCTATCTGTTCGGGAGCCGCAGTTCGATCAATCTTCATACGGCATCTTGTCCACAGCCGTTGCATCATGGGTGGCCCCGAGATGGCTTCATCTGAAGGAGTCTTTGAGGCACGCAAACCTCCACACGACGTCAACATGTTGATCCAAGTTATGGAGGACGAATCTACTCTGCCTGAAGAGATGAGTAATGAACAAAGAAGGACAGAGGGAGAGTAACCTATAGGACAATATACCTCACCCAAATCTGATCTCACCGAAACCTGATGAGCAAAAGCCGCACTATACACTGGTACAGTCAATAGAATGGCTGCTTCGCTTGCACTTGAATTATTCCTATGGGCCCTTTGAATCCCTCTTGTTGATCAAGTCAAGTCACTTTTATTGTCATTTCAACCATAACTGCTGGTACAGTACACAGTAAAAACAAGACAACGTTCCTGCAGGACCATGGTGCTACATGAAACAACACAAAATGACACTATGCTATGTGAAACAACACAAAACTACACTACAGACCTACACGGGACTACATAAAGTGCACAAAACAGTGCAAGATGGTACAATAATTAATAAACAAGACAATAGGCACAGTAAAGGACAAATTACAATATAATAATAAATAATGTAAATGTAAACAAGAATTGAGAAACAAATGAGCAAAAATTGCAAAGGGAGCGGAGTAGTGTTCAGTTGAGAGAGTGAGTGGGTGTGTGTGTGTGTGTGTGTACGTGTCAGACTAGACTCTGGGAATTGAGGAGTCTGGTGGCTTGGGGGAAGAAACTGTTGCACAGTCTGGTCGTGAAAACCCGAATGCTTCAGTACCCTTTGCCAGATGGCAGGAGGGAGACGAGTTTGTGTGAGGGGTGCGTGGGTCCTTCACAATGCTGTTGGCTTTGTGGATGCAGCGTGTGGTGTAAATGTTTGTAATGGCGAGAAGAGAGACTGCGATGATCCCTTCAGCTAACCTCACTATCCACTGCAGGGTCTTGAGATCCGAGATGGTGCAATTCCTGAACCAGGCAGTGATGCAGCTGCTCAGGATACTCTCAATACAATCTCTGTAGAGTGTGGTGAGGATGGGGGGCGGGGGGGGTGGGGTGGGAGATGGACTTTTCTCAGCCTTCGCAGAAGGTAGAGATACTGCTGGGCTTTCTTGGCTATGGAGCTGGTGTTGAGGGACCAGGTGAGATTCTCCACCAGGTGAACACCAAGAAATTTGGAGTCCTTAACAATCTCTACAGAGGTGCCATCGATGTGCAGTGGAGCGTGGTCGCTCCGTACTCTCCTGAAGTCAACAACCATCTCTTTTGTTTTTTTCACATTCAGAGACAGGTTGTTGGCTCTGCACCAGTCCGTTAGCCACTGCACCTCCTCTCTGTATGCTGACTCATCGTTCTTGCAGATGAGACCCAGCACGGTTGTGTCATCGGCGAACTTAATGATGTAATTCGAGCTGTGTGTTGCTTCACAGTCGTGGGTCAGCAGAGTGAACAGCAGTGGACTGAGCACACAGCCCTGGGGGGGCTCCCGTGCTCAGCGTGATACTGTTAGAGAAACTGCTCCCGATCCGGACTGACTGAGCTCTCCCAGTCAGTGAGTCTAGGATCCAGTTGCAGAGGGAGGTGTTCAGGCCCAGCAGTTTCAGCTTTCCAATCAGTTTCTGAGGAATGATTGTCATGAAAGCTGAACTGAAGTCTATGAACAGCATTCGAACATACGTGTCTTTTTTGTCCAGGTGGGTGAGGGCCAGGTGGAGGGTAGTGGCGATGGTGTCGTCTGTTGAGCAGTTGGGACGATACGCGAACTGCAGGGGGTCCAGTGAGGGGGGCAGCAGGGTCTTTATGCGCCTCATGACGAGCCTGTCTAAACACTTCATGATGACGGATGTGAGTGCAACGGGATGGTAGTTGTTGAGGCAAGACACAGAAGACTTCTGCACATTGGAACGATTGGACACTCCTCAACTCTGCCTTTAAAATCTCGATTCAAAGGTCCATTTAATGTCAGAGAAATGTGTACAATATACATCCTGAAATACTTTTTCTTCCGCTTAAAATATAGCTCTTTTTACGCAGCCCTTTTGTGGATTGTCCAACCCAGAGAAAGCTGGCGCGAAGCTCTGCTTTTAAATCTAGAATGCGAACCTGACTGCAAGGTAGCTCTTCTTACACACTGTCTCTTGTTGATTGATCGTTCGACAACTCAAATAAACTGCAGCGAACTCTTTCTTTGAAATCTTCATCGTCTTGTTTAAAAGGTAACTCTTATGCAGCCTGGCGTGAATTGTCCAATTAAGAGAAAACTGGCGCGAAGCTCTGCTTTCAAATCTTGATTGTGGACCTAAGGTTTGTTCACTCCTAACTCAGTCTGATTATGTTTAAAAACGCAAGCACGAGGAAATCTGCAGATGCTGGAAATTTAAGCAACACACACAAAAAATACTGGTGAATGCAGCCAGCCAGGCAGCATCTATTGGAGGAGGTACAGTCGACGTTTCAGGCCGAGACCCTTCGTCAGGATTAACTGAAAGAAAAGGTAGTAAGAGATTTGAAAGTGGGAGGGGGAGGGAGAGATCTGAAGTGATAGGAGAAAACAGGAGGGGGAGGGATGGAGCTAAGATCTGGAAATTTGATTGGCAAAAGGGTTACGAAGCTGCAGAAGGGAGAGGATCATGGGACGGGAGGCCGAGGGAGAAAGAAAGGGTTGGGGGGGGGGCGCGGGGAGGAAGCCCAGAGGATGGGCAAGGAGATGAAGGGCTAGAAAAGGGGGAATCCGATAGGAGAAGACAAAAGGCCATGGAAGGAAGGGAAGGGGAAAGGGGCATCAGAGGGAGGTGATGGGCAGGTAAGGAGATAAGATGAGAGAGGGAAATGGGAATGGGAAATGGTGAAGGGGAGGGGGGACAATTAACAGAATTTTGAGAAATCAATGTTCATGCCATCAGGTTGGAGACTACCCAGATGGAAGATAAGGTGTTTCTCCTCCAACCTGAGTGTGGCCTCATGGTGGGAGTAGAGGAAGCCATGGTCTGCCATGTCAGAATGCAAATGTCTGATTTAATGTTGCCTGTGGGAATTAGGCCCCCAAAGCGGAAATCGACGGGGGTGGGGGAGGGGGTTGAGGTGTGGATTGGAAATAAAACATAGCAGAGAACAAGGAAACCGCCAGAGGCATCAAATAACCTGATGCACATCCCAGACATCCCACCCTGCAAAAACTCATTTCAGGGAGGTAGCACCACCAATTTGCGGGAGACTTCCGGGAGAGGTGGGATGTCTGCAATAGAGTAGCTCCTTAGCAGCTGGCCAGCTAGTTTAAATAATGTTAGCTATGCTAATGAACGAATGACACCTGTTAAACTCACCTCAACATGTCTTTTACAGTCTTAACCCAACATGGGCAATAGAAAAGTCACTGTTGCAAACAGTGCAGCGAGCAACACTGTCATTATTTTTGACCCCTGTTAGGCAGGGGTACACTTTAGTGTAGTCTGGGGTGACGTAAGTTTTATTTTTTTTTTGGAGCACTCTGCAATGGCACACTCTCTCTCTCTCCCACTCGCTTTGCACATTTTAGGACGTACAACTTCATGTCTTATCATTAGCCTTATCCCAAACATGAACTAAAAATAAAGTTTATGGACATCAAAGGTACATGATACCTATGACTAGCTGTATATTGCATGAAAGAAGCTGCTTGTACTTCCAGTTTAAATATACACACGGACTTGACCTCCATTGGAGTCTGTGGCAGAGCATTCCACAGATTTGCTACTCTCTGGCTAAAAAAAAAATCCTCCTTACTTCTGTTCTCAATTTTGAGGCAATGTCTTCTATTTCTGAGTACCCTGACCATAGGAAACACCCTCTCCACATCCACTCCCTCTAGCCCTTTGAACATTCGGTAGATTTCAGTGAGATCCTCCCGCATTTTTCCAAATTCCAGTGAGTACAGTCCCAAAGCTGCCAAACGCTCCTCATATGTTAACATCTTCAATACTGAAATCATCGTCGTGAATCTCCTCTGGACTCTCCCCAGTGACAACACATCATTTCTGAGATATGGTGCCCGAAACTGTTGACAATACTCCAAGTGCGGCCTGATTAGTGTCTTAAAAAACCTCAGCATTATCTCCTTGTATATTCATTCTATTCCCCTTGAAATAGATGCCAACATTGTATTTGCTGCCTTTACCACAGGTTCAACTTGTAAATTAACCTTCTTGGGAGTCTTACATGAGGACCTCTAAGTCCCTCTGTATCTCTGATGTTTGAACCTTCTCCCCATTTAGATACTAGTCTGAACTATTGTTCCTTTTGCCATAATGCATTATCATACATTTCCCAACGCTATATTCCATCTGCCACTCAGTTACATATCTCCTGCAGTCTAGGAGTGACTACCTCCCTGTAGCTCCTATCCAACACTTCCTCATTCTCCCTTGTGAGTCGAAGGTCATCGAGCCGCAGCTCCAGTTCCTCTTAATACATTTTCTGAGGAGCTGCAGCTCAGTGCACCTGGTGCAGGTGTGGTTATCTGGGAGACTTGAGGATTCCAGACTTCGCACATCACACACACACACAGTACAAAACACTGCCCCCAGAGCCATTCTCACTACACTACTATGTCTGAATAGATGAAGAATGAACAAGTAAGAACAGAAGGAGAAAAACTTACCGGAAACTTTACCTTGCCCGAGCCCGAGGAGCCAAAGCCGCCCTGAAACTGGCACTCTCTGAATGGCCGCTGAGTTTGCACTTGTTTTACTTATATCACCCTGGCTAATGAATTCCTCTTGCTGATTGGTCGCTGTCCAACTCAGAGAAACTGCTGCGAAGCTCTGCTTTAGAAACCCTGATCGCCCACCCTTCATCAGTACTGGAAAGAAAGGGGGAAGAAAGCAGAACAAGAAAGTGGGGGAGGGGAAGGAGTACAAACTGGCAGGTGATGGGTGAAACCAGGTGAGAAAGAAGGTGGGTGTGTGGAGGGGGGTGGTGAGGGAGGAAGTAAAAAGCTGGGGGTGATGGCTGGAAGATGTAATGACCGTCCAACCTGATGGCACGAACATCCATTCTCTAACTTCAGGTAATTTTCCCCCTCTCCCTCTTTTCCCCTTTCACCCCTTCTCTCGTGTCTGACACCTCCCTCTCCTGCCCTATCTCCTTCCATAGTCCATTGTCCTCTCCTATCTGATTCCTCTTCTTCTACTTCTTTCTCCTATCACCTCTCAGTTTCTTACTTCATCGACCTCACTCACCCATCTACCTTTCCCCTCACCTAGTTTCACCTATCACCTGCCAGCTTGTACTCCTTCCCCTGACCACCCACCTTATTCTGGCTTCTTCCACCTTCCTCTCCAGTCCTGAAGAAGGGTCTCAGTCTGACCTGCTGAGTTCCTCCAGCTCTTTGGGTGTGTTACTGAAACAAGGGAGGCTTGAAGGAAGGGTGGTGGAAATAGTGAAAGAAAAAAGACATTCAAGAATACCTTCTCAGTGGTGTTTAAGAATGAATAATACTTTAAAGACCTGGTGAAGTGGTGGATTTCCTTGGACCTGCTGCTAATACGGTCTTTGGACTCAGTTCATTGAACTACCTGGCATCCTTGACCTTCATTGAAAATGTGTGTCTGTGTTTCTATTCTGAATGTTCATCCAGACATATCTGCAGAGGACAGAACAGAGAAAATACCTTTGACCAGAGCAGTGTGCCATGTCTGTGTGCATCCACGTATACTGTTCTAATTCGAGGTAATGGAACTTGTTCCATTGTCGAATGGACGTTATTGGATGTTGCATCCGAGACTGATTACCATTATCATTGCTCTCGGACTAGGAGAACAATATACATTTTAGACATAGTAGATTAATATAGCAAAAATAGCTTTATTGTAACCATCATCTGTATGATGAACATTTGTTCCTGGTAACAATTTTCTCAAATTTGACTGAGATTGTTTTGGTGTAAGGGACCTAGATGGGGTTGAATTCATTAAATGTGTCCAGAAAGAGTTTTAAAAGTAGTCTGGAGAAATTCCTACCAGGGGCAGGATTGTCCTTGACCTTACTTCAGTTAAGTTTCCATAAAGGAACCTTTTGTGAATAGTGATCCCAAATGAATAAACTTTAGTCATGGAAATGGGGAAGGATGAATTAGAGTTAAATCAGTAGAGGGCTGATTTCAGTAGTATGAGACAGAACCTGGTAAAGGTCAACTGGAAGCAGCTGCTGAGGGGGAAACAACATCTGATATCAGGAAGCAGTCTTGATGAGTGGATGAAAGACAGAAAAACATTGTGATCAAATTGTTATTATGAGTTTTGAGGTTTATAGAAGAACTACGAGAGCTATTAAGAAAAAAAATTATGAGTGAAAAGGCGGGGGGATGGGCATTAAATGGCCTTTGAGCAATAGATCAAAGAAATTCCCAAAACCTTTCATAGATGTTTTAAAAGCAAGAGTAGACAGGAAACAAGTAGGCCTCCTTGCGTGACAGTGGATTTGAACTGTTTTCGTTTTGTATCTCCACAACATCTTTGAGCTTGGTGATTTGCAGAGTTCTATTTCTTGCTGCTACCTTTGTTGCACTTGCCTCATGGATTGGGATTAAAGGTAAATCCACAAATCGTAAACCCTATCACTTCATTATGTCTAGGATGTTTAGAAATAATATCTGCCTTTACATTGTGAAAGCTGTTTGGCCACTAGCATTTGTGTGTGTGTGCGCCCCACAACCCATAGCCATCTACATATAAACTTACTGTATTTTATGACACTATTGATCAGGAAGAAATCAATCCGAGTGCTCACAATACTCTTTCTATTTTAAGTGTGAGAACTTGGTAAGAGTGGCAATATAATGAAAAGGAGACAGCACTACTCACATCCAATTGTTGCATAGTTTCTGTTAATGAGGTTGTAATTCAAATTATGTGTTTGATACAAATTAAGTTTAAAGATTGAAAATAATATATAAATGGGAACAATAAATTTATGGACGAGCAGCCTGTGTGAACTAATAGAATTGAAGTAGAAATCAGTCTTTGATCTCACTGGCTCATGAGTTATTCAGGTGGAGTTTTGTGTTGAAGGCACGAGGGAGGAGAAATCTAGAGTGTCTGCTTCAGGGTTTGGTCACAGCTCAAAAAGAGCCACAAGGTCACTGATTGACATAAGTACTGCTACCTCATAGTTCCAGAAACCCAGGTTCAGTCCTGACCTTTTGGTGTTTCCTGAGTTCTGATTGTAAATCTCCCTGGAACTGCATAGGTTTCCCCTCAGGAACTCTGGTTTCCTCCCATATCCCCACGGTAGAAGGCCCAGTGTGAGGAGACATGCACATCAATGGATCTTGCTTCAACAGGGAATGAGTGAGGCCTCTGTTGGTCAAGATCGACCACAGATGTTGCAGTCTAGCTATCTAGATATGCAAGCCTGGGCAATGTGATATGGAGAGCAAGCTGCTGCCAATGTAGCAACTCTCTCTCTCCATGTATCTGATGAACCCAAGGAATGGCAGAGACCGATACAGTTTGGTATCAACAGTATTGTAGAAGTTGCCAGTCAGCGTTGGACTCAACATGGGATCACCTTAGGAACTCCAGCTCTGGATTTTTCCCTCAGGGTTTACTCCCAAAGCATTCCCCGTGAGTGGGTATAGCTGCAAGGCAGCAGAGGCTTGAGATCAGAATTTTCCTTCTCCTAGATGAGCTGCCAACCATGGCTGACGAGCTGCTTCTGCCCGAATGCCTCAACAGTAATTGTGGCCACAGGCAAACAGCCTCCAAGTGTGATAGCAAGGAAACCAACCCTATTTCAAGCAAGAGAGATAAAAGTCTGTCAGAAGAAAGGAAATGAATTCAACTGCGGTTTCAACAAGCTTCTATGGTTACGAGTGACAAGTGATCTTCTTTTGCAAGATCGTAAATCAGGAGACTGAGAAACAGTACAGAGTAGACGCATCCTGTTTGTACAACCCTTCACCGGATATGCTCAGAATCATGGGTGCTAGTAGAAGCACTCGGCAAACATACTGAAAGGTTGAGCAAGTACAGAAGAAGAGACATTGGAGATAAATAAAGATTATATATATATATAGATATATACTAAATAGGCAGTATATTATGCAAGTGCTTAAGTAGTGAGAGTCATAAAAGTATTAATGTATAACAGGTGAATGGTCCTTTGACCGATGCATTATTTGCCATTAGAAAGTCGATAGAATGATTATGTCTTTGAGTACACGCAAAACATCCTGATTGCAGTAAAGTTCCAATGATCCCTATCTAATTCAGAAATCCCAATGGTTTGGCTATTAGCTCACCAGGTGAAGGTTACTGATTTTCCCATCCACCCACCAGGGCTCCAGTGTCAGAACTCCCTTTCCATTCAGAGGGGTTCCAATTCCTGTGCTGTCACCCATTCATGGGCTCCAGTTCCCATGCTCCCCATCCATTGACCTGAGCCCATTTCAATGCCCCCTTTCACACTCTAGGGCTCCAGTTCCTGTATTCACTTTAAGATCACCTGGTTCTGCTTTTACATACATGCTTTAAACGGACCGAATTTACTAGAAAAAATACTATAATATCATGTGACTCATGACTGCACTGCCATATCCAGCTCGAAGCACATCATCAAGATTGTTGATGACATAACAGTGGTTGGCCTCGTCAGCAACAATGATGAGTTCGCAGTAGATAGGAGTAGAAAGGCTTTTCAAATGGTGTGAGAACAACACCTGAGTCTTAATATGGACAAGACGAAGAGACGATTGTGGATTTCAAGAAGGCGCAGGTTGACCACTCTCCATTAGATATCAATGGCTCTGCCATGGAAAGTGTGAAGAGCACAGAGTTCGTTGGCATGCACATTGACTGATCCAATCTGGGCACAAAACACCACCACATTAGGTGGGAGGGTGAACAGTCTTGGTCCATGTAGGTATCAAATGACATGGGTAGGATGAGTGACAAGGTTCTACACAGGGAGTTCAGGGAATTAGGTGCTAAGTTAAAGGGCAGAACTCTAGGGTTGTGATCTCAGGATTGCTACCCGTGCCACGTGCTCATGAGGCCAAATCTGGAAGATTATACAGTTTAATACGTGGCTAAGGGGTTAGTGTAGGAGGGAGGGTATAAGATTTTTGGATCATTCGGCTCTCTTTCAGGGTCGGTTTGCACCTGAACTGGAGAGGGGCTATTTTCCTAGCGGGAAGGTTTGCTGCATGGTTGGGTTTAAACTAGCATTGCAGGGAGATGGGAACCAGAGTGCCAGAACAGTTAGTGGAGAGGTTGTGGAGGCAGATGTTGGTAGGACCTGAAACAAAGTTAGGAATCACAAGGTTGCGAAGGGTATGTCTAGTGTCCTGAGCTACATATATTTTAATGCAAGCGGTATTGTAGGAAAGGCAGATAATGGTGCTGAAGTGAGGCAGTGGATGTGGTATATTTGGATTTTCAAAAGGCTTTTGACAAGGTCCCACACAGGAGATTAGTGTGCAAACTTAAAGCACACGGTATTGGGGGTAAGGTATTGATGTGGATAGAGAATTGGTTAGCAGACAGGAAGCAAAGAGTGGGAATAAACGGGACCTTTTCAGAATGGCAGGCAGTGACTAGTGGGGTACTGCAAGGCTCAGTGCTGGAACCCCAGTTGTTTACAATATATATTAATGACTTGAATGAGAGAATTAAATGCAGCATCTCCACGTTTGCGGATGACACGAAGCTGGGCGGCAGTGTTAGCTGTGAGGAAGGAGGATGCTAAAAGGATGCAGGGTGACTTGGATAGGTTGGGTGAGTGGGCAAATTCATGACAGATGCAATTTAATGTGGATAAATGTGAAGTTATCCACTTTGGTTGCAAAAATAGGAAAACAGATTATTATCTGAATGGTGGCCGATTAGGAAAAGGGGAGGTGCAACGAGACCTGGCTGTCATTATACACCAGTCATTGAAAGTGGGCATGCAGGTACAGCAGGCAGTGAAAAAGGCCAATGGTATGCTGGCATTTATAGCGAGAGGATTCGAGTACAGGAACAGGGAGGTACTACTGCAGTTGTACAAGGTCTTGGTGAGACCACACCTGGAGTATTGTGTGCAGTTTTGGTCCCCTAATCTGAGGAAAGACATCCTTGCCATAGAGGGAGTACAAAGAAGGTTCACCAGATTGATTCCTGGGATGGCAGGACTTTCATATGAAGAAAGACTGGATGAACTAGGCTTGTACTCGTTGGAATTTAGAAGATTGAGGGGGGATCTGATTGAAATGTATAAAATCCTAAAGGGATTGGATAGGCTAGATGCAGGAAGATTGTTCCCGATGCTGGGGAAGTCCAGAATGAGGGGTCACAGTTTGAGGATAAGGGGGAAGCCTTTTAGGACTGAGATTAGGAAAAACTTCTTCACATAGAGAGTGGTGAATCTGTGGAATTCTCTGCCACAGGAAACAGTTGAGGTCAGTTCATTGGCTATATTTAAGAGGGAGTTAGATATGGCCCTTGTGGCTACGGGGATCAGGGGGTATGGAGGGAAGGCTGGTGCAGGGTTCTGAGTTGGATGATCAGCCATGATCATAATAAATGGCAGTGCAGGCTCGAAGGGCTGAATGGCCTACTCCTGCACCTATTTTCTATGTTTCTATGTTTCTATGTTTACAGACAGAGGCAATGTGTAGTGAGGAGAGGCTGCTGACCGAGCAAAATTGCAGTAAACCGGATGAGTTGCCACAAAAAAGGTGGACAGAATCGAAATGGTTGAATACAGGACTGAAGGTGTTGTATTTGAATGCATACAGTATACGGAATAAGGTAGATGGACTTGCTGCACTGTTACAAATTGGCAGGTATGATGTTGAAAGCATCACTGAATCATGGCTTCAAGATTATAGCTGGGAGCAAGGATACACATTGCTTTCAAAGGACAAGCAGGAAGGCAGAGGGGGTGGCTTTGATCTGTTGGTTTAAAAAAAAATGAAATCAAATCATTAGACAGAGGTGACAGAGGATCAGAAGGTGTTGATTCATTGTGGATAGAGCTAAGGAACTGCTAGGGTAAAAAGTCCCTGATGGGAGTTGTATCTTCTTCTTCATGTGCCTTGTGCATTACACGCTTGGGCGATCATTGCTCTCCACATCGAACGATCCCATGCGGTGTGAATGATACCTCGCACACTTAGATCTGTTAGTTCTTTCACAGCGTACATATATTTTCTTCTTTGCCTTCCTCTTCCGCATTTTTCCAGGCATATGGCCTTGTAATGTAAGGCATTCTATTTCTCCCTTTTTGATGACATGGCCCAGGGATTTAAGTTTCCTCTCATTTAATGTTCTCATTAAACATCTTTTTGTATGGACGCGTTGGAGTACTGTCTCATTAGTTACCCTATCTCTACATGATATTTTCCGCATTCTTCTAAGAAACCACATTTCTGTTGCTTCTAAGTTTCTTTGGAGTTCTGGTGTTATAGTCCATGTTTCGAAAGCATACAGCAAGATTGACCAGAAGTAACATTTTAGTAGCCTAAGCCTTGTTGTCATAGAAATGTGTCTGTTGGTAAAAATGGGTTTCATTTTTTGGAAGTTGGTTTTGGCAATGGCAATTCTTCTTTTTATTTCTACTTTACTTCTAGCGTCTTGTGATATAAAGCTACCGAGGTAATTAAAGCTGGTCTTTTGTTCAATCTCTTGGTTACCGATGTACAATTGGCAGTTGGGAGTATCCTGATGTTTTGATATTACCATACATTTGTTGTTTTTACAGTTGATGGTTAGACCAATATCTGCACTTGTTTGTACTACTTTGTCTAGGAGGATTTGTAGGTCTTCTGCCGCACTTGTTATTGGGGTGGTATTGTCTGCATATCGTATATTGTTGATGTTAACACCTCCAATTTTTATCCCATCTAGGCCTTCTATTTCTCTGAGAATCATTTCACTATAGATATTAAATAATTCCGGTGAGGCAACACATCCCTGTCTGACTCCTCTTTGAATTTTAGTCCAACTGCTTATATTAGCATCAAGTTTTACTGCCGCTGTTTGGTTCCAATATAAATTTTGAAGCAGTTGTTGGTCCCTTCCGTCAGTGTTTAGTTCAGCGAGAATTTGAAATAATTTTTCATGTTGCACTTTGTCCAATGCTTTAGTGAAATCAATAAAACATAAAAAGACATCATCTTGATATTCAATTGCCCTTTCTGAAAGCATTTGTAGTATGAAAATTGCATTCCTAGTTCCTCTATCCTCAATAAACCCATATTGTAGTTGAGAAATTTCTGGACTTAACTTGTTTTTAATTCGACTGAGAACAACTCTCAACAAAATCTTTATTATGTGACTCATAAGACTGATTGTTCTGTAACTTTCACAATCAATATGCAGGTAGATTGTGAAAATCAGGTTGCTGCTGGATCCAAGAGGGCGAATTTCTAGCATGCCTTTTAGAGCAGCTCGTGTGTCACGTGACCGGCAACAATGAATATAGAATTGAGTCAGGTTTTATAAACAAATAAACATTTATGAAACTCTGCTCAATATTAGTAAAAAGATAAACAAACGAAAACCTTAACCGGAAGTAAACTGCTATGTGGTCATTTAACAAACTGCCAAACTCAGTACTAGTTCTTAAAGTGGTAAATGCGAACACAGTATTAAAGTGGTAAATTAGAACACAGTTCTTAGAATGGTAAATTTGAAAGTCCAAGAGATTTATGCAGTCAATGAGGAGAGACTTTCCTGAAGTAAAGAATTCCTCGAAGACGTGTAGTTACTGCTGATCACAGCCAGAACCTGCCTTGTCGGACGGAAAAAAAACGGCTTAAAAGGAACTGACCTTTTTTCTCTGTAGACTAGATACTGCACAACCTTTTCTGCTGCTTTTAGCAGAGGTTATCTCATGCCGATCACTCTTACTTGAACGAATTCAATAATGGCCGATGCGCACCAAAACCGCTGAACGACTCCTTCAGGTTCCCGTCTTCACTCTCCAATACTACTGAAAAGATACATCAACAAATCTGGCAGCTATTGGTGAAACTGCCGGCCCAACACCTCTGTACCTTGCAATAGAAAGTAAAACTCCGTTTTAAAACTATACTGCGTCATGAGACTAATACGCAGCGTAGCGGAGTATCTGACTGACAATCTAACTGAAAACTAACTGCGTCACCAGGGGTCTACCCTTATATAACTGGTGAGAACAGGTTATCACATGACCTCACATCGGCAGGAAAGTTACATCATGTGACCTCCGCAAGACCTTTACATCATCCTCACATGACAGTCAAGAGATATCCATGAAGTATGTAACTTGTGGCTGAGCCTGCTAGAGGATCAGCTATTCTGGATTGGGTGTTGTGCAATGAACCAGAATTCATTAAAGAGCTTTAAGTTCAAAGAACACTTAGGGGAAATTGATCATAATACAGACATCCCACCCTGCAAAAACTCATTTCAGGGAGGTAGCACCATCGATTTGCGGGAGACTCCCGGAACTTCCGGGAGAGGTGGGATATCTGCAATAGAGTAGTTCCTTAGCAGCTAGTCAGCTAGTTTAAATAACGTTAGCTATGCTAATACACAAATGACACCTGTTAAACTTACCTCAACACGTCTTTTACAGTCTTAAACCACAATGGGCAATAGAAAAGTCACTGTTGCAAACAGCGCAGCGAGCAACACTGTCATTATTTTGACCCCTATTAGGCAGGGATACACTTTAGTGTAGTCTGGGGTGACGTACGTTTTATATTTTCTTTTTTTGGAACATTTAACCATGGCGCGCACTCTCATTCTCTCCCTCATGGTCTCTCTCTCTCTCTCTCTCTTGTGGTCTCTCTCGCTCTCTCTCTCATGGTCTCTCTTGCTCTCTTTCTCATGGTCTCTCTCGCTCTCTTTCTTGTGGGCTCTCTCGCGGTCTCTCTCACTCTCTCTCGTGCAGTCGCTCTCGCTCTCTGTCTCTCGCGCTCTCAAAACAAATTGATTTCTGGGACATTGTATATAATTTGTGGGCATCAGTGAGCCACTATTAATATGCAGGAGACTCCCGCAACTTCTGGGAGAGGTGGGATGTCTGATAATATGATGCAATTCACTCTGAAATCTGAGAAGAAGCTAAAGTCAGATGTATCAGTATTACAGTGGAGTAAAGGGGATTACAGAGGCATATGAAAGGAGCTGGCCACAATTGATTGGTAAAGAACACTGGCAGGAATGATGGCAGAGCAGTAATGGCTGGAATTTTCTGGACACAGTTCAGAAGGCACAGGATATGTGCATAACAAAAAGAAAGACGTATTTTGAAGGAATGATGACACAACCATGGCTAATAAGAAAAGTCAAAGCCAAAGAGAGGAAATATAATAGAGCAAAATTTAATGGGAAGTTAGAGGACTGGGAAGCTTCTGAAAACCAACAGAAGGGAACAAAACATGTCATTAAGAAGGACTTTTAAGATGGAATATGAAAGTAAGCTGGTCCATAACATTAAAGAAGATACCTACAGTTTCTTCAGATATGTGAAGTGTAAAAGAGAGGCAAGAGTGGATAACAGACCACTGGAAAATGATGCTGGTGAGGTAAAATGGGGGAAAAGGAAATGATGGATGAACTGGAAATGTATTTTGCATCAGCCTTCATTGCGGAAGACACCATGAGTATGGTGGAATTTCGAGGTGTCAGGGGTTATGAAGTGTGTGAAGTTACCATAAGTAGAGAGAAGGTTATTGGGAAACTGAAAGATCTGAGAGTAGATAAGCTGTGAACATCCTAGGTTTCTAAAAGAGGTGGCTTAAGACATTGTGGAGACATGAGCAATGATCATTCAAGAATCACTAGATTCACAATGGTTCTAGAAGACTGGAAAATTGCAAATGTCAATCCACTGTTCAAGAAAGGAGAGAGGCAGAAGAAAGGAAATTATAGGCCAGTTAGTCTGAGCTCAGTGGTTGGGAAAATGTTAGGGTTGATTATTCAGGATACTCGGGGTATTGGAGTCATATGATAAAATAAGCCAGAGTTTCCTCAAGGGAAAATCTTTCCTGACAAATCTGTTGGAATTCTTTGAAGAAGTGACAAGCAGGATAGACAAAGGAGAATTGGTTGATGTTGTGTACTTGGATTTTCAAAAGGCCTCTGACAAGGCACCACATATGAGGCTGATTAACAAGCTACAAGTCCATGGTATTGCAGGAAAGATTCTAGCATGGATGGAGCAGTGGGTGATTGGCGGGAGGCAAAGAGTGGGAATAAAGAGAGCTTTTTCTGGCTCTCTGTCTGTGGCTAGTGGTGTTCCACAGGGGTCTGTGTTGGGACCGTTTCTTACATTATATGTCACTGATTTGGATTTTGGAATTGATAACTTCGTTGCAAAATTTGCTGATGATATGAAGATATGTGATGGAGCAGGTTGTTCTGAGGAAGTAGAGAGGCTACAGAAGGACTTGGACACACTAGGAAAATGGGCAAAGAAATGGCAGGCGGAATAGAGTCAGGAAGTGTATGGTCATGTTCTTTTGTAGAACAAGTTGTGACTGTTTACTGACATAGAACATAGAAATCTACAGCACATTACAGGCCCTCCTGCCCACAATGTTTTGCCGACAATGTAACCTACTCTAGAAACTGCCTAGAATTTCCCTAGAGCATAGCCTGCTATGTTTTTTAAGCTCCATGGACTTATCTAAAAGTCTCTTAAAACATAGGAACATAGAAACATAGAAAATAGGTGCAGGAGTAGGCTATTCGGCCCTTCGAGCCTGCATCACCATTCAGTATGATCATGGCTGATCATCCAACTCAGAACCCTATACCTGCCTTCTCTCCATACCCCAGATCCCTTTAGCCACAAGGGCCATATATAACTCCCTCTTAAATATAGCCAATGAACTGGCCTCAACTGTTTCCAGTGGCAAAGAATTCCACAGGTTTACCACTCTCTGTGTGAAGAAGTTTTTCCTCATCTCGGTCCTAAAAGGCTTCCCCTTTATCCTCAAACTGTGACCCCTCGTTTTGGACTTCCCCAACATCGGGGACAATCTTCCTCCATCTAACCTGTCCAAACCCTTTAGGATTTTATACGTTTCAATAAGATCACCCCTCAATCTTTTAAATTCCAACGAGTATAAGCTTAGACGATCCTATCTTTCATCATATGGAAGTCCTGCCATTCCAGGAATCAATCTGGTGTACCTTCTTTGTACTCCCTCTATGACAAGAATGTCTTTCTTCAGAATAGGGGACCAAAACTGCACACAGTGCTCTAGGTGTGGTCTCACTAAGGCCTTGTATAACTGCAGTAGTACCTCCCTGCTCCTGTACTCAAATCCTCTCGCTATAAATGCCAGTATACCATTCGCTTTTTTCACCGCCTGCTGTACCTGCATGCCCACTTTCAATGACTGGTGTATAATGACACCCAGGTCTCGTTGCACCTCCTCTTTTCCTAATCGGCCACCATTCAGATAATAATCTGTTTTCCTGTTTTTGCCACCAAAGTGGATAACTTCACATTTATCCACATTAAATTGCATCTGCCATGAATTTGCCCACTCACGTAACCTATTCAAGTCACTCTGCATCCTGTTAGCATCCTCCTCGCAGCTAACACTGCCGCCCAGCTTTGTGTCATCCACAAACTTGGAGATGCTGCATTTAATTCCCTCGTCTAAGTCATTAATATATATTGTAAACAACTGGGATCCCAGCACTGAGCCTTGCGGTACCCCACTAGTCACTGCCTGCCATTCTGAAAAGGTCCCGTTTATTCCCACTCTTTGCTTCCTGTCTGCTAACCAATTCTCTATCCACATCAATACCTTACCCCCAATACCATGTGCTTTAAGTTTGCACACTAATCTCCTGTGTGGGACCTTGTCAAAAGCCTTTTGAAAATCCAAATATACCAGATCCACTGGTTCTCCCCTATCCACTCTACTAGTTACATCCTCAAAAAATTCTGAGAGAGTCGTCAGACATGATTTTCCTTTCACAAATCCATGCTGACTTTGTTCGATGATTTCATTGCTTTCCAAATGTGCTGTTATCACATCTTTGATAACTGACTCTAGCATTTTCCCCACCACCAATGTTAGGCTAACCGGTCTATAATTCCCCGGTTTCTCTCTCCCTCCTTTTTTTAAAAAGCGGGGTTACATTAGCCACCCTCCAATCCTCAGGAACTAGTCCAGAATCCAAAGAGTTTTGAAAAATTATCATTAACGCATCCACTATTTCTTGGGCTACTTCCTTAAGCACTCTGGGATGCAGACCATCTGGCCCTGGGATTTAACTGCCTTTAATCCCTTCAATTTACCTAACACCACTTCCCTACTAACATGTATTTCCCTCAGTTCCTCCATCTCACTGGACCCTCTGTCCCCTACTATTTCCGGAAGATTATTTATGTCCTCCTTAGTGAAGACAGAACCAAAGTAGTTATTCAATTGGTCTGCCATGTCCTTGTTCCCCATAATCAATTCACCTGTTTCTGTCTGTAAGGGATCTACATTTGTCTTAACCAATCTTTTTCTTTTCACATATCTATAAAAGCTTTTACAGTCAGTTTTTATGTTCCCTGCCAGTATTCTCTCATAATCTCTTTTCCCTTTCCTAATTAAGCCCTTTGTCCTCCTCTGCTGAACTCTGAATTTCTCCCAGTCCCCAGGTGAGCTGCTTTTTCTGGCTAATTTGTATGTTTCTTCTTTGGAATTGATACTATCCCTAATTTCCCTTGTCAACCACGGGTGCACTACCTTCCCTCATTTATTCTTTTGCCAAACTGGGATTTATTGTAGTTCATCCATGCGATCTTTAAATGCTTGCCATTGCATATCCACCATCAACCCTTTAAGTATCATTTGCCAGTGTATCTTAGCTAATTCACGTCTCATACCATCAAAGTTACCCTTCTTTAAGTTCAGAACCTTTGTTTCTGAATTAACTATGTCACTCTCCATCTTAATGAAGAATTCCACCATATTATGGTCACTCTTACCCAAGGGGCCTGTCACGACAAGTTTGCTAATTAACCCTTCCTCATTGCTCAAAACCCAGTCCAGAATAGCCTGCTCTCTAGTCGGTTCCTCGACATGTTGGTTCAAAAAACCATCCCGCATACATTCCAAGAAATCCTCTTCCTCAGCACCCCTACCAATTTGGTTCACCCAATTTATATGTAGATTGAAGTCACCCATTATAACTGCTGTTCCTTTATTGCACGCATTTCTAATTTCCTGTTTAATGCCATCCCCAACCTCACTACTACTGTTAGGTGGCCTGTACACAACCCCCACCAGCTTTTTCTGCCCCTTAGTGTCATGCAGCTCTACCCATATCGATTCCACATCCTCCCGGCTAATGTCCTTCCTTTCTATTGCATTAATCTCCTCTCTAACCAGCAATGCTACACCACCTCCTTTTCTTTCATGTCTAGCCCTCCTGGATATTGAATATCCCTGAATGTTGAGCTCCCATCCTTGATCACCCTGGAGCCATGTCTCTGTGATCCCAACTATATCATATTCATTAATAACAATCTGCACTTTTAATTTATCCACCTTGTTAAAAATGCTCCTTGCATTGACACACAAAGCCTTCAGGCTTGCTTTTACAACACTCTTGGCCCTTATACAATTATGTTGAAAAGTGACCCTTTTTGATGCTTGCCTTGGATTTGTTGGCCTGCCACTTTTACTTTTCACCTTACTACTTTTTGCTTCTACCCTCATTTTACAACCCCCCATCTCTTTGCACTTGGTCCCATCCCCCTGTTGTGAACTAACCTCCTCTCTCCTAGTCTCTTTAATTTGATTCCCACCCCCCCCCAACCATTCTAGTTTAAAGTCTCCTCAGTAGCCCTCACAAATCTCCCCGTCCGGATATTGGTCCCCCTAGGATTCAAGTGTAATCCATCTCTTTTGTACAGGTCACACCTGCGCCAAAAGAGGTCCCAATGATCCAAAAACTTGAATCCCTGCCCCCTGCTCCAATCCCTCAGCCACGCATTTATTCTCTACCTCATTGCATTCCTACTCTCACTGTCGTGTAGCGCAGGCAGTAATCCCGAGATTACTAACTTTGCAGTCCTTTTTCTCAACTGCCTTCCTAACTCCCTATATTCTCCTTTCACGACCTCTTCCCTTTTCCTACCTATGTCATTGGTACCTATATGTACCACGACTTCTGGCTCCTCACCCTCCCACTTCAGGATATCTTGGACGCGATTGGAAATATCCCGGACCCTGGCACCAGGGAGGCAAACTACTATCCGGGTGTCTGGACTGTGTCCACAGAATTGCCGATCTGACCCCCTTACTATCGGGTTCATTGTTACTACTGCCCTCCTCTTCCTTTCCCTACCCTTCTGAGCTACAGGGCCAGACTCTGTGCCGGTGGCACGGCCACTGTTGCTTCCCCCAGGTAAGCTGTCCCCCCAACAGTATTCAAACAGGAGTACCTATTGTCAAGGGGCACAGCCACCGGGGCACTCTTTATTACCTGACTCTTCCTCTTCCCCCTCCTAGCTGTGACCCACTTGTCTGCCTCCTGTGGCCCCGGCGTGACCACCTGCCTGTAACTCCTCTCTATCAACTCCTCGCTCTCCCTGACCAGACGAAGGTCATCAAGCTGCAGCTCTAGTTCCCTAATGCAGTCCCTTACGAGCTGTATCTCGGTGCACCTGGTGCAGATGTGGACGTCCAGGAGGCTTGGAGACACCAGGACCTCCCACATCCGGCACTGAGAACAACAAACTGCCCTCACACTCATACTGCCCCTCTCCTCAAATAACAACAAAAAATGAATACCAAACCTTCCTCACCTCGCCCGTTTCCGCCTAAGCCTGTTGAGCCGAAGCCCTTAAGCCTTCACTCTGCTCCCGGCTCACTCCGCTGCCCGCTATATAAGGCTCTGTTCCTTTTAAATCTTCCGCGCTTCACTGCCCGACGTCACACGATTGTGCAGTCCCGCCTCTCTGAATGCCGATGGAAAAAAAACGAAAAATTCAAAAATGGCTTCCTCCACACTCCCACTCCGATTCTCAGACTTCCTTCTCCGAATTAAACCTGAAGCAGGATTTCTGTCCTTTTAAATCTTCCGCATTTCACTGCCCGACGTCACACGCCTGCGCAGTCCCGCCTCTCTGAATGCCGATGGAAAAAAACCCGAAGAATTCAAAAATGGCTTCGTCCACATTCCCGCTCCAATTCTCAGACTTCCTTCTCCAAAGAGACACTATTGTATCAGTTTCCACCACCGCCGAATACAATAGTAGTGGATTCCATGGCAGTGCATTCCACGGACCCACCACTCTCTGTGTGAAAAACTTACCCATGACATCCCCTCGCTACCTAATTCCAAGCACCTTAAAACTATGCCCCCTCGTGTTAACTATTTCAGCCCTGGGAAAAAGTCTCTGACTATCCACGCAACCAATGGCTTTCATCATCTATCAGGTCACCTCTGATCCTTCGTCACTTCAAGGAGAAAAGGCCAAGCTCACTCAACCTATTCTCATAAGGCATGCTCTCCAACCCAGGCAACATCCTTGTAAATCTCCTCTACACCTTATCTATCGTATCCACATCCTTCCTGTAGTGAGGTAACCAGAGCTGAACACAGTACTTCAAGTGGGGTCTTACTATGGTCTTATATAGCTGTAACATTACCTCAGGGCTCTTGAACCCAATCCCACGGTTGATGAAAGCCAACACACCATACGCCTTCTTAACAACACTGTCAACCTGTGCAGCAGCTTTGAGTTTCCTATGGACATGGATGCCAAGATCTCGCTGATCCTCCACACTGTCTAGAGTCTTAGCATTAATATTATATTCTGTCTTCAAATTTGACCAACCAAAATGAACTACTTCACACTCGCTTGGGTAGAAGTCCATTTGCTACTTCTCAGCCCAGTTCTACATCCTATTGATGTGCCACTGTAACCTCTGACTCCCCTTCCGAATATCCACAACGCTCTCAAATGGAGAGAAGATACAAAAAAAAGACAGGTGTAAAGGGACTTGGGAATCCTTGAGCAGGAATCCCTAAAGGTTACTTTGCAGGGTGAGTCTGTGGTGAGGAAGGCAAATGTGATGTTTGGATTTATTTCAAGGACTAGAATATAAAATCACGGATGTAATGTTGAGACTTTATACAGAACTGGTGAGGTCTCACTTGGAGTATTATGAGCAGTGTTGGGCCCCTTATCTAAGAAAGGATGTGCTGAAACTGGGGAGTGTTCAAAGGAGGTTCACAGAAATGATTCCAGGAATGAATGGCTTGGCGTATGAAGAGCTTTTGATTGTGCTGGGCTCATAATTGCAGGAATTCAGATGAATGAGGGGTAACCTCATTGAAACCTATCAAATGGTGAAATGTCTTAACAGAGTGGATGTGGAGAGGATGTTTCCTATGGTGGGAGAGTGTAGGACCAGAGGGCACAGCCTCAGAATAGAGGGCCATTCTTTTTAGAACGGAGACGAGGATGAATTACTTTAGGCGGAGACTGGAGAATCTATGAAAGTCTTTGGCATAGGCAGCTGTGGAGGCCAAGTCTAGATGTAAATTTAAGGCAGAGGTTGCTTTCCTGATTGCTCAGGACATGAAGGAATACAGGGAGAAGGCAGGAGACTGGGGCTGAGTGGAACATTGGATCAGCCGTGATGAAATGTCAGAGCAGACTCGATGGGCCAAATGGCCTCATTCTGCTCCTATATCTTATGGTGCTGTGGTTCCATCTGCCAGCATCTGACCTGTCTCCCTCTCTTCTCACTACTATCCTTGGGTGTGAGGTGCCGGAGTCTTGACCCCCTGCACTTGCCTCAGCGATGAACTGTCCGGTGGCTGTGGTCTCACTTTCAGGGCTGTGGTTAATTTGCCACATGTTATTTGTTTACTCTTTATATTGTTTGCACGATTTGTTTTTTTTCACACATTGGATGTTTGATGTTCCCTGCTGTGGGCTTTTTCATGGATTCTATTACGTTTTTGTTTTGTGGCAGCGTACACGAAGATAAATCTCCAGGCTATATATGTTATACATAATTTGATAATAAATATACCTGGAACTTAAGGATTTTGAACAATACTGACTGGGTGGGGAATTCCAAAATCTCACTCCTGTACTGGTGTGAGTGAGCTCCTGAATCTTTTTCAATGTTCTGACATTCAGTCCATTTCTAGCTTGTGTCATGTCCGTGATGCTGGTGTCATCTTCAGTGTGGCCGTCACACTATCAGTGCATGAGTATGTCACTCAGGATGATGAATGGCTTGGAGGGGATCTGGAAGTAGGAGTGTGTCCATGTACTTGTGGTCCCTGGTGGTAGAGGTTGCAGATTTGCAGATTGCTAGTGGGGTAAGAATAGCCACAGCCAATTATTACGTCATACACATTGCACCAAGAATCATTGGTGGGAGCCGCAAATGTTTCCAATGGTGGATGGGTATCAATGAAACTAACTGCTTTGTGCTGTATTGATTGTCACTGAACTGGACAAATGAACACTGTTCCACCATATTCACAATTTGTGCTTTGTAGGTAAACTCATTTCAGAATTCTCAGCCTTTGCCCTGATCTTGCAGCAACAGTATTTGTGTGGCTGCTGCATTTAAACATTTTAAGCTGTCATTGCTGGTGACGAACAAAAGCTGAAAAAACTATCACCAGTTCCCCAAAAATTGACATTCCAGTGCTCTTAGACTCTCTTTGTGGAGATGGTTTTTGCCTGATTCTTGTCTTGTGCAAATATGATTTACCACATCACTCTGTATTTGTGTATACAGACATGAGCTGCATGATGTTCTGAGGATTTACAAATATAAGTGAACATGCTGATTTCTTCTGATGTCTGATACCACTCTGACAAACTCCTGAGACAATGTCCGAAGGTAGGAATGATTGACTTTGAGCAATTACATTCATCTATCTTTGTGTGACCTATGACCCCAAGCAGTGGAGAGATACTTTACCCTGGATTCTTCTGGACTTCAGTTTTGCAAGGGCCTCATCAAAGGTGCGTTGATGTCAAGAGCAGGCCTCTGGCATTCATCTCTCTTGTCAATGTCGAGATCTGAAGGCCATGATGAGATCTGAAAGCAAATGATTCTGATAAAAACCTAAACTGGGCCTTTGTGAGCAGGTTACATGAGTGTAAGTTGAAGGCACGTGTTCCATTTTGATAAAATTCATGCTACAGTTTGAGAGGGAGGAGATAAAATCAGACCTTTCAGTATTAGAGTGAATGGAATTACAGAAGCATGAGAGAGGAGATGGCTAAAGTTGATTAGAAGGGGACACAAGCAGGGATGATGACAGAACAGCAATGGCTGGAGTTTCTGGGAGCAATTCGGAAGGTGCAGGATAGGTGTATCCAGAAGATGAAGAAGTATTCTAAAGGGAGGATGGGGCAACTGTGGCTGACAATGGAAGTCAGGCGTGGTATAAAAAGAAAAGGGTGCATATAATGTAGCAAAGTTTAGATGGAAGTTAGTAGATTGAGAAGCTTTTAAAAATCAACAGAGGCAATTAAACAAAGCCATAAGGAGAGAAAAGATGGAAAAGGAAGGTAAGCTAGCCACTAGTATAAAAGAAGATATTAAAAGGTTTTTTTTTGAGATACATAAAAAGTAAAAGAGATGTGAAAGTAGATATCTAAGCACTCAAAAATTATGCTGGAGACGTAGTAATGGGAGACCAACTAAATAAGTATTTTGTGTCAGCCTTCTAGCAGTATGCCAGAAATTCTAGAGTGTTAGGAGGCAGAAGTGAGTGTAGTTGCTATTACTAAGGAGAAGGTGCTTGGGAAGATGAAAAGCCTGACAGAAGGCGAGTCACTGGGACCAGATAGACTATGCCCCAGTGTTCTGAAAGACGTAACAGAAGCAATTGTGCAGGCATTAGTAATGATCTTTCAAGAATGATTCCTGAGGACTGGAGAATTGCAAATGTTCTTCCACTCTTTAAGGAAGGAGGGAGGGAGGCAGAAAAAAGGAAATATGAGCCAGTTTAGCCTGACTTCAGTTGTTGGGAAGTTGTTGGAGTCCATTATTAAGGATGAAGATTTGGGGTAATTGGTGGCACGTGATAAAATAGGCCAAAGACAGCATTCAAAGTTGCTGGTAAACGCAGCAGGCCAGGCAGCATCTCTAGGAAGAGGGACAGTCTACGTTTTAGGCCGAGACCTTTTGTCAGGACTAACTGAAGAAAGAGCTAGTAAGAGATTTAAAAGTGGGAGGGGGAGGGATGGAGCCAAGAGATGGACAGGTGATTGGCAAAAGAGGTATGAGAGGATCATGGGACAGGAGGCCCAGGGAGAAGGAAAAGTGGGGGGGGGGGGGAAGCCCAGAGGATGGGCAAGGGGTATAGTCAGAGGGACAGAGGGAGAAAAAGGAGAGTGAGAGAAAGAATGTGCTTATATAAATATCGGATAGGGTACAAGGGGGAGGTGGGGCATTAGCGGAAGTTAGAGAAGTCAATGTTCATGCCATCAGGTTGGAGGCTAGCCAGACGGAATGTAAGGTGTTGTTCCTCCAACCTGAGTGTGGCTTCATCTTTACAGTAGAGGAGGCCATGGATAGACATGTCAGAATGGGAATGGAATGTGAAATTAAAATGTGCGGCCACTGGGAGAGCCTGCTTTCTCTGGCGGACAGAGCATAAGTGTTCAGTGAAACGATCTCCCAGTCCGCGTTGGGTCTCGCCAATATATAGAAGGCCGCATCAGGAGCACCGGACGCAGTATATCACCCCAGCCGACTCACAGGTGAAGTGTCGCCTCACCTGGAAGGACTGTCTGGGGCCCTGAATGGTGGTAAGGGAGGAAGTGTAAGGGCATGTGTAGAGCTTGTTCCGCTTACAAGGATAAGTGCCAGGAGGGAGATCAGTGGGGAGGGATGGGGGGGAACGAATGGACAAGAGAGTCGCGTAGGGAGTAATCCTTGTGGAAAGCAGGGGGGGGAGGGAAAGATGTGCTTGGTGGTGGGATCCCGTTGGAGGTGGTGGAAGTTACGGGGAATAATATGTTGGACCCGGAGGCTGGTGGGGTGGTAGGTGAGGACCAGGGGAACCCTATTCCTAGTGGGGTGGCGGGAGGATGGAGTGAGAGCAGATGTGCGTGAAATGGGGGAGACACGTTTGAGAGCAGAGTTGATGGTGGAGGAAGGGAAGCCTCTTTCTTTTAAAAAGGAAGACATCTCCCTCGTCCTGGAATGAAAAGCCTCATCCTGAGCGCAGATGCGGCGGAGACGGAGGAATTGCGAGAAGGAGATGTGTGGCATGGCCTTAGAAAGGACGTACATAACTGGACTGAAGCCTGTGTGGAGCGGCAGTGGGCAAAAATTATCCATCATGTCCAGGCGCCATTGGCATATTTTGAGGTCCTGAACTACAGTTTGACCATGTCAATGTGGACCTTGTTGGCCCTCTTCCCACCCCCCACCTGTGGGTCCACACACCTGTTTACCATGGTGAACTGACCACCAGGTGGCTAGAGGTCATCTCTCTAGCATTGATGATGTCTGCAGACGTGGTTCAGCCCCCCATCTGAAATTTCCTCTGACTGCGGTCCCCAATTCATATCAGATCGCCTGGGCTGCGATGGCCCGGAACCTTGGCATTAGGGTGGATCACACTGTGGCAATACAGCTGCAGTCCAACGGCCAATGCGTGTGTTTCACCGTGCCTTAAAGGCTGCTCTGAGGGGTTCCCTGATGGATGCGTGTTGCCATGATTGTCCTCCATGGGTCCTGCTGGGGCTCAGAAGAGCTCCACAAGAGGATCTTCAGTTGTCTACAGCTGAGTTGGTATACAGGTAGCCTCTCATCTGTGCCCCACCCTTCTCAGTAAATTCAATTTCTTTGCGCCTATTCCTACCTCCCATCATGGTGTGCAGCATTCTGGGGTTCCTGTGTTCCTACACCTCCTCCCTCACTACCATCCAGGCCCTAGCCAGTCCTTCTCGGTGAGGCAACACTTCACCTGTGAGTCTGTTGGGGTCATTTACTGTGTTTGGTGTTCCCGGTGTGGCCTCCTGTATACTGGTGGGACCCGACATAGATTGGGAGACTGCTTTGCCAAGAACCTACGCTCATCCACCAGAACAAGTGGGGTCTCCCAGTCGCCACCCATTTTAATTCCACTTCCCATTCCCATTCCAATATGTCTATCCATGGCCTCCTGCACTGTTGTGATGAGGCCAGACTTGCGTTGGAGTAACAACATCTTGTACTCCATTTGGGTAGCCTCCAAGCTGATGGCGGAAACATCGATTTCTCAAACTTCCAGTCATGCCCCCGAGTCTCCTTTTCCCTCTCGCGTCATCTCACCAATCAACTTCCCAACTCTTTACTTTATCCCACCTCCTCCAGGTTTTACCCATCACCTGGTGGTTCTCACTCTCCTCCCCACTTTTTAAATCTACTCCTCAGCTTTTATTCTCCAGTCCTGCTGAAATGTTTTGGCCTGAAACATCAACTGTAATTTTTTCCATAGATGTTGTTTGGTCTGTTGAGTTCTTCCAGCATTTTGTGTGCGTGTGTTGCTACATTCCACCTCATTTGTTTTTGTCCATCATGATGCACACCAACATCTGCTTAGGCCCATTTCGTGCTTTGGAACAGGAAGAAAAGATTTCTGTCATAGATGAGAGGGGAAAGCCTGAATGTGTTTTGTTGGATCGCCTTAAACCGGCCCACCAAGATCTGGAGGATTCAGCCTGTCTTGTTCTTGCCATCACAAATTGACGATAAGCATGGCAACACACCTCTGGGCGAGTCAGAGGCTCCTGCTGTTCCTCCACCTATGGAACATAGGACCCGAGCTGGAACGCTTGCTCAAGCTCTGAACAGGCTCACACTGGCAGTTTGTTAATTCTGGGGCTGGGCCTGTGTAGGGTAAAGTAATTGGTGGAAATGTCCAGAATTCAGAATGATTATCGTTGGGTTGGGGTTCACTTTATTTGTAGAATTCTTTGCCACAGGCAGCTGTGGAGGCCAAAACTTTATGTACATTTCAGGCAGAGTTTGATAGATTTTTAACTGCTCAGGGCATGAAAGGATACAGTGAGCAAACAAGAGATTGGGGCTATTAGTCATGATGAAATAATGGACCAGACTGGACAGGCCAAATGTCCTAACTCAGCTCCTACACATTATGGTTGGACATGAGGAGGCAATTACATAAATGACTTTTACTGTGTTTTGTGTTCAGTTTTTTTTTGGTATTCTTCTTCCACTGTCCATTGATTTCGATGTTGACTGAGGCCTGGGCAGAGTTGTATGGAAGACCAGCAGTTGCTCATGCTGCAGTCTCCCCTCTCCATGCCACCGATGTTGTCCAAGGGAAGGGCACTAGGACCCATACAGCTTGGCACCAGTGTCATCGCAGAGCAATGTGTGGTTAAGTGCCTTGCTCAAGGATACAACATGCTGCCTCAGCTGAGGCTCAAACTAGTGACCTTCAGATCACTAGACCGACGCCTTAACCACTTGGCCAAGCGCCAACACTTTTAAATCGGTAAATTAGTTACTGCAGTTTTTTCTAAACCTAACACTTATGCTGTTTTGTTTGTGAAAGCCTGCAGAACTGCATCAGGAACATTTGTGGTACTGAGGTTCTGCATTGGAGGATTGGATTATGGACTGCGGACTTTTTCAGTCTTATGGCTTTTATATGCTGTGTTTTTGCCCTTTTTTTCGTTAGCATGTTTTGTTAGTTTTTTGTGTGGATGGGGGGGGGTTCAGTACTGATTATCTTGGTGCTTTCTTTTTTGTGTGGGGGCAGGGTGGGCTTGATTGCCTTTTGAACCGCTTCCATGCTTTCCTTTGTTTCGTGGCTATCTGGAGAAGATTTATCTCAGAGTTGAATACTGCATACATACTTTGATAACTTTTGATATTTGATCTGAAAGTAGTTGTGCTGCTACTAGGATTGAAGCTTGGATACACAAAGGACTGTTGTTTCATTTGCGAATGGGACAGCCATGCTAAAGAATCTCATTATAGAAGCAGGATTGCTACTCCATAAGCAGTTGGTTCCAGGGCAGAGAAGTGTGCCACATGAGCCACTTGTTGACCCAACAAGGATATTTTTGCCTCCTCTTCATATGAAACTGGGGCTAATGAAAAATTTTGTGAATGCAATGAACAAGGAATGTGAAAGATTTTGATATTTGAGACATATGTTTCCCAAAATAATGGATGCCAAGATTAAATAAGTTATTTTTGTTGGTCCACAAATCAAACAGGTCATCAATGACAGGTAATTCAAAGAACTTCTTATCGGACTGGAGAAAATCTCACGGAAGGCAATCAAGGATCCTGATTTTTGTCTAGGTAACTGCAAAATACCAAACTATGTGCAGCTGGTTGACAACATGCTTCAAGCAAACAAAACCATAAAGTGCCACATCTCACTAAAGATTCATTTTCTTCATTCCCATTTAGACTTCTTCCCTGCAAATTCTGGCTCCGTCAGTGACAAGCATGGTGAAAGATTTCACCAGGATTTTGATATCATGGAGAAACATTATCAGGGTATCTGGAATCCATCAACACTAGCTGATCATTGTTGGACATTTAAGAGAGAAGCATCAGTCACTGAGTACAAACAAAAATCATCAATAACACACTTTTAGCGCAGTTGAACTATTGCAAGGTGTGAGCACCATTACACAATTAAATGCATTATATTCAATAAAAGTTAATTTCTTGTTTCTTCAAATTCCTATGTGATACAAGGAGGTTGAAACTATATTTGTGTTCAGCTTCAAGCCATCTATCATAAGCAAAAAAAAAATCCTGTCTAGTGTTAGTACCCCACCCTGATCGTAGAAGGAGACAGAACCCTGAGGAAGGTGATAGGCAGCTGGGGGAAGGGGCAGAGTGAAACTGGGGTGGGGGAAGGGAGGGGGAGGGAATTCTGCCTCCTTCTACTACCTATTGTGCTTTCCCATATTCCTTCTTCACCTTTCCTGCCTATCCCCTTCCTGCTTCCCCTCCCCCACCCCTTTATCTTACCCGACTAGTTTTTCACCTGGCACCTACCCACCTTCTCCTTCGCACCCTCCCCCCACCACTTTTATAGGGCCTCTTCCCCTTCCCTCTTCAGTCCTGACGAAGGGTTCCGGCCCGAAACGTTGACTGATCATTCCCACGGATGTTGCCCGACCTGCTGAGTTCCTCCAGTGTGTTGTGGGTGTTGCATGAACAACTGCAGTCCATCTGGTTAAAATATCCTCAATGTGGCTCAAGGAGGAATTCCTGGATTTAGAGTAGATGACAAAATATGTCCATATACTGTCAGTGGCCAACTTATTAGGTACAGGAGTGGAACCCTGTGTAGCCTTTGGTTACTGTAGCCCATTCACTTCCAAGTTCGACATGTGTGTTCAGAGAAGTTCTTTCGCACTCCATTGTTATAATGAGTGGTTATTTGAGTTACTGTCGCCTTCCTGTCTGCTTGAACTAGTCTGGCCATTCCCCTTTGAACTCTCTCATTAACAAGGTTTTCATCAACAGAACTGCTTCTCACTTGATGTTTGTTGTTTTTCATACCATTCTTTGTAAACTCTAGAGACTATTGTGGATGAAAATCCAAGGAGATCAGTTTCTGAGATACTCAAACCACACACAATCTGGCACTAACAATCATTCCATGGCTAAAGATCACATTTCTTGCCATTCTGGTGTTTGGTTTGTACAAGAACTAAACATCTTGACCATGTCTGCATGCTTTTATGCATTGGGTTGCTGCACATGATTGGCTGATTAGATATTTGCATTGATAAGCACCGCTAATAAAGTGGCCACTAAATGTATATAACCAATAGCTTGGAGATTTCTGTGTTTCTTTTGCTGTCAGTTCTCAGTGGTGGGTCTGACATATTTGGGAGGCATTGTCAAGGTAGACTGGGGCGAGTCCATTTTATAGATAGTACATAGCTGGTGGTGAAAGGATTCAATATTTAACTTGGTGGAAAAGTGGTTTTCTGGGTGGTACCAAACTTCCTGAGTGCTGTTACAGTGCTATTGAATTGGACAACTCGAGGTTATTCCATGACACTCCTGATGAAGAAAACCTTTGGAATATGAATTGAGGTATTTGTGCAACAGGCTCAGGGAGAGCTTCTTCCACTAGGCCATCAGGCTGATAAATTCATGCTGATACAATTGTATTTCCATGTTATATTGACTGTCCTGTTGTACATACTATTTATTACAAATTACTATACACTGCACATGGACTCACTTTACACCGCACGCTGTCGGAGCAGTGCTGTTGGCCTGTCCCCTAAAACCCTCACTAACTTTTATAGACGCACCATAGAAAGCATTCTTCTAGGGTGCATCACAACCTGGTATGGAAGTTGTCCTGTCCAAGACCGAATGAAGCTGCAGAAGATTGTGAACACGGCGCAGCACATCACACAAACCAATCTTCTGTCCTTGGGCTCACTTTACAATGCACGCTGTTGGAGCAGTGCTGCCAGGATAATCAAGGACACGACCCACCCAGCCAACACACTTTTCATCCCTCTTCCCTCCGGGAGAAGGCTCAGGAGCTTGAAGACTCGTACGGCCAGATTTGGGAACAGCTCCCTTCCAACTGTGATAAGACTGCCGAATGGATCCTGACCCGGATCTGGGCCGTACCCTCCAAATATCCGGACCTGCCTCTCGGTTTTTTTTGCACTACCTTACTTCCCATTTTTCTATTTATGATTTATAATTTAAATTGTTAATATTTACTAATTTTAACTATTTTTAACATTTAATATTTGTAATCCAGGGAGTGTGAAGCACAGAATCAAATATCGCTGTGATGATTGTATGTTCTAGTACCAATTGTTCGGCGACAATAAAGTATAAAGTATACAGTGATGCAATGTAAAGATTTTTATGCCTCGTATGTGAATGATGCAAGTAATAATGTCAATTCAATAAGTCACATCTATCATATCTCCACTCAAATTTTCAATGAATCTAAAGTATAGCCTGCTGCATCTTTTGACAACCTTTCTCAATATCCACGATTCCACCAACAGGCATGTGGATACAGACAACACACAGCATATACTTTAAATCACATAAAATGTACAGGACGGTGAAGAGAGGAGGTAAAAAAAGACTGCAAAAACAGGATCATGATGCAAAAAAAAAAGACAATCAGAGGCAAGTCCATGGTAGTGGTCGTGCAAAACGTGGTCCATGGTGTTTATTGCTGAGGCAGGGTTGGGTTGTGCACGGCGATTCAAGAACCTCACATTTGTCAGAAAGTTGGCTTCTGTCCCTCCTGCTTACCACAGCAGTGTTGTAAAGTGAACAACGTCACCACAGACACACTGAAGCTAATGGATATAGAAGTGTTTTATTTAGCAAAAAACGAGCACAGACATCATTCAGCATTAGAGGCACTCTTGGCAGAAGAGGCCTGCCCGACCCAATATGACATGACAGTTTTAGATGCTAAAGATCAAAGGTAACAGCATGATAATTCTACGTTTCTACATTGCTCCCTTTGAATAACATATAATTTTGAAACACCTCCACATAAACATCCATGCTCCAGGCACCCAAAATGAATGTTAATTCCCACTGACTCGGGGCTGCATTAATGCACATGCAGGTTTCTGCGACGAAACGGAGCGTTTCTTTGTTTGCACTACTACTGCTACGTCGACTCAGGCCCAGGGGGCCGGCGTCGGGCACGATGACGGACTTTCCACTTCTCCCTCTCCCTCATCAGTGTGTTCAGTTCATCTACAATAGACGCGCCGCTGTTTCCAACCAACCCCAAAACGCAGCATTATTCAAAGCCGCAGTTTAAATTCCATCTACAATCCACATTGAGGTCTGAAGACTGGCTGCTGTAAAAATTAGTATTTGCTTTATACCATAAAGCAACAAGTTAAGGCACTCCGAAACCCACCGGCGGTCGTTGCTAAATAACTGATCTATGCAGTTGGAGCACTAATATTCATAGCTGATAAAGACAGACAGGCACAGAAGCAATCGTACAGCAGTCATTCTCAACAAATACTGAAGGCAAATACTAATATAGGGTTTGCATAAAAACAATTGGAGAAAAGGGCAAGAGCAACCGTGGTTTCTTTCAACAAATACAGATAATTAAAAAAAATATAAACCTACTCTCTGAACTGAATGCGCTTTTTCATTGCTGTTTAACGAGTGTAATTTAATAACTTCGCATGTGCTACCAAAAACAACGTCTTTTCTCAAGAGTATATTAAATATAAACCAATTTACAATCAAATATTTAACTTTAGTAAAGCAGGCACTGCGGACCCCGACTTGCATATTTCGCCTGTGAGAAATACGTCCCCAAAGCGGAAATCGACGGGGGGGGGGGTGGAGTTGAGGTATGGATTGGAAATAAATAAAACAGAGGAAGACGACAACAGGAAACCGCCAGAGGCAAAGAATAAACTGATGCACATCCGCACCCCTAATCCCTCCCACTCTTACCCACACCACCATGCAGCAAAACCCGAGAGCTGATGAATTTTCCGTTATTTCCGATCTCTACCTTATTTGTAATTCGACATGTTGTTCTGCTCTCATTTCATCTCGCTCGTTCTGCTGGCGTCGCTGGGAGCTCCAGGTAAGATTCTAACCATCACGGAGCGGTAGAAAATATATTCTCATCTCAGTACCTATTAAGAAATTTGTCCAAATGCAAGCGCTCTGTTATTAGTTCCTGCGGGGGGGGGGGGGTTCGGGTGGGGCCGTGGTTGTCAACCCAGCTCAGCATTACTTGCGGCCAGCGCTGTTTATTCTTATGTTTAAAATGCCTTCATGGGATTATTGGTGGGACGTTCAAATTCATTTATAGTTACATTTTAGCTGGGGTTATGAAGTTACGCCCTTGTAGGTCACCCGAATTGTAACCGGGGTGTGTAAATCACCTCCCCGTCTGTATGTGACTGAGTAGGTTCTCTCCTCGGGTCTTAGCACCCGGCTTGTGTTTTATTTACTTATCGCAATAAAACGGGGCCCATGTAGCACCACTGCAGCGGCGTTACGGCGAGGGTCTATTAGAGTAAGCAGTGAACGAACAACTGGGCTGTACACAGCGCCGTGCGGGAGAAAGCATTGGGGCGATTGCAACAGATCTCCGCCACTGTGCTCGGCATGGCTACCCCCAGTTCCTCCCGCGGTCCAGGAAGAGCTTGCCCTACACGCTTTGGTAAAGGTGGTGACGCCGGAGCACCTTCGGCAGTATGTTCACCTGACATCACCATAATTGCGGGTCGAGGTACTGGCAGAGGCGGAGAGGGCAGAAGCAATTTTAGCCTCCCAAGCCGTTCCAGCATCGCCCCACATGCTGCGAGCCCGGGCTTTTATCACCGAGTTGGAGGAGGAAACTGACGAGGAGCAGCCCCGGAGACAGGTCCAACCTGTGCTGCGCTGGCCCCGTCACCTGCCAGGGAGCGATCTCTGCTACCGGTGTGGCGACTGTCTCGCTGCACCATGCTACAGCTCAGCGCAGCTATTGGGGAAACGCAGCGCCGCCTGAGACCTCCAGCAGAATTCCATCCGTTATCGCCTGTCCAGGTGAGCTGTTTGGGTGAAGAGCAAGGCTTATGGGAGGACTGTGTGGTGGAGGGCATCAGCAGACATCCCACCCTGCAAAACCTCGTTTCAGGGAGGTAGCACCATCAATTTGCGGGAGACTTCCGGGAGAAGTGGGATGTCTGTAATAGAGTAACTCCCTAGCAGCTGGCCAGCTTGAATTCCAGGCCGGGTCTTTATGTGCTGCTATTGTGACTCCCGTTTCCCCTTCCCCCACCAATACTCTGCAATCCCGTCTCCTTCAGATCCCATCGTCAGCTCCTGGGTCCTCAGAGGCTCCATCTTCCTCTCACCCCAACCCTCCCCACTCCATTGACACTCCCAGCCTCCCCCCTCTGATCCCAGCTCTCATCCGTGCAGGTAACATAGAAAATAGGTGCAGGAGTAGGCCATTCGGCCCTTCGAGCCTGCACCGCCATTCAGTATGATCATGGCTGATCATCCAACTCAGAACCCTGCACCAGCCTTCCCTCCATACCCCCTGATCCCTTTAGCCACAAGGGCCATATATAACTCCCTCTTAAATATAGCCAATGAACTGGCCTCAACTGTTTCCTGTGGCAGAGAATTCCGCAGATTCACCACTCTCTGTGTGAAGAAGTTTTTCCTCATCTCGGTCCTAAAAGGCTTCCCCTATATCCTCAAACTGTGACCCCTCGTTCTGGACTTCCCCAACATCGGGAACAATCTTCCTGCATCTAGCCTGTCCAATCCCTTTAGGATTTTATACGTTTCAATCAGATCCCCCTCAATCTTCTAAATTCCAACGAGTATAAGCCTAGTTCATCCAGTCTTTCATCATATGAAAGTTCTGCCATCCCAGGAATCAATCTGGTGAACCTTCTTTGTACTCCCTCTATGGCAAGGATGTCTTTCCTCAGATTAGGGGTCCAAAACTGTACACAATACTCCAGGTGTGGTCTCACCAAGGCCTTGTACAACTGCAGTAGTACCTCCCTGCTCCTGTACTCGAATCCTCTCGCTATAAATGCCAGCATACCATTCGCCTTTTTCACCGCCTGCTGTACCTGCATGCCCACTTTCAATGACTGGTGTATAATGACACCCAAGTCTCGTTGCATCTCCCCTTTTCCTAATCGGCCACCATTCAGATAATAATCTGTTTTCCTATTTTTGCCACCAAAGTGGATAACTTCACATTTATCCACATTAAATTGCATCTGCCATGAATTTGCCCACTCACCTAACCTATCCAAGTCACCCGGCATACTCTTAGCATCCTCCTCACAGCTAACACTGCCGCCCAGCTTCATGTCATCCGCAAACTTGGAGATGCTGCATTTAATTCCCTCATCCAAGTCATTAATATATATTGTAAACAACTGGGGTCCCAGCACTGAGCCTTGCAGTACCCCACTAGTCACTGCCTGCCATTCTGAAAACATTCCATTTATTCCCACTCTTTGCTCCCTGTCTGCCAACCAATTCTCTATCCACATCAATACCATACCCCCAATATCGTGTGCTTTAAGTTTGCACACTAATCTCCTGTGTGGGACCTTGTCAATAGCCTTTTGTAAATCCAAATATACCACATCCACTGGTTCCCCCCTATCCACTCTGCTAGTTACATCCTCAAAAAATTCTATGAGATTCGTCAGACATGATTTTCCTTTCACAAATCCATGCTGACTTTGTCCGATCATTTCACCGCTTTCTAAATGTGCTGTTATCACATCTTTGATAACTGACTCCAGCAGTTTCCCCACCACCGATGTTAGGCTAACCAGTCTATAATTCCCTGGTTTCTCTCTCCTTCCTTTTTTAAAAAGTGGGGTTACATTAGCCACCCTCCAATCCTCAGGAACTAGTCCAGAACCTAAAGAGTTTTGAAAAATTATCACTAATGCATCCACTATTTTTTGGGCTACTTCCTTAAGCACTCTGGGATGCAGACCATCTGGCCCTGGGGATTTATCTGCCTTTAATCCCTTCAATTTACCTAACACCACTTCCCTACTAACATGTATTTCGCTCAGTTCCCCCATTTCACTGGACCCTCTGTCCCCTACTATCTCCGGAAGATTATTTATGTCCTCCTTAGTGAAGACAGAACCAAAGTAGTTATTCAATTGGTCTGCTATGTCCTTGGTCCCCATAATCAATTCACCTGTTTCTGTCTGCAGGGGACCTACATTTGTCTTTACCAGTCTTTTTCTTTTCACATATCTATAAAAGCTTTTACAGTCAGTTTTTATGTTCCCTGCCCAGTTTTCTCTCATAATCTTTTCTCCCCTTCCTAATTAAGCCCTTTGTCCTCCTCTGCTGAACTCTGAATTTCTCCCAGTCCTCAGGTGAGCCACTTTTTCTGGCTAACTTGTATGCTTCTTCTTTGGAATTGATACTATCCCTAATTTCCCCTGTCAGCCACGGGTGCACTACCTTCCTTGATTTATTCTTTTGCCAAACTGGGATGAACAATTATTGTAGTTCATCCATGCGATCTTTAAGTGCTTCCCATTGCATATCCACCGTCAACCCTTTAAGTGTCATTTGCCAGTCTATCTTAGCTAATTCATGTCTCATACCACCAAAGTTACCCTTCTTTAAGTTCAGAACCTTTGTTTCTGAATTAACTATGTCACTCTCCATCTTAGTGAAGAATTCCAACATATTATGGTCACTCTTACCCAAGGGGCCTCTCACGACAAGATTGCTAATTAACCCTTCCTCATTGCTCAATACCCAGTCTAGAATAGCCTGCTCTCTAGTTGGTTCCTCGACATGTTGGTTCAAAAAACCATCCCGCATACATTCCAAGAAATCCTCTTCCTCAGCACCCTTGCCAATTTGGTTCACCCAATCTACATGTAGATTGAAGTCACCCATTATAACTGCTGTTCCTTTATTGCACACATTTCTAATTTCCTGTTTAATACCATCCCCAACCTCACTATTACTGTTAGGTGGCCTGTACACAACTCCCACCAGCGTTTTCTGCCCCTTAGTGTTATGCAGCTCTACCCATATCGATTCCACATCTTCCCGGCTTATGTCCTTCCTTTCTATTGCATTAATCTCCTCTCTAACCAGCAACGCCACCCCACCTCCTTTTCTTTCATGTCTATCCCTCCTGAATATTGAATATCCCTGAATGTTGAGCTCCCATCCTTGGTCACCCTGGAGCCATGTCTCTGTGACCCCAACTATATTATATTCATTAATAACAATCTGCACTTTTAATTCATCCACCTTCTTACGAATGCTCCTTGCATTGACACACAAAGCCTTCAGGCGCGCTTTTACAACTCTCTTAGCCCTTATACAATTATGTTGAAAAGTGGCCCTTTTTGATGCTTGCCCTAGATTTGTCGGCCTGCCACTTTTACTTTTCACCTTACTACTTTTTGCTTCTACCCTCATTTACACTCCTCTGTCTCTCTGCACTGGTTCCCATCCCCCTGTTGTGAACTAACCTCCTCTCGCCAGGCTTCTTTAATTTGTTTCCCACCCCCCAACCATTCTAGTTTAAAGTCACCTCAGTAGCCCTCGCTAATCTCTCTGCCAGGATATTGGTTCCCCTAGGGTTCAAGTGTAACCCGTCCTTTTTGTACAGGTCACGCCTGCGCCAAAAGAGGTCCCGATGATCCAAAAACTTGAATCCTTGCCCCCTGCTCCAATCCTTCAGCCACGCATTTATCCTCCACCTCATTGCAATCCTACTCTCACTGTCGCGTAGCACAGGCAGTAATCCCGAGATTACTACCTTTGCGGTCCTTTTTCTCAACTCCCTTCCTAGCTCCCTATATTCTCCTTTCAGGACCTTACCATCCCCTCCGAACTTCAACTGCCGGAGGCAGAATGCTCTGTCCTCAGTAAGGGCCTCACCTTTGTCCCTCTTTGCCCACACCTCAGCGAGTTCCGTGTTCGCCTTGATGCGGAACTTTTCTTCCGCCGTCTCCATCTCCGAGCCTACTTCTTTGGCAAGGACTCTTCCACCCCCACCAATGACTCCTTCTCCCATCTTCAACCCTCCTCTTCTTCATGGACACCCCACTCTGGTCTTCTGCCTGCTCTGGATCTCTTTATTGCTAACTGCCAACGGGACATCAACCGTCTCGACTTCACTGCACCTTGTCCCCATTCCAACCTCACTCCTTCCGAACGCTCTGCTCTCCACTCCCTCCGCACTAATCCTAACCTTATTATTAAACCCGCCGATAAGGGGGGTGCTGTTGTAGTCTGGCGTACTGACCTCTACCTTGCTGAGGCACAGCAACAACTCGCAGATACCTCCTCTTATTTACCCCTCGATCGTGACCACACTAAGGAGCACCAGGCCATTGTCACCCACACCATCACCGACTTTATCCGCTCAGGGGATCTCCCATCCACTGCTACCAACCTTATAGTTCCCACACCCCGCACTTCCCATTTCTACCTCCTACCCAAGATCCACAAACCTGCCTGTCCTGGCAGACCTACTGTCTCAGCTTGCTCCTGCCCCACCGAACTCGTTTCTGCATACCTCGACACAGTTTTATCCCCCCTTGTTCAATCCCTTCCTACCTATGTTCGTGACACTTCTCACGCTCTTAAACCTTTCGATGATTTTAAGTTCCCTGGCCCCCACCGCTTTATTTTCACCATGGATGTCCAGTCCCTATATACTTCCATCCCCCATCAGGAAGATCTCAAAGCTCTACGCTTCTTTTTGGATTCCAGACCCAATCAGTTCCCCTCTACCACCACTCTGTTCCGTCTAGCAGAATTAGTCCTTACACTTAATAATTTCTCCTTTGGCTCCTCCCACTTCCTCCAAACTAAAGGTGTGGCTATGGGCACCCGTATGGGTCCTAGCTATGCCTGCCTTTTTGTTGGGTTTGTGGAACAATCTATGTTCCGTGCCTATTCTGGTATCTGTCCCCCAGTTTTTCTTCACTACATTGATGACTGCATTGGCGCTGCTTCCTGCACGCATGCTGAGCTCGTTGACTTTATTGACTTTGCCTCTAACTTTCACCCTGCCCTCAAGTTTACCTGGTCCATTTCCGACACCTCCCTCCCCTTTCTAGATCTTTCTGTCTCTGGAGACAGCTTATCCACTGATGTCTACTATAAGCCTACTGACTCTCACAGCTATCTGGACTATTCCTCTTCTCACCCTGTCTCTTGCAAAAATGCCATCCCCTTCTTGCAATTCCTCCATCTCTGCCGCATCTGCTCTCAGGATGAGGCTTTTCATTCCAGGACGAGGGAGATGTCCTTTTTTAAAGAAAGGGGCTTCCCTTCCTCCACTATCAACTCTGCTCTCAAATGCACCTCCCCCATTTCACGCACATCTGCTCTCACTCTATCCTCCCGCCACCCCACTAGGAATAGGGATCCCCTAGTCCTCACGTACCACCCCACCAGCCGTCGGGTCCAACATATTATTCTCCGTAACTTCCGCCACCTCCAACGGGATCCCACCACTAAGCACATCTTCCCCCCCCCCCGCCGGCTTTTCGCAGGAATCGCTCCCTACGCGACTCCCTTGTCCATTCGTCCCCCCCATCCCTCCCCACTGATCTCCCTCCTGGCACTTATCCTTGTTAGTGGAACAAGTGCTATACATGCCCTTACACTTTCTCCCTTACCACCATTCAGGGCCCCAGACAGTCCTTCCAGGTGAGGCGACACTTCACCTGTGAGTTGGCTGGGGTGATATACTGCGTCCGGTGCTCCCGATGTGGCCTTCTATATATTGGCGAGACCCGACGCAGACTGGGAGACCGCTTTGCTGAACACCTACGCTCTGTCCGCCAGAGAAAGCAGGATCTCCCAGTGGCCACTCATTTTAATTCCACATTCTATTCCCATTCTGACATGTCTATCCACGGCCTCCTCTACTGTAAAAATGAAGCCACACTCAGGTTGGAGGAACAACACCTTATATTCCGTCTGGGTAGCCTCCAACCTGATGGCATGAACATTGACTTCTCTAACTTACGCTAATGCCCCACCTCCCCCTCGTACCCCATCCGTTATTTATTTTTATACACACATTCTTTCTCTCACTCTCCTTTTTCTCCCTCTGTCCCTCTGACTATACCCCTTGCCCATCCTCTGGTTCCGCACCCCCCCCCCAATCTTTCTCCCCGGACCTCCTGTCCCATGATCCTCTCATATCCCCTTTGCCAATCATCTGTCCAGCTTTTGGCTCCATCCCTCCCCCTCTTGTCTTCTCCTAACATTTTGGATCTCCCCCTCCCCCTCCCACTTTCAAATCTCTTACTAACTCTTCCTTCAGTTATTCCTGACGAAGGGTCTCGGCCTGAAGCGTCGACTGTACCTCTTCCTAGAGATGCTGCCTGGCCTGCAGCGTTCACCAGCAACTTTGATGTGTGCAGTTAGTTTAAGTAACGTCAGCTATGCTAATGAATGAATGACACCTATTAAACTCACCTCAACATGTCTTTTACAATCTTAACCCACCATAGGCAATAGAAAAGTCACTGTTGCAAATAGTGCAGTGAGCAACAAACACTTATTATTTTGACCCCTATTAGGCAGGGGTACACTTTAGGGTAGTATGGGGTGACGTACGTTTTATTTTTTTCGGAACACTCTCTCTCTCTTTCTTTCGTGGTCTCTCGCGCTCTCGCATACTTTCTCTCACTCGCTCTCAAAAAATTGATTTCCGTGATATTGCATATAATTTGTGGGCATCAGGGAACCACTATTAATATGCTGGAGACTTCTGGAACTTCTGGGAGATGTGGGATGTCTGCATCAGATGCCTTGAGTTGGTGGATACAGGGTCAACCATCACCATCAAACGTCCGCGTGTCCTCCCCAACACGGACCAGCTGTCCCCGTCTAGGTGGACAATGATGGCGGTCCAGCTGGCTATGGTCACTGGCGACTATGCAGCGATGAGAGGGAAGAGTTCGCCGTGCATCGCAGTGGGGGAAAAGACAGTGGAGCACAAGGTGTGGCTAGCCGACTTCCGGAGTCCACCGCACCCCAGGCGGCGGCGTCAACCACCACCCGGACTTTATTACGGACTCTGGAGTTGCTGGGGAAGGCTGACCCTTTGGATAGGAGCAGCGTGGCACTCTGGGGTTCATCAGCCCGCTCCAGCATTCCTAATGGCCAGCGGTATTTATTATTCTTGTTTTCAAATAGGTTCATGTGATTATGGCGTGATGTTCAAGTTCGTTTATTGCTACAATTCAGCTTGGGTTATGCAGTTATTCGCCTGTATGTTTGTGGGTCACGTTGACTGTAATTGGGGTGTGTAATAAACACTCCCCCCCCCCCCCGCCCCACGTGACTGGGTGTGTGAATGTGTTTTCTCCCTGGGTCATAGTTCTCTATCTGTTTTTTGTGGTTGTTACAATAAAATGGCTGTTGAGTTAAATGAGTTCTTCTCGTCTGTTATCATGGACTGAATGCTCACCACAATATATTCCAATGCATGTCATCAGATCTGCTGGTATTTCATACTTTGAAGCCACACACCATCTATACTGATGGGTTTAGAGCTGTTTGATGCAGAGAGGGCCCTGGAAGTTTACATTGGGAGTTCGCTCTGTATTCCCAATGTGGAAATAATGTTCTCAAAGCTATCTGAAATGCTCCTTGTGTTAAACACCTTGGAGTTCCCATTAGTTTAGCTGATGTTATACTTTTTCAATAAGGCTTTGAGAAATCCTCTGATCCTATCCTCTGTACAGCTGGCAATCTCAAACCATGACAGAGCTCTCTGCCATTACTTTTTGCCTACTTAACACCTTGCCCTCAAATGTTTCCTTCCCCTGCTTACAATCTCCAGTATTTCCATTCCTCCAGTATGCATCATCTCCATAGTTCCTTAAGAATATCCTGATGTAGGCAGCTTTGCTGTCCAGTTGTTCCAGGGTTGAGTGAAGAGTCAATGAGATGACATTTTTTGTGAACCTGTAGTGCCAGCAGCGAAGTTGGAGTGGCTACAAGTCACCTCTTAGGCAGGAGTTGTTGTGTTTCATCACCAACCTCTTAAAACACTTCATCACTGTGGATGTAAGTGCTATTGGATGCTGGTCATCGAGGCAGGTCCCCGTTCTTCTCAGACACCGGTATAAGTGAAACCTGCTTGAAGAAGATGGACTGCCAACGTGAGAGGTTGAAGATCTGAGTGCACACTCCACCCAGTTGATCAGCACAGATATTTAGTACTTGGCCAGGTACCCCTTCTGGGTTGGATGTATTTCATGGGTTCACCTTCCTGAAGGATACACACACACGTCGGCCTCAGGGACTGAAATCACAGGATCATCGGGGCTGCATTAGTTACCAATGGTTCTTCCATGTCTACTATCTGCTGAAGGATTCTGTGAATTAGCAGCCCTGGCCCAGCGTCTCCCCAGCTGATATGGTGCACATGATAAAGTTTTAAGGGAATTGGGGGATTCTCAGATTCCTGTAGATAATGGATTAAGGTTGAATACTGACTGTACCTGTGTATTTTGGTTTGAGAGTAGTTGCAGAATGTCTGAGCAGCTGCTCTTTAGGGTGAGGTAAGGATTAAAAGCTCACACAGACCCACAAGTGGATGTCTCCTGACTTTTCACATCTTTTTGGTTTGGACAAAAGGGGCAGGGCATTCCTTACATTCCTTTCCTAATTTCGGAAGAGTCTCTTATCTAAATTATTAAATTCTGCTCTATTTGAGTATCTGGAATATCCATTGATCTGACTGTTCTTTTGTATTGAGATATTAAAGGTTCAATCTGTCCTGCTAACGTGTAAATGCTGAGAAGAGGACAGATTGCCAGACAAGATCATGCAGGATGTGAGAATTAATTATACTCTATTCCCTGTTTACCTCTGCCTAATGTGATTAAGTACATTTACCTCTGTTTTAGGTGATTAAGTGGCCTTTGTCATGGACTATCACTGTTGCTAGGCTTTCGTGACAAAGATAGTATAAAAAACTATGTTCCTCTGTGCTCATTACAGAGCACAGCATCCACTTTTTTGAGAATCGACAAGACCAATATCTGGTGATTAACCTGATGTAATGAAACAAGTACCACAATTTACTCTTTTCCGTGGCTGACTCTCTGTGAGTGCAGATGGAAGGTTCTCTCTCATAATTTGCTACTAATAGAGGTGGATAAGAATCAACGATGGTACTTGTTTCATTACATCAGGTTGATCACCGTTAACACACAGATATTGGTTTTGTTGATTCTCAGAAAAGTGGATGCTGTGCTCTGTGATGAGAGTGAATGGGAGTGAGACGTGTCTCAGATTCCAGCTTTAGGAATGTAGGAATTGTTTTACCACTGAGGTTAAAATGTAGAAAAAAGGCTTTCAATATTAAACAGGCAGCAGGCCTGAATAGGGATCTTGACAGGATGAAAGTCTGGGCAGACGACTGGAATATCACCTTTGTGCCTACTAAGTGCAAGGCAATGGTGATGTCTAGGAAGAGAAATCCATCTAACCCCGACCTGTATTTTGGGAACTGCAAGCTGGATTTAAAGAAGGAGCTAGTAATCCTTGGTGTTAATATTGATAGCAAGTTGGTGTGGGATAAACACCTTTCCACTATTTCAAACAAGGGCTTGGAGCTCTGCAGACAGAAGCATCCAAACTAGACAAAGAGGGCAGAGCCACAGTTTGCAAAGCCCAGGTACGAAGTATCATGGAGTATTCCTGCTTATCATGGATGAATGCCTCACAGAGTGTCCTCAGCCAGCTTGATTCCATTCAAAGAAAGGCTGTCAGGATTATAGGTGTAGATGAAGCCACAACTCATGAGAAGCTATTCATCAGTAGCTTACACTACAGGCGACAGGTTGCTGCAGCTACTGTGCTAAACAAAATGCACACCAGCCACAGCCCTGCAGACCTTTGCACCATGCTGCCTTCATCTTATGAGAGACGGTGCACCACACGATCAAGTTTACCTATGCCTGCTCATGCTGTTTCTATGCCTGATGCGAGAACCTACACACTGGATAGAAGCTTCCTTCACTGTGCTATCAGAATTTGGAACAGCCTTCCAGATGCTGTGGTTGGAAACATCTGCGACGATGGGTCCAAGCCTTCAAGAGTCGAGTGCACAAACACCTATCATCTCTGGGAGGGAAGTCACATGCTTCTTCATAAGCTATCATGAAAGGGACCAGGATGGCAATGCTTGGTTGTTGGTAGGTAGGGTTAATACCTGACTTCAAGAGCACTTGTGAGTTATGTTCCAGTTGGACTTAGTCCTTAAACTGCTGGGGAACAGTGAGGAAAGACCAGGTGCTGTTTTCTCCCGGTCGGGATTAGGTTTTAGTTCCAAGTGTTCCTGCCATGTTTTGTCACCCTGCAACATTATCCTTCAATCTCTTTGAATTATGGAGGACAACATGTGTATAAATGTCTCTCTCCAGCAGACTTCATCATGATCATCATGACTCCAGTATTTCTACTATTTTTTAATGTTTCTTAATTGTACATATGAATTTTGTGTTCTATCACTGAGGAGCGGTGAACCATCTGATTGGCCTATCAGAGTTCTCTTTGGGGACTAGATGACTTGATCAGCATTTCTGATCTGGCTATTGTTCACGATTACACTTAATATATTAAAAAAACATTTTTTTTCTGAAAATCTTAGATGGTTGCATATTGGCTTTCAGTAATGTAACCCCCGAGTACTGTAACTTAATTGGCTTCAATTTGGAGCTTTACAAAATATAAAGAAAGGCTGTTTTTAATTATGATGATTTTCCCTCTGACCTTTTCGGGGAGCTTGGAGAGGCTAGGTAGTGGTTGCTGTGCTTAAGAGGAATTTAAAAAGGTACATGAAAATGAAGGGAATCGAACATGTAGGCAGATGGGATTTGTTTCATTTGTCATCGTGGGCTGAAGGGCCTGTTCCTGGCTCTACTGTTCTGTGATATGGATGAACCCATTAACTTTGTTTGCACGATTGATGGAAATTCTGGTTCCACGTTGTCAAGTTCCAAAACTCTAGGATGGCATTCTATAAATGTCTGTTGATATGATATATTGTGATTTGTGATTATACCTCAGTTATGCTGCTGAATAATCAAAATTTTACCACGAGAGTTCAAAGAATGTTTTTCTTTTTTTTTATCCAAATTAGAGAAATGGAAAGTAGTAAATGGGACCATTGGTTCATCGTTTTTTCTGGATCCTGAACACGAAGGTGATCTCAGCAGGAGTGAAATTTTATGGACCTTCACTGGCAGCAACAAAAGCCTTGTTACTATTTTGGATCACGTTCCAGATAAACCTGTGGAGAAACCATATGAACAATTCAGATCCCGTTTACAGTTTAATGCTTCTACTGGCTGTCTGCTGGTATACAGGATAAAACCTGAGGATCAAGGTGTTTATAATTTTGTTGTAGATGAGAGAAGAACAACTACAATAGAATTGCTTCTCTTCTGTAAGTATTCACTTGTTTGTGTATCTTGAAAATGCTGAAGCTGTTGAATTATTTACTCTTTTGCTCAAGACCTGTTCACACAGGATTTGTTATTATTGATACCATTGTAAATTAATTAGTTTCTTCACCCGGAAGATATAACATTAGTAAAATAAACGTAGCTGATCATTCAGCCTCTATCGTATCTACATATATATTTACTCTCCCTCTGAGGAGTTGCTATGGTATTGTGATCTACCATATATTTCTGTCCCGGTGGGATGAACCCAGACAAAAGAAAATCTGCAGTTGCTTTAAATCCAAGCAACACACACAAAATGCTGGAGGAACTCAGAAGGCCAGGCAGCATCTATGGAAAAAAAACAATCGATGTTTCGGGCCAAAACACTTTGTCAGGACTGGAGAAAAACAAAAGCTGAGGAGTAGATTTGAAAAGTTGGCAAGGGGAGAGAGAAACACCAGGCAAGAGGTGAAACCTGGAGGGGGAGGGATGAAGTAAAGAGCTGGGAAGATGATTGGTGAAAGAGACAGAAGGCCATGGAAGAAAGAAAAAGGGGGAAAGAGCACCAAAGGGAGGCAATGGGCTGTCAAGGAGATGAGTGAGAGAAGGAAAAAGGGAATGGAAATGGAGAGGTGGGGGGAGGGTTGGGGGGCATTGCCAGAAGTTTCAGAAATGAATGTTCATGTCATCAGGTTGGAAGCTACCTAAAAGGAATATAAGGTGTTGTTCCTCCAACCTATGTGTCGCCTCATCACAACATTAGTTGCAGGCCACAGCTTCAACTTAGTGCAGACGAGTAAACCCCAATGAGTACCAGTCAAGAAGATATAACAGAATCTACACTTACTGAAGAAATTGAGGTGCGCAAGGCTCTCTGTCCCCATCCTAAGAACTTTGTATAGGAGTACCATCCAGTGTCCTGTCTGGCTGAATCATTTTATGGTACAGAAGCTGCAAGGCATCAGACTGCAAGACCCTACTGAGGATAGGAAAAAACTACTGAAGAGGGTCATTGGAGACTCCCTCTCCCCTATTTGTGACTTTTACTAGGAGCGTTGTAGACTGGGCACCCGAAGCGTTGTTGAGAACCCCTACCAACCATCACAATCTCTTTGACCCACTATCATCAGCAAGGAGTTAGAGGTGTACCAGGACTAGGATGGCCAGATAGGGTAACAGGTTCTTCCCTCAGGCTGTGAGATTAACCCTAACTCTAAATCTAAGGAATACCCGGCTACCACCAAGGTCTCGTCACAAGGGGTAAGAAATTAAAAGTTGTGAGTTTTTACACCCCTGGAACACAGCCCATGCTGCTTCCCTGTGAAATTTCACTCTGCAGGCTGTCTCTGAATATATTCTAGAAGGCGATAACAGATTTCTAGGCACTCAAAAAACACCCAGCAGGGGTATCGATAAAACAACTGTGTTAAAAATAGCAATTCAGCCACAATTGTATTGAACAGCAAAACAGGTTCGAAGGTCAAACATCTGATCCCTCCTGTTAAATTTTCTGTACCATTTCTCTCTAACCTTTTGGGACTGACTGGGTATATAAGGCAGAAAATCCTTTTGGAGATGAGGAATTTCTTCAACAAAGATTTGTCACTGGTATGTAGAAATCTCCTGTCCTTCATTGGAACCTGATAGTATCTCCCCTGCATGCAGGCTTTTCAGGTTTTCAGGTGTATCATTGAACTGTTGGGTTCAATCACAAAGCCATTGAGAGCCAAACCCAGGATTATCATGGTAACAGTCTCTCCTTTCCTCAGTCATTATTTCTATGGAGTGAGGAGCCCATGGACTGAGGACTTCAAACAGAAAAAAGCCTTGACTGCCATTTCATAAAAGGCGTTTATCAATACATTTACTGGTGTCTTGTCTCTCTGCCTGCTGGAGGGCCCCCTGCTGGTAACATTGTTGTTGTCAGCAGCAAGTTTCGAGCAGTAAGTTCACAAACTTAGAAACAACTTTTGGTCTGGTATCATTTGCCTTTTGTGGAAGAAAATTACAAATATTCTTTGCATGGAAAGTGTTCAAATTTCATACATAAAGCACTGGCTCCAATTTCAAATGGTCTTATCATCTGTTGTTTTTTGGTTTATTTTGTTGATCTACAATCATTCTGTAAAATGCATTTATTTGTTCATAACTCAACCAATGAGGGCTAATTTGAAAAAAAGAATGAAATATTACTGCTCATTATTCAACAATTTTCCCTCTAGATAAGCTGTCGAAAATTTTCATAAGGAGCTATAGCGTTGCTGGCAACACCATCCAACTCACCTGTGAGGTTGATGGAAATCCTCATAAATATGAATGGCTGAAAAATGGAGGGGAAATCTCACAGCGTCACTGGCTAATCAATGAAAGCAGAAGCCTCATCTTGACTGACTTTGCAAATGTATGTAGAACGTACACCTGTGTTGCCTCCAATCCTATCAGCTTAGTCCAGGCAAATTACACCGTAAATCCCCCAGGTAAGGTTCATTTATAAAGATATCTTAAAGGTATATGTCACAATCTTTGTGGACTTTGGAATGCAGGCTGTGTTAATCAAACAGTAGCAAAGATTGCTAATAGTGGAATTAATAGATATTTTGCTACAATTTAAAAGGGTTGGACTGAGCGAGGAAGGGTGACTCCTGGCTGGGTGAAAGGGTTGCCAATTAGTTATCACTCAGAGAAAGATGAAGGGAAGGGTAATCAGGAGAAGTTGGTGGATTCTGAACTGTTCTGTGACAGGGATTGGGTGAGACGATGCCCTTTTGAATTCTTTGGGGAAATCCAATTAGTTTAACAACATGAACAACACACACAAAATGCTGGACAACTTAATAGGTCAGACTATATCTATTGGAGGAAATGAACAGCTGACGTTTCATGTAGAGATCCTTCATCAGGACTGGAAAGGAAGGAGGCGGAATCCAGAATAGACGGTTAGGAGGAGGGGGAGGACAACGAGCTGGCAGGAAATATGAGAAGAGGGACGAAAGGGAATGATGTGAGAAGCTATGAGGTGAGAGGCAGTAGTAGTAAAGGGCTGAAGAAGAAGGAATCTGACAGGATAGAAGACCATGAAACAAAGGGAAGGAGGTGGGGAACCAGAGAGAGGTGATGGACAGTCATGAGGTCGGTGTTGGCGAAGAGCTGAAGTGAGAGGCCACTGGAATAAGGGAAAACAAAAGGCAGTGGTGGAAGTGGAGGTTGATGAGAAACAGTGTGTGGTTACAGAAAGTTAGAGAAATTGATGATCTTTTATCATGCTTTGTGTATGTTGCTTTAGATCTCCAGCATCTGTAGAATTTGTTGCGTCTTGGTTTTATAATATTGCAGTTTCTGAATTTCAGATCCAAACCTTTCTCTTGCCACCCACAGTTACCAACTATCAAAAAAAAACGCAAACAACAGGAATTCTGCAGATGCTGGAAATTCAAGCAACACACGTCAAAGTTGCTGGTGAACGCAGCAGGCCAGGCAGCACCTCTTCCTACAGATGCTGCCTGGCCTGCTGCGTTCACCAGCAACTTTGATGTGTGTTACCAACTATCATATTGATTTGTGTAGTATCCTTTCTCACATAAGAATGCTGAAGTAGATTTTCCCTGGTCTTCAATTATCTGGCTCAAGCAGCTTACAAACCGGGCAGGTTTGACAGTAAGTGTAGGATATCAAGCTTCTTGGATATGACAGCACTGCACCTGGCAGGAATGCATAATTAGTATTACTGTGGAATTTACTTTACTGTGGAAGTAGGGAGATTGACTGATTTTTACTTTCTTTTAACTAGCGGTATGTGGAACAACAATCACATCCTGACTATTGCTGATTAGCTCTGTGTGTCAGATCAAGTAATTTGCCAGCATCTGCTGCCCAGTGTTGTATATGATGAGAGACTACTTGGGCAAACCATTCTGTAGAGAATGTGCAGAGAAAATAAAACTTGAGCCTACAGTGGGAAACGGAGATATCTGTTATTTTTCATTAACACACCTGTGCAAAAAGAACATGTGGTATAAGACACACTGTTGATCAGTCAGCACCCATTCTGTGTACCACATATGATTGATTTCATTGATTTGTTCCCAGTCCTGACTACTACCTCCTCCCTACCAAAAATATTTAGACACCTGCTGAGCTGGAATAATTACCTGATATTTTCTGTTTTTGATACCTGCAGTACATCTTCCAGTGCTTATGCACACTCAATGGATCAGGAGAAGGTGATTCCAATCTGATACGTTCCAAGCAATGCTTAAATTCAAACCATTAAGAAGATTTCTGCTTTCCTCGATAAATTATATCAGTAGTTGTTTTCGATGTCATCTTTAAAATCACAAGAGGCCTCTTTTTCTCTTTTGGAGAAAATTTATGCCTCTTTCATTTAATTCTTTATGGTATCAGTATTGCTTGCAAATAGATTCAGTACTGGGTTAACTGCATGAGGTTGCACTGAAATATCACCCATTGAAAACATGCCCTCAGCAATTTTCCATCAATTGACAATTTGCTCACAGTCCCTAATATAGGCTGTCAGCAGGTGAGGCACTGACAGTTCTATTTGATAGTTCCCTGAGAATCAATGTAATCTCTTCCTGTTACTGCCCATAGTGAACTTTTTCCCTCGGTGTCAGCTCTGCCTGATGTGGCAGTATTCTCACCTCTGAATTCCAGATTGTGGGTTCAGATCTCATTCTAATATCTTAATCAGAATCAGATCCAAGGTTTGATATCACTGGCATATGTCATGAAATTTGTTGTTGTGCAGCAGCAGTACATTGCAATACATAATAAAAAATACAACCAGTAATTATATAATTAAATGTGCAAAAGAGAGCAAAATAGACAAAACTAATGATTTAGTGTACCTGGTTTCATTGTCCATTCAAAAATTCTATGGTTGTTGTCAAAAAACTGTTACTAAAACATTGCGTATATGTCTTCAGGCTCCTGTACGACCTCCTTGGTGGTCACAATGAGAAGGAAACGTGTCCTGGGTGATGGGGGTTCTTATTGCTGGATACCACATTGTGAGGCTTTGCCATCTGAAGATATCCACGATGCTGGGGATGCAAGTTCCAATGATGGAGCTGGCTCGTGTGTAACTTTCTGCAGTTGTCTATGATCCTGTGCAGTGACCCCTCCATTCCAGACGGTGATGCAATTAGTTGGAGTGCTCCCCACAGTACATATGTAGAAATCTGTGAGCGTCTTTGGTGGGGAAACTGCTGGAGTCAGTTATCAAAGATGTGATAACAGCACGTTTGGAAAGCGGTGAAATCATCGGACAAAGTCAGCATGGATTTGTGAAAGGAAAATCATGTCTGACGAATCTCATAGAATTTTTTGAGGATGTAACTAGTAGAGTGGATAGGGGAGAACAGGTGGATGTGGTATATTTGGATTTTCAAAAGGCTTTTGACAAGGTCGGAGATCAGTGTGCAAACATAAAGCACACGGTATTGGGGGTAAGGTATTGATGTGGATAGAGAATTGTTTGGCAGACAGGAAGCAAAGCGTGGGAATAAACGGGACCTTTTCAGAATGGCAGGCAGTGACTAGTGGGGTACCGCAAGGCTCAGTGCTGGGACCCCAGTTGTTTACAATATATATTAATGACTTAGATGAGGGAATTAAATGCAGCATCTCCAAATTTGTAGATGACACAAAGCTGGGCAGCAGTGTTAGCTGTGAGGAGGATGCAAAGAGGATGCAGGGTGACTTGGGTAGGTTAGGTGAGTGGGCAAATACTTGGTAGATGCAATTTAATGTGGATAAATGTGGGGTTATCCACTTTGGTGGCAAAAACAGGAGAACAGATTATTATGTGAATGATGGACGATTAGGAAAAGGGGAGGTGCAACGAGACCTGGGTGTCATTATACACCAGTCATTGAAAGTGGCCATGCAGGTACGGCACACAGTGAAAAAGGCAAATGGTACGCTGGCATTCATAGCAAGAGGATTTGAGTACAGGAGCAGGGAGGTACTACTGCAGTTGTACAAGGCCTTGGTGAGACCACACCCTGGAGTATTGTGTGCAGTTTTGGTCCCCTAATCTGAGGAAAGACATTCTTGCCATAGAGGGAGTACAAAGAAGGTTCACCAAAATTGATTCCTAGAATGGCAGGACTTTCATATGATGAAAGAATCCATCGACTAGGCTTATACTCACTGGAATTTAGAAGATTGACGGGGGATCTTATTGAAACATATAAAATTCTAAAGGGATTGGACAGGCTAGATGCAGGAAGATTGTTCCTGATGTTGGGGAAGTGCAGAATGAGGGGTCACAGTTTGAGGATAAAGGGGAAGCCTTTTAGTACTGAGATGAGGAAAAACTTCTTCACACAGAGAGTGGTGAATCTGTGGAATTCTCTGCCACAGGAAACAGTTGAGGCCAGATCATTGGCTATATTTAAGAGGGAGTTTGATATGACCCTTGTGGCTAAAGGGATCGGGGGTATGGAGAGAAGGCAGGTACAGGGTTCTGAATTGGATGATCAGCCATGATCATACTGAATGGCAGTGCAGGCTCGAAGGGCCGAATGGCCTACTCCTGCACCTATTTTCTATGTTTCTATGACATACTAAGTGTCTTCAAACTCCTAATGAAATGTAGCCTCTGTTGTGCCCTCTTTGTAATTGTGTCAATGTGCTGGGCCCAGTATAGATCTTCAGAAATGTTGCACCCAGGAACTTGAAACTGCTCACCCTTCCCACTGTTGATCCCTTGATGAGGACTGATGAGTGTACCCTCGACTTCCCCTCCCTGAAGTCCACAATCAGTTCTTTGGAATTACTGACATTGAACGCTGGGTTGTTGTGGTGACACCACTCAACTAGCTGATCTATCTTGCTCCTCATCACCATCTGACATTCTGCCAACGTTAGTTATGTCACCGGCAAATTTATAGATGGCGTTTGACCTGTGCTTCACCACACAGTTATGGGTGTAGAGAGACTAGACCATTGTTTCCAATCTACTCTGACTATCATTCCCCGTTGAGGAAGTCAAGGATCCAGTTGCAAAGTGGGGTACAGAGGCCCAAGTTTGGAGCTTGTTGATTGGTACTGAGGGCATGATGGTGTTAAACGTAGAGTTGTAATCAATAAACAGCAGCCTAAAACAGGTATTACTGTTGTCAGGTAATCCGTGGCTGAGTGGAGTGTCAGTGAGATTGCATCCACTGCAGATGTATGTTGGTGATAGGTAAACTGCAGTGGTACAGCTCCTTGCTTAGGCAGGAGTTGATTCTCATCATGACCAACCTCTCAAAGCATTTCATCACAGTAGATATGAGTGCTACCGGGCAATGGTTGTTGAGGCAGCTCACCCAGCTCCTTTTGGGCACCAGTGTAATGGTTGCCCTTTTGAAGCAGCTGGGAATCTCCAACAGCAGCAGTGAGAGACTGACGATGTTCTTCAATATTCCCACCAGCTGGTTGGCACAGGTTTTCAGTGGCCTACCAGGTACGTCAGAGCCTGACGTTCTGCAGAGGCTTGTCCTCATGAAAGGTGTTCTGACGTTGGCCTCTGAGACAAATTATAGGGTCACCAGGTGGTGTTGGGATTCACACAGGTCTCGTTTTATTCTCTCTTTCAAAGTGTTCATGAAAAGTGTTTCGCTCATCTGGAGTGAAGCATTAGAGACATTCATAAGACCATAAGACATAGGAGCAGAATTAGGCCATTTGGCCCATTGAGTCTGCTCCCCAATTCAATCATGGCTGATCTTATTTTCCCCTCGTCAGCCCCATTCCTCAGCCTTCTGCCCGTAACATTTGATGACCAGAATAATCAAGAACCTAGCAAACTCTGCCTTAAATACGCCCAACGACCAGGCCTCCACAGCTACATGTGGTATTAAATTACACAAATTCACCACCTTCTGGCTAAAGAAATTACTCCACTCTGTTTTAAATGGATGCCCCTCTATCCTGAGGTTGTGCCCTCTTGTCCAAGACTTCCCCACCATGGGAACCATCCTTTACTCTGTCTCGGCCTTTCAACATTTGAAAGGTTTCAATGGGATCCTGCCTCATCCTTCTAAATTCCAGTGAATACAGACCCAGAGCCATGAAACATTCTTCGTATGATAATCGTTTCATTCACAGAATCATCCGTGCGAGCCTCCTCTGAACCACTCCCCCCAGTGCCAGTATATCTCTTCCCTCATCTTTTCTTAGATGAGGAATCCAAATCAGTTCACAATATCCAAGGCAAGGCCTCATCAGTGCTCCACAAAGCCTCAGCAACACACCCTGTTCCTGCACTCTAGACCTCTTGAAATGGATGCTAACATTGCATTTGCTTTCCTCACCACTGACTACCTGCAAGTTAACTTTTAGGGTTTCTGTGTAAGGACTCCGAAGTCCCTTTGCATCTCAGATTTTTTCGATTTTCTTGCCATTTAGAAAATAGTCTGCTCATTTATTTCTTCTACCAAAATGCACAACCATGCATTTTCCAACATTGTATTTTATTTGCCACTTACTTGCCCATTCTCCTAATCTGTCTCAGTCCTTCTGCAGCCTACCAGTTTCCTCAACACTACCTGCCCCTCCACCAGTCTTCGTATCATCTAGAAACTTAGCAACAAAGCCATCTATTCTATCATCTAAATCATTGACGCACAGTGTAAAAAGAAGTAGTCCCAACACTGACCTCTGTGGAAAACCACTAGTCACTGGCAGCCAACCACAAAAGGCATGATGTTAGGTTTTGCCCTGTAGGAAATAACAGTCTGCAGGTACTGCAAGTAAGCACAAAATCCCAGAAGTGCTTTCTGGGCCATGGCCCTGTTTTGGTTGTGGTTCTTCTTTCAGTAGAGAAGGAGAGGATCAAAGCAAGCTGCAGAGAGTTGTAAAGTTAGCCAGTTCCACCATGTGCACTAACCTCTGTCGTATCCAGGACATCTTCAAGGAGCGATGCATCAAAAAGACAGCGTCCATCATTAAGTAACCCTATCACCCAGGCCGTTCCTTGTTTTCATTGCTTCCATCAGGAGAGAGGTACAGAAGCCTGAAGGCATGTATATGTACATACTGCAATTCAGTGTTTTATCCCATTATAATGTATTGTATTGTACTGCCGTTGTAAAGTCAACAAATTTCACAATGTAGGCTGGTGATGTTAAACCTGATTCTGATTAAGTTCACTCTTGTGCTCCAGAATATTTATTTCTCAACCATTATTAACAAATCAGATTTTCTGTTTCAGCAGATTAAATCTTCCTCTTACAAATTGCAACAGTGAAATCATATAAATCATCACATTCTCTAAAAATACACTGGATAGATCAAGGTTTTGTTTTATAACTACATATAAATTCACCAAGATCTGTGATGAGTTGAATAACCAACTAAATTAATGCAGGCATCGCTGAATAGACCACATTCACCATGCATTCTTGGAGGTATGATAACTCAGTTGCAGTAATGCAGTAGACAAGAACCTTCATTCATTACGGACTTGAAGCAACATCAACCCTAATTTAATTTCAATTTCCTGACAGATGAGTCTACCAAATGGTCTGTATTGAAATATGGGAGTACTAATGGTCATTTTCTCAAATGCCTTTTTAAATTGTGTGATTAGATAGGCTTGGACTCTTTTCACTGGCAAAAAGACTATCAGGTGGGTGACCTTAATAGAATTTTAAAAGCAATCAGGAGGAACATAGGAAAGATGGATTGTCGCAGTCTTTTTCCAGGTAGGGGAGTCTAAAACTAGAGGTCATAGGTTTAAGGTGAGAAGGGAAAGGCATGGGGGAGCTGAGAGAAAGGTGTTTCACACTTGAGGGGGTGGGTATATGGATCAAGGTGTCAGATAAAGCAGTAGAGTCAATTACAAAATGTAAAATACATTCAGAGAGGTATGTGTATAGAAAAGATTATGAGCAGGGGTTCAGGATCTTTTTACACCATGGACTAATAGAATTTGCCAAGGGTTCTGTTGACCCCAGGTTGGGAATCCCAGGTAACTGGGACCATCTCATTAAGATACTTTGGTTGACATGGACAAATTGGGTCAAAGCACCTGTTTTTGTTGTTTATAACTCTCTGACTCTGTTCTATTATGTGAATATTTCAATAACAGGTATTTCTGGCAAAGACTCTATAATTATTATTGCGTCAATCACAGGACTGGTATCATCTTTGGTATCTTATAGTGGATTCTTGCTTCTGTCATGTTTGGAGAAGAAATCAAAGCAAGGTAATGTATGTGTCCAATGTTGAATAGGTTGTGAGGCTTCAATATCCATCACCGAGTTTTGCTGGGTATCACCTCAATAAATCAACCAGCTAGCCAGAATGATATCGCTGTCAGAATGGGTCTGGGGCATGGGAGGGATAAACTGACTTGGCTTTGTCCTTCCTAATCTACCTGTAGTGGATGCTTCTGCCGACAATAGTATTAGTGGAAGTGAGTGCCACACAGGCCTTGTGAAGGCAAGTCTTTGCACCTTCCATCATGTTGTGTTTCTCTGCAAGCATGCTGAATAGGATTGACTTGCAGTAGAACAGATTTGGCAGCTTTAAAACTAGGCATCTGTGAAACATGATGGATCATTTTCATTGGCAGAAATGCATATGTGTACAGCATGGTGTTCGTAGCCTTTCTGGAGTGCAGATCATCAATACTATAGGTGAGATGTTGTGGGTCTCATCAATACTATAGGTGAGATGTTGTGGGTCTCATCAATACTATAGGTGAGATGTTGTGGGTCTCATCAATACTATAGGTGAGATGTTGTGGGTCTCATCAATACTATAGGTGAGATGTTGTGGGTCTCATCAATACTATAGGTGAGATGTTGTGGGTCTCATCAATACTATAGGTGAGATGTTGTGGGTCTCATCAATACTATAGGTGAGATGTTGTGGGTCTCATAGCCTGTTCTGTACCCAGTGCAATAAGACAATACATTAAGACAAATACATTCAAAATATTTCACCTCAGAAACAAGAGAAAATCTGCAGAGGCTGGAAATCCAAGCAACACACACGAAATGCTGGAGGAACTCAGCAGGCCAGGCAGCATCTATGGGACAGAGTACAGTCGATGATTGGGCCGAGTCTCTTCATCAGGACTGGAGGAGAAAAGATGAGAAGTTAGAGTAAGAGGGTGAGGGGTGTGGAGGAAGGAACACAAGTGATCGGTGAAACCAGGAGTGGGGGGAGGGTGAAGCAAAGAGTTAGGATTGGTGAAAGAGATAAAGGGCTGGAGAAGGAGGAATCTGATAGGAAAGGACAGGAGACCATGGATGAAAGGGAAGGAAGAGGAGCACCAGGGGGAGGTGATCGGCAGGTAAGGAGATGCATGAGAGAGGGAATGGGAATGGTGGTGGGGGGGAGGTGGCATTACTGGAAGTTTGAGAAATCGATGTTCATGCCATCAGGTTGGAGGCTACCCAGATGGAACATAAGGTGTTGCTCCTCCAACCTGAGTGTGGCCTCATCACGACAGTAGAGAAGATCATGGACTGACATGTCAGAGTGGGAAGTGGAATTAAAATGATTAGCCACTGGGAGATCCCACTTTTTCTGGCAGATGGAGCATAGGTGCTCGGTGAAGTGGGATCCCAATCTACATTGGGTGTCACTGATTTACAGGAGGGAACACTAGGAGAACTGGATACAGTCGATGACCCCAACAGACTCACAGATGAAGTGTCACCTCACCTGAAAGTGTTGGGAGCTCTGAGTGATAGTGAGGGAGGAGGGAAAGGGGCAGGTATAGCACTTGTTCAGCTTGCAAGGTAAGTGCCAGCAGGGAGATCAGTGGGGAGGGGTGAATTCTCACAGATATCTGGAATATACTTCCCACCCTGTTAGTTGTACAAATGCCATCCCCTTTCTCTCAATTCCTCCATCCTCACTGCATCTGCTCTCAGGATGAGGCTTTTCAATTCAATTCAATTCAGTTTACTTGAACTCAATTGAAGTTTAATTGTCATTTAACTATATATGAATACTAATGAATACAGCCAAATGAGGCAGCGTTACTAGGAGTCAAGGTGCAAAGACACATTAACTACAGTCACACACAGTAAGCACAGACAAAATATCAATCACGCAATAAGAGTCCTGACACCCACCACCTCTCCTCCCACCCCACCCCCACGACACAATGCTCAGTTCCTGCACATACGTCAACAAACCCATACGGAATAGCAGTAAAAATACAACAATGCAGAATATGCATGTAGATATACAGTTCATTCCAGAATTACGGAGATGTCCTCCTCCTTCAAAGAAAGGGGCTTCCTTTCCTCCACCATCAATGCTGCTCTTACCTGCATCTCTTCCATTTCGCACACGTCTGCCCTCACCCCATCTCCTGCTACCCCTCCAGGGATATGGTTTTCTTCTCCTTACCTACCTCCCCACCAGTTTCTGTGTCCAGCACATAACTCTCCATAACTTCTGCCATTTCCAACGGGATCCCATCACCAAGCACATCTTTCCCTTCCACCTACTTCCTGCTATCCACAGGGATTGCTCCCTATGCAACTCCCTTGTCCATTCATTCCTCCCCAACGATTTCTCTCCTGGCACTTATCCTTGCAATCGAAACAAGTGCTACACCTGCCCCCTACACCTCCTCCATCACCACCACTTCGGGCACCAAACAGTCCTTCCAGGTGAGGCAACACTTCACCTGTGAGTCTGTTGGGGGTCATTTACTGTGTCCAGTGCTCCCAGTATAGCTTCCTCTATATTGGTGAGGTACGACATAGATTGGGAGTTGGTTCCATCCACTCAAAAAAGCGGGGTACCCAGGGGCCACGCATTTTAATTCTACAGCCCATTCCCATTCTGACGTCAGTCCATGGCCTCCTCTACTGTCATGATTAGACCACACTCAGGTTGGAGGAGCAGCACCTTATATTCCTTCTGGGTAGCCTCCAACCTGATGGCATGAACATCAATTTCTCGAACTTCTAGTAATGACCTCCCCCCCACCCTTCAGTATTCCCCATTCCCATTTCCCCCATTTCCCTCTCTCACATTATCTCCTTACCTGCCCATCACCTCCCCTTGGTGCTGCTCTCCCTTCCCTCTCTTCCATGCCTTCCTGTCCTCTCCTATCAGATTTCCCTTTCTCCAGCCCTTTATCTCTTTCACCATTCAACTTCCTAGCTCTTTACTTCACCTCTCTCCCTCTCCTGGTTTCACCTGACACCTATAACAGAAATTTTGCAGATGCTGGAAATCCAAGCAACACACAGAAAATGCTGGAGGAACTCAGCAGGCCAGGCAGCATCAATGGAAAAGAGTAAACAGTCGACCGTCCTGATGAAGGGTCTCAGCTCAAAACGTTAACTGTTTACTCATGTCACATGTCTTTGGAGAGGTAGTGGAGCTTGGGGATGGTCTGCTAATATTTATGAATGAGTTTTGATACAGAATGGTGATGTCTGATTTGTAAATGGTAGGAACTGTATTTGAGAAGGGGGCGCTGTTAGGATTATACACCAACAGAACTCTAAAATGGTGTTGTGATTGGGAGTTGGATATTATCAGCATGTGTTTAGAGAAGTTTTCATACTAGGCAGTGGAAGATGTTTGGTGAGGTTGGTTCAACAAGAAAGAGGAAAGGAAGGAAGATGCAGAGAAACTAATGGTTTTAAACAATGAATAATCCAGGTGCACCTAGTGTTTTATTGAAAGTGAAGCATAAGAGACAAAAAAAGTGAATTTGGGAGAGTAAAAGTGAGTGTTAGCTTTGTATTTCATAACAATCTATGAGCCATCACTGTCACTGTCAATCTTACCCACCCAGGTCCCTTCAATATTACCTGAGATGATGGTTGTGTACATTTTATTCATATTTATAAATAGCTGTCAAGTAGGTTGAAGTGGAATTAAGCCATTCTAATGTTGTTGTTCATTTCTCTGTAGTGTTTCAGAGCCTCGTTAACTGCAACATTTTGTCTGTTGTTGGTACCTTCGTTGCCCTCATTTCCTGGATTGTGATTAAAGGTATGAGCACAAAGATGTGTTTGGTCCATATCCCTCTCAAGCTCAGTGACCCTCTCCAAATGTCCTTTGTGAGTTGTTATTGTACCTACCTCTACCACTTCCTCTGGCAGCTTATTGCATATGTCTAGCACCCTCTCAGTGGAAAAACTGGCACCTCACATGCTCTTTGAATCTCTGAAACCATCAGCCAAGATTTCCTTACCCTGGAAAAGGAGGGTGTTCTCATGACTTTATAACCTGTATAAGGTCACTCCTCAGGGGAATCAATTCCAGTTAGTGCAAGAATAACACAATCTTCAGTGCATTAAATTGGACCATAAGACCATAAGATATAGGAACAGGAGTCGGCCATTCGCCCAATCGAGTCTGCTCTGCCATTCAATCATGGCTGATCCAATTCTTCCAGTCATCCCAACTCCCCTGCCTTTTCCACATACCCTTTGATGCCCTGGCTAATCAAGAATCTATTCATGATTGATGCAATGGAAACTGTGTATTTAAATGAAATATCCAAAATTTGAAAGCTTACTCTGCAATTTTCATTCAAGGAGAAAGAACTATTTAGTAAGGAATAGAATGATTAGTAGGAAAGTTAAAAATGCAATGGAATAATAATTACTGAGTTCAGCTCCAAATCCTTGTGGAGAATGTATGCAGTTCATCTGCTCATGTGAGAAGGCTTAGGCTCAGACAAAAATAAGGGTATCTAGATCAGGCTAAAACTATCTTTGTCAAGAAGATCAAACCAATGTACAGGTCCGAATGTTATTCGTAATGCTTCAACCTACCATCAAAAATTCTTTTGGTTGTCCCACACTGTATTCACATTGATAGCTTAGAAGGACATTTCTTTCCAAATCCACACCTCAAATTGCTGAGGAAAGGACAGCAGGTGCATGAAGTCACAATCACCAGTTGGTCCCTTGCCAAGTCATAACGATTCTGATTTGCAAATGTGTCACTAATTTTCATTGTTGCTGAGTCTTGTGTCACTATGGGGGTATTTTCTGGTGCTTTGCTGCCTACAAGAATGGAATGGGAAGACTCGCACCGAAGAAGCTTAGAAATGGGCACGAGACCAAGATCAACACCATTTTTCACCAGTCTCACTGATGAATGCATTGAAGAGGATTGAAACAGCGAGGCGAGTGTGGAATGTGAGCGAGTGTTCAGCACCTGATACCAGCCTCTTGCTCGCTGCTGCCGGAGGAAGTTGTTCGCATGTGACGGTCTCTCCCCCTGCCCCCTTGCTCACTGCTCCCAAGGGAAAATTCCCTGCACTTGAATGACCTCGCTCTGCCTCCATGCTGACAGAGGATGGTACCGAAGTTCTGAGTCTTCGGTTTATAGATTGGAATGTATTTCCGGATTGCTCCTTTATCTGTTACTATTTTGTGCAACTTTGCAGCCTGTAGGTAATGAATACTAAGCCGAACTGAATATGGACTCTTTTGATTTTGCGTTTTATATTTCTGTGCTTTTGATCATTCCTTCTTGTTCCCCTTTGCGCATGAGGGGGGTGTATGATGTATTTGTGTAATTTGTTTTCTGCATTTGGGGGGTGAGGTTTATGTTTTTCTTTGAACAGGTACCATGGTTTTCTTTGTTTTGTGGCTGTCTGTGGAAAAGACGAATCTCAAAGTTGGATACTGCATATATCCTTTGAACTTTGAATCTTTTGAATCCTTTGAATTTTCACCAGCTGTGCTCTCAAGGTCTACCCAGACCCCCAAAATATGAATTAGAAAGAAATTTAAATGTGTTATGAATTACTAACCAGTATTGTTGAATCTTCCCTCCAGGTGCTGTCTTTATACCTGTTGTTGCATTATGCACTGTCTCTGCCCTGCTTTTGGCCATAATTACACCAATTGACATTCTGAAATTTGGCTGCTCCTTTAATGGGAAATTCCAAGGCAAAAAAGGTAAAGAACAGTTCATTATTGTACAAAATTTCTTGCCTTAACAGTAAAACTATACTTGCAACTAAATATACCATTTTCTTTTGACAGGATCTCAACCTTTCATTGCCTTGAGTGGTTTTATTATAATCCCCATTTCAATCACTGTCCTAAAGGAAGAGATTCAGCAAAACAGTGAGTCTAATGTTGCAGACATTGGCATTTCTGTGTACTCAGCATGTTTTTGAAGTCACAAGTACTGTATGAAGTGGCCACTGCCATCACCACTGTTAAACCCAGATTAATCTGCAATCAATACATGTTATTGTCTATGGATATACAAGCCTTACTTCAATGTTGGCTAAACAATCGAGCTGGTTGTTGACTTCAGGGGGTGCACACGCTGCTGTTTACATCAAAAGTGCTGATGTCGATAGGATTGAGAGCTTCAGGTTCTTTGGAATGAACCTCGCTAATAGCCTGTCTTGGTCTAACCATGTAGATTCCGTGTCCAAGAAGGTGCACCATGGTTCTGCTTCCTTAGGAGGCTAAAGAAATATGGCATTTCCACAATTTTATAGATGCACCATACAAATCATCCTATCAAGATGCGTCACAGCCTGGTATGGAAACTGCTTTGCCCATGACCATAAGAAATTGCAGGGAGAACTGGAAACAGCTCCGTATATCACAAAAATCAGCCTTCACTTTGTAGACTCTCTAAACTTCTTGTTCCCTTGATAAAGCAGTCAACATAATTAAAGACCTCCCTGATCTCAGACATTCTTTCTTATTCCACCCACCCCCCCCCAGCGCCTCACCTTTCTATTGGGCAGGAAATATTATACCCTGAAAACAAGGGCAGTTCCTTGAGGGCACTTGGTATCCCTCTATTATCATCCTACTGAATTGCCTTCTAGTATGTAAAGATGGTCTTTTGCCCTCACAATCGACCTTGTCCTGGTCTTGTACCTTGTCTCCTTGCTTTGTGCTTTCTCTGTAACTGGGTCACTACATTCTGCATTCTGTTCTTATTTTCATTTCTTTTCAATGCACCAATACTATGATCAGTATGGATGGCAGCCAAAATTATTTTTTCTCTGTACCCCGGTAAATTTGAAAGTAGCAAATAGCAAACCAATTTACTAACTTAATTTATGTGGATGCGGCTGAAGAGGCTTTTCATCAGCTTGGTTCCCTTTCCTCTTGCCACAACCCTGGTACAAGCTGTCTTCTTAAGAACTCCTTCAGTGAGGTCAATCCTGATGCTATACTATTGGACATTGAAGACCCCGACCAGAGTAGATCCTGTCTCCTTGCTCTACTCAATGCCACCTCTAAATGGTGTTGAATATGGAAAGTTCAAAATAGTTTTGCTGAGGGAGGGTAGTTGGTGGCAAACAGGAGGCCTCTTTGAGTGCACTTGACTTTGCTTAGGAAATTTATGGAGTTCAGAATCAGTAAAGAGGATAATCAAGAATAGTTGTTGGATTTGCTTCTATACCATGCTGTGCTTTCCTGATGAGTCCTCTTGTGCAAAGATATAGCCAGGCATGATGAAATACTCCGGGGCATTGGATACAGACCATGATTATGGTTACAGACCATTGGTTATGTCCTTTACTTGACTACTTTTTGATTGAACCTTCTCAATTTGGCACAAACCCCAGATGGTAGAGTGTACATAATTGTGCTGAATATGATGTGTCCAACCCTTGGGTCTCCCTATGTATGTCATAACGTTCCTTTCTGTGGTATGGTATTTAGTTTGTGTGCTAATGCTGATTAAAAATTCTTTGGGTTGTTTTACCATGGTGAAGGTGCTAAATAAGTGTTGTATTGGGAGACATTCAACTTACTCAGTGTTTCCTTCTCACACATTTTCAGATCAAAGTTGTCACACCACCATCTTAACATGGAGCATACCGATTGCATTACTGGTCAGCTGTGTTATTATAATGTCTGTGTTCTTTGCAACATATCGCTGTAAATACCGTAAGTATCAAATCATATTAAATACCATAAGTATCTTTACTTCCTGAAGAATTCAGAATTGTTGACCTAAAATGTGATCCGTTCTTCACGCAAGTTCTAAAACTAGATAAAGATTACATATTAATTAAATAACACAAAAAACGTTATACTTGTTCATTTATTTATTGAGGGAAAGTGATCCGATATTACATGTATTTGTTGGAAAAGAAGTATATGAACCTTTGCTTTCAAGAACTCATGTACATCAACCTTAACCAAATGTTTCCGGTAACCGTTGGTCAGTCCTGCACATTGGTTTGGAGGAATTTTAGGTCATTCCTCCTTACAAATCTGCTTCAACTCTGGGATGTTGCTGGCTTCCTTGCATGAATTGTTTGCTTCAGATCCTTTCACAACACTTCTATGGGATTAAGGTCAGGACTTTGACTCGGTCATTTCAAAACACAAATCTTCTTCTTTTGAAACAATTCTGTTGTTGATTTACTCTTGTCTTTTGGATGATTGTCTTCTTGCATTATCCAACTTCTATTAAGCTTCAGGTGATGGACTGCTACTCTGACATTCTCCTGTAAAATGTCTTGATACCATTTTGAATTCATTGTTCCCTCAACGATTGCAAGCTGTCCAGATCCGGAGGCAGTAAAGCAGCTCCAATCCATGATGCTCCTTCCACCACGCTTCACAGTTGGGATGAGGTTTTGCTGTTGGTCTGCAGTGCCCTTTTTCCTCCAAACATAGCAATGTGCATTTCTGCCAAAAGGTTCCAGTTTTGTCTCACCTGTCCTTACAACATTGTCCCAGAAGCATTGTAGAACATCCAGGTAGTCTTTTGCAAACTTCAGAAGTGCAGCAATGTTTTTTGGAGAGCAGTTTTTTCCTCCATGGTGTCCTTCCATGAACACCATTCTTGTTCAGTGTTTTTCTTGTATTGGACACATGAACAGAGACTTAGCAAGTTATAGTGTTTTCTGCAGGTCTTTTGCTGTTACACTTCAGTTCTTTTCCACCTCCTTCAGCATTGCACATTTTGCTCTTGGTGTGATCTTCACTGGATGCCCTCCTCCAGGGAAAGTAGCAACAATAATAATTTTCCTCCATTTGTAGACAATTTCTCTTACTGTGGACTGATGAACACTCAGGTCTTTAGAAATGCTTTTGTTGCCTTTTCCAGCTTGATGCATCTCTAGAATTCTTTTGGTAAGGTCCTCTGAAAGTTGTTTTGATCAAGGCATTGTGCACATAAACAGATTTTTTTTGAGAAGAGCAGGCTTGGTCAGTAACCTGACCTTGTTTGTCTGTTCTATAGGGTATGGCACCACTACAACTCTCACCTCCAATCTCATTTCATTGATTGGAACTCTGGACTCCAAATAGCTTTTGTAGAAGGCATTATCCCAGAGGCTCACATACATTTTCCAAGAAATACATGTAATATTGGATAATTTTTCTCAATAAATAAGTGAATAAATATAATGTTTTTATGCTATTTATTTAAGTAGGTTCTCTTTATCTAGTTCTAGTGAACATCTGATCACATTTAGGTCATACTTATGCAGAGATGAAGATATTTCTACAGGGTTCACAAACTTTTTAGCACTGTGCTTTCTGTGCTCTGTTGAGTCCAGAAGTTTATAACCAAATAAAATTAATTATTTAACAAGATTAAATCCTGTGGCATTACAGGAAAAATACTGGCATGAATAGAGGAATGGCTGAAAGGCAGGAGGCAGTGAGTGGGAATAAAGGGGGCATTTTCTGGTTGGCTGTCAGTGGCTAGTGGTGTTCCTCAGGGGTCAGTACTGGTACAGATACTTTTCACATTGTTTGTCAATGATTTAGATAATAGAAATAATGGCTTTGTGGCAAAGCTTACAGATGATGCAATGATACGTAAAGGGGTTGGAAGAATAGGCAAAGAAGTGGCAAATGGAATACAGTGTTGGGAAATGTATGATAATGCATTTTGGTAAAAGGAACAATAGTGTGGACTATTATCTAAATGGGTGGAAAATTCAAACATCAGAGGTTCAGAGGGAACTGGGAGTCCTCGTGCAAGACTCCCAGCAGGTTAATATACAGGTTGAGTCTGTGGTAAAGAAGGCAAATGCAATGTTGGCCTTTATTTCAAGGGGAATAACATTATCTGGAAAGTAAGGAGATGATGCTGAGGTTTTATAAGACCAACTCAGGTCGCACTTGGAGTATCGTCAACAGTATTGGGGCCCCATATCTCAGAAAGGATACCTTTTCATTGGAGAGAGTCCAGAGGAGGTTCACAAGGATGATTCCAGGAATGAAGGGATTAACATATGAGGAACATTTGGCAGCTTTGGGCCTGTACTCACTGGAATTCAGAAAAATGCAAGGGGATCTCACTGAAACCTACTGAATGTTGAAAGAACTACATAAGGTGGATGTGGAGAGGATGTTTTCTATGGTGGGGCTATCCAGATCTAGAGGGCATAGCCTCAAAATTGAGGGGTGATCTTTTAGAGCAGAAGGAAGGAGCAAGTTTATTTGAGCCAGAGAGTATAGAATGTCCGTGGAATGCTCTGCCAAGACCACGGTGGAGGCCACGTCTGTGGCTATATTTAAAGCGGAAGTTGATAGTTTCCTGATTGGTCAAGGCATCAAAAGATAGGGCGAGAAGGCAGATGTATAGGGTTGAGTGGGATCCGGGATTTATCATGATGGAATGGCGGAGCAGACTCGATGGGCTGAATGTTGTAATTCTGCTTATTATGGTCTTATGGTCTTAAGATCTTAAAGTCACAGACCACTTAAAGATTATTTCACAGTGCACCCAATGAAATCAGCCCCACAAAATGAGTAAAATAATTTTCCTATACTTTATTAATCTTTTTATTGATTTAAAAGGAACATAAATACAAACAAGAGAATTATCGCAAATATATATATATATATCAATAACAATACAAACCGAGATTGAGATAGACATTATCAAAATCATACATAGTGTTAAGCTAGTATATAATATATAATAAAAAAAGAAAACAGCAATTCTCCTCTTACCAGTTCATAAGGAGGAAAGAAAAAAACTTTGGATTTTAAACGAAGAAAAAAAGCCCACTACACTATACAAAAAAAAAAGGACTGGGCAGTCCATTCTGAGGATACGACCAAAAAAGAGAGACTTTCTGATCAAACCTAAAACTTTGAGAAAAAATGTAACAAATCAAATTAAATGAAAATATTGAATAAAAGGTTGTCAGATTTGCTCAAATTTAAAGGATGTATCAAATGTCTGACTTCTTATTTTCTCTAAACTTAAACAGGACATAATGGAGGAAAGCCAATAAAAGACCGTAGGTGGATTAGAATCCTTCCCCTTCAATAAAATGGCTCTCCTAGCCAATAAAGTCAAAAAGGCTATCATACGTTGAGGGGAAATGGGAATGTCTCCTGCTTCTGATGGGATAATCCCAAAAATTGCCGTAAACAAATTACGTTGTAGATCCAGATCCAAGACTTTTGATAGCATTTCAAAAACACCTCTGCAAAAGTTATCTAGCTTTATACAAGGCCAATACATATCAGTTAAAGTGGCCACCTCAATATTACATCTGTCACAAATAGGATTCATATTGGAAAAATACGTGCTAGTTTATCCTTTGACATATGAGCCCGGTGCACTACCTTGAACTGTATCAAGGAATGACGGGCACAAATAGATGAGTTGTTAACCGAATGAAAAATTTTACTCCATTGATTATCTGAAAATGACTCTTGAAATTCTGAGTCCCAAGCATGTTTAATGTTATCATTAGATATCATTTGTGAATTCAATAACTGTTTATAGATTATAGCTATCAACCCTTTTTGAAATAGTTTAAACTGAAAGGGAGCATCTGTCATATTAGGTGGATAAGCAGAAGGGTAATTTGGCAACAAACCATGTAAAAAAAAAACTGCTAATTTGTAAATATCTAAAAAAGTGTACATTAGATAAATCATATTTATCCACTAACTGAGAAAAAGACATTGAACAGTCCCCTAAAAATAAATCTGAAAAAGTTATTATTCCCTTGGTTTTCCAAATTAAAAAGGCCTTATCCAAAATTGATGGTTTAAAAAAATAATTGAGATGGATATTACCAGAAAGAATAAAATTATTTAACTCAAAAAATCTACAAAACTGAAACCGAATTCTTAATGTATGTTTAATAATGGGATTAAAATCTTGTCTACTAGTCTTAGAAAACAAAAAGGGAAGAGGGGCTCCCAGTAAAGAGGCCAAAGAGAATCCTTTCACCGAGTTTTCCTCCATGAAGGGCATTCATGTATATCTGAATAGTGAATCCAAAAAGTAATATATCAAATATTAATTGCCTAATAGTACATTCTAAAGTTAGGCAAAGCCATACCACCATCCTTTTTTTACTGCAATAAGTGTTTACTCAATCTAGGATTTTTTTTTGTTCCAAATATAAGATAAGATTATAGAATCTACTCTGTCAAAGAATATCTTAGGAACAAAAGAAGGAACTGCCTGAAATATATATAAGAATTTTGGTAAAACTACTATTTTAATAGCATTAATTTGACCTATTAACGATAATGTCATAGGCGACCATTTAGAAAGCAATTGTTTGGTGTAATCAATTAATGGAAAAAAATTATATTTATAGAGATCCTTCAAATTTTTAGTAATTTTAATTCCAATGTAGTCATGCACAAACACGCTACTAAAGAAACACACGGAGGCAGAGAAAGCTGAACTCAGAATGCTTTTACTGATTCAAAATCGCGCGCTTAAATCTCCCCTCCCATGGGCCCCGGCGACCTGCAGGGCGGATGTGACGTCAGACTGTCCCTGGAATGTCCACCCCGAGCGGGTAGTTCCAAATGCGCTACCGCGAGTCTGCCCGCGGCTCCCGATGGCGGTTGAGTCCCGCGTGTGCGGGCCGCCACACCAAGATAGTTAAAGTAATTTTTAGCAACACGAAAAGGTACTTGATGATTTGGATTCAAGTAATTATTAATAGGAAATAACTCACTTTTATGTAAATTTAATTTATACCCAGAAAAACTACTAAATTCAGAAAATATAGATAAAATGGAAGGAATAGATTTCCTAGGATCTGAAATATAAACTAACAGGTCATCTGCGTATAATGAAACCTTGTGTACTTTGTCCCTTCTGTTAATACCCTGAACAGTATTAGAATCTCTAAGAGCAACAGCAAGAGGTCCTAAGGCCAAGTTAAATAATACAGAGCTAAGAGGACATCCCTGCCGAGTACCCCTATATAATCTAAAATAGGGAGCTTTTTGATTATTAGTTATAACCACAGCCTTAGGAGAATGATAGATCAACTTTGAATGTTAAAATGTGAATATCTATTTTTAATAAATCCAGTTTGGTCATTGGAAATAACAGTAGATAAAATAATCTCAAGTCTATTAGCCAAGATCTTAGAAAGAATTTTAAAATCCATATTCAGTAGAGAAATTCGTCTATAAGAAGCACATTCAGATAAATCTTTATATTTTAGGAATTAAAAAGATTGAAGCATCATAAAAAGTTTTCAGGAGAGTCCCAGAGGGTATAGAATCAGTGAAAATTTGACATAAATGAGGTATAAGTGTATCGGTAAAAGTCTTATAAAATTCCACTGTATATCCATCTGGTCCCGGAGCCTTAGCTGATTGGAAAGAGGATATAGCCCTTGCTATTTCTTCTTGTTTAATAGGTGAATCTAATGTATTCATATTTTGAATAGAAACTTTAGGTATATTCAATTTTTTCAAAAAAGCATTCATAAAAATAATATTGTTTGAAAATACAGATTTATAAAGATTAGAGTAGAAACCCATAAATATCTTATTAATTTCATAAGAATCTATCGTTTCAGTTCTATCAGGTCTTCGTATTTTCAGGATCTGTCTTCTAGCCATATTTGCTTTTAACTGACCAGCTAATAATTTGCCTGACTTGTCTCCATGTATATAAAATTGGCTTTTGGATTTAAGAAGTTGCTGTTCAATGGGAAAAGTCAAAAGCAAATCATGCTGTGCTTGGAGTTCCACCCTTTCCTTAAAGAGATCTTCACTAGGCATTACTGAATAAACTTTATCTATTTCTTTAATCCTATTAGTAATCAGTAAAAGTTCCTCCTTAGTTTTCCTTCTTAAACCTACCGAATATGAAATTATCTGTTCCCTAAGAAAAGATTTCAAAGCATCCCAAATAACCAAATTTGACATTTCCTCAGTTGTCTTTAATTCAAAAAATTGAGAAATTTGCTCTTTAATAAAATTTACAAAAGTTGAATCTTGTAACAATGAAACATTAAATCTCCACTGAGGTATCTGAATATTATCAGAAAACTTCAAAGTTAGTTTCACAGGCACATGATCCGACAATGCAATCACATCATACGCACACTCAGCAACACAGGGCATCAATCATATGTCCAGCAAAAAAATAATCAATTCTTGAATATTTATGGTGTACATGTGGGGACAAAAAATCTTTTTCTTTAGGATATTTAAATCTCTAAATATCCACCAAACTGTATTCTAATAAAAAAAAAGTAAAATGATTTTTACGTTACTGATTTAGCCTCTTCTAATGTCTATTGTCCCTAAGGTCGCTACAGTATGTTCAATTACAACTACATTAACCTGGAAACCACATTAACCTGGACCAAATATAAGAGAGATTGAGTCAAATCTGACTTTTCCATAGAAAAATGGTGATGAAAAACATAGAAAACCTACAGCACAATACAGGCCCTTTGGCTCATAATGCTGTGCCGAACATGTACTTACTTTAGAAATTTAAATGTTTAACCATAGCCCTCTATTTTTCTCTGCTCCATGTATCTATCCAGGTATCTCTTAAAAGACCCTAACGTATCTGCTACCACCACAATCAACGGCAGCCCATTCCACACACTCACCACTCTGCATTTAAAAAAAAACAAAACTAAACTTACACCTGACATCTTCCCCATACCTACTTCCAAACACCTTAAAACTGTGCCCTCTCGTGTTAGCCATTTCAGCCCTGGAAAATAGCCTGTGACTATCCACACAATCAAAGCCCCTGATCAACTTATACACCTCTATCAGGTCACTTCTCATCCTCTGTCGCTCCAAGGAGAAAAAGCCAAGTTCACTCAACCTATTTTCATTTCCATTTTAAAATTTTTTTATTAATTATTATTGAAAATTGACAAAGAAAAATACATTAAAAATAATCAAGTCAATATATCAATAAGTATAATAAGAGTCAAAGTATTAACCAAACTAAACAGTATATCAATAATAATAATTTAAAAAAACAGAATATTAAAGCTATGATTTTTTTTGAAAAAAGAACCCCTACTAACTAAAACAAAAAAAACCCTGATAACAAAAAAAAGGGGAAAAAACACCATTTGGAGCAGAAAACGGAGCTATATGCCATACAAGCTTCTAGTTTAAAAAAAGGCATCAATCCGCCAACTAAATCCATTTACCCAAGAATCAGAAGGCAACCATCTTAATTAACTCAAATTAAATGATAGTAGCAGGCAAAGGAGCCCCACCTTTTCTCAAAGTCAAATCGAGGATCAAAAGTTCGACTTCTGATTTTTTCCAAACTAAGACATAACATCACCTGAGAGAACCATTGTATCAAAGTGAGAGCAGAAGCATCTTTCCGTTTTAATAAAATAGCCCTTCCAGCCAATAATGTAAGAAATGCAATTACATATTGGTCTGATATCGAAATACCATGAATATATTGAGGAATTATACCAAACAAAACTGTCAATTTATTAGGTTGTAGATTAATTTTTAAAGCTTTAGAAATTGTAGAAAAAATAGATTTCCAAAACTATTTCAATACAGAACACGACCAAAACATATGTGTCAATGTAGCTATCGCAGTTTTACATCTATCACACTGACTATTAACATTAGGAAATATCTTAGACAGTCTCTCCTTTGTCAAATAATAATGATGTACAACTTCAAATTGAATCAAAGAATGACTGGCGCAAATCGAAGAAGAGTTGACCAACTTCAAAATTCGTAACCAATCCTCTGTTATCAAGGTCACGTTAAGCTCTCTTTCCCAATCTTGCTTAATCTTAAATAGAGGATAATTATCCTGTTGTAATAGTAAATTATAAATTTTCCCAATAAAACCTTTCACTAAAGGGTTGATTTTTAAAATAGTGTCTAACTGGTCAGAATCTTGTATATATGGAAAATTACTTAAATAGTCTTGTAAAAAATGTCTGACCTGAAGATATTGCAAAAAGTGTGAGTATGAAAGAGAGTATTTAGTTACTAATTTTTCAAAGGACATCAATCGGCCTTCTTGAAACAAATCCATAAAGGAATTTATTCCTCCGAAGAGAAAAGGTAGGATCACTAAGTGAAGGTTTAAATAAATAGTTTCGATAAATTAAACTAAGAAAGTTAAATTTTTTAAGATTAAAAAACTTAGAAAACTGGTACCAAATTTGTAATGACTGCTTAATCATAGGATTAATATTGAAAATAGAAATTTTGGTTAGTTGTACAGGTGAAGAAGCTCCTAATAACGAACTTAAGTAAAATTGTTTCACAGCTTTCAATTCCAAGTCAACCCATGGTGGACGTTCATTTTTATCAGTCCAATATAACCAAGAACAAATCTCCATCCTTTTTTTAATTTTTGTGAATGACATTTTCCAATTCTTGGTCTTTTATTATTCCAAACAAAAGATGAAATAATAGAGTCGACCTGATCAAAAAACTTGTTAGTTTAAAAAAAAGGAATATTTTGAAATACATATAAAAATTTTGGTAAGATCATCATTTTAATTGCATGAATTTGACCAACTAACGAAAGTGTAAGAGGATTCCATCTAGAAAATAATTGCTTCATAAAATCCACTAAAGGAACTAATTAGCTCTATAAAGGTCTCCATAATTTTTAAGTGATGATAATACTTAAATATTTAAAAGAATCTGTAACTTTAAAAGGAATATCATCATATATAAAAGCAGAATCATTTAAAGGAAATAATTCACTTTGATGCAGGGTTGATTTATATCCAGAAAACTTTCCAAATTCATTTAATAATTTCAATTAACTAGGAATAGATTCTGCAGGATTCGAAATATAAACTAAGAGATCATCAGCATAAAGGGAAATCTTTTGAATAATCCCATTTATGGAAATTCGTGGAATATCCTTAGCTTCACGAAGTGAAATAGCCAAAGGTTCCAGCACCAAATTAATTAACAAGGGACTTAATGGACATCCTTGTCTCGTACCCCGCGAAAGTCGGAAAAAGGGGGATCTGCAGTTATTAGTAATAACAGTGGCAATGGGGCTTTTGTATATCATTCTAATCCACTTATTAAAATTAGTACCAAAGCTAAATTTCTCTAAAACGTTAAATAAATATATCCATACAACTCTATCAAACGCCTTTTCAGCATCAAGAGAAACAACACATTGGGGAGCTTTCGAGAGGGATGAGTATATAACATTTAACAGTCTCCAAGTATTAGAAAAAGAATAACGTCCTTTTATAAAACCTGTTTGGTCCTGAGAAATAATTTTAGCTAGTATATTCTCCAACCGATTAGCCATTATTTCTGAAAGAATTTTGGCATCTACATTTAATAATGAGATGGGTCTATATGAAGCACAATCTGTAGGGTCTTTATCTTTCTTAAGAATTAAAGAAATAAAAGCTTCATAAAATGTAGAAGGTAACTCTCCTAACAAAAAAGAATCTTTAAACATTTCCAACATATAAGGAGTAAGCAAATTTTCAAATTTTTTATAAAATCCTACTGAAAAACCATCTAATCCAGGAGCTTTACCAGATTGCATTGAAAAAATAGCTTTCTGAATTTCTCTTTCAGTAAAAGGAGTATCAAGAATTTGTTGATCTTCAACAGATATTCTAGGAAAATCAATCTTTTGTAGAAAGGCAATCATTTTAGAAGGATCAGCTGGAAACTGAGATTTATAAAGTTCACTGTAATAGTCTTGAAAAATGTTATTAATATCTTCATAGTTACAAGCTAAACTACCATCTCCCTTACGAATTTTTAAAATTTGTCTGTTAGCTCTAACTGCTTTTAGTTGGGATGCTAGAAGCTTATTACTTTTATCTCCAAACACATAAAATTGACTTTTTAATTTAAGCAAATTTCTTTCAATAGGATAAGTTAATAATAAATTATATTGTGATTAAGTTCAACCCTTTGTTTAAATAAGTCAATATTAGGAGAAACTGCATAAGTATTATCCAAGTCTTTAATTTGTTTTGAAATCCTATCTAACTCTATTTTTGTCTGTTTCTTAAGCTTAGCCAAATAGTAGATTATCTGACCTTGCAAGTACACTTTAAATGTATCCCATATATTAATTTCGACATATCTCCTCTATTATTAAAAAGAAAAAATCTTTTATCTGGATCTCTATAAATTTAACAAAGTCCAAACTTTGTAATAAGTTTTCTGGAAAACGCGAAGGCAAGTTTACATTACTAACATTATTCAATTCAAAAGTTAAGCTTAAATGTGCATGATCCGAGACAGCAATAGTATCATATTCACATTTCTGGACTTTGGACAAAAATTGGAAATCAGCTATAAAATAATCAATTCACGAATATTTTTTATGGGCATGTGAATAACAAGAATAATCTCTATCATTAGGATGTAGATTTCTCCAGATTTTTATCAAACCATAACCAATTAAAAAGGAATTAATAAGTGATGCTGAACCACTCGGAAGCTGCTGATTGGTTGAACTCTTGTCAATCAAAGGGTTTAAACAACAGTTGAAGTCATCTCCCACCAGCAGCATATATTCATTTAGGTGTGGTAATAAACCAAATACATTTTTTAAAAAAGAAGGATCATCTACATTAGGTCCGTATAGATTAATCAAGATGATTTTTCTATTACAGATTGATCCTTTAATAATTAAAAATCTACCATTGATATCTGAGACGATATCTTCTTGGATAAATAAAATATTAGCTTCAATAAAAATAGATACTCCCTTTATTTTATTTTGACAAGCAGCATGATATTGAAGACCCTTCCACGTTTTAAAAAATCTATTTTGATCGCCCATTCTGATATGCGTTTCTGGAACAAAAAATATATCAGGCTGGAATTGGTTAATAATTTAAAAAGTCTTCTTTCGCTTAATAGGGTGATTCCAGCCACGTACATTCCAACTAATAACGTTTATCTGTTTATTAACCGTAGAATATTGTTTTAAACACAAAAAAACACACATACCGTCGTGGGCTAATCAAAGATGGTGGTGATGAATATAACCATATAGAAAACACGCATGCTCCGGAGCTCTATAATGGGGAAAAAACTGAAAAGGAATTCCTATAATAAACCCCAAAAACCGTAAATCCTTCCTCCATCCCAAAAGGTTGAAATCCGGCAAAAAAGAAGGAAATAGTGATTTAAAAGTTTTTCTCCCAATTCCCCCCTCCCCTTTAGAAAGAAATCACGTGACCCTAAGATAAGAAAACTCAGCACAGAAACAGAAAAAAGATGTTTATAGTTAATCATTGAAAATAAACTAGGAATGCTAAAACAGTCTCCAAATGCGTCAACACAACGCTATTTAAACCTAAACAGTATACAGGTTTCCCCCACCATCCGAAGGTAGAGCGTTCCTATGAAACGGTTCGTAAGCCGAAATGTCATAAAGCGAAGAAGCAATTACCATTTATTTATATGGGAAAATTTTGTGAGCGTTCGCAGACCCAAAAATAACCTAACAAATCATGCCAAGTAACACATAAAACCTAAAATAACAGTAACATATAGTAAAAGCAGGAATGATATGATAAATACACAGCCTGTATAAAGTATAAATACTTCTCTACAACGATTACCTGCACAGATCTCCGTAGCAAAAATCTCACGCAAGCGCTCTCGGCAAAAACACTCTCTCCAGTAACCTGTAAACTATAAAGCTGCCAAACCTACCAAATAACACGTAAAAATACACAGCCTATATGAAGTAGAAATAATGTATGTACAGTGTAGTTTCACTTACAGGAATTGGGAAGATATCGAGCACACTGATGATGGTGTGTTAAGTCTGAGCCGTCGCAGGTTGGGGTGGTGCAGTGGCCCCCACCCTCCGGGCCACCAACCCGATACATTGCCGCAACAGCGCAGCGGTAGCTGGGAGGCACACAGCACATCTTTAAGAAAAAAGCCAAAATAAACATTCTAATTAATTAGGTGCTGCCCGGCACGTAGATGTTGGCGCAGATCAGAGGCAAGTGCCTCTGATCCGGGCCGACAATTAAGTGGTAAGCGGCACCTAATTAATTAGCATGATTATTTCAGCTTTTTTCTTTAAGATGTGCTGTGTGCCTCCCGGCTACCGCTGCATTCTCTGCGAATCGGTACAGTATCTGTCCGGGGTTTGGGGTGGTGGGACACGGGGGTGTCATCTCATCGTCGATCAGGGCAGGCAGCTCATTTTCTCCTATGACTGCCCGCCTCGATGTCAAAAGTCGAGGTTCGTCGTCTGCTGTGGATGATGTGGAAGGCTTGCTTGACTGCTGAGCCTCACGCATTTTTCTATCATACAGTTCTTTGTAAGCAATCAAACCATCCTGAAAATATCCCCTAAACCTACGTACCCTTTCAAAATTAAAGTCGTACTTTATCATTGCAGCGAAAATCTCACGCAGTTGCTCCATTTTCGCTACTGCATTCAGTTTCGATTGTTATCCTTTCCTCTTCCAATTGCATCAGCTCTTCATCTATCAGTTCTTGGTCATGGGATGCCAAAACCTCTTCAACATCATCTTCGTCAGCTTCCACAAGCCAAACTCACTTAGTCCTTGCTTCGTTCACCATGATTGAAATGCATAATTATGTTTAGCTTTACGCTAAGTGTAACACCCTTACGAGCTCTTTCAGGCTTTTCCGACACCTTAGAACTCATCTTGCTAACAGCTGCTCAATGCAACGTGTTTAAGCAATGCCGTTCCAAATCCGGGGGAGAGCAGCTGCTCGGGACGCGCGCTGCCTTTTATCGCGTGCTGATTTTTTCACGTGCTGATTTTTTATCCTGCGCTGCCTTTGTTCATAACAGTGAAAACACCTTCTGAAAGCGAAAACAGGGTACTAATGTAGGTCTTTTGTAACAGTGAGGTTTCGTAAAGCAAACGTTCAAAAAGCAGGGGACACCTGTATTCTCAAGCAAGAAAAAGACACCATTATTCCTTTAGCTTAAAACTAAAGCTAATTATGTATTCTAATCACTCCTCACTACATAAGAAAGAGTCTATATAAACTATGAAAGCTATCACTTAATTCTTTTATTAATAAAAGAAAAGGAAGAAAGAAGCAGATAATCAAACTAGTTAATAATCTGTCCACTGTGGTAGTTCACTCCATATACCAAACAGACTTCAAAAAAGTCACTCATTAGTCAAACCAAGAAGTTCACCTCTTCTTTAAATACTTCATCAGTCGAAGGAAATTTTCAGCATATCAAAAATCTTCAAAGCTTGTTTTCTTTCAGAAAATTATTCAGCAACCCAAATATCCTTCATGCGTCAGCCGACTCCACGATAGAGCTAACAAAATCCAATGCTGCTTGGGAATCCAAAAACACATGAGGTGTAGAATTTTTAGGAAATAATTTTAGTCTTGCTGGCTAGCGAAGCAATGGAAAAAGTCCCTTTTCATAAGCAGTTTTCATCACTGGGGCAAATTTGATCCGCTGTTCCATAATTTCCCGTGGATAATCTTCGTAAAAACGGATCTTGGAACCATTAAGTTTTAAAACCCTTCTTGCACATTTTATAATTTGGTTTTTAACTTTAAAGCGAAGAAAATTGACCAGAATAGGGCGAGGTTTACTTAAGGTCTGAGAATTCGATATGAAAATTCTATGAGCTCTTTCAATATCGGGAGGTTGAGGTAGAATATCCGGAAACAAAGATTGAAACAAATTAGCAAAATAGTCCAATAAATTCCCAGTTTCAGAACCTTCATCAAAACCGATAATTCTTATAGTATTTCAACGAGATTTCGCCTCTAAATCGACAATTTTACGTTGAGCCTGTTCCAAGCAGGTTGAAATATCCACAATCTGACATTTCGATTCTTTAAACTCAGTATTCAAGGAAATAATATTTCCCTCAATAGTCTGAAAACTCTGTCGGAACAACTTCAACTCAGAAGTGTTATTGTCTATTTTGTTGTCGAGAGCCATCAACGCACGCTCCAAACGCTCAGCCCAGACAGGCATGTCTTCCGATTTTTCTTTCAAAGTTTTTCCCTTTCCATTGCTGGGTTCAAAAGGCAACTTTCCACTTCTTAAAGGATATGACATGATGACAACTATTTCCCTCTAAGATCCGAGAAATAAAAGTTAAAAATTCAAGGTTTAAACTGGGGAAAAGGAGGAATTAAAGGCAGCCACAAAATTTATGTATTACTCCATCGAGCCGCAGGCTGCAGTTGCTCACTCAACCTATTTTCATAAGGCATGCTCCCCAATCCAGGCAACATTCTTGTAAATCTCCCCTGAACCTTTTGTATAGTTTCCACATTCAAAGAAACAATGTTCTTTGTTAACTATCTGGAATTTATAAGGGTTTATTTTATTTGTTATAGACAGAAATGGAAATGCAAGCATTGAGGTAAGACAGCAAGTATGTTATCATCTAAATGTCTGCAATTGTCTAGAACTCTGTTATTTTTAGGCTAGTTTAATACGTATTTATAAAAATGAGATGTAAATCTGGTCTCGGGCAGAGAGTGGGTTTGGGGGCTCAGTATCATTGAAAATGTACCAAATGTTTGATAATTTAAAATAATTCTAAAATCTGTTGTTCCATAGAATTGTTACAATGCAAAAGGAGGCCATTTGGCCCATTAGGTTTATGCCAGGTTTATTACAGAAATCCCATCAGTTTCATTCCACTTCTTTCTGTACCCTATCCCCCACTGACTTGGAAATTACTTTTTTCTCATTTGTCTGAATAACTGACTTCTATAGGCTTTGATTGATATAGTTTTAACCACAGCTACAATCAGTGAGTTCCAGATTATAGTCATGAACATCTGGAGGGGTAAGGGGAGTAAACTCTTAGAGCAGGGTTCAGAATCAGAATCAGGTTTATTATCACCAGCATGTGTCGTGAAATTTGTTAACTTAGCAGCAGCAGTTCAAAGCAATACATAATATAGAAGAAAAAATAAAATAATAAATAAATCAATTACCATATATGTATATTGAAAATCGTGCAAAAAAACAGAAATAATATATATTTTAAAAAGTGAGCTAGTGTTCACGGGTATAATGTCCATTTAGGAATCAGATGGCAGAGGGGAAGAAGCTGTTCCTGAATCGCTGAGTGTGTTCCTTTAGGCTTCTGTACCTCCTACTTGATGGTAACAGTGAGAAAAGGGCATCCCCTGGGTGCTGGAGGTCCTCAATAATGGACGCTGCCTTTCTGAGACACCACTCCTTGAAGATGTCCTGGGTACTTTGTAGGCTAGTATCCAAGATGGAGCTGACCGAATTTATAACCTTCTGCAGCTTCTTTCGGTCCTGTGCAGTAGCTCCACCCCGCCTCCATACCAGATAGTGATGCAGCCTGTCAGAATGCTCACCACGGTACATCTGTAGAAATATTTGAGTGTATTTGTTGACATAACAAATCTCTACAAACTCCTAATGAAGTATAGTCACTGTCTTGCCTTTTTTGTAACTGCATTGATATGTTGGGACCAGGTTAGATCCTCAGAGAGCTTGACACCCAGAAACTTGAAACTCTGCTCTTTCTCCACTTCTGATCCCTCTATTTGGATTGGTGTGCGTTCCTTCATCTTACCCTTCCTGAAGCCCATTCCCCTGTGACCATTCCCCTCAGCAACAAGTGTGCCCCTTTGGATGCTGCCGAGTGGAGGGTGGATGGCTTACCAGGGTGCAGCTGCAGCAGCCAGGCCCATGGCACTGTGTCCGGCTCCGATGCTCTGCCAGGAAGGATGCAGTCATGTCATCGGAGACTCGACAGTTACAGGGGTGGCCAGGAGATTCTGTGGCCACAAAAGACGCACCAGAATGGTGTGTTACCTCCCAGGTGCTAGAGTGCAGGATGTTTGAAAGCAGCTGCAGAGGATTTTCAAGAGAGAGAGTGAGCAGCCGGACATTGTGATGCATAAATGGCACCAATGACATGGGTAGAAAGGGGGAAGAGGTCCAGTGAAGTGAGTGTAGGGAGTGAGGGAAGAGGCTGAAACTCAGGACCTCCAAGGTAGTAATACTTGGAGTACTCCTGGCATTTGCTTGTCAGAGCAGTAATAGGATGATTGTACTGATGACTGAGTAGCTGAGGACATGGGATTTCAGACTTCTGGATCATTAGGATCTTTTCTGGGGAAGGTAGGACCTGTACGAAAATGGCAGATTACACATGAACTCGAGTGGGAACAAAATACTTTGGGCAGGTTTGCTAAGGCTGCTAGTGATAAACTAATTTGGCAGGGGATGGGAACTGAAGTGATTGGGCTCAGGATGGGGCAGTTGGTATACAAGTCGAAACATTGTGTAGTGAGTCTGTGAGGAAGAGCGGGTGGATAATAGGGCAAAATTGCAATCAATTGGATGAGATGAAGTGCAACAAGGTGGCAAAATTGTTAAGTGTGATGAATGCAGGACTGAAGGTGTTATATTTGAATGCACGCCATATACAGAATAAGGTAGATAATTTTGTAATGCAGGTAGAGATTGGCAGGTATGATATTGTAGGTACATTGTAGACATTGTAGGTCGTGACTGAAAGAACATCATAGTTGCGAGCCTAACATCTATATAGTGTTGAAAGAACAGGCTGGTAGGCAGAGGGTGGCTGTGTTGGTTAAAAAAAATGAAATCACATCCTGAGAAAGTGGTGACACAGGACTGGAAGATGTCGAATCCTTGTGGGTCGAGTTAAGAAACTGTAGGGTTAAAAAGAAACTGATGAGAGTCAGATACAGGCCTCTGAACAGTAGCCAGGATGTAGAAGAGAATTACAATGGAAGATGGTAAAAGCATGTCAAAAGGGCAATATTATGTAGGTCATGGGAATTTTAATGTGCAGATAGATTAGGAGAATGAGGTTGGTGCTGTTATCCCAAGAGGGGGAGTTTGTGGAATGCCTGTGAGATGGCTTTTTAGAGCAGCTTGTGATTAAACCCACTGGAGGATCAGCTGTTGTCAATTGGATGTTGTGTAATGAACCACATTTGATTAGGGAACTTAATGTAAAGAAGCCTTTGGGAGGCAGTGATCTTAATATGATAGAATTCATCTTGCAGTTCAAGAGGGAGAAGCTAAAGTCAGTTGTCTACATGGACTTTAGTAAGACCTCTGACAAGGTCCCACATGGGAGGTTAGTTCAGAAGGTTCAGACACTAGGTATCCATGGAGAGGTTGTAAACTGGATTCAAAATTGGTTGTGTTGGAGAAGACAGAGAGTGGTAGTGGATGACTAGACAACGGGGTGACCCACTGGGGCACCCTTTGAGAGAAGGGTATTGCAGTCTGATGTGACCAGAATGAACATTAAATTTTTCTGAATGCTATTGGTATCACTTTGGTTTGGAAATTGAAGAAGAAACCCCCAGTTTATTAAAGAAGTACAATGCATAGCAAGGCAAATATAGCTCCTACTCATTTAACAAAGGAAACTTCTGATGACATCATTTCTGGTTGATCTTCCACCCTTGTGCCTCTCGTTGTCATTCCGGATACGTGCAGTCCTTTCATCCCCTGTCTCTTCATCTCTTCTGCTGTTTATTCTTTGTCTCTGATCTTGGAGACATGCATTTCTCTGCTCCTTTGTCTCTTCCTCGGTCCTCCTCCTGTTCCTGTTCTTGTCATTCTGGAGACGTGCAGCCCTTTCATCCCCCGTCTCTTCATCTCTTCTGCCTCATCCAATGCTTGTTCTGTCCCTCTCCTTGCTGCTTCCTGACGGCGTTTGGCGTCATCTCTTGACCATGATATCCCCCTTCTCTTTCCACGCGGCATATCGAGGCTGACCATATTTTTTTTTACCCTAATGTTGGATAGAAGATAGGAAGCAGTAACACCAAAGGATGCTGATTATTCTTGATGATGTGGTTGGCGCTCTCCTAAATGGACGTGATATAGTCACCGCTGTCCTTTGACTGCAGCAAAGGGTTTGATGGGTGTCTCGAAGTACGTCATTACAATAAGATTTAATTATCTCTTATTGATGGGTCTCAGTTTGATCCATCCCAATCCTGCACATGCTGATGGTGATTAGCAGAATGTGACTGCTCGAATTAGAGCTGCCCTGCCCTTTTGCTCTGGTTGGTGTCGCTGCTGTGAGCACCGTGAGTCGCTTCTGAGGCTGGCCTTGTGCATGCGTCATGGTGTCACATTGCGGTTTCCATCTTGACGGACATCGGCTCTCGGGTGAAAGCGGGCTGTAGATTTTGGCGAGTGAGCAATTTTATACGAATATATAACCCTGAACTTTGACTGCATTCTGTAAGTTAGCATATTTTAAGTCGATTTAGCCAAAAATAGTGCCGCTGTAGTGCACCGTTTGCGCTAATTGGAGATCACAAACAGACAAACAGAGCATGGGAGTTTTAGTAGTATATAGATTGCTTCCCAGACTGGAGGCCTGTGACTAGTGGTGTGCCTCAGGGATCTGTGCTGGGACTATTGTTGTTTGTTGTCTATATCAATGATCTAGATGATAATGTGGTAAATTGGATCAGCAAGTTTGCTGATGACACTAAGATGGGAGGCGTTGTGGACAGTGAGGAAGGCTTTCAAAGCTTGCAGAAGGATCTGGACCAACTGGAAAAATAGGCCAGAAAATGGCAGATGGAATTTAATGCAGACAAGTGTGAGGTGTTGCATTTTGGAACGACAAATCAAGGTAGGACATACACAGTAAATGGTAGGGTACTGAGGAGTGCGGAGGAACAAAGGGAACTGGGAGTTCAGATACATAATTCCCTGAATGTGGCGTCACAGGTAGACAGGGTTGTAAAGAAGGCTTTTGGCATCCTGGCATTCATAAATCAAAGTATTGAGTATAGGCGTTGGTATGTTATGGTGAGGTTGTTTCAAACATTGGTGATGCCAAATTTGGAGTATTGTGTGCAGTTCTGGTCACCTAACGTAGGAAGGACATCAGTAAGATTGAAAGAGTGCAGAGAAGATTTTTCAGGTTTCCCCCGCCATCCAAAGGTAGAGTGTTCCTATGAAACGGTTCGTAAGCCGGGATGTCGTAAAACGAAGAAGCAATTACCATTTATTTATATGGGAAAATTTTGTGAGCGTTCGCAGACCCAAAAATAACCTACCAAGTCATGCCAAATAACACATAAAACCTAAAGTAACAGTAACATATAGAAAAAGCAGGAATGATATGATAAATACACAGCCTATATAAAGTAGAAATACTTTTCCACAATCATTGACGGCACTGTTCTCCGTAGCGAAGATCTCACGCAAGCGCTGTTGGCAAAAACACTCTTTCCAGTAACCTTTCAGCTATGAAGCTGCCAAATCACACCAAATAACACAAAAATACACAGCCGATGTAAAGTAGAAATAATGTATGTACAGTGTCGTATCACTTACTGGAATCGGGAAGACAGCGCTGAGCACACTAACGATGGTGTGTTAGACTGAGTCGCAGGTTGGGTTGGTGCAGTGGCCCCCATCCTCCGGGCCACCGACCAATACTGATCCGTGAAGCATGCAGGGGTACAGTGGTAGCTGGGAGGCACCCAGCACATCTTTAAGAAAAAAGCCAAAATAAACATGCTAATTAATTAGGTGCTGCCCGGCACGTAAGTGTTGGCCCAGATCAGAGGCGACATAATCGGCAATCCCCTCTGATCTGGGCTGACATTTACGTGCTGGGCGGCACCTAATTAATTGGCATGTTTATTTTGGCTTTTTTCTTAAAGATGTGCTGTATGCCTCCTGGCTACTGCTGCATTCTCCGCGAAGCGGTATCTGTCCACGGCCTGGGGGTTGGGGTGGTGGGACACTGGGGTGTCATCTCATCGTCATCTGCTTCCATGAGGGTAGGCAGGTCATCTTCTCCTATGACTGCCCGCCTCACTGTCGAAGGTCGAGGTTCGTCGTCTGCTTTGGCTGATGTGGAAGGCTTGCTTGACTGCTTAGCCTCATGCATTTTTCTATCATACAGTTCTTTGTAAGGACTCAAACCATCTTGCAAATATGCCCTAAAGCTACATACCTTTTCAAAATTAAAGTCGTACTTTATCATTGCAGTGAAAATCTCATGTTCAGTTCCTGGACGACTTCACTTCCGCTACTGAATTCGGTTTCGATTGTTATCCTTTCCTCTTCCAATTGCATCAGCTCTTCATCTATCAGTTCTTGGTCATGGGATGCCAAAACCTCTTCAACATCATCTTTGTCAACTTCCACAAGCCAAACTCACTTTGTCCTTACTTCGTTCACCACGATCGAAACGCTTAATTATGTCTAGTTGTGCACTAAGTGTAACACCCTTACAAGCTCTTTTAGGCTTTTCCGATACTTTAGAACCCATCTTCCTAATGGCTGCTCATAGCAATGTGCTTAAGCAATGGCGGCGAGAATTGCTGTTCCAAATCCGGGGGCGCGCGCTGCCTTTTATCGCGTGCTGCTTTTTCAAGCGCGCTGCCTTTCTTTGTAACAGTGAAAACACCTTCTGTTAGCGAAAACAGGGAACTAATGTAGGTCTTTCGTAACAGTGAGGTTTCGTAAAGCGAACTTTCGAAAAGCAGGGGACACCTGTAATAGGATGTTGCCGGGTCTTCAGGAGTTGAGTTACAGGGAAAGATTGAACAGGTTCGGACTTTATTCCTTGGAGTGTAGAAGAATGAAGGGAGATTTGATAGAGGTTTACAAAATTATGAGGGGTATAGACAGAGTAAACGTGAATAGGCTCTTTCCACTTAGATTAGGAGAGATAAATACGAGAGGACATGGCTTTAGGGTGAAAGGGGGAACATTAGGGGGAACTTCTTCACTCAGAGGGTGGTGGGAGTGTGGAACGAGCTGCCATCTGATGTGGTAAATGTGGGCTCACTCTTCAGTTTTAAGAATAAATAGGAGAGGTCTGGAGGGTAATGGACCGGGTGCAGGTTAATGGGACTAGCGGAATAAAGTTTTGGCACAGACTAGAAGAGCCGAATGGCCTGTTTTCTGTGCTGTAAAAAACAGAAGTAGTGTTCTATGATTCTATGTAACAATATTACAGTGGAGGAAAGGGAATTAAAGGAATGATAGAAGAACTAGCCAAGATTGATTGGAAGCAGACTCTAGCAGGGATTATGGCAGAACAGCAATTGCCTGAGTTTGTGGGTACTTATTGGAAGGTGCAGGATAGCTACATCCCAAAGATGAAGAGGCATTATAAAGGGAGGGTGAGGCAATTGTGGCTGACAGGGAAGTCAAAGACAGCGTAAAAGCAAAACAGGGCATATAGTACAGCAAAAATTAGTGTGAAGTAAGAAGATTGGGATGTTCTTAAAAACCAACAGAAGGCAACTAAAATGCCTTATAAAAAGACCAAAACATCGGCAGTGTATTCATTTCTGGAATGGTGCCTGACTTGCTGAGTTCCTCTAGCATTTTGTGTGCAATGATTTGTATATCCATCATCTGCAGAATTTCTTGGGTTTCTGGCGTGTTTACTTAGAGAACAGATGAAATAACAAAGTAAGGTAGCCAATCATATAAAAGGATATCAAAAGTTTTTATCAGATATATAAAGAGTAAAAGAGGGGCGAGAGTGGATTTTGGACTGCTGGAAAATGATGCTAGGAAGGTAGTGATGGGGGACAAAGAAATGGCAGATAAACTTACTAAGTATTTTGCATCAGTCTTCACTGGGGAAGACACTAGCAGTATGCCAGAAATTCATGAGGAAGACATGAATATCATTGCTGTTACAGAAGTGCTTGAGAAGATGAAAGATCTGAAGGTAGATAAGTCGTCTGGACCAGATGAACTACACCCAGGGTTCTGAAAGAGGTAGCTGAAGAGATTGTGGTGGCATTACTAATGATCTTGCAAGATTCTGGAATGGTTTTTGAGGGCTGGAAAATTGCAAATGTCACTCCACACTTTAAGAAGGGAGAGAGGCAGAGCTGTTGAAGTCCACTGTTAAAGTTGTGGTTTTGAAGTACCTGAAGTCATAGTCCATCAAATAGCCAGAATCAATATAATATCTCTGCCTTTGCTCTCTATGCTATTAACTATGAAACTTGGATTTCGTACCCGTTGTGAATTGCTGTCTGAACATGCTCTGACATTTTCACATACAAAATCCTTGGGCATGTATACTGTATAGCTAGTCTGCTGAAGACCTTTGGACAGTACTGCAGTAATTTTATGTGGTGCACTGTACTCCTGCTGCTGCAGAAAAAAAACAATTTTCATGACGTGTGAGTGATGATAAACCTGATTCTGATGTGGGTCTCTATTGCAGGTTGAGAGTGGGAAGTGGGCAGGGAGAGGGGAATCATGGTTGGGAAAAGGGGAACTGAGAGAGGAGGAAGTGGGAAGCAGCAAGAGACATTCTGTAATGATCAATAAACCAATTGTTTGTCATCAAATTAACTTGCCGCGTGTCTCTGGGCTGTGAGTGTCTGCACCCACGTCAACCCTTGCTCATGTTTCCTGCCCTTAAGTGAATTTCTACCCCAGCCAGTTATGAACCTTTAATTTCATGTGCCTTAATTTTGCTAACTAATGCATTATTTGAGAAAATGCTTGTAGACGATATCTGTTTTCCCTTCTTAAAATGCTTGTCTTTATTAGAATATTCCCCACAATGCATCTGGTATAAGGGTTGTTGTAATCTTCCCACTGTCTATTTCACCCATTTCTCTGTTCAGTGCTGTTTACTACTGCTGGCAATTGGAGAAAGTGTTTGATTTCTACATATAACCAATATGCTTTGTTCTTTTTAGGATAATGAAGACTTGTAAGATTTCAGTATTATTGACATAGAACTGGGTGCTACAGCCAATTCACTTCAGACTCTTTAAAATGGATATGATGGGTATCAAGCAACACACATAAAAGTTGCTGGTGAACTCAGCAGGCCAGGCAGCATCTCTAGGAAGAGGTACAGTCGACGTTTCAGGCCGAGACCCTTCGTCAGGACTAACTGAAGGAAGAGTTAGTAAGAGATTTGAAAGTGGGAGGGGGAGGGGGAGATCCAAAATGATAGGAGAAGACAGGAGGGTATCAATTTTGGTACTGAGTACCAGTGGAAAAACTTTGTCCATCAATAGAGCAAATACATACCTTCATTCCTATGGATTGGCACTGTTATTTGAAACATATTATAACAGCCCTCTGTATGATTTCAGTATTGTTTACTTTCAAAGCACTGTTAGGATACATTACTTGGTAGGTCTGATATAAGAAGCACCCTCACCAAACTAAGAGTTTCTGACCAGAGAATCAATCTTGAAATGGTGTGGCAGTTTTTCCACGTTGTGCTGGAGTTTGATGTGAACAGAAAATCAATGGAACAGTAATTGTAAGACTTGCACTTGACGACTGCCGTTTGGTAGACCTGAGGACTGAAGTCGATACAGAGTCTATAGATACCAGAATCTGGAGCAAAAGATGTAAACTGCCCGACAAACTCAGAGGAACAAGCAGAATCTGTGGAGGGAATGCAGCAGTCTAAATTTCAGATTAAGATCCTGCATCAGGGCTGAGAGTGTTGACCGAGAAATAGTTGCCATTTCAGAAGGCTTCTGCATGATAGTTGATGACAAATAATGGATGGAAAAGGTAACAGGGGAAGAGAGAAAACAGATGTATTGGTGGGGTGTAAATAACCTGAAATTAGAGAATTCCATACTTATACCATGATAAGTTACCCATGTGGAGTATGGAATGTTTTTATTGGATTACAGTACTGATTGGTGTTTTCTTGAGTCTCTGTTTTTTTAATTTACAGTATAGTTTTAGCTTTTATGACACCAGTGACCACTGGTGATGTCCTGCATACATTTCATTAAATTATTACTACCCGCTCAGTTTTTGTGCCATTTGTGTGATTTTTTTTCTTTTTTTACAGCGTGCTGGGCGTTTGATGTTTTCTGTAAACGGGCTCCATCATGTTTCTTTGTTTTTTTGGCTTTCTTTGGAAAGTATGCATACATGCTTTGATAATAAATATACTTTGAATTTTCTTGAATCTTTTGAATCTTATGATTTTACTTTCTGTCATTTGATGACACTTTCTGACCATACGCACTCTGATGATCCAGCTGGATAAGACTGCTGAAGAAATCAGAACAAAATATACCGCGAATGCTGACTCTAATGTAATATTCGCCAGGACTCTCGAATGCAATATGTCAGGTGGATGATATTAAAAAAGCATTGGGCAAGGTCCAGAGAATTCCTGAGGGAAAGAAGAAAACCAAATCGACATTCGTAGTCTCATGACAACTAAGAGAGAATGTGTTAGAAACAATGTCAGCATGACAAAGACTGTGAGGTCTAAAGAATAGATGTGTGTTAACTGAACAAATGAGAAAGGAAAAGGAGAACTGTGACAAATTACAGTCAGTAAAAACTCTGTAGAGTTGATCTGCATTAAATAAACAAATGAGAAAAGAAAAAGAACTGTGGCAAATTGCAAGATAGCTGGATAGTTGAAGATGTTAAATGTCTGGATGAGTTACTATCTCTGAAAATGATGTGCACGTATCAGGAAGTACGGCTCCTGGTACACCTCTGCAACAAGCAGAATTAAAAGCCCTGATTGAGGTCCTTCAGATGGAAAAAGGAAAAAAAAATCATTAACATCTACACAGACTCCCAATATGATTTTGGAGTTCACAATTATGGAAATCTATGGGGCAATGGGCATTTCTTACAAAAATGGCCAGCTGGTACAAGAATTAATGCAGATCATGCAATTGGGATCAGTAGTGGCTGTACTGAAATGTAAAAACCACTGCAAAATTGTCACAGTTGAAAGCTGTAGAAATGAACCAGCGGATGAGGCAGCAGAAAGGAGAGTATGGAAAGGAGTAAAAGAAATAAATGAAGTGAATGTATCAACTAAAGTGATGAGAACAAACTTGAACTCTAGCACATACAGACATACAGCATATTTGAGAAATGCAAGCTCAATGTTCTAACAGAGCCAAGTTGTCCTAAATGGTGGGAAATTGAACAACTGGGCATAGGAATCATTTTCATGAACCTCCTTTGAAACCTCTCCAGTTTCAACACATCCTTTCTAATAAAGGGCCTCAAACTGCTTACAATACTCCAAGTGAGTCCTCAACAGTGCATTATAAAGTCTCAACATTACATCCCTGCTTTTATATTCTAGTCCTCTTGAAATGAATGCTAACATCACATTTGTCTTCCTCACCACAGACACAATTTGCAAATTAACCTTCAGGAAATCCTGCAGAAGCACTCCAAGTCCATTTGCATCTCAGTTTTTTTTTTGTAGTTTCTCTCCATTTAGAAAAACTCGTCAACACTTTCATCCCTTCTACCAAAGGCATGACCATACACTTCCTGACACTGTATTCCATCTGCCACTTCTTCACCCGTTCTGCAAATTGGTCTGAGTCCTTCTTTAGCCTCTCTACTTCTGCAATTCTACCTGCCCCTCCACCTATCTTTGTAGAGTCTGCAAAATCTGCAACAAAGCTATCAATTCCACATAACGTAAAAAAGAATTGGATCCCTCTCGAACACTAGTCACTGGGAGCCAAACCACAAGAATTCCCTTTATTCCCACTCTGCCTCCTGCCAGTTGGCGACTGCTCTATCCATACTAGAATCTTTCCTGTAATACAATGGGCTCATAGCTTGTTCAGCAGCCTCTTGTGTAGCACCTTGTCATATGCTTTCTGAAAATCCAAATACAAAACATTCATTGATTCTTCTTTGTCTTTCTTCTTTGTCTTTCCTGCTTGTTACTTCGTCAAAGAATTCCAACAGATTAGTCAGACAAGGGCTTCCCCTGCGGAAACCCTGCTGACTACAGCCTATTTTATCAACATCCTCCCAACCACTGAGGTCAGAGTAACTGGCCTATAATTTCTGTTCTTTAGCCTCTCTCTGCCTTCTTGAAGGGTGGAATGACATTTACAATTTTGCAGTCTTCCAGAACCATTCCAGAATCTATTGATTCTTGAAAGATCACTATTAATGCTGCCATGATCTCTTCAGCCAGCTCTTTCAGAGCCCTGGTGTGCATACCATCCGGTCCAGTTGACTTATCCACCTTCAGACCTTCTCAAGGTTTTCCCAAGTACCTTCTCCCTAGTAATGGTAATTTCTCACAACTCATGACTCCTGACACCTGGAACTTCCACCATACTGCTAGTGTCTTCCACAGTGAAGACTGATGCAGAATACTTATTAATTTCATCTGCCATTTCCTTGTTCCCCATTACTATCCAGCATCGTTTTCCAGTAGTACAATATTCACTCTCACAACTTATGTATTTGAAGAAACTTTTGGTAGTCCTTTTGAATATTATTGACCATCTTACTTTTGTATTCCATCTTTACCTTGATGACTTTTTAAATTGTCTTCACTTGGTATTTGAAAGTTTCCCAAACCTCTAACTTCCCACTAACCTTTCCTCTATTATATACCCTCTCCCTGGCTTTAATATTGGCTTTTATTTCTCTTGTTAGCCACGGTTCGTCTTCTTTGGAATGAATATATCCTGTGCCTTCTGAACTGCTTTCAGATATTCCAGCCATTGTTGCTCTACTGTCATCCCTGCTAGTGTTCTTTTCCAATCAATTCTGGCCAATTCTTCTCGCTTGCCTCTGTAATGCCCTTTACTGTAATACTGATACATCTGACTTTAGCCTCTCCTTCTCAAATTTCTAGGGGAAATTCAATTATATAGAAACCATAGAAAAATTACAGCACAGAAACAGGCCTTTTGGCCCTTCTTGGCTGTGCCGAACCATTTTCTGCCTAGTCCCACTGATCTGCATACAGACCATATCCCTCCATACACCTCCCATCCATGTAGCTGTCCAATTTATTCTTAAGTGTTAAAAAAGAACCCGCATTTACCACCTCGTCTGGCAGCTCATTCCACACTCCCACCACTCTCTGTGTGAAGAAGCCCCCACTAATGTTCCCTTTAAACTTTTTCCCCCTCACCTTTAACCCATGTCCTCTGGTTTTTTTCTCCCCTTGCCTCAGTGGAAAAAGCCTGCTTGCATTCATTCTATCTATATCCATCATAATTTTATATACCTCTATCAAATCTCCCCTCATTCTTCCACGCTCCAGGGAATAAAGTCCTAAACTATCCAACCTATCTCTGTAACTGAGTTTCTCAAGTCCCAGCAACATCTTTGTAAACCTTCTTTGCACTCTTTCAACCTTATTAATATCCTTCCTGTAATTTGGTGACCAAAACTGAACACAATACTCCAGATTCGGCGTCAACAATGCCTTATACAACCTCATCATAACATTCTAGCTCTTATACTCAATACTTTGATTAATATAGGCCAATGTACCAAAAGCTCTCTTTACGACGCTATCTACCTGTGACGCCACTTTTAGGGAATTTTGTATCTGTATTCCCAGATCCCTCTGTTCTACTACACTTCTCAGTGCCTTACCATTTACCCTGTATGTTCTACCTTGGTTTGTCCTTCCAAAGTGCAATACATAGAACATAGAATAGTACAGCACAGTACAGGCGATTCGGCCCACAATGTTGTGCTGACCCTCAAACCCTGCCTCCCATACAAGCCCCCACCTTAAATTCCTCCATATACCTGTCTAGTAACCTCTTAAACTTCACTAGTGTATCTGCCTCCACCACTGACTCAGGCAGTGCATTCCACGCACCAACCACTCTCTGAGTAAAAGACCTTCCTCTAATATCCCCCTTGAAATTCCCACCCCTTACATTAAAGCCATGTCCTCTTGTATTGAGCTGTGGTGCCCTGGGGAAGAGGCGCTGGCTATCAACTCTACCTATTCCTCTTATTATCTTGTACATCTCTATCATGTCTCCTCTCATCCTCCTTCTCTCCAGAGAGTAAAGCCCTAGCTTCCTTAATCTCTGATCATAATGCATATTCTCTAAACCAGGCAGCATCCTGGTAAGTCTCCTCTGTACCCTTTCCAATGCTTCCACATCCTTCCTATAGTGAGGTGACCAGAACTGGACACAGTACTCCAAGTGTGGCCTAACCAGAGTTTTATAGAGCTGCATCATTACATCGCGACTCTTAAACTCTATCCCTCGACTTATGAAAGCTAACACCCCATAAGCTTTGTTAACTACCCTATCCACCTGTGAGGCAACTTTCCTGGGATCTGTGGACACGTAACCCCAGATCCCTCTGCTCGTCCATACTACCAAGTATCTTGCCAGTTACTTTGTACTCTGCCTTGGAGTTTGTCCTTCCAAAGTGTACCACATCACACTTCTCCGGGTTGAACTCCATCTGCCACTTCTCAGCCCACTTCTGCATCCTATCGATGTCTCTCTGCAATCTTTGACAATCCTCTACACTATCTACAGCACCACCAACCTTTGTGTCATCTGCAAACTTGCCAACCCACCCTTCTACCCCCACATCCAAGTCATTAATAAAAATCAAGAAAAGTAGAGGTCCCAGAACAGATCCTTGTGGGACACCACTAGTCACAATCCTCCAATCTGAATGTACTCCCTCCACCATGACCCTCTGCCTTCTGCAGGCAAGCCAATCCTGAATCCACTTGGGCAAACTTCCCGGGATCCCATGCCTTCTGACTTTCTGAATAAGCCTACCGTGTGGAACCTTGTCAAATGCCTTACTAAAATCCATATAGATCACATCCACTGCACTACCCTCATCTATATGCCTGGTCACCTCCTCAAAGAACTCTATCAGGCTTGTTAGACACGATCTGCCCTTCACAAAGCCATGCTGACTGTTCCTGATCAGACCATGATTCTCTAAATGCCCAGAGATCCTATCCCTAAGAATCTTTTCCAACAGCTTTCCCACCACAGACGTAAGGCTTACTGGTCTATAATTACCCGGACTATCCCTACTACCTTTTTTGAACAAGGGGACAACATTCGCCTCCCTCCAGTCCTCTGGTACCATTCCCGTGGACAACGAAGACATAAAGATCCTAGCCAGAGGCTCAGCAATCTCTTCCCTCGCCTCATGGAGCAGCCTTGAGAATATTCCGTCAGGCCCCGGGGACTTCTCCGTTCTAATGTATTTTAACAACTCCAACACCTCCTCTCCCTTAATATCAACATGCTCCAGAACATCAACCTCACACATATTGTCCTCACCATTATCAAGTTCCCTCTCATTGGTTAATTACGAAGAGAAGTATTAGAGCACCAATATTCATAGCCGATAAAGACACACACACACACACACACACACACAGAAGCAATAGTGGAGCAGTCATTCTCAACAAATACTGCAGGGAAAAAACGGATTTAGAATTTGCATGAAAACAATCAGAGAAAAGGACAAGAACAACCTAATTAACAAAATCAACATAAATAAAAAGGCATAAAACCCCTCTGAACTGAATGCACTTTTCCATTGCTGTTTAATGAGTGTAATTGAATAACTTCGCATGTGCTACCAAAAGTCATATATTTTCTCAAGAGTGTACATTTGAGTGCGTGGGCACGTGGCCAAGTGGTTAAGGCATTGGACTAGCGATCTGAAGGTCGTGAGTTCTGAGCCCCAGCCGAGGCAATGTGTGTTGTGTCCTTGAGCAAGGCACTTAATCACACATTGCTCTGCGACAACACTGGTGCCAAGCTATATCGGCCCTTGCCCTTCCCTTGGACAACATTGGTGTCGTGGAGAGGGGAGACTAGCAGCATGGGCAACTGCTGGTCTTCCATACAACCTTGCCCATGCCTGCGCCGTGGAGAGTGAAGACTTTCCAGGGGCAGATCCATGGTCTCGCAAGACTGATGGATGCCTTTACTATTAAATATTAACCAGCTTACAATCAAATATTTAACTTTCATAAGGCAGGCACTGCGGACCCCGGTTTGCATATTTTACTTAATGTCACCTGTGAGAATACATGGCTAAGGGGTTAGTGTAGGAGGGAGGGTATAAGATTTTTGGATCATTGAGCTCTCTTCCAAGATCGGTTTGCACCTGAACTGGTGGGGGACTATTACCCTAGCGCGAAGGTTTGTTGCACGGTAGGGTTTAAACTAGCATTGCAGGGGGATGGGAACCAGAGTGTCAGAACAGTTAGTGGAGAGGTTGTGGAGGCAGCTGTTGGTAAGACCTCAAAGTCAGGAATCACAAGGTTGAGCATGGTACAGCTATTGTCCTGAGCTACATATATTTCAGTGCAAGAAGCATTGCAGGAAAGGCAGATAATGGTGCTGAAGATGAGGTAGCTGGTTTACAGACAAAGGCAATGTGTAGTGAGGAGAGGCTGCTGACGGGGCGAAATTGCAGTCAACCAGATGAGTTGCCACAAAAAAGGAGAGCAGAATCAAAAAGGTTGAATACAGGACTGAAGGTGTTGTATTTGAATGCATGCAGTATACAGAATAAGGTAGATGGACTTACAGCACAGTTACAGATTGGCTGGCGTGATGTTGAAAGTATCACTGAATCATGGCTGCAAGATTATAGCTGGGAGCAAGGATGCACATTGTTTCAAAAGGACAGGCAGGAAGGCAGAGGGGGTGGCATTGCTCCATTGGTTTAAAAAAATGAAATGGAATCATTAGACAGAGGTGACAGAGGATCAGAAGGTGTTGAATGATTGTGGATAGAGCTTAGGAACTGCAAAGGTAAAAAGACCCTGATGGGAGTTGTGTACCTACCCCCAAACAGTAGTATGGATGAGGCCTACAAATTATAATGCGAGATAGAAAATGCATACAGAAGGGCAATGTTACAGTTGTCATGGGGGACTTCAATATGCAGGTAGATTGGGAAAATCAGGTTGGTGCTGGAATCCGATAGGGTGAATTTCTAGAATGCTTTTTAGAGCAGCTCGTGGCTGAGCCCGCTAGAGGATCAGCTATTCTGTGTTGGGTGCTGTGCAATGAACCAGAAATGATTAAAGTGTTTAAGGTAAAAGAACCCTTCAGAGAAAGTGATCATAATATGATGGAATTCACTCTGAAATCTGAGGAGAAGCTAAAGTCAGATGTATCAGTATTACAGTGGAGTAAAGGGAATTACAGAGGCATTTGAGAAGAGTTGGTCACAATTGATTGGTAAAGAACACTGGCAGGAATGATGGCAGAGCAGTAATGGCTGGAATTTTTTGGACACAATTCAGAAGGCACAGGATATGTGCATAACAAAAAGGAAGAACTATTCTTTTTTGAATTATTTTTTATTGAATTTCATCATCAAACAAACATTTCATAAGATGTACATATATATCATATAATCATATTTGTCACAAAACTCCACGTAATATTTATCTGAGGTATACACTTATAAAAAAGGAGGGGAAAGAAAGAACAATCAAAAGAAGAAAACTATGTACAGAGTAGGGAGTGATTATTTTTTACAACATATTCATTGACTTGTGAGAATAAAATCAGGCCTATGAGGTGTTATGTAGTTAAACCATTTTTCCTAGTATGATTAAAATTGTTCCAACTTATGATTAACAGCTGCTGTTATCTTCTCCATTTTGTAAATGTCCATTGTAATTTCTATCCATACACTTATAGTTGGGCTCTCCTGTGATAACCATTTCTTGGTATGGGTCTTTTTACCAGCCACCAGCAGTATATTCATTAAATATTTATCTCTTTTCAACCATTCTTAAGGTATTTTCCCCAAATACATGGTCTTACTCTCTGAGGGTATTTCACATTTAAAGCTGTCTTGTAGGGCATTATGTATCCCACTCCAATAGTTTTTTGATAACAGGACATTAGGAAGAACTATTCTAAAGGAATGATGACAAAACCATGGCTAACAAGAAAAGTCAAAGTCAACATAAAAGCCAAAGAGAGGGCATATAATAGAGGAAAATTTAATGGGAAGTTAGAGGACTGGGAAGCTTCTAAAAACCAACAGAAGGGAACAGAAAATATCATTAAGAAGGACTTTTAAGATGGAATATGAAAGTAAGCTGGTCCATAATATTAAAGAAGATACCTACAGTTTCTTCAGATACATGAAGTGTAAAAGAGAGATTAGAGTGGATAACAGGTGACTGGAAAATGATGCTGGTGAGGTAAAATGGGGGAAAAGGAAGTGATGGACGAACTGGAAATGTATTTTGCATCAGCCTTCATTGTGGAAGACACCATGAATATGGTGGAATTTCGAGGTGTCGGGGGTTATGAAGTGTGTGAAGTTACCATAAGTAGAGAGAAGGTTATTGGGAAACTGAAAGATCTGAGGGTAGATAAGTCACCTGGACCAGATGTGAACATCCCAGGGTTCTGAAAGAGGTGGCTTTAGACATTGTGGAGACATTAGCAACGATCGTTCAAGAATCACTAGATTCACAAATGGTTCTGGAAGACTGGAAAATTGCAAATGTCACTCCACTGTTCCAGAAAAGAGAGAGGCAGAAGAAAGGAAATTATAGGCCAGTTAGTCTGAGCTCAGTGGTTGGGAAAATGTTAGAGTTGATTATTAAGGATACTCAGGATACTTGGAGTCATGTGATAAAATAAGCCAGAGTTTCCTCAAGGGAAAATCTTTCCTGACAAATCTGTTGGAATTCTTTGAAGAAGTAACAAACAGGACAGACAAAGGAGAATCAGTTGATGTTGTGTACTTGGATTTTCAGAAGGCCTCTGACAAGGTGCCACACATGAGGCTGCTTAACAAGCTACATGCCCATGGTATTACAGAAAAGATTCCAGCATGGATGGAGCAGCGGGTGATTGGCAGGAGGCAAAGAGTGGGAATAAAGAGATCCTTATCTGGCTGGCTGTCTGTGGCTAGTGGTGTTCCACAGGGATCTGTGTTGGGACCGTTTCTTACATTATATGTCACTGATTTGGATTTTGGAATTGATAACTTTGTTGCAAAATTTGCTGACGATATGAGGATATGTGGTGGAGCAGGTTGTTCTGAGGAAGTAGAGAGGCTACAGAAGGGCTTGGACACACTAGGAAAATGGGCAAAGAAATGACAGGCGGAATAGAGTCGGGAAGTGTATGGTCATGTTCTTTGGTAGAACAAGTGTTGACTGTTTACTGACATAGAACATAGAAATCTACAGCACATTACAGGTCCTTCGGCCCACAATGTTTTGCTGACAATGTAACCTACTCTAGAAACTGCCTAGAATTTCCCTAGCACATAGCCTGCTATGTTTTTTAAGCTCCATGGACCTATCTAAGAGTCTCTTAAAAGAGCCTATTGTATCTGTTTCCAACACCGCTGGATACAATAGTAGTGGATTCCAATGCCAGTGAATTCCACAGACCTACCACTCTCTGTGTGGGAAAATCTTACCCCTGACCTCCCCTCGGTACCTATTTCCAAGCACCGTAAAACTATTTCCCCTCGTGTTAGCCATTTCAGCCCTGGGAAAAAGTCTCTGGCTATCCATACAACCAATGCCCCTCATCAACTTATACACCTCTATCAGGTCACCTCTCATCCTCTGTCACCCCAAGGAGAAAAGGCAAAGCTCTCTCAAACTATTCTCATAAGGGATGCCCTCCAATCCAGGCAAAATCCTTGTGAATCTCCTCTGCACTCTCTCCATATTATCCATATCCTTCCTGAAGTGATGTGACCAGAACTGAATACAGTACTCCAAGTGGAGTCTGACCAAGGTCTTATATATCTGTAACATTACCTCACTGCTCTTGAACTCAATCCCTTGGTTGATTAATGCCAACACACCATACACCTTCTTAACAACACTGTCAATCTGTGCAGCAGATGTGAGTGTCCTATGGACATGGACCCCAAGATCTCTCAGATGCTCCATACTGCCTAGCATTAATATAATATTCTGTCTTCAAATTTGACCTACCAAAGTGAACCACTTCACACTTACCAGGGTTGAAGTCCATCTGCCACTTCTCAGCCCAGATGTACATCCTATTGATGTGCCACTGTAACCTCTGACAACATTCCAGACTATCAAATGGAGAGAAAAACAGGTGTAAAGGGACTTGGGAATCCTTGTGCAGGAATCCCTAAAGGTTACTTTGCAGGGTGAGTCTGTGGTGAGGAAGGCAAATGTGATTATTTGGATTTATTTCAAGGACTAGAATATAAAATCAAGGATGTTGAGAATTTATAAAGAACTGGTGAGGTCTCACTTGGAGTATTATGAGCAGTGTTGGGCCCCTTATTTAAGAAAGGATGTGCTGAAACTGGGGAGTGTTCAAAGGGGGTTCACAGAAATGATTCCAGGAATGAATGGCTTGGCGTATGAAGAGCTTTTGATGGTGCTGGGCTCATAATTGCAGGAATTCAGATGAATGAGGGGTGACCTCATTGAAACCTATCAGATAGTGAAATGCCTTAATAGAGTGGATGTGGAGAGGATGTTTCCTATGGTGGGAGAGTGTAGGACATAGAGGGGTATTCTTTTTAGAACGGAGACAAGGATTAATTACTTTAGGCGGAGAGTGGAGAACCTTTAAAAATCTTTGGCATATGCAGCTGTGGAAGTCAAGTCTATATGTAAATTTAAGTCGAGGTTGCTTTCCTGATTGCTCAGGACATGAAGGAATATGGGGAGAAGGCAGGAGACTGGGGCTGAGTGGAACATTGGATCAGCCGTGATGAAATGTCAGAGCAGACTCGATGGGCCAAATGGCCTCATTCTGCTCCTATATCTTATGGTGCTGTGGTTCCACCTGCCAGCATCTGACCTGTCTCCCTCTCTTCTCACTACTATCCTTGGGCGTGAGGTGCCGGAGTCTTGACCCCCTGCACTCGCCTCAGCGATGAACTGCCCGGTGGCTGTGGTCTCACTTTCAGGGCTGTGGTTAATTTGCCACATGTTATTTGTTTACTCTTTATATTGTTTGCACGATTTGTTTTTTTCCGCACATTGGATGTTTGATGTTCCCTGCTGTGGGCTTTTTCATGGATTCTTTTAAGGTTTTTGTTTTGTGGCAGCGTACACGAAGATGAATCTCCAGGCTATATATGTTATACATAATTTTATAATAAATGTACCTTGAATTTAAGGATTTTGAACAATACTGACTGGGTGGGGAATTCCAACATCTCACTCCTGTACTGGTGTGAGTGAGCTCCTGAATCTTTTTCAATGTTCTGACATTCAGTCCATTTCTAGCTTGTGTCATGTCCGTGATGCTGGTGTCATCTTCAGTGTGGCCATCACACTATCAGTGCATGAGAATGTCACTCAGGATGATGACTGACTTGGAGGGGATCTGGAAGTAGGAGTGTGTCCATGTAATTGTGGTCCCTGGAGTCAGAGGTTGCAGATTTGCAGATTTCTAGTGGGGTAAGAAGAGCCACAGCCAATTATTATGTCATACACATTGCACCAAGAATCATTGGTGGGAGCCGCAAATGTTTCCAATGGTGGATGGGTATCAATGAAACTAACTGCTTTGTGCTGTATTGATTGTCACTGAACCGGACAAATGAACACTATTCCACCATATTCACAACTTGTGCATTGTAGGTAAACTCATTTCAGAATTCTCAGACTTTGCCCTGTTCTTGCAGCAGCAGTATTTGTGTGGCTGCTGGCTGCTGCATTTAAACATTTTAAACTGTCATTGCTGGTGACGGACAAAAGCTGAAAAAACTATAACCAGTTCCCCAAACATTGACATTCCAGTGCTCTCAGACTCTCTTTGTGGAGATGGTTTTTGCCTGATTCTTGTCTTGTACAAATGTGATTTGTAACATCACTCTGTATTTGTGTATACAGACATGAGTCGCATGATGTTCTGAGGAGTTACAAAATTAAGTGAACATGCTGATTTCAAATCTTCTGATGTCTGATACCACTCTGACAAACTCCTGAAACGACGTCCAAAACCAGGAATGATTGACTTTGAGCAAATACATCCATCTATCTTTGTGTGACCTATGACTCTGAGCCGTGGAGAGATACTTTACCCTTGATTCTTCTGGACTTCAGTTTTGCAACGGCCTCATCAAAGGTGCGTTGATGTCAAGAGCAGGCCTCTGGCATTCATCTCTCTTGTCAATGTCGAGATCTGAAGGCCATGATGAGATCTGAATGCAAATGATTCTGATAAAAACCTAAACTGGGCCTTTGTGAGCAGGTTACATGAGTGTAAGTTGAAGGCACATGTTCCATTTTGATAAAATTCATGCTACAGTTTGAGAGGGAGGAGATAAAGTCAGATCTTTCAGTATTAGAGTGAATGAAATTACAGAGGCATGAGAGAGAGGAAATGGCTAAAGTTGATTGGAAGGGGACACAAGCAGGGATGATGACAGAACAGCAATGGCTGGAGTTTCTGGGAGCAATTCGGAAGGTGCAGGATAGATGTATCCAGAAGATGAAGAAGTATTCTAAAGGGAGGATGGGGCAACTGTGGCTGACAATGGAAGTCAGGCGTAGTATAAAAAGAAAAGAGGGCATATAATGTAGCAAAGTTTAGGTGGACATTAGAAGATTGAGACTCTTTCAAAAATCAACAGAGGCAACTAAACAAAGCCATAAGGAGAGAAAAGATGGAAAAGGAAGGTAAGTTAGCCACTAGTACAAAAGAAGGTATTAAAAGTTTTTTTTTCAGATATATAAAAAGTAAAAGAGGTGTAAGAGTAGATATCTGACCACTCATAAATTATGCTGTAGATGTAGTACTAGGAGACCAACTAAATAAGCATTTTGTCAGTCTTCTAGCAGTATGCCAGAAATTCAAGAGTGTTAGGAGGCAGAAGTGAGTGTAGTTGCTATTACTAAGCTGGAGGTGCTTGCGAAGATAAAAAACCTGAAGGAGGGCGAGTGACCTGGACCAGATAGACCATGCCCCAATGTCCTGTAAGAGGTAGCAGAAGTGATTGTGGGGGCATTTGTAATGATCTTTCAAGAATGGTTCCAGAGGACTGGAAATTTGAAAATGTTCTTCAACTCTTTTAAGGAGGGAGGGAGGGAGGCAGAGAAAAAAAAATAGAAGACAGTTAGCCTGACTTCAGTTGTTGGGAAGATGTTGGAGTCCATTATTAAGGATGATGATTTGGGGTACTTGGTGGCACGTGATAAAATTGGCCAAAGACAGCATGGTTTCCTCAGTTGGAGGTCTTGCCTCTCAAAATCATTGAGGCAACAATAACAGGGTAGACAAAGATGAGCTAGTAGATTTTCAGAAGGCCTTTGTCAAGATCCTGCACATGCAGCTGCATAACATGATGTTTCGGAAAAGATACAAGCATATATAGAAGTTTGGCTGACTGGCAGGAGGCAGAGAGTGGGAATAAAGAGGGCCTTTTCTGGTCGGCTGCCGGTGGTTAGTGTCATTTTGCAGGGGTCAGTATTAGGACTGCTTTTCACATTATATGTCAATGACTTGGATGACAGAATCGATGGCTTTCTGGCCAGGTTTGTGGACAATACAAAGATAGGTGGGATGGGGCAGATAGTATTGGGGAAGCAGGGAGTCTGCAGGTGGACTTTAGCAGATTGTGTGAATGGGAAAAGAGGTGCAGATGGAATATAGTCCAGGGAAGTGTATGGTCATGCAATTTGGTAGAATGAATAAAGGTGTAGAATATTTTCTAAATGGGGAGAAAATTCAAAATTCAGAGATGCAAAGGGACTTGTGCAGGACTCCCTAATGGCCAGCTTGCAGGTAGAGTTGGTGGTAAGGAAGCAAATGTGATGTTGGAATTCATTCCAAATGCACTGGAGTATAAAAGCAAGGATGTAACGCTAAGGCTTGTCTGGCATCAGTCAGACCACACTCGGTATTGTGAGCAGTTTTGTTCCTCTTGTCTATGAAAAGATATTCTGGCATTGGAAAGGGTCCAAGAGAAGTTCGTGAGAAATATTCTGGGAATGAAAAGGTTAACTTGTGAGGAGCGTTCGATTGCTTTGGGCCTGTACTCACTGGAGTTTAGAAGCATGAAGGGAGTCTCATTGAAACTTAGCAATTATTGAGAGACCCACATAGAGTCTGGGGGGTACATCTTCAGAATAGAGGGACGTCCATTTAGAACAGAATGAGGAGGAATTTCTTTAGCCAGACAGTGGTGAATCTGTGGAATTCATTGCCACAGATTGCTGTGGAGGCCAAGTCATTGAGTATAATTACAGTGGGGTTTGATAGGGTCTTGATTAGTCAGGGCATCAGAGGTTATGGAAATAAGGCAGGAGAATAGGATAGAGAAGGATAATAATTCATCCATGAAGGAATGGCGGAGCAGACTCAATTGGCCGAATAGCCTAATTTTTGCTCCTATGTCTTCTGGTCTTATTGAGAGTAGATGGATTAGGTTTGTAGTGCCTATTGTGAACAAGATTTACCTGTTGTGAAGCACGGGGCAAAATGTCAAAGAGAACAAATGCAGTCAACAATATCCCTAGAAGACGTGTATAAAATGTGTAATCCTGTGCTTGTGACTTCTCTTGGTGCTGCTCATCAGTTTAATTTCCCAGAGGAATAACCAGCCAATATTGTCGAATCTTTGCTCTCCAGGTGCCAACTTTATCCCCACTGTTGCATTATGCATGGTGGGTGTTCATCTTCTGGCCATTGTTGCACCAGTTGTCATATAGAAGTCCAGCTGCTTGTTTACTGAGGAATTCCAAGAAAAGAAAGGTATGGAGCAATTTGCCTATTTAATAAAGTTTAAAGATTTAAAGATAAAACCATATATTCCAAACCAATTATCATTTCTATTTCATAGATTCTCATCCTTCCATTTGCTTGAATGATACGACTGTGATCCTCATTTTGGTCACTATTTTGATGGAGGAGATTCAGCAAAGCAGTAAGTTTACTACTGTGCTTGCTTACATGGTATTGTACATAAAGTAATTCCATATATCTTTGCGACGCAGAAGGCTATTCTGTCCATAAAGTCAATTCCAGCTCACAGCAGTGCTATTTCCGGACTAATTATCCTGCAGGAGTCACAGGGAGAGAGAGCATGGAACGAGCCCTTCTGCCCATCAAGGACATGTTGATCACCCAGCACCACTGTTTCCCCCATCAGTCTTTGTGTCCACCTGCTCATCCCCTCTCCCCTAATGGCTGCCATTATCCCCTTCCTTGCTTATTTTCCTGCACTGGTTGCATTCGTGTTAATGCTCATTTCCCTCCCCTTTGTCTTCACATTTACCCTCCTGCCCCACCACCTGGCTACACCTGCCTCTTCATTTTCTGTCTGTTTCCGTCTATCATTCATCTGACTGCCAATGCCATCCCTCTCTTTCCCTCCCCCCACTTTGCTCAATCTGCCTTTCATGCTTCACCCCTCCTTGATGCATCAATCACCAGATGGCCCCTGTCTCACTTCTTCCCCCTCTCCTTTATATTCAGTATGCACAGTTTCAAGCACAAAAGTTGACAGTCCCTTTCCCCCACAGATGTTCATCAACCCTCCAACAGACTGTTTGTTTCTCTGCAGACTTTTATGTTCTTTTAGATAATTCAGCATCAAGCTTTGTTTGATAATGCTCCTGAGAAATTCTCTGGAATGGTTTACACAGTAAAAAGCTACATTAATGCAGGTTTTTATATTTTCCCATGTGAGATGTCCATTGTGATCTCAGTGTATTCAATGTTATACATTTACAGAACAAAGTTGTCACACCAGCATTTATACATGGACTGTACCTACTGCGTTGATAGTCAGCGGTGTTACAGTCATCTCGTTGTTCCTTGCAACGTATCACTGTAAGTATTAAATCTTATAATCATTGTCATTTTGTATGAGGAAGAAGAGGTCTCACCTCTGCTGAACTCCTTTAACAGAAAGCTGAGAAATGGTTGTTTCACCAGAACTTGATGATTTGTTTGAATTTTCTTCACTGTAATTTTAATTCCATCCAGTATGTATCTACTTGTGAGGATGGTTGTTAATTTAGACTCATCTCATTACCTCCTCTGTTTTGTCTGTCTTGTCCATTTTGTGGCTTCTGTCTCTGTTTGCCATCTGTTTTCCTGCTGCTGCGATATGAGCATAATCATTTGATCACGGCACATAACAATAACTCCTCTGTTTGTTGTAGTGCCTCGATTTGAAAGATGCCGTGATTTGCATGAAGTTGATGCACTGAAAGAGGAGCCGCTACCCAATTTGTGTGGTTGCTTTTTTTTTGCATTTGTTGTTCAGGGTGTGACAAGAGCAGCAGTTACACTGGTCACAAAGATTTTGCTTCCTGAATACTTTTGGGTGTATCTGATAGATTTTGGGCTGCTGATCATGAAAATCATCATGAAATTTCCCGATCATGCACCGTGTTTTTTGGAATCACCTGCATTTGTTCTTTCAATTCATAATTCAAATCAATTGAAATATCACCCACAATACAAGCTGAAAAGTTTGCTTTGGGTTGCCAGCCTGATGCATAACAATGATGTCTTTTTATTGATTCTTCAGTGTTGATCTTGAACGCTGTGCAGTTACACAACAGCAATGTCCACCCTTCAATACCAAATGTCTATGCAGTACACATAAAGGAAAGCTACTGGAATTTGGAAGTCTTGCTGAAGCACAGACAGTACAGCAATTGTAGGGTAATGTAATTGGTGGAAATATACAGGTTTCACAACCACTAACATTGGGTTGGGATTTACTTTAAGAGGTTTGTCTGACGTGATGAGGTAATTATATAGAGGGCCTTTAGTGTGCTTTCTATTCAGTTCCTTGATGTTGAATAAATGGTTTGCTACATATTTTTCTAAGCATAAATTTCCTCCACTGTTTTATTTGTGAAAACTGATATTGGTGATCCCGATGCTCTTGGATGATTCCAGAGGTATTTGTGACGAAAAACAAAGTTATCAGAAGATTGATACTGATGAGAGAGATAAGGGAGACAATGGAGAAGCGTTCAAAATGTTAATGAGAGAGGAGAGAGAGGTAACGGAAAAGAAACACAATGCAGAGTATTGACAGACCGGTTGCTTTGAACCTGAACTGTTTGAAGTTTGATGGACAGGCGATACCCCAGCAGGGGGATAAAAAGAACAGGTTTGCTAAGGCACGACACACCACGAGATCATGAGATAACGAGACCCTGGAAAAGCAATGTGCCCCCACAAGTTGGTGGGAGTTTGGAGGTCTGGTCGCGGGACCGACCATAGACGCATAGGGTGAAAAGGTACGATTGGCGGGAACCTGGTGTGTGTGTCCGCCCTTGCCTGGGTGCTGGGTTCACTGTGGAAGAACGGTCGTATCAGGAACGGAGGGGTCACAGTCGGTGACCACAGAAGACATAAAAAGGGTTCGCCCGAAAGCTAACTGCGAAGAACAAAGGTCTGTTTGAATCAGAATTTGCATATCTCCCTCTCTCTCTCCCCAACAGCACAACAGCGATTACTGCAAACTGTACTAAGCTGAACTGAACTCTGCGTCACTTGAGACTGATCATTTTACCCCTAGATTGTGATAGAGCTTGTTTGATTCCTATTACCCTAGTTCTGTGTACGTGTGTTTTATCATTGCTAATCTGTTGCATTCATATCCTTACGATTAGAGTACTGTGTTACTTATTTCTTTAATAAAACTTTCTTAGTTCCAGTAATCCAGACTCCAACTAAGTGGTCCATTTCTGCTGGTTTGGCAACCCAGTTACGGGGTACATAACATAAGTGGGGATCTCGTCCGCGATTTTGAACGCCAAATTTGGGACTGGGTCAATTGATTGGGTTAAAATTCCCGAAAGAAAGAAAGGACAAACAGCAGAAATGGAGATTGAGGAATTTCTAAAGGCGCCAACCTTGGAGGCATTAGAGGAAGCCAGGAAATCAGAATTGGCAACTGTGGTCAAACGGTTGAATCTTTTTAAGGGGAAGTCGACAATGAGGAGAGCGGAGATGCACAGAGCTATCATAGAGCATTATGTATCTAAAGGTGTGTTTCCCCAAGGGGAGCTGGAGGTGGTATCTATGGGAAAACTTGGTGGAGAGGCAGTGCAGCTGCAGATAGAAAAATTGAGACTCGAGCACGAGCTCATGGTAAAACAGCTGGACTGAGAAGAGAAGCAGTTAGAATGGGAAGAGAGAGAGAAGCAAAGGGAGTTTGAGCTTGAGAAGTTAAGGATGGGACTAGATAGGGGCCAAATGCCGAACCAAGGTGGAGGGTTCAGGGTGACCCAGGAGGTTAGGCTGGTTCCTCCATTTGAGGAGGCCGATGTTGATCAGTACTTTCTCCATTTTGAAAAAGTTGCTGCAAGTCAGGACTGGCTGAGGAATAAGTGGGCTGTTTTGCTTCAGAGCGTACTTAAAGGAAAAGCCCAGCAAGCTTACTCGGCCTTGTCTGCAGAAGATGCCCAGAGGTATGATGTGGTGAAAGAGGCGATGCTCAGGATTTATGAGTTGGTCCCAGAGGCATACCGGCAGAGGTTCTGGAATACAAGGAAGCAGTGGGGCCGCACGTATTCAGAGTTTGCCCGTGAGATGCAGATGTATTGTGAGCGTTGGTGCGCCTTGAAAGGGGTCAATGGGGATTATGACAGATTGCTACAGCTAATACTGATTGAGCAGTTCAAAGGTTGTGTCCCTGAAGGTATGAGACCCTACCTAGATGAGAAAGAGGCAGACACCTTAGCCGCATCTGCTAAGTTAGCGGATGAATACGCATTAACGCACAAAGCGAAGTTTACCCCGAGTAAAGGCTACCAGAAGGGTAGTCAGGACGGCGGAGAGAGTTCGCCAGAAAAGCCAGAAAGTAAGCCAGGGACTAGTGAGAAGGATAAGGAAGACTGGGAGCAGTTTGGTAGGAAGTCTCCTGGGTTCGTATGCTATAATTGTGGGAAAGCCGGTCACTTTGCGTCCAAGTGCTTTGCCCCAAAGAAGGAGACGGGGAAAGGAAAAACGACGGTTCCGACTGGCTGTATTGAGCTGGTAAACAAACCACTAGGGGAGAAGAGGTCTGATAGAGTTCAGAAAGGGTGCGACAAGTTTATTTTGGCCGGATTGGTGTCGGTGAAGGAGGGGTCAAACCCGGTTCCAGTACAGATCTGGAGAGACACTGGAACTTGTCAGTCATTGATCTTAAGGAGTGTTTTAGACTTTAGTTCAGAGACCGAGACTGGGGAGCTCAGTGTGATAAAAGGCATTGGGAAAGGGACTGAAGCAGTACCTTTGCACCAGATACACCTAAAAAGCGACTTGGTCTCCGGACCGGTCACGATCGGGGTGAGTCCCGAACTACCGACGGAAGACGTGGAGGTCTTACTCGGTAATGACCTCGCCGGCGGAGAGGTGTACCCAGCAGTAAGATTGACAAGCCAGCCTGCCAGCATTGAGGCCCCGCCCATGGACTCACAGGTTTATCCCGTTTGTGCAGTGACTCGGCGCATGTCCAGAAAGGCTGCCAAAGCAAATATAGATTTAGCGGAGATGTTTTTACCAGCCTTGTACCAGGAGGGGTTAGAAAGTGAAAAGAAGCAGCGTAGTGAAACGAAAGTTAAGGTAGACTTATCATTAGCAAGGAAGGAATTTATAAAGGCACAGGAGCGAGACGAGGAGCTGATGGTTTTGGCAGCTACAGCTCTCTCCGAAGTAGAATTAAAAAGGAAGCCAGTGGGCTATTATGTTAAGGAGGGAGTACTAAGGAGGAAATGGAGACCAAGTACCATGCCCGCAGATGAGGAATGCGGGGTGGTGCCGAGAATTTATGGGTATGAGATTTTTAACCTGGCCCACAAGATACCCCTCGGTGGACATTTTGGGGTGAGGAAAACAGTCGATAGAATTATGAAAGAGTTTTACTGGCCGCATAGGGGGAAGGATGCTATTGTAGACGTGAGCTAACACAATTACAGGCTATTGATATGATAACAGTTTGCCATGATAGGCGGACAGACCTAGTTGGTGTTATCACGAAAATTAATGAGGCTAGGGTGCCACCTGATAACGGGAAAACCCATTTTGAAAAGATAAGTGTGGTGCCGACCAGATGGGAGAACTCTATTGTTTTGGCCAACTTTGCTGATGAGTTCTCTCACTTAATCCCTGAACAGAGCGAGCCGTTGATAAAGCTAATTAACCGGCACGCACATATATGTCCAGATTTCCCGAGGCGATGCAAAGAGCCGGGACATGGTGTTGTTGTCACATCAGGTCAGCCTAGTGAGCAACACCCCTATAAGATGATTAATTCAGTGACAAAAGGGCTAAAGAACGCAGAAGTGTATATTGGTGATTTAGTGGTCTGGAGTGACACATGGGAGGAGCTGTTTAAAAAGCTGTTTGAAGCCAGCCTGACAGTGAACCTCGCAAAAAGTGAATTCAGCCATGGAAAGATCACTTATTTGGGATTTGTGGTAAGTCAGGGGCAGCTAGCACTGATGCAGGCTAAGGTGCGGGCTATCTCTGAAGTCCCCACCCCGACAGACAAGAGAGCCCTGAGAAGGTTCTTGGGGATGGTGGGGTACTATCAGAAGTTTTGCAAAAACTTTGCAGATATTACCCTCCCTCTTACTAATCTCTTGCCAAAGAATGCTAAGTTTGTGTGGGACGACCCTTGTTATCTTTGTCTGGGACGGAAACCACTGAGAAGTTACACTGATCACAACCCATTAGTGTTTTTGGCCACTATGAAGTTTGCTAAATTGGAGCCTGGTCTTGGAGATGATTATTAAAATAACACATATAAAAGGAACGGAAAATGTGATTGCTGGCTGTCTGTCAAGGTGTTGACAACTTAAGGTTCTCTGTATTAGCCGAATAGCTGACGACCCTGTATATTAGTGTGTATCTAATAATGTATTCATGCCTATAATTTTTACCCCAGTAAAAATCCTTTGAAGGGTAGGGGTGTGACGAAAAACCAAGTTATCAGAAGATTGATACTGATGAGAGAGATAAGGGAGACAATGGAGAAGCGTTCAAAATGTTAATGAGAGAGGAGAGAGAGGTGACGGAAAAGAAACACAATTAAGAGTATTGACAGACCGGTTGCTTTGAACCTGAACTGTTTGAAGTTTGATGGACAGGCGATACCCCAGCAGGGGGATAAAAAGAACCGGTTCGCTAGGGCACGACACACCACGAGATCACGAGATAATGAGACCCTGGAAAAGCAGTGTGCCCCCACAATTTGGTGGGAGTTTGGAGGTCTGGTCGCGGGACCGACCATAGACGCATAGGGTGAAGAGGTACGATCGGCGGGAACCTGATGTGTGTGTCCGCCCTTGCCTGGGTGCTGGGTTCACTGTGGAAGAACGGTCGTATCAGGAACGGAGGGGTCACAGTCGGTGACCACAGAAGACATAAAAAGGGTTCGCCCGAAAGCTAACTGCGAAGAACAAAGGTCTGTTTGAATCAGAATTTGCATATCTCCCTCTCTCTCTCCCCAACGGCACAACAGCGATTACTGTGAACTGTCCTAAGCTGAACTGAACTCTGCGTCACTTGAGACTGATCATTTTACCCCTAGACTGCGATAGAGCTTGTTTGATTCCTATTACCCTAGTTCTGTGTACATGTGTGTTTTATCATTGCTAATCTGTTGCATTCATATCCTTACGATTAGAGTACTGCGTTACTTATTTCTTTAATAAAACTTTCTTAGTTCCAGTAATCCAGACTCCAACTAAGTGGTCCATTTCTGCTGGTTTGGCAACCCAGTTACGGAGTACATAACATACTGAACATGTCAGTTGGAGTTTTGGGAGCAAAATGCCATTGCTTGGTATGTGCAAGCCAAGGCCCAATTTGCACTGTGAGAAATCTCCAGTGAAAACACCAAATATTTCTATGTGGTAGCGTCACTCTGCAGTTCCACGGCTGTGAGAGTGGTGAGTCTACTAGAACACTAGCCTAAACATGATAAATACTGATCACTAAAAACTCACCTTTTACAGACTTTTGGACTGTCAGACTCTCAGCACCCCGAACAGCTGCTCTCCTTGCCCGGCCTCAGCGATTTCACAGCTAATGCTGTCCCTTCCGGGAAATCACTATCCTTGTTTTAGTTTTAAAGAACTCTTCATGCAGCAAACGCCTGGTCGAGTTTGCATAGCCCTCCATAATGCACCCATAATGGACTATGGGGAATTTGCTGATAAGACTGATAGATGACTCTGAGCCAGGCAACAGTGCATCATTCTTCCTCCTCTCTCCACCTCAAATAAGCCCAGTCAGCAAGGCCCCCAACATAAGGATGCCTACGGCTGTGAAACAGATGACATCGGGACTGTGTTTTTAACCACGCTCACTTTGGTACGAATGCCAGACAGTGCCGACTGCATTGCAGCATCAACCGTGCCAGCATGGCAACTGACCAGTAGGTTCAGGCTTACTGAACAGCGGTCGCAGGCCAGCGGTTGGCTGACATTACTTTTGGAGAAGCTGGGGTTTCTCTCCTGTGTGATGTTTCAACCAATCACCCTTGCCCCATAGTGCTCACAAACTGGAGGCTGACTATTTTTGACTCCATCAATGGCCTCTCATATCTGGGCTGGAAGCCCTCACAGAAACTGGTTGCACTAAAGTTTGTGTGGCATGGCCTTAGAAAGGACGTACACGACTGGACTGAAGCCTGTGTGAAGAGGCAGTGGACAGAAATTATTCATCATGTCCAGGCACCATTGGCATATTTTGAGGTCCTGAACTACAGTTTGACCATGTCAATGTGGACCTTGTTGGCCCATTCCCCCCCCCCCACCACCCACCCGTGTGTCCACACACCCGTTTACCATGGTGAACTGACCACCAGGTGGCTAGTGGTTGTCCTTCTAGCATTGATGATGTCTGCAGACGTGGTTCAGCACCCTATCTGATATTTCCTGTGACTGCGGTTTCCAATTCATATCAGATCACCTGGGCCTCGCATCAGGGTGGATCATACCGTGGCGATACAGCTGCAGTCCAATGGCCAATGCGTGTGTTTCACCGTGCCTTAAAGGCTGCTCTGAGGACTTCCTTGATAGATGCGTGCTGCCATGATTGTCCTCCGTGGGTCCTGCTGGGGCTCAGAAGAGCTCCACAAGAGGACCTTCAGTTGTCTACAGCTGAGTTGGTATACAGGTAGCCTCTCATCTGCACCCCATCCTTCTCAATAAATTCAATTTCTTTGTGCCTATTCCTACCTCCCATCATGGTGTGCAGCACTCTGGGGTTCCTGTGTTCCTACACCTCCTCCCTCACTACCATCCAGGCCCTAGCCAGTCCTTCTCGGTGAGGCAACACTTCACCTGTGAGTCTGTTGGGGTCACTTTCTGTGTTTGGTGCTCCTGGTGAGACCCAACATAGATTAGGAGACTGCTTTGTCGAACACCGACACTCCATCAGCCAGAAAAAGTGGGGTCTCCCAGTCGCCACCCATTTTTTTTTCCATTTTAAAACCTTGTTTATTGATTATTATTGAGATCAACAAAAAGAACATTAAAGTAATCAAGTCAACATGTGAATATGTACAATGAGGAATTAAATTACCAAATAACTGATTAATAAAGCCAAACAACATATCAATAATAATAAGAAGAAATAAAGTGTTAAGAATTTTTTTTTGGAAAGAAGAAATAACGAAAAAAAGAACTCCTACTAACTAAAACAAAAAAAATCCCCGCTAACAAAAAAAACTTCTGCTAACAAAAAGAACGAAAAGAGGGAAAAAAACATTGGAAGCACGACCCCGGAGTTATACGCCATACAAGCTTCCATAAAAGAAAAACATTAATCCTAACTCAAATCTATTTAAACAAGAATCAGAAGGAAACCATCTTAATCAACTGAAATCAGATGATATGTCCATCCATGGCCTCCTGCACTGTTGTGATGAGGCCAGACTTGGGTTGGAGTAACAACACCTTGTACTCCGTTTGGGTAGCCTCCAACCTGATGGCGGAAACATCGATTTCTCAAACTTCCAGTCATGCCCCCCAGTCCCCTTTTCCCTCTCATGTCATCTCACCAATCAACTTCCCAACTCTTTATGTTATCCCACCTCCTCCAGGTTTTACCTTTCACCTGGTGGTTCTCACTCTCCTCCTACCCACCTTTTAAATCTACTCCTCAGTTTTTTTTCTCCGTCCAGCTGAGGTGTTTTGGCCTGAAACATCAACTGTAACTTTTTTTCATAGATGTTGCCTGGTCTGCTGAGTTCTTCCAGCATTTTGTGTGTGTGTTGCCTCACCCCACCTCATGTGTTTTTGTCCATCATGATGCACACCAACATCTGCTTAGGCCCATTTCATGGTTTGGAACAGGAAGAAAAGATTTTTGTCATAGATGAGAGGGGAAAGCCTGAATGTGTTTTGTTGGATCGTCTTAAACCAGCCCATCAAGATCTGGAGGATTAACTACCTTGTTCCTGCCATCACAACTTGACGATGAGCATGTCAACACACCTCTGGGCGAGTCAGAGGCTCCTGCTGTTCCTCCACCCATAGAACATAGGACCCGAGCTGGAACGCTTGCTCAAGCTCTGAACAGGCTCACACTGGCAGTTTGTTAATTCTGGGGCTGGGCCTGTGTAGGGTAAAGTAATTGGTGGAAATGTCCAGAATTCAGAATCATTATTGTTGGGTTGGGGTTCACTTTATTTGTAGAATTCTTTGCCACAGGCAGCTGTGGAGGCCAAATCTTTATGTACATTTCAGGCAGAGTTTGATAGATTTTTAACTGCTCAGGGCATGAAAGGATACAGTGAGAAAACAAGAGATTGGGGCTATCAGTCATGATGAAATAGTGGACCAGACTAGACAGGCCAAACGTCCTAATTCAGCTCCTATACCTTATGGCCTGACATGAGAAGGCAATTACACAAAAGACTTTTACTGTGTTTTGTGTTCAGTTTTTTTTTGATATTCTTCTTCCGCTGTCCATCGATTTCGATGTTGACTGAGGCCTGGGCAAATTTGTATGGAAGACCAGCAGTTGCCTATGCTGCAATCTCCCCTCTCCATGCCACCGATGTTGTCCAAGGGAAGGGCACTAGGACCCATACAGCTTGGCACCGGTGTCATCGCAGAGCAGTGTGTTGTTAAGTGCCTTGCTCAAGGATACAACATGACCTTCAGATCATTGGACCGACGCCTTAACCACTTGGCCATGCGCCAACACTTTAAAATCAGTAAATCAGTTACTACAGTTTTTTCTAAACCTTACACTTATGCTGTTTTATTTGTGAAAACCTGCAGAACTACATCTGGAACATTTGTGGTACTGAGGTTCTGCATTGGAGAATTGGATTATGGACTGTGGACTTTTTCAATCTTATGGCTTTTATATGCTATGTTTTTGCCCATTTTTTTCGATAACATGTTTTGTTAGTTTTTTTTGTGCACGAGAGGGGTTGGGTTCGGGACTGATTATCTTGTTGCTGTTTTTTTGTCTTTTGAACCACTTCTATGCTTTCCTTTGTTTTGTGGCTATCTGGAGAAGATGAATCTCAGAGTTGTATACTGCATACATACTTTCATAATAGATGAACCTTTTGATCATTTGTTCTGAAAGTAGTTGTGCTGCTACTAGGAATGAAGCTTGGATACACAAAGGACTGTTGTTTCATTTGCGAATGGGACAGCCATGCTAAAGAATCTCATTATAGAAGCAGGATTGCTACTCCAATAAAGCAGTTGGTTCCAGGGCAGAGAAGTGTGCCACATAAGCTACTTGTTGACCCAACAAAGATATTTTTGCCTCCTCTTCATATGAAACTGGGGCTAATGAAAAATTTTGTGAATGCAATGAACAAGGAATGTGAAAGATTTTGATATTTGAGATATATGTTTCCCAAAATAATGGATGCCAAGATTAAAGAAGTTAATTTTTGTTGGTCCGCAAATCAAATAAGTTATCAATGACAAGTAATTCAAAGAACTTCTTATGGGACTGAAGAAAATCTCACGGAAGGCATTCAAGGATCCTAATTTTTTTCTTGGCAACTGCAAATTACCAAATTTTGTGCAGCTGGTTGACAACATACTTCAAGCAAACAAAACCATAAAGTGCCACATGTCACTAAAGATTCATTTTCTGCATTCCCATTTAGACTACTTCTCTGCAAATTCTGGCTCTGTCGGTGACAAGCATGGTGAAAGGTTTCACCAGGATTTTGATATCATGGAGAAACATTATCAGGGTATCTGGAATCCATCAAGGCCGGCTGATCATTGTTGGACATTTAAGAGAGAAGCATCAGTCACTGAGTACAAACAAAAATCATCAATTACACATTTTTAGTGCAGTTGAACTATAGCAAGGTGTGAGCACCATTACACAATTAAATCCAATATATTCAGTAAAAGTTAATTTCTTGTTTCTTCAAATTCCTACGTGATACAAGGAGGTTGAAACTATATTTGTGTTCAGCTTCAAGCCATCTATCACAAACAAAACAAACTTCTGAGGAAACACCACTTTTAAAAACAGTTCCTGTCTAGTGTTAGTACCCCACCCTGATCGTGGTTTGTAAAGTACATACATGAACAGCTGCAGTCCATCTGGTTAAGATGTTCAAAATGCGGCTCAAGGAGGAATTCCTGGATTTAGAGTAGATGACAAAATATATCCATATATTTTCAGTGACCTATTTATTAGGTACAGGAGTGGAACCCTGTGTAGCCTTTGGTTGCTGTAGCCCATTCACTTCAAAGTTTGACGTGTGTTCAGAGATGTTCTTCCACACACCATTGTTATAATGAGTGGTTATTTGAGTTACTGTCGCCTTCCTGCCGGCTTGAACTGGTCTGGCCATTCCCCTTTGACCTCTCTCATTAACAAGGTTTTCACCCACAGAACTGCTTCTCACTTGATGTTTGTTGTTTTTCATACCATTCTTTGTAAACTCTAGAGACTATTGTGGATGAAAATCCAAGGAGATCTGTTTCTGAGATACTCAAACCACACAATCTGGTACTAACAAGCATTCCATGGCTAAAGATCACATTCCATGGCTAAAGATCACATTTCTTGCCCATTCTGGTGTTTGGTTTGTACAACAACTAAACCTCTTGATCATGTCTGCATGCTTTTATGCATTGGGTTGCTGCACATGATTGGCTGATTAAATATTTGCATTGATAAGCACCGCTAATAAAGTGGCCACTAATTGTATATAAACTATGGCTTGGAGATTTCTGTGTTTCTTTTGCTGTCAGTTCTCAGTGGTGGGGCTTTGGAATATGAATTGAGGTATTTATTGTTACATGCTGAAGGAGAATCTGTTTTTTTTTGGTGAGAATGCTGTAATGGTCCTTTGGAGGTCACCCTGATGTGATTTTCCCGCCGATGTGAGGTCACGTGATGACATGTGCCCCCCCCCCATGACTATACAAGGGTCGACTCAGGTGACGCAGTAGGTTTTCTTTGAGTTTGTAGATTTCCAGGTAGAATGTGTTGTATCTCTGTTTCTGTTGCGTTTGTTTTTGTGACGCAGTTTCATTTTTAAAACGGTTGTACGTTCTGTTGAAAGATTCCATATTACTTGGACTGGAAATTTGTGGCTGGAAGTGCCAATTTACTCAATTCCAACAGTTTTGAAGGGAGAGTGAAGAATTCATCGAAGTGAAGGATCGAGAGAAGTCGGCATCGTTTGGCAGTTTAATAAAGGATCGACCTTATTGAGTCTTCGTTGAAGAGAAGCTGCATTGAGATAACTGTTGCAATAGCGCAATGAGTTCATGCAAAAAGGCTCTCTCTCTAAAAGGAATTTAAGGTCAGTTGATTTAAACTGTTTATTTTCGGCATCGGGAATCCTGTGGACAGAACCGGCAGTAAAGGTGCGTCGGTGAAGAAATCTTTCTCCAGAGAAATCTCTCCCAATTGAATGTGTAAAACTGTTAGACTTCCGAAGTTATCACTTTAAGAACTGTATCTGACTGTACTGTTTCTGCATTTAACTCTTTAAGAACCAGAGCCGAGTGGAGTTGATAAACGGCTGCGTACCTGTTTAACCTCCGGTTAAAGTTTTCCTTTGTTTTTTTTTCCCTTATCGTTTATATGTGTTTAATAATTGTTCGGTTGTTTTTATATAAAACCTGTCTCGGTTAATATTCGTTGTTGCCGGTTACGTAACATTATGTACTGATACCCAGCTTCTGACCTCTTATTGAATCATTTATAACAAAACTTGACATTCTGCGAGCTAAGTTAAGCAGGAAAATCCTGAATTCAGCATTTGGCTGTTGTGTTAATGTTTTCAGAATCCACTTGTTACCGCAGCCTGGGTCTGAAGCTCCCATTCACTAGATTGTTCTCTAGTTCCTGTGCTCCCTGTACCAAAACAAAGCTCTGGTTGCCATCGCGAGGAATTCTGCAGATGTTGGAATTTCGAGCAACACTCATCAAAGTTGCTGGTGAACGCAGCAGGCCAGGCAGCATCTCTAGAAAGAGGTACAGTCGACGTTTCCGGCTGAGACTCTTCGTCAGGACTAACTGAAGGAAGAGCCAGTAAGAGACTTGAAAGATGGAGGGGGAGTTCCGAAATGATAGGAGAAGACAGGAGGGGGCGGGATGGAGCCAAGAGCTGGACAGGTGATTGGCAAAAGAGATATGAGAGGATCATGGGACAGGAGGCCCAGGGAGAAGGAAAAGGGGGAGGGGGGGAACCCCCAGAGGATGGGCAAGGGGTATAGTGAGAGAGACAGAGGGAGAAAAAGGAGAGAGAGAGAAAGAATGTGTGTATATAAATAAATAATGGATGGGGTACGAGGGGGAGGTCGGGCATTAGCGGAAGTTAATGTTCATGCCATCAGGTTGGAGGCTACTCAAACGGAATATAATGTGTTGTTCCTCCAACCTGAGTTGGCTTCATCTTTACAGTAGAGGAAGCTGTGGATAGACATGTCAGAATAGGAATGGGATGTGGAATTAAAATGTGTGGCCACTGGGAGATCCTGCTTTCTCTGGCAGACAGAGCGTAGGTGTTCAGCAAAACGATCTCCCAGTCTGCATCGGGTCTTGCCAATATATAGAAGGCCACATCATCGGGAGCACCGGACGCAGTATATCACCCCAGCCGACTCACAGGTGAAGTGTCGCCTCACTTGGAAGGACTGTCTGGGGCCCTGAATGGTGGTAAGGGAGGAAGTGTAAGGGCATGTGTAGCATTTGTTCCGCTTACAAGGATAAGTGCCAGGAGGGAGAGCAGTGGGGAGGGATGGAGGGGACGAATGGACAAGGGAGTCGCGTAGGGAGCGATCCCTGTGGAAAGCGGGGGGGGGAGGGGAAGATGTGCTTAGTGGTGGGATCCTGTTGGAGGTGGCAGAAGTTACGGAGAATAATATGTTGGACCCAGAGGCTGGTAGGGTGGTAGGTGAGGACCAGGGGAACCCTATTCCTAGTGGGGTGGCAGGAGGATGGGGTGAGAGCAGATGTGCATGAAATGGGGGAGATGCGTTTGAGAGCAGAGTTGATGGTGGAGGAAGGGAAGCCCCTTTCTTTAAAAAAGGAGGACATCTCCTTCGTCCTGGAATGAAAAGCCTCATCCTGAGAGCAGATGTGGCAGAGATGGAGGAACTGCAAGAAGGGGATAACATTTTTGCAAGAGACAAGGTGAGAAGAGCCATAGTCCAGATAGCTGTGAGATTCAGTAGACTTATAGTAGACATCAGTAGATAAGCTGCCTCCAGAGATAGGTTGCCATAGAACTTCTAACATACTGGAGCCCTGATTTGTGTTCCACTTATTGGACCCCGAGTTTCCCTGCTGCTTCTAACATTATCAGGGCCCTAGGTTCCATGCTGAAATTCGACTCACCGGAGCCCCCAGTTCCTACGCTCTAACTACAGTCACCAGAGCTCCAGTGCAATCTTACTGGAAAAAAATAAACATCAAGCTCTGTAACATTGAACATAAAGCTGATTTTTAGTAAGACCAGAAAATCTGCCAGTTGACCATCCACGACCTGAGTGTGCTGGATTAGCAGAGTTTAACTGCAGATGGCTGGCCCCTTTGAGATTGTAATCAATGGATGATTCTGCAGGACGTTGGGAGTAGGGAATTTGGTAATGTCATCCCATTGAACATCAAGAGTAGGTTGCTGCAGTCTCTGACTGGAGATGATACTTGCTTGAAGTGCTTATCACCCATTCCTGAATGCAATCATTTCCTGAGGAATTTTGAATGGAATGAAACATTCATTAATATCTCAACTGCTGACATTTTGCGGCTGAAAATGGTTGAGCCGAGGAACTCCTGCAGTGACCTCCAGGGCAGGGAAAATTGGGTTCCACCAACCACAATATCCAGCTTTCTGTGGCAATAATTGGAACATTTTCCCCTATCACCACACTTACTTGAAGTGCTAACTGGGTGTCAAGTGCAGACACGCGTGTTTCAGCACTGGATTTTAGCTTCTGGATTCATGTTTGGACCAAGGCTGCAGTCAAGTTTGGAGCCAATTAGCCTGGGAGAAATTCAACCTGAGCTTTGGTGAGCTCAAGGCTCAGTCCATTCTAATTGAAACATTTGTGGGAAAATAACTTGTTTCAATTTGAATAGATTACTACTGTTCATAGAGTCACGCAGTATGGAAACAGGTTCTTTGGCCCAAATTCTCCATGCTAGCCAACATACTCATCCAAACTAGTCATTTGCTGAAGTTTGGCCTGGGGCATTCTGAAACTTTCCTGTCCACATACCCAAGCAACTATCTTTCAAATGTTGTTATTATACTGTATCTGCCTCAACCACTTCCCCTGACAATTCAATTCACATATGTACCACCCGCTATTGAAAAATAATATAGTTGCCTCTCAATTCCAAGTACATCTTTCCCCTTTCAACTTCAAACTAAGCCTTCATGTTCGGGGATTCTCAATTATAGGAGAAATATATTCATCCTATCAATGTCCACCATTATGTTTTGCACCTCTGTAAGATCGCCTCTCATTCTCTTACGAAGGAAAATAATTACAGCCTGTCCAGCCGCTTCGCTATAACTCAGTCCCTTGAGTCCTGGCAGCATCATTGGAAATATTTTTGGCACTCTTGCTGATTGAATAATACTATTCTGTAGCAAGATGACCCAAAGCTGAACACAATACTCTAACTGCTGCCTCATCAGTCTCTCGTGCATCATAACTGGCCAACTTCACAGTTAACGCCCTGACTCATGAAGTCTGCTGTGCCAAAAGTCTTCTTCACCACTCTACCTATGATTCTACTTGTATGGAATCATGGACTTGAACTTCACAGTTCCTCTGTTCAACAACACTCCCTTCACTGTGAGAGTTCTATCTTGAATTGACTTTCTAAAATGTAATACCTGCGAGTTATCTGAATTAAACTCCATTTCCCATTTGTCAGCCATTTACTCAGTTGATCAAGATCTCGCTAATTTTTGATATCCAAATTCCTCCAGCCCACAGAGAGTTACCGATGTGCACTGGCACTATCTAACTCCTGGACAGCGAAACCAGAAATCCATGAGCTGGTAGTCATCGGAGGATCAGAGTTGGAGACAGTCAGTAACTTTAAATTACTGGGTGGCAGTCCCAGTAATGAAAGTTAAAGTTCAAAGTAACAAATCCATATCTGAAGATATAAGTTTTTGGTTGTGTTTACACAGTTCGGGCATATTTCAACAACCTTTATTATTATTTGCTTAGGTAAATGGTACTGGCTCGCACCTGTCAGTTTAGTCTTTGTTTACACAGCTGCATACTGTAATTTCAGTTGTTAATGGTGAAAAGCTTACAATTAAATAATTAACTTTCGTAAGGCAGGCACTGCGGACCCCGACTTGCATATTTTACTCAATATCGCCTGTGAGAATTACGCCCCCAAAGCGGAAATCGACGGGGGGGGGGGGGTGGCGTTGGTTGAGGTGCGGATTGGAAATAAAACATAGTAGAGAACAAAGAAGCAGACAGAGGCAACAAATAAACATGCATATCCGCACTCCTAATCCCTCCCACTCTTACCCACGCCCACCTTGCAGCGTAAAATCGAGATGAGTTTTCCGGTATTGCCGATGTCTATCTTTGTTTGGTAATTCGGCATGTTGTTCTGCTCTCATTTCCTCTCGCTCTTTCTGTTGCCGTCGCTGGGAGTTTCAGGTAAAATTCTAGCCACCACGGGACGGTGGAAAAAGTATTCTCATCTTAGCACCTACTGACAAATTTGTCCAAGTGTAAGCGCTCTGTTATTAGTTCGTGATTGCGATGTTCGGGTGGGGCCGTGGTCGTCAATCCGGTCCAGAATTCCTACTGGCCAGCGCTATTTATTCTTATTTTTAAATTCGTTCATAGGATTATGGTGGGATGTTCAAATTCATTTATTGTTACATTTTAGCTGGGGTTATAAAGTTATGCGCTTGTAAGTCACCCGAACTGTAACAGGGGCGTGCAATGGTCACCTCCCCGTCTGTATGTGACTGAGTGGGTTCTCTCCTCGGGTCTTAGCGCCCGCTTGGTTTTGATTTTGCTTATCGCAATACATTATAGCAGCACTGGAGCGGCGTTACGGCGAGGGTCTATTAGAGTAAGCAATGTGACTGGGTCATAGTTCCCTATCTGTTTTTTGTAGATGTTATAATAAAATAGCTGTTAGTTAAATGAGTTCTTCTCGTCTGTCATCATGGGCTGAATGCCCACCACAGTACCAGCGGTGATTGATAAGTTCGTGGCCTAAGATAGACGGGAGTCAATTTTACAAAACCTAGCACGTTTACTTTTTAACATAGACCCCCCTTACATTTACGCAATTAGTCCAGCGGTCATGGAGCATACGGCTCTCGAACCTCCAGAAAGTGTCCACAGCAAGGGTGATTGATAGGTTCGTGGCCTAAGGTAGAAGGAGAGGAGTGAAACAGCTCTCATTACGTGCACATGCAGCTCAACTCTTTGAGTGATTATGCAGAAAGTTTGAAGTTAATACATCATCTCCTTCTACCTTAGGCCACGAACATATCAATCACCCTGAGGAGTTATTAACTGATGAGGTATTTACTTCAAACTTTCTGCATAATCACTTGAAGAGTTAAACCACGTGCATGTAAATGTAGGAGGGGACTATGTTGAAAAATAAATGTGCTAGGTTTTCTAAAATTGACTCCTTTAGGCCACGAACTTATCAATCACCCCTCGTATATTTCAATGCACGTCATCAGATCTGTTAGTATTTCATGCTTTGAAGCCATACGATGCACACACCATCTACACTGGTGGGTTTAGATCAGTTTTATGCAGAGAGTGCCCTGGAAGTTTACATTGGGAGTTCGGTCTGTATTCCCAATGTGGATATAATGCTCTCAAATCTATCTGAAATGCTGCTTATGTTATGCACCTCAGAGTTCCCATTAGTTTAGCTGATGTTATACTTTTTCAATAAGGCTTTGAGAAATCCTCTGATTCTATCCTTTGTACAGCTCGCAATCTCAAACCATGACAGAGCTCTCTGCCATTACCTTTTGCCTACTTAACACCTTGCCCTCAAACTTTTCCCTCCCCTGCTTACAATCTCCAGTACGCACCATCTCCATAGTTCCTTACAACATAGAACAAGGCCATTTAGCCCATCATCTATGCCAGCTCACAGAGGAATCCCATTCCCCACCACATTTCCTATTAGCATTTCTGTCTATATTACCATCCAAACTGCACTGCAGACTATTTACACTCTTCACTAACCTACCAGCCTCATGTTGTTGGGATGTTGGAGGAAACCAGAGTACCCAGAGACAATCCACATTGTCACAGGGTGAATGTGCAAACTTGAGATAATGCCAGAGGTCAGGATTCAAGCTAGATTACTGGAGCTGTGAGACTGAGTGCCAATGTGCTGCATCCTGAGTATCCTATAGTACATCCACCAGCATTCCACCTCTTCCAGCACACCCCTACCCATTGTCAGAGACTCAGCGTACAATTGTGTTGAATATGGATCTCAAATACTCCAAATGTACTCTCTTTATGAAGATCAGAAGTTACCTGAACCCCACTAAAGGAGACGTATAAAGACATTGGTTAAGGAGTGTGATGAAACCCAGAGTCAAGACAAATGAAGTTCATTGTCATTTCCACAAGTGTGGTGATGTACTGATGTGATGGAAGACTTGCTTGCATCAACATTATGGACATGTAGATTCCGAGATCACACTACTGAAAGTACACCAGACAGTGAAGAGATAAAGATGTTGGTGGAAAACAAATCTATAAATCTATGGTTGTGCAAGATATTCCTTTGCTGAGGTTGTTCAGATTGGTTTAAGGACTTGATGGTTGTAGGAAAGTAGCTCTTCCTGTGGAATTTCAGACTTCTGAACCTCTCGTCTGAAGATAGGAATGGGACCCTTGGGGTGGGGTCCTTGATGGTAGCCTTGAATTATCCAATTACACAATTAATTTGCATTTTGAGATCCATGAACTCCCACCACAGCCTAGAACATAGAGCATTATTAAAAAAGGACACAGGTTGCAGATAAAAGGCAGTTTTTTTCCAACTGCTTTCATGTTGGACCAGCTGGCTGTCTTATTAAATTGACAAGGAGCTCTACTATTTGCATAATATTTTACTGCTCAATTTGCATATGTAAGCTTGAAATTAATTGGGCGCGCACTTACTGCAGCTCCTGATGCCAGTCACACACCTGGATCACATTCCTGATAACACTTACTCACATTCCCATAGCACTCCTAATAACTGGTTCTGGATAAACATATACCCACATTCCCATTACAATCTTAGAAACCCATCCTTCCTGTGCTCTGGATTGTAGCTCCAATTTCATACCTGATCTCAGCTCCATCTTCCCATCCTTCTACAGTATACTGAGGCTGTGCCCTCTTAAGGCTTCCCCACTATTGGAAATATGTTCACAACATTGAATCTGTCTAGTCTTTTAAATATTCAATGCATTTCAATGCACCTTCTCCCCCCCCCCACCCCCCGCATTCTTCTGCACTCCACAAACCCAGAGCTGTCAAACACTCCTCAAATGCTAACCCTTTTCATTCCTGAGGTCATTCTTGTTAACCTCCTTTGGTGCCTCTCCAAGACCAGCATATCCTTTCTTAGATAAAGAGCCCAAAACTGTTCACCATATTCCATGTTTTGTCTAACCAATCTGTTATTAATTCTCAGTATTATTTCCTTATGTTTATATTCTAGTCCTCTCAATATGTACGCTAATGTTGCATTTATCTTGCTTACTACTGACTGAACCTGCAAGTTAATTTTGAGGGTATCCTCCACTAGGTTTGCACATTTCATTTCTGAATTTGATCCCTGTTTAGAAAATCATCTACATCTTTATTCTTTCTACCAAAGTGTGTAACTATACACTTCCCTGCACTGTATTCGACCTGCCACTTCCTTGTTCAGTGTCCTAATCTGTCAGTCCTTTTGCAGACTCCCTACATCCTCAGCTGCACGTTTAACCACGTCTGCATGTTTTTACACATTGAGTTGCTGTCCCATGTTTGACTGATCAGATATTTTCATTACCAAGCAGGTTTACCGGATAAAGTGGCTAAGACAAAGGTATAGAGTTACAAAAAAGGAAAGAATGAACCTTGTGAAGATAAGAGCCATGTGGAAAAAGGCAGCAGAAGTAATGAAATTTTGAGTTCTATTTTGATTCTCGGACACAGAATCAGCACAGTCATTTGTCAGAATCAAGTTTATTAAAACATAAAATTTGTTGTTTCACAACAAAGTCATAACACTTCTATAAATTACAAAATAAATAAAAAGTGCAAAAATAATGTAAAAATAAGACTGTGTTCATGAACTGTTTCTAAATATGTTGGTGGAGGGAAGAAGCTGTAACTAAATCATTGAGTGTGGGTCTTCAGCATGAAGAGGGCATGCCCCGAATGTTGTGGGCGCTTGGTGATCAATACCCAAAGGGGTCCAATATCCTCTCGGGCAGGTATAATAGAGCTGTTAGGGAGGGTTTACTCTGATTTGGCATGGGAATGGGAGTGATAGGGCTGAAGAAGAAAAACAGAAATAAATCAAAGATGGCGTGCAACAGAGATGATAGAAAGGACAGGCAGGAGATGAGGCATAATCACAGCCAGTGGAATGAGTTACAGGGAAATAGAGGCATGTTGCAGTTAAAACAGTAAGCGACAAATACTGGACTGAAAGTATTATATTTGAATGCACGCAGCATAAGAAAGAAAATAGATGATCTTGAATTTCAGCTACAGATTGGCAAGTATGACGTTGTGGCCATCTCTGAAACTTGGCTAAAGGATGGCTGCCATTGGGAGCTGAATGTCTGAGGATATACGGTGTTTTGGAAAGATAGGTTAGTCGACAGAGGAGGTGATGTGGCCCTGTGTATAAGAAATAATATTAAATCATTAGAAAGGGATGACATAGGATCGGAAGGTGTAGAGACTCTATGGATTGAGTTAAGAAATGACAAGGTTAAAATGACCCTAATGGCAGTCGTACACAGGCCTCCAGACAGCAGCTGGGATGTAGATTACAAATTACAGCAGGAGACAGAAAAGGCGTGTCAGAAGAGCAATGTCATGATGATCGTTGGGGATTTTAACATGAAAGTGGATTGGGAAAACCAGGCCTGTATTGGACCTCAAGAGAGAGGATTTATAGAATGTCTAAGGGATGGCTTTTAGAACAGCTTGTTTTTGAGCCCATTAGGGGATCAGCAGTGCTGGACTCGATGTTGTGCAATAATCTGCACATGATTAGAGAGTTTAAGGTTAAGGAATCCTTAGGGAACAGTGCTCAGAATATGATCGAGTTTACTTTGAAATTTGAGAAGGTGAAACTAAATTCTAATGTCATCATTTCAGTGGAATAAAGGAAATTACAATGGCATGAGAGCAACTGGACAAAGTTCACTGGAAAGGGACGCTAGCAGGAAGGACAGCAGAGCAGCATTGACTGGAGTTTCTGTGAAAAGTGAGGGAAGTGCAAGACAGATATATTCCAAATAAGAAGAAATTTCAAATGGAAGGACACTACGGTGGCTGACGTGAAATCAGAGCCAAAGTAAAAGCAAAAGAGAGTGCATACAAGGAAGCCAAAGCTAGTGGGAAGATAGAAGATTGGGAAGCTTTTAATAACTTGCTGAAGGAAGCTAAGAAGGTCATATAGGAAGGAAAAGATGAATTATGAAAGGAAGATGGCAACTAATATCAAAGAAGATACTAAAAGCTTTTTTTATGTATATAAAGGTTAAAAGAGATTGGACGGTTAGATATAGGACCAATAGAAAATGATGCTGGAGATATTGTAATGAGATGTGCAGAGATGGCAGAGAACTGAATGCGTATTTTGCATCAGTCTTCACAGTGGAAAACATCTACAGTATACCGGACATTCAGGAATGTCAGGGAAGTGAAGTATGTGCAGCAAAAATTATGACTGAGAAGGTTCTCAGGAAGCTTAATGGTCTGAGGGTGAATAAATCTCGTGGACCTGATGGAATGCACGCTCAGGTTCTGAAGGAAGTAGCTGGAGAGATTGCGGAAGCATTAGCAATGATCTTTCAAGAATTGATAGATTCTGGCATTGTACCGGATAAATAGAAAATTGCAAATGTTACTCTGCTATTTAAGATGGGTGGGAGGCAGCAGAAAGGAAACTATAGACCTGTTAGCTTGACATCAGTGGTTGGGAAGTTGTTGGAATCAATTGTTAGGGGCGAGATCATGGAGTACCTGGAGGCACATGTCAAGATAGGCCAAAGCCAGCATGGTTTCCTGAAAGGAAGATCCTGCCTGACAAACCTACTGCAATGTTTTGAGGAAATTACAAGCAGGGCAGACAAAGGAGGTGCAGTAGACGTGGTGTACCTGGATTTTCAGAGGGCTTTTAAAAAGGTGCCGCACAAGAAGCTGCTTAGCAAGATAAGAGCCGATGGAATTACAGGGAAGTTACTAGCATTGGTTGACTGGCAGAAAACAGAGTGGGAATAAAGGGATCCTATTCTGGCTGGCTGCCAGTTACCAGTTAAGTTCCACAGGGGGGACCGCTACTTTTTATGATGTATGTCAATGATTTGGAATTAAATGGATTAATGGATTTGTGGCTAAATATGCCAATGATACAAAGATAGGCGGAGGAGCAGGTAGTGTTAAGGAAACAGAAAGCCTGCAGAGAGACTTAGATAGTTTAGGGGAATGGGCAAAGAAATGGCAAATAAAATATAGTATTGCAATGTGTATGGTCATGCACTTTGGTGGAAAAAATAAATGGCCAGATGATTATTGAGATGGGGAGAGAATTCAAACTGCAGAGATGCAAAGGGACTTGGGAGTCCTTGTGCAAAATACCCTAAAGGTTAACCTCCAGGTTGAGTTGGTAGTGAAGAAGGCAAATGCAAAGTTGTCATTCATTTCTAGAGCTATAGAATATAAGAGCAGGAATGTGATGTTGAGGCTCTATAAGGTATTCTTGAGACCATAGTTGGAATATTGTGTGCAGTTTTGGACTCCTTTTTTAGAAAGGATATACTGACATTGGAGAGGGTTCAGAGAAGATTCACCAGAATGATTCCAGGAATGAAGGGGTTACGATATGAGGAACGTCTGACAGCTCTTGGGCTGTATTCCCTGGAGTTCAGGAGAATGAGTGGGGATCTCATAGAAGCGTTCTGAATGTTAAAAGGCCTGAACAGATTAGATATGGCAAAGTTATTTCCCTTGGTAGGGGAGTCTAGGACAAGAGGCCACAACTTCAAGATTGAAGGATGTCCATTTAGAACAGAAAGGCAGAGAAATTACTTCAGTCAGAGGGTGGTAAATCTGTGGAATTTATTCCCATGAGCAGCTGTGGAGGCCAAGGCATTGGATGCATTTAAGGCAGAGATGCAGTTAGGTTCTTGATTAGCCAGGATACCAAATGGTATGGGGAGAAGGCAGGGGAGTGGGATGACCGGAAGAATTGGATCAGCCCATGATTGAATGGCGGAGCAGACTCGATTGGCTGAATGGCCTACTTCTGCTCCTATATCTTATGGTCTTATGATGGATGTCACCTTTTTAAGTTATTGTCTTTTGAAGTGATCCTTGATTGCGAGGGTTGTGTATACAGTGGAGCTGGCTGAGTTTGCAACCTTCTGCAGCCTCTTGCAATCCTGTGCATTCGAGCCTCCATATTAGGCAGTGATGAAACCACTGAGAATTTTCTTCACTATCTATCTAGAGAAATTTGCAAGAGTCTTTGGTGACATCATAATTCTTCTCAAACTCTGAAAGGAGTAGAGCTGCTGGTGTGCCACTTTCATGACTGCATCAGTGTATTGGGCTAGTTCCTCCGAGATGTTGATACCAGGATCTTGAAGCAGCTCACTCTTTCCACCACTGATCCTGAGGACTGGTGTGTGTTGTTCTGTCTTATCCCTTCTGGTCCACAATCAATTTTTTTTATCTTCCTGACAGCGATTACAGTTTGTTGTTGCAACAGCACTCTGCTGGCTGATGTCTCACTCCTCTATCCTCCTCATTGCCAACAATATTGGTGTCATCTGTGAATTTATAGATGCTACATGAACAGCTTTTAGCCATATAGTCAGAGTGCAGAGAGAGTACTCAGCACACATATGTGATATTACTACAATAAAAGTGGTTAATGATTAAAAATAGCATACATAAGAAGACAAGTGCATTTGTAGCTGTTGAACTTCTCTTTTGTTGTGTATACATTACAATATTTATTGGCACAGCTGTAAAGGCAATTTACCATATTTTGATAACATTAAGGACTGGTTGTGACAATAACAAAACTATAACCGTCCAGGTTGCATACCCTAAGCGGGTAAGTTTAACCAATAATCAGGAGCAGACCACTCACTAATAAGAGGATGGCTGTAGTTTATATCATTCCAGCATATCTCTCTGATCATGATTTCTATCTGATGAAGGCTCATTGATCTAAACTACAAACACTTCTCCGTAAATGCTGCCTAATCTGTTCTGTGTTTAAAGCAATTATGAGTCATCCAAGCAGAAAAATCCTGAGATTCATTTTCTTGTGGGCATACATAAGAAATCCCTAATAGAATAATAACCTTAATAGAACCAGTGAAAAACCAGATCAACTGGATGTTCAACCGGTGTACAAAAGTCAGCAAACTGTGCAAATACAAAAAGAAAGAATAATAACAATAATAAATAAGCAATAAATATTGAGAACGTGAGATGAAGAGTCATTGGAAGTGTCTTTAGGATTGGGAACATTTCAGTGATTAGCCAAGTGAAGTTATCCACTTTGGTTGAAGAGCCTGATGGGGGTTGAGGGGTAATAACTGTTCCTGGACATGGGGGTGTGAGTCCTGAGGCTCCTGTACCTCTTTCCAGATGGCAACAGTGAGAAGACAGCCTGACCTAGGTGGTGAGGGCCCTTAATGATGGATGCTGCTTTCCTCTGACAACACTCCATGTAGGTGTGCTCAATGGTGGGGAAGCTTTTCCTGTAATGATCTGGGCCGTAACCACTACTTTCTGTGGGATTTTCCATTCAAGCACTTTGATGTTTCCATGCCAGGCTGTGATGTAGCTTGTGAATATACTTTCCACTACACATCTGTGGAATTCTATCAACTTTTGGATGCCATCCCAAATCTTCGCAAACTCCTAAGGAAGTAGAGCTGCTGCTGCGCTTTTTTCAAAATTGCACGTTCGTGCGAGGCCCAGGATAGGTCCTCTGAAATGAAAACACCGAAGGATTTAACATTGCAGACCCTCTCCACTTCTGATCCTTTGAGGACTGGCTCATGGACCTCTGGTTTTCTCCTCCAGAAGTCAATAACCAGTTCCTTGGTCTCACTGGAATTGATTAAGAGGTTGTTATTGTGGAACCGCTCAGCCAGATTTTCCATCTCCCTCTATGATTGAACACCATCTTTGTTTCTAATGACAGTGGTGTCATCAGCAACCTTAAATATGGCATTGTAGCTGTGCTCAGCCACACAGTCTTGAGCAGGGGGCTAAACACGCTGTCTTGTGGTGTACCTGTGCTGATGGAGTTTGTCGAGGAGATGTTGTTGCCAATCTGAATAGAATGGGGTCTGCAAGTGAGGAAATTGAGGATCCAATTGCACAATGAGGTATTTTGACCAAGGTCTTAAGGGTTATTGATTCGTTTTGAGGGGATGATAGTATTGAATGCCAAGCTGTAGTGAATAAAGAACATCCTGATGTAGACATCTTTGCTGTCCAGTTGTTCCAGGGTTGAGTGAAGAGTCAATGAGATGACATTTTTTGTGAACCTGTAGTGCCAGTAGGAAAATTGGAGTGGCTACAAGTCACCTCTCAGGGAGGAGCTGTTGTGTTTCATCACCAACCTCTTAAAACACTTCATCACTGTGGATGTAAGTGCTATTGGATGCTGGTCATCCAGGCAGGTCCCCGTTCTTCTCAGACACCGGTATAAGTGAAACCTGCTTGAAGAAGATGGACTGCCAACGTGAGAGGTTGAAGATCTGAGTGCACACTCCAGCACAGATATTTAGTACTTGGCCAGGTACCCCGTCTGGGTTGGATGTATTTCATGGGTTCACCTTCCTGAAGGATACACACACACGTCGGCCTCAGGGACTGAAATCACAGGATCATCGGGGCAGCATAAGTTACCAATGGTTCTTCTATGTCTATTATCTGCTGAAGGATTCTGTGAATGACCAGCCCTGGCCCAGCATCTCCCCAGATGATATGGTACACAGATATTGTTTTTGTCGATTCTCAAAAAAGTGGATGCTGTGCTCTGTAATGAGTGAATGGGAGTGAGACGTGTCTCAGATTCCTACTTCAAGAATGTAGGAATGGATTTACTACTGAGGTTAAAATGTAGAAAAAAGGCTTTCAATAGTAAACATTTTTTTCTGAAAACCCTAGATGGTTGCATTTAGAGTCATATTGGCATTCAGTAATGTAACGCCCGAGTAACTTAATTGGCTGCAGTTTGGAGCTTCACATAATATAAAGAAAGGCTGTTTTTAAATATGATGATCTTCCCTTTGACCTTTTCAGGAACCTTGGAGAGGCCAGGTGATGGTTGCTGTGTTTAAGAGGAATTTAAAAAGGTGCATGAAAATGAAGGGAATCAAACATGCAGGCAGATGGGATTTGTTTCATTTGTCATCGTGGGCCGAAGGGCCTGTTCCTGGCTCTACTGTTCTGCGACGTGGATGAACCCATTAACTTTGTTGACACGACTGATGGAAATTCTGGTTCCACATGGCCAAGTTCCAAAACTCCAGGATGGCATTCTATAAATGTCTGTTGATATAATATATTGTGATTTGTGATTGTACTTCAGTTATGCTGCTGAATATTCACAATTTTACCGCGAGAGTTCAAAGAATGTTTTTCCTTATTTTTAATCCAAATTAGAGAACTGGAAAGTAGTAAATGGGACCATTGGTTCATCGGTTTTTCTTGATCCTGAACACCAAGGTGATCTCAGCAGGAGTGAAATTTTATGGACCTTCACCGGCAGCAACAAAAGCCTTGTTACTATTTTGGATCACGTTCCAGATGAACCTGTGGAGAAACCATATGAACAATTCAGATCCCGTTTACAGTTTAATGCTTCTACTGGCTGTCTGCTGGTATACAGGATAAAACCTGAGGATCAAGGTGTTTATAATTTTGTTGTAGATGAGAGAAGAACAACTACAATAGAATTGCTTCTCTTTTGTAAGTATTCACTTGTTTGTGTATCTTGAAAATGCTGATGCTGTTGAATTATTTACTCATTTGCTCAAGGGCTGTACACACAGGATTTGTGATTATTGATGCCATTGTAAATTAAATTAGTTTCTTCACCCAGAAGACGAACATTAGTAAAATAAATGTAGCTGTTCAGCCAGCTTCTGTTGTATTTGCATATATATTCACTCTCCCTCTGAGGAGTTGCTATGAAATTGTGATCTACCATATATTTCTGTCCTGGTGAGATGAACCCAGACAAAAGTAAATCTGCAGTTGCTGTAAATCCAAGCAACACACACAAAATACTGGAGGAACTCAGCAGGCTAGGCAGCATCTATGGAAAAAGACAATCGATGTTTCGGGCCAAAACTCTTTCTCAGGACTGGAGGGGAAAAATGCTGAGTAGATTTGAAAAGTTGGCAAGGGGAGAGAGAAACACAAGGCGACAGGTGAAACCTGGAGGGGCAGGGATGAAGTAAAGGGCTGGAAAGGTGATGCTGAAAGAGACAGAAGGCCATGGAAGAAAGGAAAAGGGGGAAGGAGCACCAAAGGGAGGCAATGGGCTGTCAAGGAGATGAGTGAGAGAAGGGAAGAGGGATGGGAAATGGAGGGGGGGGGGTGCATTGCCAGAAGTTTGAGGAATGAATGTTCGTGCCATCAGGTTGGAGACTACCTAAAAGTAATATAAGGTGCTGTTCCTCCAACCTAAGTGTGGCCTCATCACAACATTAGTTGCAGGCCACAGCTTCAATTTAGTGCAGATGAGTAAACCCCAATGAGTACCAGTCAAGAAGATAGAACAACATCTATACTTTCTGAGGAGATTGAGGTGTGCAAGGCTCCCTGTCCCCATCCTAAGAACTTTGTATAGGAGTACCATCTAGTGTCCTGTCCGGCTGCATCATTTTATGGTACGGAAGCTGCAAGGCATCAGACTGCAAGACCCTACTGAGGATAGGAAAAAACCACTGAGAGGGTCATTGCAGACTCCCTCTCCCCGATTTGTGACCTTTACTGACAGCGTTGTACACTGGGTACAACGAAGTATTGTTGAGAACCCCTTTCACCCATCACACAATATCTTTGACCCACTATCATCAGCAAGGAGTGAGAGGTGTATCAGGACTAGGATGCTAGCCAGGGTAACAGGTTCTTCCCTCAGGCTGTGAGATTAACCCTAACTCTAAATCTAAGGAATACCCGGCTACCACCAAGATCTCGTCACAAGGACAGCGAACTGTTTTACTGTACAGTTTATCTGTATGTAATTTTGAATGATAGTTTATTATTTATGGCAATATTGTTTTATGTGTGTGCGTGATATACATTATGTATTATGGGTGCACTGTGGTCTGGAGGAATGTTTTGTTTGGTTGTATATATATACAATCAGAAGATATGAAACTTGAAGTTGAACTTGAAACAAAGTTTTGAGAGCAAGAAACACTGGGCACAGGGATATTGTTGGGAGTCTGGAACCAGATGCTGTAGTCTTGGCATATGGGGTAAGAAATTAAAAGTTGTGAGTTTTTACACCCCTGGGACACAGCCCATGCTGCTTCCCTGTGAAATTTCACTCTGCAGGCTGTCTCTGAATATATTCTAAAAAGCAATAACAGATTTCTAGACACTCAAAAAAACACCCAGTTGGGGTATGGATAAAACAACACTGTTTGAAATAGAAATTCAGCCACAATTGTATTGAACAGCAAAACAGGTTCGAAGGCCAAACATCTGATCCATAGAACCATAGAAACTACAGCGCAGAAACAGGCCTTTTGGCCCTTCTTGGCTGTGCCGAACCATTTTCTGCCTAGTCCCACTGACCTGCACACGGACCATATCCCTCCATACACCTCCCATCCATGTATTTGTCCATTTATTCTTAAATGTTAAAAAAGAACCCGCATTTACCACCTCGTCTGGCAGCTCATTCCATACTCCCACCACTCTGTGTGAAGAAGCCCCCCCCTAATGTTCCCTTTAAACTTTTCCCCCCTCACCCTTAACCCATGTCCTCTGTTTTTTTTCTCCCCTTGCCTCAGTGGAAAAAGCCTGCTTGCATTGACTCTATCAATACCCATCATAATTTTATATACCCCTATCAAATCTCCCCTCATTCTTCAATGCCTCAGGGAATAAAGTCCTAACCTATTCAACCTTTCTCTGTAACTGAGTTTCTCAAGTCCCAGCAACATCCTTGTAAACCTTCTCTGCACTCTTTCAACCTTATTTATACCCTTCCTGTAATTTGGTGACCATAACTGAACACAATACTCCAGATTCGGCCTCACCAATGCCTTATACAACCTCATCATAACATTCCAGCTCTTATACTCAATACTTTGATTAATAAAGGCCAATGTACCAAAAGCTGTCTTTACGACCCTATCTACCTGTGACGCCACTTTAAGGGAATTTTGTATCTGTATTCCCAGTTCCCTCTGTTCCACTGCACTCCTCCGTGCCTTACCATTAACCCTGTCTGTTCTATCTTGGTTTGTCCTTCCAACATGCAATACCTCACACTTGTCAGTATTAAACTCCATCTGCCATTTTCAGCCCATTTTTCCAGCTGGTCCAAGTCCCTCTGAAAACCTTCCTCATTGTCTACTACACCTCCAATCTTTGTATCATCAGCAAATTTGCTGATCCAATTTACCACATTATCATCCAGATCATTGATATAGATGACAAATAACAATGGACCCAGCACTGATCCCTGTGGCACAGCACTAGTCACTGGCCTCCACTCAGAGAAGCAATTCTCTACTACCACTCTTTGGTTTCTTCCATTGAGCCAATGTCTAATCCAATTTACCACCTCTCCATGTATACCTAGCGACTGAATTTTCCTAACTAACCTCCCATGAGGGACCTTGTCAAAGGCCTTACTGAAGTCCATGTAGACAATATCCACTGCCTTCCCTTCATCCACTTGCCTGGTAACCTCCTCAAAAAACTCCAATAGATTGGTCAAACATGACCTACCACGCACAAAGCCATGTTGACTCTCCCTAATAAGTCCCTGTCTATCTAAATGCTTGTAGATTCTGTCTCTTAGTACTCCCTCCAATAACTTACCTACTGCCGACGTTAAACTTACTGGCCTATAACTTCCCGGATTACTTTTCGATCCTTTTTTAAACAACGGAACAACATGAGCCACTCTCCAATCCTCCGGCACCTCACCTGTAGACAGCGACATTTTAAATATTTCCGCCAGGGCCCCTGCAATTTCAACACTAGTCTCCTTCAAGGTCCAAGGGAGCACCCTGTCAGATCCCGGGGATTTATCCACTTTAATTTTCCTCAAAACAGCAAGGACCTCCTCCTTTTCGATCTGTACAGTTTCCATGATCTCACTACTTGTTTTCCTTAATTCCATAGACTTAATGCCAGTTTCCTTAGTAAATACAGATGCAAAAAACCTATTTAAGTTTTCCCCCATTTCCTTTGGTTCCACACAAAGCTGACCACTCTGATCTTCAAGAGGACCAATTTTATCCCTTACAATTCTTTTGCTCTTAATATACTTGTAAAAGCTCTTTGGACTATCCTTCACTTTGACTGCCAAGGCAACCTCATGTCTTCTTTTTGCCCTCCTGATTTCTTTCTTAAGTATTTTCTTGCACTTCTTATACTCCTCAAGCACCTGATTTACCCCCTGTTTCCTATACATTTCATACAACTCCCTCTTCTTCTTTATCAGAGTTGCAATATCCCTTGAGAACCAAGGTTCCTTATTCCTATTCAATTTGCCTTTAATCCTGACAGGAACATACAAACTCTGCACTCTCAAAATTTCCCCTTTGAAGGCTTCCCACCTACCAATCACATCTTTGCCAGAGAACAACCTGTCCCAGTCCACGCTTTTTAGATCCTTTCTCATTTCTTCAAATTTGGCCTTCTTCCAGTTCAGAACCTCAACCCTAGGACCAGATCTATCCTTGTCCATGATCAAATTGAAACTAATGGTGTTATGATCACTGGAACCAAAGTGCTCCCCTACACAGACTTCCGTTACTTGTCCTAACTCGTTTCTGACAGGAGATCCAATATTGCATCCCCTCTAGTTAGTCCCTCTATATGTTGATTTAGAAAACTTTCCTGAACACATTTTACAAACTCTAAACCATCTAGACCCCTAACAGTATGGGAGTCCCAATCAATATATGGAAAATTAAAATCCCCTACCACCACAACTTTATGTTTCCTGCAGTTGCTGCAATCTCTCTGCAGATTTGCTCTTCCAATTCTCGTTGACTATTGGGTGGTCTGTAATACAATCCCACCAATGTGGCCATACCTTTCCTGTTTCTCAGCTCCACCCATAAGGACTTAGTAGACAAGCCCTCTAATCTGTCCTGCCTGAGCACTGCTGTAATATTTTCCCTGACAAGCAATGCTACTCCCCCACCTTTCATTCCTCTGCCTCGATCACATCTGAAACATCGGAACCCTGGAATATTAAGCTGCCAGTCCTGCCCCTCCTGTAGCCAAGTTTCACTAATTGCTACAACGTCATAATTCCACATGTCAATCCATGCCCTCCTATTAAATTTTCTGTACCACTTCTCTCTAACCTTTTGGGACTGACAGGGTATTTAAGGCAGAAAATCCTTTTGGAGATGAGGAATTAATTTCTTCACCAAAGATTTGTCACTAGTATGTAGAAATTCCCAGTCCTTCATTGGAACCTGGTAGTATCTCCCCTGCTTGCAGGCTTTTCAGGTTTTCAGGTGTACCCATAAGTGAGGTCTATCATTGAACTGTTGGGTTCAATCACACAGCCATTGAGAGCCAAACCCAAGATTGTCATGATAACAGTCTCTCATTTGCTCAGTCATTATTTCTATGGAGTGAGGAGGCCATGGACTGAGGACTTCAAACGGAAAAATAGCCTTGACTGTCATTCTATAAAAGGCGTTTACAGACATCCCGCCCTGCAAAAACTCATTTCAGGGAGGTCTCAACCTCATTTCAGGGAGGTCTCAACCGGAAGTCTCAACCTCATAGCAGTCTGTGTCAATGAATTTGTTAATTTTGCAAGACATCAGACTCACAAGTGTTTTGTGAGACAGCTGACTTCTGAATTCTGTATTAATGTGCCATGTTCACAATAGCTGCTGTCTTGGTTGATGAGCAGACATAGTTTTTTGTTATTTCTGAATCAGGAAACATTTTCCTGAATAGCTTGCCTGTGTGCTTCCACACCTGGAATGGCAGCTTATGCTCAAGATGTAAAGTACAGCTCAGCTCTAATGACCTTCTCTGTCAGACTTTGGTTTTTCTGCTGAAAAGAACTGTGAAATGCTTGAGCAGCGTTCCCTGCACTTCGCCTCTCGAATATATTGTGGTCCCTAAAAGAAATAAAAGCATAAGATGTATCCTTATTACAGGTGTGCGTCGCTTAACATCCATTTGGACAACATTCGATCACATAAACATCTGTAGTCACACACATTTGCCTGCAATAGTCAGGATCAGAACTTACTTTTTTACATGGAAATGGGGGGTTTTAAATGAGTGATTTAGAAGTTCTGTATCTTCAAGTTCAAGTTTATTGTCATCTGGCTGATCGTCCACAAACGAAACAACCTCTGTCCGGACCACGGTGCAGCCAGAATACATATATCACGCACACCACATAAAACAATATATTACCACATTATTTAATAAAGTGTAATTCAAAATGCATATAAAGTGCGCAGTACAGGTAAACAGTTCGCTGTCCTAATGACGAGACCTCGGTGGGGGTCGAGTATTTATTAAAATTGTTTTTCCTTCTGAAAATGGCTGCGCTTAAACCCAGCCCATCGCGGGCTTCGATGTTAGTGGAAGTGTTTCAGGAAAAAACCCCGAAGAATTTACTTGCTGCGAACGTGTTTTTAAAGATGTCTTAGCAGACGATTTGTCCTTCCTCTCCAATTTAAACCCTGCTGTAATCCTCTTTAAGGCACCAACGCACCCTGCCCGTATAGGACAGCCTCACATAGTCAGGTTGTCACCACCAGCCTTGGGAATTTCTTCGCCAGGCTTTTGCACTTCATCACTGACAGTTGTTTGGATGATTTTAACGTCATTATAGACGGCAGTAACTGAACTGATGGAATATGGAAGATAGAGAGAGGTCGAGTGTAAAACCTGCTCACAGAGAAAACTGATAGGTCTACTTAGCACAAAGACAGATCATGCAGGGTTCATTCATTTTCTTTCTTTTTTTTCCCTCTCCCTCTCTAAAAAATCAATTTCCGGGATATTGTATATAATTTGCGGGCATCAGGGAGCCGCTACCAATATGTGGGAGACTCCCGGAACTCCCGGGAGAGGTGGGATGTCTGCGTTTATCAATGCATTTACTGGTGTTTCGTCTCGCTGCCTGCTGGAGGGCCCCCTGCTGGTAATGTTGTGTAGTTGTCAGCAGCAAATTTCAAGCCCTAAGTTCATAAACTTAGAAACAACGTTTGGACTGGTATCATTTTCCTTTTGTGGAAGAAAATTTCAGATATCCTTTGTGTGGAAAAGTGTTCAAATTTCATACATAAAGCACTGGCTCCAATTTCAAACTGTCTTATCATCCGATGTTTTTTGGTTTATTCTGTTGATCCACAATCATTCTGTAAAATGCATTTATTTGTTCATAACTTGACCAATGAGGGCTAATTTGAAAAAAAAGAATGAAATATTACTGCTCATTATTCAACATTTTTCCCTCTAGGTAAGCTGTCGAAAACTTTCATAAGGAGCTATAGCGTCGCTGGCAACACCATCCAACTCACCTGTGAGGTTGATGGAAATCCTCATAAATATGAATGGCTGAAAAATGGAGGGAAAATCTCACAGCGTCACTGGTTAATTAATGAAAGCAGAAGCCTCATCATCTTGACAGACTTGACAAATGAATGTGGAAAGTATACCTGTGTTGCTACCAATCCTGTCAGCTCTATCCAGGCAAATTACACCTTAAATCCCCCAGGTAAGATTCATTTATAGAGATATCTTAAAGGTATATGTCACGATCTTTGTGGACTTTGGAATGCAGGCTGTGTTAATCAAACAGTAGCAAAGATTGCCAATAGTGGAATTAATAGATATTTTGCTACAATTTAAAAGGGTTTGACTGAGTGAGGAAGGGTGACTCCTAGCTGGGTGAAAGGATTGCCAATCTCTCAGAGAAAGATGAAGGGAAGGGTAATCAGGAGAAGATGGTGGATTCTGAACTGTTCTGTGACAGGGATTGGGTGAGACAATGCCTTTTTGAATTCTTTGGGGAAATCCAATTAGTTTATCAACATGAACAACACACACACACACAAAATGATGGAGAATTCAATAGGTCAGACTATATCTATTGGAGGAAATGAACAGCTGACGTTTCATGTAGAGATCCTTCACCAGGACAGGAAAGGAAGGAGGCGGAATCCAGAATATAAGTTTGGGGGAGGGACAGGACGACAAACTGGCAGGAAATATGAGAAGAGGGATGAAAGGGAATGATGTGAGAAGCAAGGAGGTGAGAGGTGGTAGCAGTAAAGGGCTGAAGGAGGAGGAATCTGACAGGATAGAAGACCATGAAACAAAGGGAAGGAGGTGGGGAACCAGAGAGAGGTGATGGACAGTCATGAGGTCGGTGTTGGCGAAGAGGTGAGGTGAGAGGCCACTGGAATAAGGGAAAACCAAGGGCAGCGGTGGAGGTGGAGGTTGATGGGAAACAGTGTGTGGTTACAGGAAGTTAGAGAAATTGATGATCATTCAATCATGTTTTGTGTATGTTGCTCTGGATTTCCAGCATCTGTAGAATCTGTTGCGTCTTGGTCTTACAATATTCCAGTTTCTGAATTACTGATCCAAACCTTTCTCTTGCCACCCACAGTTACCAACTGTCATACTGATTTGTGTAGTATCCTTTCTCACATAAGAATGCTGTAAGTAGATTTTCCCTGGTCTTCAGCTATCAGGCTCAAGCAGCTTACAAACCGGGCAGGTTTGACAGTAAGTGTAGGATATCAGGCTTCTTGGATATGACAACACTTCTCCTGGCAGGAATGTATAATCAGTCTGAGTGTAGAATTTACTTTACAGGGATTGCAAATGGGGAGACTGACTGATTTTTACTTTCTTTTAACTAGTGGTATGTGGGACAACGATCACATCCTGAACATTGCTGATTAGCTCTGCGTGTCAGATCAAGTAATTTGCCAGTGTTATATTTGATGAAGGACTACTTGGGCAAACCCTTCTGTAGAGAATGTGCAGAGAAAATAAAACATGAGCCTACAGTGGGGAACAGAGATATCTGTTACTTTTCATTAACACACCTGTATAAAAATAACGTAGTGTAAAACACACTGTTGATCAATCAGCTCCCACTCTGGTACCACATATGACGAATTTCATTGATTTGTTCCCAGTCCTGACTATTTCCTCCTCCCTACCAAAAATATTTAGACACCTGCTGAGCTGGAACAATTACCTGATATTTTCTGCTTTTGATACCTACATTATATCTTCCTGTGCTTATGCACACTCACTGGATCAGGAGAAGGTGATTCCAATCTGATACGTTCCAAGCAATGCTTCAACTCAAACCATGAAGAAGATTTCTCCTTTCCTTGATAAATGATGTCAGTAGTTGTTTTTGATGTCATCTTTAAAATCACAAGAGGCCTCTTTTTCTCTTTTGGAGAAAACTTTTACCTCTTTCATTTAACTCTTTATGGTATCAGCATCCCTTACAAGTAGATTAAGTACTGGTTTAACTTCATGAGGTTGCACTGGAGTATCACCCAATGAAAACATGCCCTCAGCACTTTTTCATCAGCTGACAATTTGCTCACAGTCCCTAATATAGGCTCTCAGCAGGTGAGGCACTGACAGTTCTATTTGATAGTTCCCTCAGAATCAATGTAATGTCTCTCAGTTATTGCCCACAGTGAACTTTTCCCTTGGTGTCAGCTCTGCCTGATGTGGCAGTATTCTCACCTCTGAATTCCAGATTGTGGGTTCAGATCTCATTCTAATATCTCACTCAGAATCAGATCCAGGTTTAATATCACTGGCACATGTCATGAAATTTGTTTTTGTGCAGCAGGAGAACATTACAATACATAATAAGAGAAATACAGTCAGAAATTATATAATTAAATAAGAGGTGCAAGAAGACAGCAAAAAAAGCGGATTAGTGTACCTGGGTTCTTTGTCCACTTGGAAACTCTTATGCTTGTGGAAGAAAGCTGTTCCAAAAACGTCGAGTATGTGTCTTCAGGCTCTTGTACCACCTCCTCAATGGTAGCAATGAGAAGAAGGCATGTCCTGGGTGATGGGGGTTCTTAATGCTGGATACTGTATTTTGAGACATTGCTGTTTGAAGATGTCAACAATGCTGGGGAGGCTAGTTCCAATGATGGAGCTGGCTAGTTGTAACTTCCTGCGGCTATCTATGATCCAGTGCAGTGGCCCCTCCCTACCAGACGTTGATGCAATCAGTTAGAATGCTTTCCACGGTACATCTGTAGAAATTTACAAAGTCTTTGGTGACATACTAAGTTTTCTCAAATTCCTAATGAAATATAGCCACAGTTGTACCTTCTTTCTAACTGCATCAATATGTTGGGCCCAGTATAGATCTTCAGAGATGCTGACACCCAGGAACTTGAAACTGCTTATCCTTTCCACTGCTGATCGCTTGATGATGACTGGTGTGTGCACCCTCACGTCCCCTCCCTGAAGTCCACAATCAGTTCCTTGGACCTACTGACGTTGACTGATAGGTTGTTGTGGCATCTGCTCAACTAGCTGATCTATCTTGCTCCTGTACTCCTCTTCATCACCATTTGAAATTCTGCCAATAAAAGTTCTGTCGTCTGCAAATTTATAGATGGCATTCGATCTGTGTCTAGCCATACTGTCATGAATGTAGCGAGAGTAGAGTGGTGGGTCTGTTCTGACTGCAATCTCCAGATGAGGAAGACAAGGATCCAGTTGCAAAAGGCAGTACAGAAGCCCAGGTTTGGAGCTTGTTGATTGGTACTGAGGGGATGGTGGTGTTGGGCCCTAAGCTGTAATCAATAAACAGCAGCTTAATAAAGGTATTACTCTTGTCCAGGTGATCCATGGCTGAGTGGAGAGCCAGTGAGATTGCATCCACTGTAGATGTATGTTGGTGATAGGCAAACTGCAGTGGTCCAGGTCCTTGCTTAGGCAGGAGTTGATTCTCACCATGACCAACCTCTCCAAGCACTTCATCGCAGTAACTATGTGTGCCACTTGGTGATAGTTGTTCAGACAACTCACCCAGCTCCTTTTGGGCACCAGTGTAATGGTCGCCCTTTTAAAGCAGCTGGGAATCTCCAACAACAGCAGTGAGAGATTGAAGATGTCTTTCAACATTCTCACCATGTGGTTGGCACAGGTTTTCAGTGGCCTACCAGGTACATCAGAGCCTGGCGCTTTGTGAGAGTTTCCCTCATGAAAGATGTTCTGACGTTGGCCTCTGAGACAGAGATTACAGGGTCACCAGATTCAGTAAGGATTCACACTGGTCTAATTTTATTCCCTCTTTCAAAATGTTCATAAAAGGTGATTAGCTCATCTTGGAGTGATGCATGAGAGACACTGATGATGTTAGGTTGTGACCTGCAGGAAGTATTGGCCTGCAAATACTGCAAAGTAGGCACATAATCCTAGAAGTGCTCTTTCAGAAGGAAGTGCTCCCTGGGCCATGACCCTGTTTTGGGTGTGGTACTTCTGGTAGTTAGCCAGCTCCACCATGGACATTAGCCTCTGTAGTATTCAGGACATCTTCAAGGAACGATGTCTCAAAAAGATGGTGTCCATCATTAAGGACCTCCATCACCCAGGTCATGCCTTGTTTTCATTGCTACCATCAGGAAGGTGGTTCAGAAGCCTGACGGCACACAGTCAATGATTCAGGACCAGCTTCTTCCCCCGCTATCTGTTTTCACAATGGACATTAAACCCATGAACACTACCTCACTACTTTATTATTTCTATTTTTGCACTCATTTAACTATTCAATATATACAGTGTATACTTAACGTAGTTCACAGATTTTTTCTGTTATGTATTACATTATACTGCTGTCACAAAGTCAACAAACTTCATGACATATTAAATCTGATTTTGATTCTAAGTTCTCTCTTGTACTCTATTTATCTCTCAACCGGTATGAACAAATCGATTTTCTCTTTCATCATGTCATTGATTAAACCTTCCTCTTACAAATTGGAAGTTACACATTGCAACAATTACTACATACAAGGCATCACATTATCTAAGAACACACTGGAATGATCAAGGTTTGTTTTCTAACGATACATAAATTCATTGAGGCCTTCTGTAATAAGTTGAATGAACGATTAAATTAATGCAGGCATCTCTGAGTAGACCACATTCACCACACATTCATGCAGGAATGACAGCTCCGTTGCAGTAATGCAGTAGACAAAAGCATTCAATCATTAAGGATTTGAAGTAACATCAGTCAGACCCTAATTCAAGGTTACAAACTGAATTTCCTGGCTAATGTATAAACCAAATGGCCGATATTGCAAATACATAGTCATCTTCTCTGATTTTTTTTATACAGTAAGATTAGATGGACTGGGACTCTTTTCCTTGGCAAAAAGGAGGCTGACGGGTGGGTGATCTTGTCAAGTTTCAAAACAATCAGGAGGACCATAGAAAAGATGGATTGTCACAGTCTTTTTCCCAAGGTGGAGGAGTCTAAAACTAGAGGTCATAGGTTGAAAGTGAGAAGGGAATGGTTTAAGGGGGACTGAGAAAAAGGTGCTTCACACTGAGTGTGGTGGATATATGGATCGAAGTGTCAGAGAAAGCAGTAGAGGCAATTGCAACATTTAAAATACATTCAGAGAGGTACGTGTACAGAAAAGGTTATGAGCAGGGGTTCAGGATCTTTATACACCACGGGCTAATAGAATTTGACAAGGGGTCTGTTGACCCCAGGTTGGTAACCTCTGGATATGGCCTAAATGCAGGTAAATGGGACTATCTCAGAAAGATACTGTGGTTGACATGGACAAGTTGGGTCAAAGCACCTATTTTTGTTCTTTATAACTGTCTAACTCTATTATGTGAATATTTCAATAACAGGTAGTTCTGGTGAAGATTCTATAATTATTATCGTGTCAATCACAGGACTGGTATCATCTTTGGTATCTCATAGTGGATTCTTGCTTCTGCTTTGGTTGGAGAAGAAATCAAAGCAAGGTACTGTATGTGTCAAATGCTGGGAGATTTCAACGTCCATCACCAAATTTTGGTATCACCACCATTTATGAACCAGCTATCTGGAAATATACTGCTGTCAAATTGGGTCTGAGGCATGAGAGGGATAAACTGACTTGGCTTTGTCCTTCCTAATCTACCTGTAGTGGATGCTTCTGCTGACAATAGTATTAGCAGAAGTGAGTGTGTCACAGGCCTTGTGAAGGCAAGTCTTTGCACCTTCCATCATGTTGTGTTTCTCTGCAAACATGCCAAATAGGATTGACTTACAGTAGAACAGATTTGCACCTCTAAAACTAGGCATCCGTTAAACATGGTGGATCGTTTTTGTTGACAGAAATGTATCGTGTAACCTCCAAATGAGGGGAATGGTGAGAATTGAAGTGAGACAGCAGGTATGTTATCATCTAAATGTCTGCAATTGTCTAGAACTCTGTTATAAGGCTAGTTTAATGTGTATTTATAAAAGCAAGATGCAAATCTGGCTTCGGACAGAAAGTGGGTTTGGGGGTTCAATATCATTGAACGTGTACCAAAAGTTTGATAATTTAAAGTAATTTCTAAAATCTGCTGTTTCATAGAATTGTTACGATACAAAAGGAGGCCATTTGACCCATTAGATTTATGCCAGGTTTATTGCAGAAATCCCATGACTTTCATCCCACTGCTTTCTGCGTCCCACCCTCTACTGACTTAAAGAATATTTTTTCCCATTTGTCTGAATAACTCACTTTTCAAGGCCTTGATTGATACAGTATTAACCACAGCTACAAGCAGTGAGTTCCAATTATAATCATGACCATCAGGAGGGGCAAGGGGAGGAAGCAGTCAGTGCAGGGTTCCCCTCTGACCATTCCCCTCATTAACAAGTGTGCCCCTTGTTGCTGCTGGGTGGAGGGCAGATGACCAATCAGGGAGCAGCAGAGCTGCCAGGCCAGTGGCACTCTGTCTGGCTCTGAGGCCCAGCCGGGAAGGGTAAAGTCAGGCCGAGCAATAGTGATTGGAGACTCAATAGTTATGAGGACAGTAATGCGAAAGACGCACCAGAATGGTGTGTTGCCTCCCAGGAGCTAGGTCCGGGATGTCTCAGAGTGGCTGCAGAAAGGTCTCACGAGAGAGGGTGAGCAGCCAGACGTTGTGGTGCACATTGACACATCAGTAGAAAGGGGTAAGAGGTCCTGCACAGTTAGTGTAGCGAGTTAGGAAGAGACTGAAGATCAGGACCTCCAAGGTAGTAATCTCTGGAGTACCCCTGGCGTCTGCTTGTCAGGACAGGAATAGGATGATAGTACAGATGAATGAGTGGCTGGGGAAGTGGTGCAGGGGGCAGGCTTTCAGATTTCTGGATCATTAGGATCATTTCTGGGGAAGGCAGGGCCCGTACAAAAAGGACGGGTTACTCATGAACTGGAGATGGACCAAAATCATTTGTGCAGATTTGCTAAGGCTGTTGGGGAGTGTTTAAATTAATTTGGAAGTTCCCCTAACTGGAGTGATAGGGCTGAGGATGGGCAGTTGGTATACAAGTTGAAACGTTGTGTAGTGAGTCTGTGAGGAAGGGCAGGCAGATAATAGGGCAAAGTTGCAATCAATGGGATGAGGTGAAGTATAACATAGGAAAATCGAAAAGTGTGATGAATACAGGACTGAAGGTGTTATATTTCAATACATGCAGTATACAGAATAAGGTAGATGATTTTGTAGTGCAGTTAGAGATTGGCAGATATGATATTATAGGGATTACTGAGTTGTGGCTGAAAGATCCTAGTTAGGAGCTTAACATCCAAGAAAACATTGTATGGAAAGGACAGATAAGTAGGAAGAGTGGTGGGGTGGCTCTGTTGGGAAGATGAGAGCCATGGTATTACAGGAAAGATACTAGCATGGATAGAAGACTGGCTGATTGCAAGAGGAAAAGCATAGGAATAAAGGTGACCTTTTGAAGTTGGTGCCAGTGACTAAAGGTGTTCCACAGTGGTGGTTGTTGGGACTGTTTCTTTTCACTTTATGCAGTATGTCAATAATTTGGATGAAGAAATTGATGATTTGTAGCCAAGTTTGCTGACAATACAAAGATAAGTGGACAGGCAGATAGTGTTGAGGGAGCAGGGGGACTGCAGAAGCACTTAGACAGATTTGGATGATGGGCAAAGAAATGGCAGATGGAATATAGTGTAGAGAAATGCACTTTGGTAGAAGGAATAAAGGTGCAGTGTATTTTCTAAAACAGAGAAAATTCAAATGTCAGGGGTGCAAAGTGACTTAGGAGTCCTTGTGCAGGATTCTCTAAAGATTTACTTGGAGGTTGAGTTAGTTGTAAGGAAGTCAAATGCAATGTATGCATTCATTTTGAAGGACTAGAATATAAGATTGAGGCATTTTAAGGCATTGGTCAGACCACACTTGGAGTATTGTGAGTAGTTCTGTGCCCTTTATCTAAGAAATTGTGCTGACATTGGAGAGGGTCCAGAGGAAGTTGACAAGAATGATTTTGGTAATGAAACAGTTAATGCATGAGGAGCGTTTCATGGCTCCAGTCCTACACTTGCTGGAGTTTAGAGAAATGAGGGGAAACTTCATTGGAATCTAATAAACATTGAAAGACCTAGATGTGAAGAGAATATTTCCTATAGATGGTGAGTCCAGGACCATTGGTCACAGCCTCAGAATAGAGGGTCATCCACTTAGAACAGAGATGAGAAGGAATTTCTTTAGCCAGAGATGATGAATTTGTGGAATGCATTGCCATGGACAGTTGTGGAGGCCAAGGCATTGAGTATATTTAAAAAGATGGTTGACAGGTCCTTGCTTTGTCAGGGCCTCAAAGGTGGCGTGTAGATGCCAGCAGAAAGGGGTTGAGAAAGATAATAAATCAACAGGATGGAGTGGAGGAGCAGAATTGATGGGCTGAATTGCCTAATTCTGTTCCTGCTTCTGGTGGTCTTATGGTCTCTTATGATCTGATGTGCATCTGTACCCATTTTTAGAAATTGTACTTCCTGTCCATTGAAACATCTGCCTGGGTAACAGCTGTGCTCCATTGAACCTGACTAGGTCACTCATGATATTATACAGCCATCTGAAATACCTTCTCATCCTTCTCTGCTCCAAAGCAGATGGCGGTTCACCATCTAACCTTGCACTTGAAACACATCCTTCATGAAATAATTCCAGCAAGTCCTTTACACCCTCTCTATGGTGTCACTGGCCCTGAAATGGATATAATAATCCAGTTGGAGTCTTATCAGTTAGCCAGAATCAATATAACATCCCTGCCTTTGTACTCTATGCTTTTCGTTATGAAAACTTGGATTTCATACCCTTTGCTAATTACAACTGAACATGCTCTTGACATTTTCACAGACAGTACTGTGCAAAATTCTTGGCCCGTATACTGTATATAGCCAGGCTGCTGAAGACCTTTGCACAGGACCACAGTAAATCAATGTATTGCACTGTATTGCTATCTCAAAAAAAGAAATTTCATGATATATGTGAGTGATGATAAACCTGATTCTAATATAGGTCTCTATTGTGGACTGAGAGTAGGAAGAGGGCAAGGAGAGGGGAATCATGGTTGGGAAAAGGGGCTGTGAAACAGGAGACAGTGGGAAGTCCCTGAGAGACATTCTGTAATGATCAACAAACCAATTATTTGGAATCAAATTACTTTGCCTGTTGTGTCAGGTCTGGCAGTGTCTGTCCCCAGGCCACACCCCCCTTATGTTTCTTGTTTTTAGTCTATGTCTACCCCAGTCAGTTATGAACCTTTAATTTCATGTGCCTTAATTTTGTTCTCTAATGGTTTGTTTGTTTCTGGAAATCCATGTAGATGACATCTGCTTTCCCTTCTTAAAATGGTTGCCTTTATTAGAACATTCCCACAATGCATCTGGCTACTAGGCTCAACCAAGAGAAAATAAGCAAATGCTGGAAATCTAAGTGACACACACAAAATGATGGAGGAACTCAGCAGGCCAGGCAGCATCTATGGAAAAGAGTACAATCGATGTTTCAGGCCAAGATGTTGACTGTTGTCTATTCCATAGATGTTGTCTGGCCTGCTGAGCTCCTCCAGTATTTGGTTGTCTTGCCTGGTCACTAGGATAGTTGTAAACCTCTCACCATCTATTTTGTCCACTTGTCTGTTCAGTACGGTTATCTACTGCTGGAAATTGGGTGAAAATATTTGATCCTACATATAACAAATATGCTGTGTGTTTTTTTTAGGATAATGAAGACTTGTAAGATTTCAGTATTACTGACGTAGAACTGGGAGCTACACCTGATTTGCTTCAGACTCTTTAAAATGGATATGATGGGTGCCAGTCTTGGACTTGAGTTGCAGAGGAAAAACTTTGTCCATCAATAGGACACATACTTGCCCTCACTCTTATGGAATGGCACTGTTATTTGAAGCACATTGTTACAGGATCACAAATGATTTCAGCATTCTTCCTTCAAAACACTGTTAGAATGTACTACTGGGTAGGTGCCTGATACAAAAAGCAAGACTAAGAGTTTCTAACCAAAGAATCGATCCTTGAAATGGTGTGGCAGCTTTTTCACATTGTGCTGGAGTTTGATCTGAACAGAAAAATCAGTGGAGCAGCAATTGTAAGACCTACATTTGACTGCTGCAATTTGGTGAATTTTTGGACTGATGGAAACACAAGTGACTACAAAGGCTGGAATCAGGAGCAAAAGAAGTAAACTGCTGGAGGAACTCAAAGAATCAAGAAGAATCTGTGGAGATCCTGCATCCGGGCTGAGAGTGTGGGGCAAAGCAATTTCCCCCTTGTGTTCCCTTTAAACTTTTCACCTTTCACCTTTAACCCATGACTTCTGGTTGTAGTCCCACCCAACCAGTGGAAAAAGCCTGCTTGCATTTACCCTATTTATACCCCTCATAATTTTGTATATCTCCAACAAACCTCCTCTCAATCTTCTACTTTTGAAAGAATACAGTCCTAACTGATTCAATTTTTCCTTATAACTCAGGTCCTTCAGACCCAGCAACATCCTTGTGAGGTTTCTCTGTACTCCTTCAACTTTGTTTACATCTTTCTTGTGGTTAGGTGACCAAAACTGCACACAATACTCCAAATTAGGCCTCACAAACGTCTTGCACAACTTCAACATAACATCCCATCTTCTGTACTCAATACATTGATTTTGTAGCCTGAGAAAAATACACACTAAGCACAACAAAAAGTTTTTCTCAGGTCTTCAGTTACTTTATCTGTTTCAAATGTTTTAATGCAGAAAGAGGGTATCAAAAACAAAATATATTTAAATTAACACAGTTCCTGCTGTTACAATCTCAGCTTAATTTTGGTCCACACACTTGTGTATCAACTAGTAATTTATGCAGTATGAAAATCAATAAAACAAAATATACAAAACCAATCCTAAAAAAAAGTACAAACAACATTAGAATCCTACCACCCTCTACCTTGAATATGATATCAAAAATATGAATAAATACATCGCGTCTTAACTAACAGGTACACTCCCTTTGGCACACTGGCACTTCACTTCCAAACACGCATCGGCTAGTCCCTGTAACGAATTCTCACTCATGCTATGTGAACAGAGATTAACACATTGACATTACTCCATTACATTCACATTTGGTCAAGAAACAAAAATAAACTTCCACAAAAGCATTTACAACATATTGCCTTGTAGTTAAATTAAAAGAAAGATTAACCTACTAGGCCGATAAGGAACTTTGCACAACCATGCTATCCAGTGCCAATACCTTACCAAAAATCTAAAGCATCCACATGTAAAACATGTCAAATTATTGATATTCTAGACTTACAAACAAGTATAAATGAATTTGCATGGATATTATCAAACATTAAACACCTTTCCTCACCATACATCTAGTACTCAATGTTCTTTCTAGAACATTAACTCATTTTCCTACTCTGCACGTGCATAATGACATCACCATTTTCTCTTAAAGGCACAGGCAACTATTTTAGCATTAGCAGCATAAATATATAAGTGCACTTTAACAATAAAAAATAACACAATGGTCACCTGGTTTCATTGATTAATGAAGTCCAATGTGCCAAAAGCTCTCTTTATGATCCTATCTACCTGTGATGCCACTTTCAACAAATTATGTACCTGATTTCCCAGATCTGTTTGTTCTTCAATATGGTGACACTTTCTGAGCATACACGTTCTAATAATTCAACTAGATAAGACTGGTGAGGAAATCAGAACAAAATATGCCATCAATGCTGACTTTAATGTGATATTCACCAGGTCTCTAATGTAATATGTCAGGTGGATTAGGTAACCAGGCATTGGGTAAGATCCAGAGAATGCCCGAGGGAAAGAAGAAAGCCAAATGGACCTTCGTAGTTTTATCACAACTAAGAGAGAATGTGTTAAGTAACAATGTCAGCATATTAAAGATTGAAGAGTCTAAAGAATACATATGTGTGTTAACTGAAAAAGTGAGAAAGGAAAAAGAAAATTGTGACAAATTACAAGATAGCTCCTTGATGATTTGAAGATGTTAGAATGTTTGAATGGTTATTGTCTCTGAAAATGAAGTGTAGCTATCACCAAGTATGGCTCCTGGTACCTCTCTGCAACAGACACAATTAAAAACCCTGATTGAGATGGAAGGAGGGAAAAAAACAGTTACATCTACACAGACTCACGATAGGCTTTCGGAGTTGTTCACAATTTTGGAAATCTATGGGGCAAAGGGGATTTCTTATAGCTCCAGGAACCCCAAACAAAAATGGCCAGATGGTACAAGAATTAATGCAGATCATGCAACTTCCATCAGAAGTGGCTGTATTGAAATGTAAAACCCACTGCAAAATGGACACAGTTGAAAGCTGTGAAAATGGACCAGCAGATGAGGCAGGAAAAAAGGAGAGAACAGAAAGGAGGAAAAGAAATGAATGAGTGAATCCATTAACTAACTCTGTGAGAACAAACTTGAGCTCTCTAGCACATAGAAATATACAGCATATTTGAGTTGAATGTTCTAACAGAGGGAAGATGTCCTAAATGGTGGAAAATTGAACAGCAACTGGGCATGGAGATATAACACTAGTTATATTGCTTCCTTAGAGATATTGCTTCCTTATGGGCACAGCAGATATGCTCACTAGGATACTTTGGAGAGGAAAACATGACTAGCAGATTCTCTTAGTTGAAGTGGCATCAGTAATTCAAGTCACTAAGCTTAACAAATGTTGGAGAGATGCATGCCATACTGAAAAATAAACAGTTAATTACTCCAACCCCATCTAGATCTTCTTACTCCCAAGTGATTGACATGAACAAATTGCCAAGGATACTCAGATATACTAGTAATAGTAGATGTTCTCAACGTGGGTGAAGCCTGTTCCAGCAAGGAAAGCCACTGCTACACATAAGAGTAAAAAATGATTGAGGACCACAGCACTAGGTGTGGATCGCCACGTTGTATTGACACTATTTTGCCTGGTGAACATTGAATGATTCTCCCTCAGTCCACATCGTCCAGAGTTGTCAGGATGGGTGGAGCAAATGAAAGGGACTATCAAACAAATACTGATCAAGTATTATGAGGAGGGTGTACTATGGCCCTCTGGCCTCCTTGGACTGTTGTTCTAAACACAATAATCAACTTTGTTGAATATTCTGTAAATCCAACCAAAGCTCTTCCGTCTGCTTCTGAATAGTTCTCCAGTGGAAGGAGGACACACAATTCCCATGAGTGTGTTCTGATCAAGAACCCATTGGGTGCTTTGTGGGAACAACCTTATCACTTGCTATCAATTACTAATTCAGCAGTACAGTTGAAGGAAAAAAAATAAGTGGATGCACACGAGGCTCTGCAAGTGAACAAAGAAGGCACCAGGGAATGAAGATGTAGATAGCAAACACTGAGGTTAATGTACTAGGAACCTATTCCTCAGTGCCTAGCCCATTACCCTACAGTGATTAAATCACTAACCAGCCAGAAGATGTTGAACAAATTCCTGAACCATTGAAAATGACAAAGCTCAGCCGAATGTGGTTATTTTTGTATTGTTACCAATCTTGTCAACTCGACATGTGCCAGATGAAATAACTCACAAAGTATTCTTACAGGTATCACATCAATTTCCAGATGCTGTTAATTCCTCTGGATGTAGGATATCCCAATACATACCAGACACGTTCCAAATGTAGTACTGTAGTGCAATCTCCTGAGTTGTGTATGATCTTCTGCTAAGAGGTTGTCTATTGGAGGGTCTTCAGGTGACTGTAGGTGCCAATCCAGGACCCACATACAGTATTCTGGTCTCACAATCCTGTTCCCATCACTACTTGCTTATCATCATACAACAGGACTTAATCCAGGATGTGAAGGGGGGATTCCCTTAATTGAGAACACCTGTGTGTGAGCTTGTTTACTGTGGGGAGTCTGATACATGGGCAGCCACCACACAGTCCCTGGCAGATCAGGGTCAGTGTTTAGTAACTGGGAATGGAAGATGATAGGGGATGCTTCACCACTACAGCCTTCCTCCACTTCACTGCCATTGTGATGCATCTTCAGCTGCCAGCTGCACAACTGAGGTCTTGGTTGGATCATTGTATGTAACCTCTCCCTTGACCTTGATGGCTTGGGTGACACTACCAGCGACTAAGAGCCAGATGGTTAAACTCCACATGGCATTGCCCATGGGATCTCAGGGACTCCCAAAGCTCTCCACCATGACAAGGTGACAATCCTCGGGGAAGAAATATTACAGAACTCACTGATGTTAGGTAGACCCTTAACAATCACATGATCTTTTCCTTGTCCAGCATTGCAATCTAACAACTTGGTATCCTTCCTTCACTCTTCTCAGGGGTATTATGGAAGCACAGTAACCACGTGCGTCACACACCATCTTAATCAGAATCATTTGTACCAACACTATCTGTCTCATCTATTGAGTTATGTCTAGTCCAGTCCTATTTATGCATTCATCTGGGTATGGTATGCCAAAGTTCAAACCTGTGATCAATGAGTTACGTCCTTTCAGGTGTTCACTGTAAAGGCTGCCTTTTGCATCAGTTCTAAAGGTAACCTCAAAGTAGTGTACAGTTCTTACAAATACAGATATTGCTGATCTAAATATAATAATGACTGCAATTTTCATTGACAAGGTTCATTATAATATCACAATCCAAGGTTCCTGCCAATAACTAAGAAACAGGTTGAATTCATGGAACGACACATACTTTTTGTACAGAGATGGAGATAACATACATAATTGTATGTAATAGATTTTACATAATTGATGAGGATCCTGTTATTTGAATCTTGCCTTCCCTGTTATGAGACTTGCACAAACCTTATCTTGTCCAGATATAAATATGATATCTTGGAAGGGAGGAGTTTTGCAGCAATCATACGACCATGAGACATAGCAGCAGAATTAGGCCATTCAGCCCATCGAGTCTGCTCTGCCATTCTATTATGGCTGTTCCTGGATTCCAATCAACCCCATACACCTGCCTTCTCACCATATCCTTTGATGCCCTGACCAATCAGGAAACTACTGCAGGTTGGTTGATTTCTCCCTTTTGCCACCTCCTTCTCCCCCCTCTCACTACTCCATCCCCTTCACCCCACCCTCCTTCTCCCCTTCCCTCTCCAACTCACCCTCTTCCTCTCTCCCCTTCCCTCTCCCTCCCCACTCATCCGTCGCTCACTCACCTCCCACCTCCCTCTCCCCCTCACTTTTCCCTCTCCCTCTGACCCTCCCCCTTCCCTCTCCCCCTCCTTAAACCCATTCCCTCTCCCAACCCCCTCAGCCCCTTCCATCTCCTCTCCCCCCTCCCCATCCCAATCGTTCTTCTCTCCCCCTTCCCTCTCTCTCTCCCCGTCCCCTCCCCTTTTGTCCGACCTACATTAGCTCACGGTCTTATCTTGCTTCCGACATTTCCTATTTTGCCTTCCTTGCTCACCCGATGAAGACTTTCAAAATGTTTCCCTCACCACCACCATCAGGCACTCATTTTACTGGCAACATTGGAAGCCTTTCTTACGTGTAAAATAATTTTAATTTCACCTGGACCATGAATGATGAAGGACGGGCGCTATGACTAGGCAGTTTAGCGGGGAAGCCTGCAGCAACCGGCACCTTGAGTAATTGCCGGAGACCACGTACCGCAGGTACCTCCTCACACACTAAACATCTGCCCTCTCCACAGGTACCTCCTCACACACTAAACACCTGCCCTCTCCGCAGGTACCACCTCACACACTAAACATCTGCCCTCTCCACAGGTACCTCCTCACACACTAAACACCTGCCCTCTCCACAGGTACCACCTCACACACTAAACATCTGCCCTCTCCACAGGTACCTCCTCACACACTAAACACCTGCCCTCTCCACAGGTACCACCTCACACACTAAACATCTGCCCTCTCCACAGGTACCTCCTCACACACTAAACATCTGCCCTCTCCACAGGTGCCACCTTACACACTAAACATCTGCCCTCTCCAAAGGTATGTCCCACCCTATTGGTGGAAGTGTTTGCAGTTCTCACATTCGCAATCGTCAGTCCCCTTAGAACTTGTAGTGGGAATAGCAGTGGACATTGTGGGTTAATGTTGTGTTTTTCAGTTGAAAAGCATGCATTTGACGCTGATTGTGGGATTGGTGCATGATTCGCATTGTGCGCTGTGGGTTGGATGCCCTGTTGGATTGTTTGTTTATGCTCTGTGTAACCCGGGTAGTCTCCGATGCTGTTGACAATGTCACAGTTCATTTCTATATTAGATCTATCAATTGCTGTTGCTTGTGAATCAACAGAGGTATTTATAGTTGGCACATAATGCTTGAAACTGACTTCTGGCCTTGCGAATACATATTACCATACAGTACAACCCTCAGCACCAACACTGAATAATTCAGCCCCACTGTAGCACCAGCAAGAAAAATTCTCTGGCACCGCCACTGCATGTAACCTACTCTAGAACTCGGTAGGATTACACTGCAGCATAGCCCTCTATTTTTCCAAGCTCCATGTAACTATGTAAGAGTCTCTTCAAAGACCCTATTGAATCTGCCTCCATCACCACCGCCGGCAGCCCATTCCATGCACCCACCAATCTGTGTGTGAAAAACTTAACTCTGACACCCCCTCTGCACCTACTTCCGAGCACCTAAAACTATACACCCTCATTTTAACCATTTCAGCCCTGGGGAAAAGCCCTGGCTATCTATATGATCAATGCCTTTCATCATCTTATATACCTCTATCAGGACAACTCTCATCCTCCATCGGTCCAAGGAGAACAGGCCAAGTTCATTCAAACTATTCTCCAAAGGCACACTCTCCAATTCAGGCAACATCTTTGTGAGTCTCTTCTGCCCTCTTTCTACTGTATCCACATCCTTCCTGTAGTGAGGTGACCAGAAATGGTGACCAGTACTCCAAGTGGGATCTGACCAATGTTTTATATAGCTGTATCGTTACCTCACGGGTCTTGAACTCAATCCCACGACTGATGAATGCTGACACACCACACTCCTTCTTAACAACACTGTTATCCTGCGCAGCAGCTTTGTGTGTCTTATGGACATAGATCCCAAGAACTGTCTGATCCACAACACTGCCAAGAGTCTTGCCATTACAGTAATACTATGTTCTGCCTTCAAATTTGACCTATCAGAATGAACCTCTTCACATTTATCTGGGATGAACTCCATTCGCAACTTCTCAGCCCAGTCCTGCATCCTGTAGATGTCGCGCTGTAACCTCTGACGACCCTCCAGACTATCCTTGTCTCATCAGCAAACTTACTAACACACCCTTCTACTTCTTCCTCCAGGTAATTTATTAAAAAATCACAAAGAGGAGGGGTCCCAGAACAGATCTCTGTGGAATACCACTGGTCACCAATCTCCATGCAAAATACAAACCATTTACAACCACACTTTGCCTTCTGTGGTCAAGCCAATTCTAAATCCACAAAGCAAGGTATCTCTGGATCCCATGCCTCCTTACTTTCTGAATGAGCCTTGCATGGGGAACCTTAACAAATGCCTGACTGAAATCCATAGACAGTCCATGCAGTGCTCTACTGTCATCAGTGTTTTTATACAAGGCGACAGTAACTCAAATAATCACACAGTGCTGTGCAGAAGAGCATCTCTGAACGCACAACATGTCGAAACTTGAAGTGACACATGAAATGCTGCAGGAACTCAGCAGGCCAAGTAATATCTATGGAAAAGAGTACACAGTCGATTTTTCAGGACACTTCAATTGAACAGACTAGATAGGGACAGAATTTTGCACAAAGTATTCATTAATTAATAATCTTGCAATTTAAAGGCCTGTGTACAAAACTGATCAAAATGTGATATAATTCTGAACTGAGATTGCAAGCCAGTATCTTAAAAAAGAAAAAAAGAATGTAGGTATATTGTACAAACTACAAAGGTAAAATAAGAACAGACATTAAAAGTAATCACAGTCGGCAAACAATAGATAATGTTTATGGATTTATTACATGATTCACAGCAGAAGAATGGCAAACTCCAATTGAAATTTTAGCCCTTTATGATTCAGAAGAAATTAAAGATAACATTAGATAATGGAAAAGGAATAAACTTTCTTGACATTTTTATGTAACATTTTTACAGGAGACAGGATGGGAGGAGGTATAGATGAGATAACCATGGGAATGAGCAGGTTTATAAAAGATGCTGTTTGGGAGTTTGTCTCCAGAGATGGAGACAGAGAGATTGAGAAAAGAGAGGAGGTGTCAGAAATGGACCAAGTGAATTTAAGGGGATGGTGGAAGTTAGAGGCTAAGTTGATAAAATTGAGGAGATCAGCATGGGTGTGTGAAGCAGCAACAATGCAGTCATCAATGTAGTGGAGGAGGAATTGGGGAGTATAACTGGGGAAGGCTTTGAACGTGGACTGAGGTATGTTGCCAACAAGAGGCAGGCATAGCTGGGGCCCATACGAGTGCCCGTGGATAGCCCTGAGTTTGGAGAATGTCGGAGCAACAAATCAACAACAGGTCGTTTCCTGCCTCCCTCCCACTAACACAGACACTCCTCCAAAACCAGGAGGATTCTGGCCGTCAGTCTCCAGTCATTGGCTATCGGGCATCAACTTTCAAACTTCCAAACAACCTTCAAGCTTTGATCTTCAGTAATGATTCCCAGCCCCCACTAACCAATGACAGGTCCCCAAAATCCAGGCCTCAAATTCCGGGCACATGAACTCACCAACCCTTGTTCCCCCTGTTCAGAGAGTTATACAAATATTTTATTTACTTTCCGATTTGTTTCTCCCCCCCCCCCCACCCTAACGCCACACCACCCATGATCCATCTCTTATCCCTGCACTGGTGCTTCAACCCTCTGCCCATCATGTCATCTCACTACCTGGTTCTGTCTGGCTCTCATCTCTCCCTAATGTTTCACCTTTCTTAATTATCAGACTCCAGCACTGGTAGCCTTTGTGTTATCTCATCAGCCACCAGCTGCTGTTACCTACCGGCCCCTCAGTAGGTGTCTGCACACCCTGGCCCTCTTTCCTCTTTATACTCTGTTGTCTGCCCCCTGTCCTGATGCAGGGTCTCCACCCAGTGAGCCCTCCAGCAGTGTGTCTCTTTGGTGTTGGTGACCTTCCAAGGAGTGTCCTTGGAAAGAGCCCATAGATCAGTCATCAGTCCTTTGGTCTGACTGTAACTTGCTGGTCTTGCAGCACAGCGATCTGCCTGTAAAGAAGTGCTGCTGACTGGCACATTGCAGGTGACGGGAGTATGTGTGTGCTGAGGGATGCACTGAAGCTTGGTGCAGCCGGTGGAAAGTGTGGGGACAGACCACGGTCTGGGCTCCTCCGTGACCGCACATGAAGAGGTTAAGTTTCTTCTTGTAATGTTTAATGGCAGTTGTCAGGCCAGCATGCAGTGCATTACTGCCACCTATTGAGGCAGAGTGTGGAGCAAAGAGACAGGAAGTATGTCCACCAACACCCACTTCCAAAATTCAGATGTCCAGCCCACAATTTGAAACAGCTGTTTAAATTGATGTCTAAACTGAGAATGAATCATAGCACATAATCCAGGGGTATTTCTTTGGTCCATTCCAAGACTAAAAAGTTAGCAAACTTCTCAGATGTGGATACTGCGATTTTGTCTAATAATCTTTTCCTGAGTTGCCTGAAACTTTGAACTATAAACTCAAACATCTGAATGTCCTGTCCCTGATCTTTTGAACCATCTGTTTCGATATGGAAGAAAACACAATATCTGCCTTGCCTGAATTTGCTGAACTTCCTGTGCCACTGATATACAATCAGTCTTCATTTGATTTTTCTTAAGGCTTAAATCAACCATAGGCAGGGGGAAAATCCATGGAGGAGTGACAGAAAGGAGGACCCTGAGACGATATTCCACATTAAACAACTGAAGACTTTGTGCCCCTTCATTCCCTACCCACACAAAACAGAAGACCTTACAAATGCAGTGCTCCCAATACTCTCCTAATCTTGCCAATATTGAATGACCATCTGTATATCTTCTTACATTAAAGCCCCCGAAAATTGTTAACTATAACCTGAATAGATTTAAAGGTGTTATGAACCCACAGGTTTCATATGGACTGTCACTTTAAGAGACCCTGCAGGAGGCGGGCCTATGATGTCAGTCGCAGGCTGAAACCGTTTTGCAAGAGAGAGAGAGAGAGGAGGAGAGAGAGACAGACAGATAGACGGGGGAAGTTGGTAATTTCAGTTTGTCGCAGCTGGGGCTTGGAACTCTCCTATGCCCACAAGAGTGGGTTAAACATCAGCACACGGTGCACAAAGAATGTGTGGCTGCCATTTCGTATAATCCATAGGAGTGAATTTTTGGGAACATCTTGGGGGACCGCTTGTGTTAACCCTTGCCTGGGTATGTTGTGTGGTAACCCCTGTAAAGACAATATTCCTGTGACAGATTACATTTGGTGTTAATTCGCGTGTGGACGGATTCAAAGGATAAGATCGACGGCCACTGTTACCTTATTTTACCATCATAGAATCTGTGGAATACTCGTACTTTCCTTTGCTCTACGTTTCACCCTGGATGACAAATATCTCTCTCTCCCATCATTTATTTCGTGGCTGCTTGAATTTTCCTACTTTACCATCTCAGAACCCTAAACTTTGTTCCCCCAAGCTCGATAGTTTGGGAGTTATATTCACACACATATAACACATGACGCTGTTAACTTTTGTTTATCCTTGTTAAGTTACTATATTATAAGTAGATACTAATAAAGATAGTGGTTTTAACATTAAAACCTGACTCAGTGTGAAATCTCTTGCTGCTGTTTCGTTTCTAAAACGTTACAATTCGTAACAAGGTACTTCACCCATTTCTACCAGTAATGCTGAAACTGAAGCAACACACATCAAAGTTGCTGGTGAACGCAGCAGGCCAGGCAGCATCTGTAGGAAGAGGCGCAGTCGACGTTTCAGGCCGAGACCCTTCGTCAGGACTAACTGAAGGAAGAGTGAGTAAGGGATTTGAAAGTTGGAGGGGGAGGGGGAGATCCAAAATGATAGGAGAAGACAGGAGGGGGAGGGAAGGAGCCAAGAGCTGGACAGGTGATAGACAAAAGGGGATACGAGAGGATCATGGGACAGGAGGTCCGGGAAGAAAGACAGGGCTGGGGGGTGAACCCAGAGGATGGGCAAGAGGTATATTCAGAGGGACAGAGGGAGAAAAAGGAGAGTGAGAGAAAGAATGTGTGCATAAAAATAAGTAACAGATGGGGTACGAGGGGGAGGTGGGGCCTAGCGGAAGTTAGAGAAGTCGATGTTCATGCCATCAGGTTGGAGGCTACCCAGACAGAATATAAGGTGTTGTTCCTCCAACCTGAGTGTGGCTTCATCTTTACAGTAGAGGAGGCCATGGATAGACATGTCAGAATGGGAATGGGATGTGGAATTAAAATGTGTGGCCACTGGGAGATCCTGCTTTCTCTGGCGGACAGAGCATAGATGTTCAGCAAAGCGGTCTCCCAGTCTGCTTCGGGTCTCGCCAATATATAAAAGGCCACATCGGGAGCACCGGACGCAGTATATCCTCTCTTCGACGGGAGTTCAGTGAAACCATCTCTCACTGCTCCCCATCTGTAATTTCTTCGGCTCTTCAACTTTTCGACCACACTTTGACTCAGACTCGCTATCACAGCCATATATCCTTTCTTGGAACGTGCCTCCGTCGCCAACTTACTCCAGTTGGCTTTAGGATTCGTTTCCAAGTCTCTCAATTTGGACCTTCTGAGGATCCCAGGTGCTCACATTTTATTGACTCTGCCTCTCGCCGCTTCTCCCGTCAAGCTCTGAAGGCGACTCTCTCCGCCATGAGGAGGTACTTGGTGTGCCTATCCCAGACCCTTCCACACCTTCGGGACACTTTCTTCGCCGTCTGTAATGGTTCTACCCGTTATTTCATCCTCCGTCGGATTCACGCCTGCAATCGCCTTTTTTTTGACTTTGTCATGTTAGGCAAAGATCGCAAGATCCTACATCTACGGACTCCAGAGCCTGCCGGCCCCGACGCTAGCAGGCATGAACTTCAGATTGCGGCTTCTGCCACTGATCTCGGCGGCTCCAACACCTCAGGGCATATTCAAAACCCGGACTCCAGCAACGACCACGGACATCTTCACAGCGATTGCGCAACCACCAACTGCGACGCCAGCCTTGAACTCCAGGCCGGGTCTTTATGTGCTGCTGTTGTGACTCCCGTCTCCCCTTCCCCCATCAATACTCTGCAACCCAGTCTCCTTCAGATCCCATCGTCAGCTCCTGGGTCCTCAGAGGCTCCATCTTCCTCTCACCCCAACCCTCCCCTCTCCATTGACACCCCCAGCCTCCCCCCACCCCCCTCTGATCCCAGCTCTCATCCGTGCCGGGTCTTTACCATCCCCTCCGACCTTCAACTGTCGGAGGCAGAACGCTCGGTCCTCAGTAAGGGCCTCACCTTTGTCCCCCTTCGCCCACACTTCAGCGAGTTCCGTGTTCGCCATGAGGCGGAACTTTTCTTCCTCCATCTCCGTCTCCGAGCCTACTTCTTCGGCAAGGACTCTTCCACCCCCACCGATGACCCCTTCTCCCGTCTTCAACCCTCCTCTTCTTCATGGACACCCCGCTCTGGTCTTCTGCCTGCTCTGGATCTCTTTATCGCTAATTGCCGATGGGACATCAACCATCTCGACTTCACCGCACCTTGTCCCCATTCCAACCTCACTCCTTCCGAACGCTCTGCTCTCCACTCCCTCCGCACTAATCCTAACCTTATTATTAAACCCGCCGATAAGGGGGGTGCTGTTGTAGTCTGGCGTACTGACCTCTACCTTGCCGAGGCACAGCGACAACTCGCGGATACCTCCTCTTATTTACCCCTCGATCGTGACCCCACTAAGGAGCACCAGGCCATTGTCTCCCACACCATCACCGACTTTATCCGCTCAGGGGATCTCCCATCCACTGCTACCAACCTTATAGTTCCCACACCTCGCACTTCCCGTTTCTACCTCTTACCCCAGATCCACAAACCTGCCTGTCCTGGCCGGCCTATTGTCTCAGCTTGCTCCTGCCCCACCGAACTCATTTCTGCATACCTCGACACTGTTTTATCACCCCTTGTTCAATCCCTTCCGACCTATGTTCGTGACACTTCTCACGCTCTTAAACTTTTCCATGATTTTAAGTTCCCTGGCCCTCACCGCTTTATTTTCACCATGGATGTCCAGTCCTTATATACTTCCATCCCCCATCAGGAAGGTCTCAAAACTCTGTGCTTCTTTTTGGATTCCAGACCTAATTAGTTCCCCTCTACCACCACTCTGCTCCATCTAGCGGAATTAGTCCTTACTCTTAATAATTTCTCCTTTGGCTCTTCCCACTTCCTCCAAACTAAAGGTGTAGCTATGGGCACCCGTATGGGTCCTAGCTATGCCTGTCTTTTTGTTGGGTTTGTGGAACAATCTATGTTCCGTGCCTATTCTGGTATCTGTCCCCAACTTTTCCTTCGCTACATCGACGACTGCATTGGCGCTGCTTCCTGCACGCATGCAGAACTCGTTGACTTTATTAACTTTGCCTACAACTTTCACCCTGCCCTCAAGTTTACCTGGTCCATTTCCGACACCTCCCTCCCCTTTCTAGATCTTTCTGTCTCTGTATCTGGAGACAGCTTATCCACTGATGTCTACTATAAGCCTACTGACTCTCACAGCTATCTGGACTATTCCTCTTCTCACCCTGTCTCTTGCAAAAACCCCATCCCCTTCTCGCAATTCCTCCGTCTCCGCCGCATCTGCTCTCAGGATGAGGCTTTTCATTCTAGGACGAGGGAGATGTCTTCCTTTTTTAAAGAAAGGGGCTTCCCTTCCTCCACTATCAACTCTGCTCTTAAACACATCTCCCCCATTTCACGTACATCTGCTCTCACTCCATCCTCCCGCCACCCCACTAGGAATAGGGTTCCCCTGGTCCTCACCTACCACCCCACCAGCCTCCGGGTCCAACATATTATTCTCCGTAACTTCCGCCACCTCCAACGGGATCCCACCACTAAGCACATCTTTCCCTCCCCCCCTCTCTCTGGATTCCGCAGGGATCGCTCCCTACACAACTCCCTTGTCCATTCGTCCCCCCCATCCCTCACCACTGATCTCCCTCCTGGCACTTATCCGTGTAAGCAGAACAAGTGTTACACATGCCCTTACACTTCCTCCCTTACCTCAAACAGTCCTTCCAGGTGAGGCAACACTTCACCTGTGAGTCGACTGGGGTGATATACTGCGTCCGGTGGTCCCGATGTGGCCTTTTATATATTGGTGAGACCCGACGCAGACTGGGAGACCGCTTTGCTGAACATCTACGCTCTGTCCGCCAGAGAAAGCAGGATCTCCCAGTGGCCACACATTTTAATTCCACATCCCATTCCCATTCTGACATGTCTATCCACGGCCTCCTCTACTGTAAAGATGAAGCCACACTCAGGTTGGAAGAACAACACCTTATATTCCGTCTGGGTAGCCTCCAACCTGATGGCATGAACATCGACTTCTCTAACTTCCGCTAGGCCCCACCTCCCCCTCGTACCCCATCTGTTACTTATTTTATGCACACATTCTTTCTCTCACTCTCCTTTTTCTCCCTCTGTCCCTCTGAATATACCTCTTGCCCATCCTCTGGGTTTCCCCCCCACCTTGTCTTTCTTCCTGGACCTCCTGTCCCATGATCCTCTCATATCTCCTTTTGTCTATCACCTGTCCAGCTCTTGGCTCCATCCCTCCCCCTCCTGTCTTCTCCTATCATTTTGGATCTCCCCCTCCCCCTCCAACTTTCAAATCCCTTACTCACTCTTCCTTCAGTTAGTCCTGACGAAGGGTCTCGGCCTGAAACGTCGACTGTACCTCTTCCTAGAGATGCTGCCTGGCCTGCTGCGTTCACCAGCAACTTTGATGTGTGTTGCTTGAATTACCAGCATCTGCAGAATTCCTGTTTTTTAAGCTGAAACTGAGGACGATGTAATAGCCGGAGGAAACATTATATTGTGTGTGTGTGTGTGTGTGTGTGTATTTAGAGATAGAGAAGGAGATAGAGATAGAATTATAATTTGGTTTACGCATTTATTATGTATTTTATGGTAGTTAGTCACATGGGTGGGGGCGTGGTAAAAGGGTTTGTATTATGTATTCACTCCTTGTTTTTTTTCAGGCTGCAGTCAGAGCCAGCTGGGTATGATGTCATTTTGTTGACTGCTGAATTATCTTTAAATCACCCATTGACTCTTAAATTCGCTTAATTACTTTTAATATCGTTAGTTTTAGTTTATTTAGTTTTATCGCTTCAAGATTGCTTGTGTTACTAGTTGGTTAATAAAGAATCGAATACAATTCTTCGGATTTGACCGCTATAATTGGATTGGATCAGAAGGCGCATTTGACAGGATTAACTTCCTGTGCTTGGTCTCTGACAGCGGTGTTGGTTTGTGCAAGCAGTCGCCACTACAGCACCACAGCATAATCTAGTTATCAATTCAAGAATCTCTCTCTGTTCTTGAACAACAGGAATTCTGCAGATGCTGGAAATTCAAGCAACACACATCAAAGTTGCTGGTGAATGCAGCAGGCCAGGCAGCATCTCTAGGAAGAGGTACAGTCGACGTTTCAGGCCGAGACCCTTCGTCAGGAAGAGTTAGTAAGAGATTTGAAAGTGGGAGGGGGAGGGATGGAGCCAAGAGCCGGACAGGTAATTGGCAAAAGAGATATGAGAGAATCATGGGACAGGAGGCCCAGGGAGAAAGAAAAGTTGGAGAGGGGGGGTCCCAGAGGATGGACAAGGGGTATAGTGAGAGGGACAGAGGGAGAAAGAGGAGTTAGCACTTCATATCGGAGCTTTAGGACCGCTGGTGAGGCTGACTCATAAGCAAAATGCCTATAATGAAAAGACGACCCTGATTAAAACAATAGATATTGATTAAGGGACCTCGCACTCGCACCGTAACCTCACGCAACTCTAAGCACCTTAGTAACCTTAGTACGTGAAGGTTTTTTTTTGAACACTTCTCTAGAATTTACTTCACGTGCACTTTACATGTTACACTTGTGTCCATCCACACACCTAGGAACTTTATCACTGACTGTTGGTTAAAAGACTTACCACATAACTTGAGATCAATTGTGTGTATATTGATCCTTTCAGAAAAATAACCAATTTGAGGCTTTGCCACAGAAAACTGAAACCTACACCGACGTTCCAATTCCACGACTTGATCAATAGCTATCTTTGTATATTTTGGAAGCACTGATGCTGGTGAATAATTTGCTCATTTACTCTAGAACGGTTCACATGGGGGTTTGTGATTGTTGCCTTCATTGCAAACGAAACTCATTTCTTCACCCATTGGAAAGAAACATTAGTAAATGAATGCAGCTCTTTGATCATAGATTTGTACATCACAGATACAAGCCCTTCAGCCCATCATATCCATGCCAATCTTTTTGCTGTCTACACCAATCCATCTGCCCAGTTATCTTTCAAGTCCAAGGGGGGAGAAAGAAAGTTTATCCAATCTCTCCTCATAACTGAAGTCCTCCAATCCAGGAAATATCCTGTTGAATCTCCTCTCCATTCTCTTGAGCTCAATCGTGTCTTTCCTATAGTGTGGTGACCAGAAATACACAGAGTAGTCCAAGTGCAGCATAATCAGTGTTTTGTAAGTTTGCAAATTAACATCACAACTCTTGTACTCTGTTTCCTGTCCTATGAAAGCAAGCATACCATTCAGCTTCTTCACCAAACCTGTTGACATAAGTTCAACATTCAGGGAACTATAGACCTTGAGCCATTGGTCTCTGCGTTCATGGGCATTGCTGCCCAACCGTTTACTCACCAATCTTCCCGGGGCCAACCAAAGATATTGTCTTTTTTTAAATATATTTTTTATGATTGCAAGTAGCTTCTGGACGTTAATAGTTTAAGGTTCTGCAGGTCTATCCCATCAGTGAGTTGCTTGTTGGTGGAGAAACTGAAGGAGCTGGACTTGGTATGGACCGTGTTGCTGCAGGGGTGTCGAAGTTAATGCATGAAGGTGCTGTGCAGTCTAACAGAAAGTGCTTATCGTAGTCGCTTTTCAATAGATATATACTTATTGATCCTAGAGGTAATTACAGTGTCACAGTAGCATTACAAGTGCACAGATGTACAATACTAGAGGAGAAGTAAGAAAAATAAATATGAAAATAAGTTACCTTAAACAGTCTAACACAAGGGGTCATCACTTCCCCGGCTACAGGTTGACTCATTATTGACCTTAATGCCCAAGGGTAAGAATGACCTCATATAGCGCTCTTTGGAGCAGCGCAGTTCTCTCAGTCCATTACTGAAAATGCTCCTCTGTTCAGCCAAGGTAGCATGCAGAGGGTGAGAAACATTGTTCAGAAGTGCCAGGATTTTCCGTTTCACTTTGGATCCTTTGTTCTACCACAGCTTCTAACGTGTCCAGTTTGACTCCTATAACAGACCCAGCCTTTTTAATCAGTTTATTGGATCTGTTGGCATCACCCGTATTGATGCCATTGCCCCAGCACATCACTGCGTAGAATATTGTATTCTTGACAACAGACTGGTGGAACATGTGAAGGAGAGGCCTGTATACTCCAAAGGACCTCAGGCTCCTCAGGAAGTAAGGTGACTCTGGTCCTTGCCAATAGCCTCTGTTAATATTCCATTCAAGTCTCGTGTCCAGGTGCACCCCCAGGTAATTGTAGGTCCCCACCACATCCACATCCTCACCATCAATATTAACAGGGGGCAGAGCAGGCTTGGTCCTCTTAAAGACCATCACCATCTCCATTGTTTTACTGATGTTGAGCTGCAGATGATTCAGCTTGCACTATTCCACAAAGTCCACCAGCAGGGTCCTTTATTCATCCTTCTACCGTCCCTTTATACAGCCACTGCTGAGTCATCAGAGAATTTCTGCAGATGATGTGACTCAGTGTTTTATCTAAAGCCCGAGGTATACAGCACAAACAGGAAGGGAGCCAATACAGTCCCCTGTGGGGCCCCAGTGCTGTTTATAGCCGTGTCTGACACACAGCTCTGAAGCCACACTAACTGGTCTGCCAGTTGGGTAGTCCATTATCCAATATACAATGGAAGTGCCAATCTGCATTGAATGGAGCTTTCCCCCAGCAATGAGGGCTGTGTGGTAATTAAGCACTTGAGAAATCAAAAAGCATGATCTACACAGTGCTGCCTTGCTTATCAAAATGGTAGTAGGCTCTGTTCAGTACTTAGATGACAGTATCTTTGACTCCAATGTGCTCCTGATCGAGGGCTGATCTGACCAGGAATCCATAGTCCATTGTCCTCTTCTACTTTAAATCAGCATTGAAACAGAGAACAAGACCAAAACACTGATACCCTGTCATGACCACAATCTTAATTCTGTCTCATGTGCAATTAAATTCCACTTCCCCCATGAATCATATTTCCAGAACTGTTGCCTGAACTTTCCCTCCTGCCTACCTCAGTACCAACCCTCCACTATCCCCCTACCCTTGTTCCCATTCCATGATGCTTCCACAACTGAAACTGCACAACAGCCCTGATTTTATATCACTTTCTCCATGGGTTAACAAGTATTGTCACAGCAACATGGAGGACGTAGACCGTACATTCAAGTTCAATTGTCATTCAGTCATACATGAATACAGCCAAATGTAATGGTGTTACTCCAGGGTCAAGGTGCAAAACACAGCAACAACAGTCACACACAGCACAACGTACATATAAGAGAGTGTTATGTGCCAGCAGTAAAAGACTACAAACTCAGTTTTTAATGTTAAACAGCTATATTTTCAGTATCTACCCAAAATACAGACAATTAAACAAATTACTCCCCTAAGCAAAAATTAACAGTGCTATGCACTTTACTCCACAAACTGTGGAGGTCTAGGAACAGTTCTTCCCAAGTCTTACTCAAACAGAGTCCTAGGATAGCAATCCAGAAGGTTCCAGAAATCCATGGGAACAGGTACAGGTGTCTGTGAGGGAGAGCTCATAAATCCACATTAGGATGACACAAGGTGACAGTTACAGAAGATTCCAGAAGTTGAGTAGTCATCACTGAAATACTAGAGTCCACACAGGGGTAACAAAGTGACGCCTAAGTTCCAAAATCCCCGTAGGGATATCACAAAGTGGCAGTCACAGAATATTCCGTAACACAAGTGGTCGCCACATAACACACTCGAATCCATGTACAAATTAACAAAAAGTGGTCACCACAGTAGACATCCCACCCTGCAAAAACTCACTTCAGGGAGGTAGCACCATCAATTTGCGGGAGACTTCCGGGAGAGTTGGGATGTCTGCAATAGGGTAGCTCCTTAGCAGCTGGCCAGCTAGTTTAAATAACGTTAGCTATGCTAATGAATGAATGACACCTGTTAAACTCACCTCAACATGTCTTTTACAGTCTTAACCCACCATGGGCAATAGAAAAGTCATTGTTGCAAACAGTGCAGCGAGCAACACTGTCATTATTTTTGACCCCTATTAGGCAGGGGTACACTTCAGTGTAGTCTGGGGTAACGTATGTTTTATTTTTTTTTTGGAACACTCTGCCATGGCGTGCTCTCGCTCTCTCTCTCTCTCTCTCTCTCTCTCGTGGTCGCTCGTGCGCTCTCACGCTCTCTCTTGCTTTTCTCTCGCTCGCTCTCAAAAAATTAATTTCCATGATATTGTATATAATTTGCAGGCATCAGGGAGCCACTATTAATATGTGGGAGACTCCCGGAAGTTCCGGGAGGGGTGGGATGTCTGCCACAGGGTACTCCAGAAATCCAAGTACAGTATGGATTCTACAAAGTGACAGTCACGTATCCAATATGCACTGTATGCTGCTAATTATCACAATCTTCTGGACATGGAGAAGTATTAGACTCACCCACAGCTGTAGCGAACTCTTCAACTAACTCCAGTCAGCTCGCTCTCCCGCTGGTAGCTCGCAGTTCGCTGTCCCTTACCTACTGAATGTTCCAGCAACCTCTCCGCATTTTGTTAATGATGTCATCCACTTGCTTCGTCTAGGCGCCTAAAATGATGCTTACGGGGTAAAAAAACATTGACATGTAACAATAGCAGTAAAATACAGTCAAAAAGAGAAAATATATATACATATAGCTATATAGTTGAAGTCCCTGAGTCCACGAATGTTGCAGCAGTCTAGTCGAACAGTATACTGCTCGTCTTCTGCTGAGCGAACACTGGAGGGCAGCAGCAACTCGGATGTCTCTCTCCTGCATGGCTGCAGACAGGCTTGAGGCCTAGTCCTTGCTATGATCGAGGGGGTGCAGCACCCCCATCGTCCACTCCCAATGTTCATCAATAGACCAAGGAACCTGGCATCAGTTATCTTCATTGGGGAAAGGAAAGTTCTTCTAATAAAGATATTTCTATGTAAACTGCATTCCCAAAGAAAAAGTTCCAGCGTTAAAACTTTACCTCTGTCAGGCATATTATTGCATTAGTTTAATATCACAATTTAGTACGGACAGAGTTGGCTGTCAGTGCTCAGACATGTGTTTATTCATCTGGTATCAATGACAGAAAGGACTCTGTCTGAGAAGAAACTATTATTTCAATGACTTAATTAACTCTGACCCAGTTAAATTCCAGTTTAAAATGGCACTACTGAAGTTGGGCAAGAACTTGCTGGCAGTTTTCAAAGCCAGTAATATAACAAAATATTCTATTAATAAATGATTTTTGTGTGGAAAATTGTGGGATACAATCACCACAAACAATGAAGAGGTGAGCAAAGATGAGACTGATCCGAGGGTCGAGGCATGCAGGTGAGAGATGGCATCAGAGCACAGTCGAGGCATGTTCGAGATGAAGTCAGAGTTCGAGAGAGCAGAGAAAACTTAGAGTGGAATTGTCTCAGATCCCATCCATTTAAACTGGGAATGAGGTTGGATCTATCAAAGCACCAGGCCGATTTAGAAATGGCCAGCGTGGGCCCAGCTGCTCCAGGCTTGGTGTCTGTGAGCTTGGTGCCAATTTGCCCCACTGTGTGATGAACTGAGACTAAGCCTATGGGCCTGTTCCGACTGCTCCGGGCTCTGGGTTTGTGGCCTCAATTCCATTCTGAATGCTGATGATGGCTTTATTGTTTGTATGGTTTGTTTAGTTTTTCTTCTTTCTCTGCACATTGCGTGTTGGCTTTTTTAAAAATTGGGTTCTTTCACCCTTCTTGTTTTATGGCTGCCTGTAACCAGATGAATCTCATGTTGAATAATTTATACAATCTTTGATAATAATTGTACTTTGAACCTTTGAGTTTGTTGCAAACACATTATTGATTCTTCTGCACCCAATACAACATAATGCAGTGCATTACTAAGAAGGTGATGTGACATTTTGGAAATATTTCTTTAAATTGTGATCCAGTTCCCCAATTCCACTTATTCATGACCTCAACATCTTATTAACTGTCATCTAGTTAAAATAGCAGTAAATTTGTTGGGAGTGAACATTTTTCATTAGATCTGTGGATGAGCAATCATTCTATCTAAATGCACCAATCTTCTTATCTCAAGCAATGAGAGCTAATTGGAAGTGAAGAATGAACTATTATAATTCATTAATATTTTTTCCTCGAGATGAGCTGTCGAAAACTTTGATAAGGAGCTATAGTGCCCCTGGTTACACCATCCAACTCACCTGTGAGGTTGATGGAAATCCTCAGAAATATGAATGGCTGAGAAATGGAGGGAAAATCTCCCATCGTCACTGCCTAATTAATGAAAACAGAAGCCTCGTCATCTTGACGGACTTGACAGGTGAATGTGGAACGTACACCTGCGTTGCTACTAATCCTGTCAGCTCTGACCAGGCAAGTTACACCATAAATCTCCCAGGTAAGTTTCATTTATGGATGTAAATGTCCTCTTGAGAGCAAACTTTATGATCTTTTTGAACTTTGCAATTCAGCCTGTTCATATCACACTGTATCAAGGAGAGCACACAGCAGGTTTAATGGAATGTTACTGTGACTTAAAAACGGCTTTGACAGGGTGAGGGAGGGTAACTTCTGGCTGGGAGACAGGATCGTTAATTAGTTGTCACTCAGAAAGAGGAAGGATCAGGAGAAATTCTTTACTGGGGTTGTTGGAGTCTGGGCTGTTCTGTGAAACGGATTGAGTGAGGTAGTGGTCATTGATTTTACAACATTGCAGTTTCTGAATTCCAGTTGGATTCTGATCCAAATGTTTCTCATGCCAGTCCACAGCTGCCAACCAATTAACTCATGGATTCACAGAGCATGGGGAAGGGCCTTTCCTACCCACCAGGTTTGCAGTGTGATTCGAGAGTCACTCTCAGCCACTTTCCATCAACTGACAACTTGCTCCCGGTCTCTGGGACCTGCTCCCAATGGGTGAAATGCCCACAGTTCTATTTTATAGTTCCCTGAGAATCTGTAGTATCCCTTCAGCACACAGTCCCAGATAAACCCTGCAGGAGTGCGAACAATGTGCTCTGTGAGAATGAATGGTCAGTTGAGGTCCTGTTTGTTTTGCTATGGTGGATAAGATATAATATTAACCAGTCCACGCAGTTCAGAAGAGAGGGGAAGTGCTTAAGAACACATATCACTCAACCAATAGTCACAAAGTTGATTCTCTGTTTTTTTCACATTGAACTACATTGAGTTCTAATTGCAAGTCCCACATTGCAAAAATGACTGCATTTGAGGTATTCTATCATCTGGGAACTTTTCGGAACATATTGGAATTTGTCGATGCTATTAAGTTTTTTTAATACCTGTAGATTATTGACTGAACCCACTGCAAAACTAAGTGCATGGAACATTATTAATGCAGGTGTTACAGAATATCACATGCACCACCCATTCTTGCTTTGAATAGCAACTGTTTCTGACAGTAATCACAAAAAAGAAAAATCAATCATTGTGGGTTTGAAATCTTGAAAATCAGAACCAAGCAGGACTGGCATTTTCACTGCCTAAAGAAATTCAACGCGACAGTTGCTTTGTGACTAATGTAGGGGCTTTTCTGGTCACTTTTGCCGGTACTGTGTAATTTATTATGTAAATATTTTAATTAAAGGTATTTCCAGTGAAGACTCTATAATTATTATTGCATCGATCTTCGGGCTGGTATTTTCTTTGGTACGTCTTGGTGGATCATTGCTTCAGTGGTGCTTGGAGAAGAAATCAAAGCGAGGTATGTGTCAAATGTTGGGAGATTTCAGTATCCATTACCAAAATTAGTTACTGCCTGTTATACCTCAAGTATTTAAGGCAGCAATGAATGAGTGACAGAAAAAGGAGGCATTTTATCTGGTTGTTATCAAATTGTTATTATGAGATTTGCAGTTTATAGAGGAACTATGAGAGCTTTGCAGTTTATAGAGGAACTATGAGAGTCTTCCATTATGAGTGGAAAAGGGGGGCATTAAATGGCCTTTTAGCAACAGATCAAAGAAATTCTCAAAACCTTTTGTAGAGGTTTTAAAAACAAGAGAGTAGACAGGAAAAGAGTAGGTCCCCTTGGGTGACAATGGATTTGAACTGTTTTCGTTTTGTATCTCCACAGCGTTTTTGAGCTTGATGATTTGCAGAGTTCTATTTCTTGCTGCTACCTTTGTTGCACTTGCCTCATGGATTGGGATTAAAGGTAAATCCACAAATAGTAAACCCTATCACTTCATTATGTCTAGGATGTTTAGAAATAAGATCTGCCTGTACGTTGTGAGAGCTGTTTGGCCACTAGCACTTGTGTGTGTGTGTGCCCCACAACCCAAAGCCATTTATATATAAACTTACTGTATTTTATGACACTATTGATCAGGAAGAGATCAATCTGGGTGCTCACAATACTCTTTCTGTTTTAAGTGTGAGAAATTGGTAAGAGTGGCAATGTAATATAAAGGAGGCAGCACCACTCACATCCAATAGTTTCTGTTCATGCGGATGTAATTCAAATTGTGTCTGTTTATGTGTTTGATGCAAATTAAGTTTAAAGATTGGAAATAATATATAAATAGGAACGATAAATTTATGGATGAGCAGCCTGTGTGAACTAATAGAATTGAAGTAGAAATCTGTCTTCGATCCCACTGGCTCATGAGTTATTCAAGTGGAGTTTTGTGTTGAAGGCACGAGGGAGGAGAAATCTAGAGTGTCTGCTTCAGAGTTTGGTCACAGCTCAAAAAGAGCCACAAAGTCACTGATTGACATAGGTACTACTACCTCATAGTTCCAGAGACCCAGGTTCAGTCCTGACCTCTTGATGTTTCCTGAGTTCTGATTGTATAATCTCCCTGGGACTGCATACGTTTCCCTCAGGAAATCTGGTTTCCTCCCATATCCCCACGGTAGAAGGCCCAGTGTGAGGAGACATGCACATCAATGGATCTTGCTTCAACAGGGAAAGAATGAGGCCTCTGTTGGTCAAGATCGACCATAGATGTTGCAGTCTAGCTGTCGAGATATGCAAGCCTGGGCAGTGTGATATGGAGAGCAAGCTGCTACCAATGTAGCAACTCTCTCTTCATGCATCTGATGAACCTAAAGAATGGCAGAGGCCGATACAGTTTGGTATCAACAGTATTGTAGGAGTTGCCAGTCAGCAGTGGACTCAACATGGGATCACCTGAGGAATTCCTGCTCCAGAATTTTCCCTCAGGTTTTATTCCTGAAGCGTTCCCCATTAGTGGGTATAGCTGCAAGGCAGCGGAGGTTTGAGATCAGAATTTTCCTTCTCCTGGATACCATGCAAACCATGGCTGATAAACCCTTCTGCCCGAATGCCTCAACAGTAATTGTGGCCACAGGTAAACAGCTTCAAAGTGTGATGGAAAAGAAACCAACCCTATTTTAAGGAAGAAAGATAAAAGTCTGTCAGAAGAAAGGAAATGAATTCAACTGCAGTTTCAACAAGCTTCTGTGGTTACGAGTGACAAGTGATCTTCTTTTGCAAGATCATGAATCAGGAGACTGAGAAACAGTAACAGTGCAGGTGCATCCTGTTTGTACAATCCTTCACCAGATATTCTCAGAATCATGGGTGCCAGTAGAAGCACTCGGCAAACATATGAAAGGTTGAGCAAGTATAGACGAAGAGACATTGGAGATAAATAAGGAAAATATATATAAATATATATATATATATATACACACACACTGAATTGGCACCATATTATGCAAGTGATTAAGTGGTGAGAGTCATAAAAGTATTAATGCATAACAGGTGAATGGTCCTTTGACCGATGCATTATTTGCCATTAGAGAGTCAATAGTATGATTATGTCTTTGAGTACACGCAAAACATCCTGATTGCAGTAAAGTTCCAATGATCCCTATCTAATTCAGAAATCCCAGTGGTTTGGCTATTAGCTCACCAGGTGAAGGTTACTGATTTTCCCATCCACCCATTAGGGCTCGAGTGTCAGAACTCCCTTTCCATTCAGAGGGGTTCCAATTCCAGTGCTGTCACCCATTCATGGGCTCCAGTTCCCATGCTCCCCATCCATTGACCTGGGCCCATTTTGACACTCCCTTTCACACTCTAGGGCTCCAGTTCCTGTATTCACCTTAAGATCACCTGGTTCTGTTTTTACATACATCCTTTAAACGGACCGAGTTTACCAGAAAAATTATTATAGTATCATGCGACTCATGACTGCACTGCCAGATCCAGCTCAAAGCACATCATCAAGATTGTTGACGATACAGCAGTGGTTGGTCTCATCAGAAACGATGAGTTCGCAGACAGAGATGGGGTAGAAAGGCTTGTCAAATGGTGTGAGAACAACACCTGAGTCTTAATATGGACAAGACAAAGAGACGATTGTGGACTTCAGGAAGGCACAGGTTGACCACTCTCCATTGGATATCAATGGCTATGCCACGGAGAGTGTGAAGAGCACAGATTTCCTTGGCATGCACATTGACTGATCCAACCTGGGCACAAAACACCACTTCATTAAGTGGGAGGGTGAACAGCCAGAAGTCTTGGTCCATGTAGGTATCAATGACATGGGTAGGATGAGTGACAAGGTTCTACACAGGGAGTTCAGGGAGTTAGGTGCTAAGTTAAAGGACAGAACTCTAGGGTTGTGAACTCAGGATTGCTACCTGTGCCACGTGCTCGTGAGGGCAGATCTGGAAGATTATACAGTTTACTACGTGGCTAAGGGGTTAGTGTAGGAGAGAGGGTATAAGATTTTTGGATCATTGGGCTCTCTTCCAAGGTCGGTTTGCACCTGAACTAGAGGGGGACTATTACCCTAGCGGGAAAGTTTGCTGAATGGTGGGGTTTAAACTAGCATTGCAGGGGAATGGGAACCAGAGTGTCAGAACAGTTAGTGGAGAGGTTGTGGAGGCAGATGTTGGTAAGACCTCAAAGTTAGGAATCACAAGGTTGAGCATAGAAACATAGAAACATAGAAAATAGGTGCAGGAATAGGCCATTCGGCCCTTTGAGCGTGCACCGCCATTCAGTATGATCATGGCTGATCATCCAACTCAGAACTCTGTACCTGCCTTCTCTCCGTACCCTCTGATCCCTTTAGCCACAAGGGCCATATCTAACTCCCTCTTAAATATAGCCAATGAACTGGCCGCAACTGTTTCCTGTGGCAGAGAATTCCACAGATTCACCACTCTCTGTGTGAAGAAGTTTTTCCTCATCTCGGTCCTGAAAGGCTTCCCCTTTATCCTCAAACTGTGACCCCTTGTTCTGGACTTCCCCAACATCGGGAACAATCTTCCTACATCTAGCCTGTCCAATCTCTTTAGAATTTTATACTTTTCAATAAGATCCCCCCACAATCTTCTAAATTCCAGAGAGTATAAGCCTAGTCGATCCAGTCTTTCATCATATGAAAGTTCTGCCATCCCAGGAATCAATCTGGTGAACCTTCTTTGTATTCCCTCTATGGCAAGAATGTCTTTCCTCAGGTGAGGGGACCAAAACTGCACACAATACTCCAGGTGTGGTCTCATCAAGGCCTTGTACAACTGCAGTAGTAGCTCCCTGCTTCTGTACTCGAATCCTCTTGCTATGAATGCCAGCATACCATTCGCCTTTTTCACCGTCTGCTGTACCTGCATGCCCACTTTCAATGACTGGTGTATAATGACACCCAGGTCTTGTTGCAGCTCCCATTTTCCTAATCGGCCACCATTCAGATAATAATCTGTTTTCCTGTTCTTGCCACCGAAGTGGATAACCTCACATTTATCCACATTAAATTGCATCTGCCATGAATTTGCCCACTCACCTAACCTATCCAAGTCACCCTGCATCCTCTTAGCATCCTCCTCACAGCTAACACTGCCGCCCAGCTTTGTGTCATCCACAAACTTAGAGATACTGCATTTAATTCCCTCGTCTAAGTCATTTATATATATTGTAAGCAACTGGGGTCCCAGCACTGAGTCTTGCGGTACCCCACTAGTCACTGCCTGCCATTCTGAAAAGGTCCCGTTTATTCCCACTCTTTGCTTCCTGTCTGCCAACTAATTCTCTATCCACATCAATACCATACCCCCAATACCATGTGCTTTAAGTTTGCACACTAATCTCCTGTGTGGGACCTTGTCAATAGCCTTTTGAAAATCCAAATATACCACATCCACTGGTTCTCCCCTATCCACTCTACTAGATACACCATCAAAAAATTCTATGAGATTCGTCAGACATGATTTTCCTTTCACAAATTCATGCTGACTCTGTCCGATGATTTCACCGCTTTCCAAATGTGCTGTTATCACATCTTTGATAACTGACTCTAGCATTTTCCCCACCACCGATGTCAGGCTTACCGGTCTATAATTCCCCGGTTTCTCTCTCGCTCCTTTTTTAAAAAGCGGTGCGAGCATGGTGCGAGTAGTGTCCTGAGCTATATATATTTCAGTACAAGAGGTATTGTAGGAAAGGCCGAGAATGGTGCTGAAGATGAGATAGCTGGTTTACAAACAAACAATCTGTAGTGAGGAGAGTCTGCTGACCAGGCAAAATTGCAGTCGACCGGATGAATTGTAAGCTGGCCCATAATATTAAAGATTATACCTACAGTTTCTTTAGATACATGAAGTGTAAAAGAGAGGCAAGAGTGGATAACGGACCACTGGAAAATGATGCTGGTGAGGTAAAATGGGGGACAAGGAAATGGTGGACGAACTCTATACGTATTTTGCATCAGCCCTCATTGTGGAAAACACCACGCATATGGTGGAAGATCCAGGTGTCAGGGGTCATGAAATGTGTGAAGTTACCATAAGTAGAGAGAAGGTTATTGGGAAACTGAAAGATCTGAGGGTAGATAAGTCACCTGGACCAGATGTAAACATCCTACCGTTCAGAAAGAGGTGGCTTTAGACATCGTGTAGACATTAGCAATGATTGTTCAAGAATCACTAGATTCACAAATAGTTCTGGAAGACTGGAAAATTGCAAATGTTACTCCACTGTTCAAGAAAAGAGAGAGGCAGAAGAAAGAAATTCATAGGCCAGTTAGTCTGAGCTCAGTGGTTGGAAAATGTTAGGGTTGATTATTCAGGATACTCGGGGTATTGGAGTCATATGATAAAATAAGCCAGAGTTTCCTCAAGGGAAAATCTTTCCTGACAAATCTGTTGGAATTCTTTGAAGAAATGACAAGCAGGATAGACAAAGGATAATCAGTTGATGTTGTGTACTTGGATTTTCAGAAGGCCTCTGACAAGGTGCCACACATGAGGCTGCTTAACAAGCTACAAGCCCATGGTATTACAGAAAAGATTCTAGCATGGATGGAGCAGTGGGTGATTGGCAGGAGGCAAAGAGTGGGAATAAAGAGAGCCTTTTCTGGCTGGCTGTCTGTGGCTAGTGGTGTTCCACAGGGGTCTGTTTTGGGACTGTTTCTTTTTACATTATATGTCACTGATTTGGATTTTGGAATTGATAACTTTGTTGCAAAGTTTGCTGACAATATGAAGATATGTGGTGGAGCAGGTAGTTTTGAGGAAGTAGAGAGGCTACAGAAGGACTTGGACACACTAGGAAAATGGGCAAAGAAATAGCAGGCGGAATAGAGTCGGTAAGTGTATGGTCATGTTCTTCGGTAGAACAAGTGATGATTGTTAACTAGCATAGAACATAGAAATCTACTGCACATTACAGGCCCTTCAGCCCACAATGTTTTGCTGACAATGTAACCTACTCTAGAAACTGCCTAGAATTTCCCTAGCACATAGCCTGCTATGTTTTTTAAGCTCCATGGACCTATCTAAGAGTCTCTTAAAAGACCCTATTGTATCTGTTTCCACCACCGCCAGATACAATAGTAGTGGATTCCAATGCCAGTGAATTCCACGGACCTACCACTCTCTGTGTGAAAAACTTACCCCTGACATCCCCTCGGTACCGATTTCCAAGCACCTTAAAACTATGCCACCTCGTGTTAACCATTTCAGCCCTGGGACAAAGTGTCTGGCTATCCACGCAACCAATAACTTTCATCATCTTGTACACCTCTATCAGGTCACCTCTCATCCTTCGTCACTTCAAGGAGAAAAGGCAAAGTTCTCTCAAACTATTCTCATAAAGGACGCCCTCCAATCCAGGCAAAACCTTTGTAAATCTCCTCTGCACTCTCTCCATATTATCCATATCCTTCCTGAAGTAAGGTGACCTGAACTGAACACAGTATTCCAAGTGGAGTCTGACTAAGGTCTTATATATCTGTAACATTACCTCACTGCTCTTGAACTTAATCCCATGGTTGATGAATGCCAACACACCATACACCTTCCTAACAACACTGTCAATCTGTGCAGCAGATTTGAGTTTCCTATGGACATGGACGCAAAGATCTCTCGGATGCTCCACACTTCCTAAAGTCTTAGCATTAATATTATATTCTGTCTTCAAATTTGACCAACCAAAATGAACTACTTCACACTCGCCTGGGTTGAAGTCCATCTGCCACTTCTCAGCCCAGTTCTATATCCTATTGATGTGCCACTGTAACCTCTGACTCCCCTTCCGAATATCCACAACGCTCTCAAATGGAGAGAAGATACAAAAAAAAACAGGTGTAAAGGGACTTGGGAATCCTTGAGCAGGAATCCCTAAAGGTTACTTTGCAGGGTGAGTCTGTGGTGAGGAAGGCAAATGTGATGTTTGCATTTATTTCAAGGACTAGAATATAAAATCACGGATGTAATGTTGAGACCTTATGAAGAACTGGTGAGGTCTCACTTGAAGTATTGTGAGCAGTGTTGGGCCCCTTATCTAAGAAAGGATGTGCTGAATGTGCTGAAACTGGGGAGTGTTCAAAGGAGGTTCACAGAAATGATTCCAGGAATGAATGGCTTGGCGTATGAAGAGCTTTTGATGGTGCTGGGCTCATAATTGCAGGAATTCAGAAGAACGAGGGGCGACCTCTTTGAATCCTATCAAATGGTGAAATGCCTTAATAGAGTGGATGTGGAGAGGATGTTTCCTGTGGTGGGAGAGTGTAGGACCAGAGGACACAGCCTCAGAATAGAGGGGCATTCTTTTTAGAACGGAGACGAGGATGAATTTCTTTAGGCGGAGAGTGGAGAATCTATGAAAGTCTTTGGCATATGCAGCTGTGGAGGTCAAATCTATACGTAAGTTTAAGGCAGAGGTTGCTTTCGTGATTGCTCAGGACATGAAGGAATACGGGGAGAAGGCAAGTGACTGGGGCTGAGTGGAACATTGGATCAGCCGTGATGAAATGGCAGAGCAGACTCGATGGGCCAAATGGCCTCATTCTGCCCCTATATCTTACAATGCTGTGGTTCCATCTGTCAGCACCTGACTTGTCTCCCTCTCTTCTCACTACTATCCTTGGGTGTGAGGTGCCGGAGTCTTGACCCCCTGCACTCGCCTCAGCGATGAACTGTCCGGTGGCTGTGGTCTCACTTTCAGGGCTGTGGTTAATTTGCCACATGTTATTTGTTTACTCTTTATATTGTTTGCACGATTTGGTTTTTTTTTCGCACATTGGATGTTTGATGTTCCCTGCTGTGGGCTTTTTCATCGATTCTATTAAGGTTTTGTTTTGTGGCAGCGTACACGAAGATGAATCTCTGGGCTATATATGTTATACATAATTTGACAATAAATGTACCTTGAACTTAAGGATTTTGAACAATACTGACTGGGTGGGGAATTCCAACATCTCACTCCTGTACTGGTGCGAGTGAGCTCCTGAATCTTTTTCAATGTTCTGACATTCAGTCCATTTCTAGCTTGTGTCATGTTCGTGATGCTGGTGTCATCTTCAGTGTGGCCGTCACACTATCAGTGCATGAGAATGTCATTCAGGATGATGACTGACCTGGAGGGGATCTGGAAGTAGGAGTGTGTCCATGTACTTGTGGTCCCTGGTGGTAGAGGTTGCAGATTTGCAGGTTGCTAGTGGAGTAAGAATAGCCACAGCCAATTATTACGTCATACACATTGCACCAAGAATTATTGGTGGGAGCCGCAAATGTTTCCAATGGTGGATGGGTATCAATGAAACTAACTGCTTTGTGCTGTATTGATTGTCACTGAACTGGACAAATGAACACTATTCCACCATATTCACAACTTGTGCTTTGTAGGTAAACTCATTTCAGAATGCTCAGCCTTTGCCCTGATCTTGCAGCAACAGTATTTGTGTGGCTGCTGCACTTAAACATTTTAAACTGTCATGGCTGGTGACAGACAAAAGCTGAAAAAATTATCACCAGTTCCCCAAACATTGACATTCTAGTGTTCTTAGACTCTCTTTGTGGAGATGGTTTTTACCTGATTCTTGTCTTGTGCAAATGTGATTTGCCACATCACTCTGTATTTGTGTATACAGACATGAGCTGTATGATGTTCTGAGGAGTTACAAATATAAGTGAACATGCTGATTTCAAATTTTCTGATGTCCGATACCACTCCGACAAACTCCTGAGATTATGTCCGAAAGTAGGAATGATTGACTTTGAGCAAATACATCCATCTATCTTTGTGTGACCTATGACTCCAAGCAGTGGAGAGATACTTTACCCTTGATTCTTCTGGACTTCAGTTTTGCAAGGGCCTCATCAAAGGTGCCTTGATGTCAAGAGCAGGCCTCTGGCATTCATCTCTCTTGTCAATGTTGAGATCTGAAGGCCATGATGAGATCTGAAAGCAAATGATTCTGATAAAAACCTAAACTGGGCCTTTGTGAGCAGGTTACATGAGTATAAGTTGAAGGCACAGGTTCCATTTTGGTAAAATTCATGCTACAGTTTGAGAGGGAGGAGATAAAGACAGACCTTTCAGTATTAAAGTAGAGTGAATGGAATTACAGAGGCATGAGAGAGAGGAGATGGCTAAAGTTGATTGGAAGGGGACACAAGCAGGGATGATGACAGAACAGCAATGGCTGGAGTTTCTGGGAGCAATTCAGAAGGTGCAGGATAGGTGAATCCAAAAGATGAACTATTCTAAAGGGAGGATGGGGCAACTGTGGCTGACGAGGGAAGACAGGCGTAGTATAAAAAGAAAAGGGGATATAATGTAGCAAAATTTAGGTGGAAGTTAGAAGATTGAGAAGCTTTTAGAAATCAGAGGGCAACTAAACGGTGGGCTCTGCCTCAGAAGGCAGTGGAGGCCAATTCTCTGGATGCTTTCAAGAAAGAGTTAGATAGAGCTCTTAAAGATAACGGAATCAAGGGATATGGGGAGAAGGCGGGATGGGGTACTGATTGTGGATGATCAGCCATGATCACAGTGAATGGCGGTGCTGGCTCAAAGGCCCAAATGGCCTACTCCTGCTCCTATCGTCTATTGTCTATAAACAAAGCCATAAGGAGAGAAAAGATGGAAAAGGAATGTAAGCCAGCCACTAGTATAAAAGGATATTAATTCATTTTTCAGATATATAAAAAGTAAAAGAGATGTGAGAGTAGATACCTGACCACTCAAAAATTATGCTGGAGATGTAGTAATGAGAGACCAACTAAATAAGTATTTTGTGCCAGTCTTCTAGCAATATGCCTGAAATTCAAGAGTGTTAGGAGGCAGGAGTGAGTGTAGTTGCTATTACTAAGGAGAAGATGCTTGGGAAGATAAAAAGCCTGAAGGAAGACGAGTCACCTGGACCAGATAGACTATGCCCCAGCGTTCTGAAAGAGGTAGCTGAAGCGATTGTGGGGGCATTTATAATGACCTTTCAAGAATGTTCCAGAGGACTGGAAAATTGAAAATGTTCTTCCTCTCTTTTAAGGAGGGAGGGAGGGAGGCAGTGAAAAAGAAATATAAGGCAGTTAGCCTGACTTCAGTCGTTGGGAAGATGTTGGAGTCCATTATTAAGGATGAAGATTTTGGGTACTTGGTGGCACATGATAAAATAGGCCAAAGACAGCATGGTTTCCTCATTTGGAGGTCTTGCCTCTCAAAATCTTCGAGGCAACAACAAGCAGGGTAGACAAAGATGAGCCAGTGGATGTTCAGAAGGCCTTTGACAAGATCCTGCACATGCAGCTGCATAACATGATGTTTCAGAAAAGATACGAGCATGTATAGAAGTTTGGCTGACTGGCAGGAGGCAAAGAGTGGGAATAAAGTGGGCCTTTTCTGGTCTGCTGCCGGTGGTTAGTGTCATTTTGCAGGGGTCAGTATTAGGACTGCTTTTCACATTATATGTCAATGACTTGGATGACAGAATCGATGGCTTTCTGGCCAGGTTTGTGGACAATACAAAGATAGGTGGGGTGGGGGCAGGTAGTATTGAGGAAGCAGGGAGTCTGCAGGTGGACTTCAGCAGATTGTGTGAATGGGAAAAGTGCAGATGGAATATAGTCCAGGGAAGTGTATGGTCATGCAATTTGGTAAAATGAATAAAGGTGTAGAATATTTTCTAAATGGGGAGAAAATTCAAAATTCAGAGGTGCAAAGCGACTTGTGCATGACTCCCTAATGGTCAACTTGCAGGTTGAGTCCGTGGTAAGGAAGGATAATGTAATGTTAACATTCATTTCGAATGCACTAGAATATAAAAGCAAGTCTTGTATGACATCAATCAGACCACACTCAGTATTGTGAGCAGTTTTGTTCCTCTTATCTAAGAATTGATATTCTGGCATTGGAGAGGGTCCAAAGGAGGTTCGTGAGAAATATTCAGGGAATGAAAGAGTTAACTTGTGAGGAGCATTTGATGGCTCTGGGCCTCTACTCACTGGAGTTTAGAAGCATGAAGGGAGTCTCATTGAAACTTATCAAATATTGAGAGACCCACATAGAGTGGAAGTGGAGAGGATGTTTCCCATAATGGGTGAGTCCAGGACCAGGGGGCACATCTTCAGAATAGAGGGACATCCATTTAGAACAGGATGGGAATTTAGTAGTAGTAGTAGTAGTAGGAGTCATACTTTATTGATCCCGGGCGAAATTGGTTTTCGTTACAGTTGCACCGTAAATAATTAAATAGTAATAAAACCATAAATAATTAAATGATGGTGGTGAATCTGTGGAATTCATTGCCACGGGTGGCTGTGGAGGCCAAGTGATTGTGTATATTTACAGTGGGTTTTGATAGGGTCTTGATTAGTCAGGGTGTCAAAGGTTATGGATATAAGGCAGGAGAATGGGGTAGAGGGAATTCATCCATGAAGGAATGGCGGAGCAGACTCAATTTGCCGAATAGCCTAATTTTGCTCCTATGTCTTCTGGTCTTATTGAGAGTAGATGGATTAGGTTTGTACTGCTTAATGTGAACAAGATTTACCTGTTGTGAAGCACAGGGCAAAATGTCAAAGAGAACAAATGCAGTCAACAATATCCCTAGAAGACGTGTATAAAATGCGTAATCCTGTGCTTGTGACTTCTCTTGGTGCTGCTCATCAGTTTAATTTCCCAGAGGAATAACCAGCCAATATTGTCGAATCTTTGCTCTCCAGGTGCCAACTTTATCCCCACTGTTGCATTATGCATGGTGGGTGTTCATCTTCTGGCCATTGTTGCACCAGTTGTCATTCAGAAGTCCAGCTGCTTGTTTACTGAGGAATTCCAAGAAAAGAAAAGTATGGAGCAATTTGCCTATTTAATAACATTTACAGATTTAAAGATAAAACCATATATTCCAAACCAATTATCATTTGTATTTCATAGATTCTCACTCTTCCACTTGCTTGAATGATATGATTGTGATCCTCATTTTGGTCACTATTTTGATGGAGAAGATTCAGCAAAGCAGTAAGTTTACAACAGTGCTTGCTTACATGGTATTGTACATAAATTAATTCCATATATCTTTGCGACACAGAAGGCCATTCTCTCCGTAAAGTCAATTCCAGCTCACAGCAGTGCTATTTCCAGACTAATTCTCCTGCCGGAGTCACAGGGAGAGAGAGCATGGAACGAGACCTTCTGCCATCAAGGACATGTTGATCACCCAGCACCACTGTTTCCCCCATCAGTCTTTGTGTCCAGCTGCTCATCCCCTCTCCCCTAATGGCTGCCATTATCCCCTTCCTTGCTCATTTTCCTGCACTGGTTGCATTCGTGTTAAAGCTTATTTCCCTCCTCTTTGTCTTCACATTTACCCTCCTGCCCCACACCTGGCTACACCTGCCTCTTCATTTTCTGTCTGTTTCCGTCTATCATTCATCTGACTGCCAATGCCATCCCTCTCTTTCCCTCCCCCCACTTTGCTCAATCTGCCTTTCATGCTTCACCCCTCCTTGATGCATCAATCAGCAAATGGCTCCTGTCTCACTTCTTCCCCCTCTCTCCTTTATATTCAGTATCTCTTTCGTCCTGATGCACAGTTTCAAGCAGAAAAGTTGACAGTTCCTTTCCCCCACAGATGTTCATCAACCCTCCAACAGACTGCTTGTTTCTCTGCAGACTTTTATGTTCTTTTAGATAATTCAGCATCAAGCTTTGTTTGATAATGCTCCTGAGAAATTCTCTGGAATGGTTTACACAGTAAAAAGCTACATTAATGCAGGTTTTTATATTTTCCCATGTGAGATGTCCATTGTGAACTCAGTGTATTCAATGTTATACATTTACAGAACAAAGTTGTCACACCAGCATTTATACATGGACTGTACCTACTGCGCTGATAGTCAGCTGTGTTACAGTCATCTCGTTGTTCCTTGCAACATATCGCTGTAAGTATTAAATCTTATAATCATGTTCATTTTGTGTGAGGAAGAAGAGGTCTCACGTCTGCAGGACTCCTTGAACAGAAAGCTGAGAAATGGTTGTTTCACCAGAATTTGATGATTTATTTGAATTTTCTTCATTGTAATTTTAATTCCATCCAATATGCACGTGCTTGTGAGGATGGTTGTTAATTTAGACCCATCACATTATCTCCTGTGTATTGTCCATTTTGCGGTTTCTGTCTCTGTTTGCCATCTGTTTTCCTGCTGCTGCTATATGAGCATAATCATTTGATCACATCATATAACAAAAATTCTTCTCTTTGTCGTAGTGCCTCAATTTGAAGGATGCCATGATTTGCGTGAAGTTGTTGCTGCATCCGGATCTCCTCAGACACTTTAAAATGGCTGAGAAATATTGTCCATGAAAACAGTAAATATGTGTTTCATTCCTGTGGATGGGAATCTACTATTGGAAACATCTCGTTGTTACATTTCAGGACACAGTATTTCCAGATGACGTGACACGTTGACTCAGGATCGTCCCCTAAATGTGAATAAACATGGAAACAAAGAAATCTACAGCACATTACAGGCTCTTCGGCCCACAATATTGTGCTAAACATGTAACCTGCTCCAGAAATTGCCGCAAATTTCCCTAGTGCATAACCTCTATTTTTAAGCTCCAAGTAGCCATCTAAGTGTCTCTCAAAAGACTCTACTGTCTCTGCTTCCACCGCCACCACCAGCAGTGCATTCCACACACCCACCACACTGTGTGTGAAACACTTACCCCTGACATCCCCTCAGTACCTACTTCCAAGCACCTTAAAACTGTGTTCTCTCGTATTAGCCATTTCAGCCCTGGGAAAAAGCCTCTGGGTATCCACACGATCAATGCCTCTCATCATCTTGTACACCTCTATCAAGTCACCTGTCATCCTTCATCGCTCCAAGGAGACAAGGCCAAGTTCACTCAACCTATTCTCATAAGGTACCCTCTCCAATCCAGGCAACATCCTTGTAAATCTCCTCGATACTCTCTCTATAGTATCCACATCCTACCTGTAGTGAGCTGACCAGGGCAGTGAGAGGCCAATCACTGAAAGAGGAGCCGCTGTACAATTTGTGTGGTTGCTTTTTTTTATGCATTTGTTGTTCAGGATGTGACAAGAGCAGCAGTTACACTGGTCACAAAGATTTTGCTTCCTGAGTACTTTTGGGTGTATCTGATGGATTTTGGGCTGCTGATCATGAAAATCATCATGAAATTTCCTGATCATGCACCATGTTTTTTGGAATCACCTGTATTTGATCTTTCAATTCATAATTCAAATCAGTTGAAATATCTCCCACAATACAAGCTGAAAAGTTTTCTTTGGGTTACCAGCCTGACCCATAACAATGGTGTCTTTGTATTGATTCTTCAGTGTTAATCTTGAACCCTGTGCAGTTACACAACAGCAATGTCCACCCTTCAATACTGATTGTCTATGCAATACACATGAAAAAAAGCTCCTGGAATTTGGAAGTCTTGCTGAAGTGCATACAGTACAGCAATTGTAGGATAATTTAATTGGTGGAAATGTACAGGATTCACAACCACGAACGTTGGGTTGGGATTTACTTTAAGAGGTTTGTCTGACATGATGAGGTAATTATATGTAAGGAGGTTTCTTCTTTTATGTTACTGTGCAGGCTAATTAAAATTTGTTATGTTATAATTGAAATGGCTTCTTTGTTACGTTAACTGCTGAGAAAGTCCTCCTGCTAGCAGTTTGTTTGGATTATGTTATTGATAAGAGGAAGAACAAACCAATTGGGATAGATGTTATTCTTTCTGTGTATCTGTAAGTTAGTGTGATGCACGGGTTTTTGGAGAGAAGGCGAGAGATAGAGAGACAGAGGATGTACCAGGTGCTGTGAGTCTGCTAACGGGGTTGGACCCTGAGCAGGAGTCTGAGGTCCAGGGTGTTTGGCGAGGAGAGGAGATGGAGACGGACTCGTGTGGAGTGTCTGGTCGACCACCATTGTTGGTCCCAAGTAGCAGGTCGAGGTGCTCCGAGGGGTCACAGGGTGAAGAAGGAGGGTCCTGAGCTCCAATTGTTTGTGCACGAAGATATTGAACTTTGATAAGTGTGGCACCTTCTATTTTCCTTTTATATTTTATTCTCCATTAATTATATAGTTCCAGTAATATCTATAAATTGTAATTCATTTAATCGTATCTGGTGTATTGTCTGTTATTTGGCGTGATGGGGTACATCACACAGCATCCACACAAACTATTACCCAGTTTGACAGGGCTGAGGGCTGTTTTCCTAGACGACAGTGAGCTGAGCGACCCTGAAGCTGGCCGGGGCGCTACATTTGGAGGCTTTTGTCCAGGATTGGATTCAGTGGTATGCTGTGTGGTTGCCCAGTTTAAATCAGTAACGTGTGTCTCTGTGGGTTATTTGCTGGTTATTGCTGCATGTGTGTTGGGTGAAGTCTTTATTCGAGTTCAGACTAGCATTGACGAGTTGGTGGTGGGACTCGGGGCTGTCCATACTGTTGGGAGAGAGGGGAAAGAGTGGCCTGATTCAGAGGTAGTGTCTGCCAATAAATGTCCCAGCTCTGACAGGCTCCGCCTGGTGTTTGGGATAGTGTCCACCCCAAGAGGGGAGGAGGCGGGTGAGACGTGGGCGGAGCGGATCTCTCAGTTGTTAGATGAGTGGCAGTGCTCAGCTGAGGGAGAGCGACAGGGATTGGTTGAAAGTTTGAGTAGGCGGGCTGGTGACGGTGTTAGAACTGTCAGGTTCACTTACACTGTAGTGACAGCTGCTGGTTATTTGAAAGAGGGGGAAAAGTTTTCAGTGTGTCTTCTCTGGCTAGGAGGGCAGCTAAATTGCTTGCAGTGCCAGGGGGATCATTTCAGGGGATCAGCCCCTCCCTCAGTTGTTCAGCTGATCAGAGAGCTGTTGGGAAACTTAGTGGAGGCCCAGTGGGGGAACGGCTTGGGGTCTCTGGGGGAGCATGTTCCCAGCAATGTACCAAGGAACTTCCGAAAGGAAAAGACCCTATTCCTGAAGGCTTAGAGGGACCACGCCCCAGGGTGTCATTACAGATAGAGGGAAGCAATGCTAAAGCCATCCTTGACCCCAGGGCACAGGTCAAGTTGTTGTACAGTTCATTTTCCAACCGATGTCTGAAGCATTTACCCTTGACAACTGCAAGGGCTCCGGAGATTTGGGATACCAGTGCCAGTAATTATCCAGAAGACGATGATTGGTTAGTGACCCTGGAGTTCATGGGGGCATTGTCTGGGCACTCAGCGTGCCGAGTTGCTTCTGAGGAGGTGTTGCAGCCTTGAGCTGGTACCGAATTTAAACGAGACCCAGCTGTGGTATGGCCTGGGGGAAGTAGCTGAGGGTGAGACCCTCTTAGTAGATGCTCCGAACTACCATGAGGGAGGGGAGTTGACTGCTGAAGACACGTCAGTGAGAGAGAGGTTGCGGCGACTGGACCCTGGCGCCGTGGAAGACATAGGCAGTGTGTGTGCGGATTATGCGGCGTGGTTTAATGTGCTGGCTCTGAGGAGTGGATGTTGCCAGATCCCGAGGAGTGCAGCTGATGAGGAGAAGACGGTCGTAATTAGTTCCCTAGGACTCTTCCGATCTGAAAATATGCCAAAGGGCATATCCGGAGCTGCTGCAACCTTCCCGCGGGGCATGAGGAAGACCATGGGGGAAGTGAAGGTGTGTGGAGTTTTGGCATATGTGGATGACGGCCTAGAGCTCGGATTCGCCTGGGGGGCTATGAGGCGAGGCAAGTGGCTAAGCCCAGGCGACAGAAGCAAAGTGTAAAATGTGGAGGAGTTTTTGGCCAGAGGAGTTTGGTGCAATGTGAGAAAAATGACCCGACATACCAGTTGAACTTCCTGGTGTTGGAACAGACGGTGGTGGACCTGGGGATGGAAACCCAGGTCTTCAATCGGAATGCGACACAGGGGAGAGAGGGGATTTGCACCGCTGAACTGAGCGCTCAGAAATGCAGGCTGGAGACAGAGTGCCGCTCTTGCAGGACGACCATTGCAGACTTGGAATTCACGCTCGTCAAAGTGGAGAAGGAGCAACGGTATTCCGAGCCAACACTGCGGTCATGTAATGATGAATTAATCCAGCGAGATGAAACAATGACCCACCTTTGAAGGGATCAGCAGAAACTCAAGAAATCAATCCAGAAAAGATTGGAAGACTTACAAGTTGGGGAAGATCAAGGGAGTGGTCTGACTAAGGCCAACAGAAAACCGACAGCCCAGGGTGGGGAGTTTGACTACACTCCCGAGGAGGTGAAGCAATGGAGGATAGATCTCGGAAAAGGGAGGCAGACGCTTGAAAGGAACCTGAAGATGACTATCGACAGTTTAAATGAAGTGGAAAAACTGAAATTTGACCTGGAAAACGTCATCAGGAAGAAAGAAATGGAGGCTGAACATCATTTAACTGCTGCTTTTCAGGTCAGGGTGGAAGAAGCTGGTGGGGTAACTGCGTCCCAGATTGAGATGGCCAAGAAGCGTGAGTCAGAACTGCTGAGGCTGTGGCGAGAGTTGGAGGAGTCCCAGAAGAAGCTGACATCTTGACTGCAGGAGGCTGAAGGGGTAGTCCTGGCTAAATGTTTCAGTTCGGAGAAACTCAAACAGCAGCTACCGATCAAGGGAATGAAGAAGAATACGGAATCGAAGGATGATGTGTTGGACATGTGGAGCATGCTGCCTTTTGCTAACTTCCTCGTGATTGAGGAAGAGACCTTTGGCCCTTCTCCCACTCAGTCAGGTGTAGTGGGGAGGGCTAGCTGTGGACAATCTGGGTTACAGCAGGACCAGGAAGGAAAAGAAGCGGGGCCCCGGACATGGGATAGGGGGCTCCGAGCTGTAATGGTGGCCTGAGTGAGAGAGGAGTTGGCCAGCAGACCCGAGGTATCCCCAGTAGTGTCCGAGCCTTCAGGGTTTAGGTGAGGGGGTACAGAGGTCTCGGAGGATTAGGAAGCTCCCAGATAGGTTGGTCTATGGAGCGCCCGCGGACGGGCAGAAGGTCCACTGCCTGGGGAGCAATGTCACTGTTTGTATCTGGATGGGTTTTTGTGTCTGCAGCACTGGTTGTGAGTTATTTAGAAGTCATGAGGACATGACTTTATTTGGTGGGGCTAGAGTGTAAGGGGGCTCCTTCTTTTATGTTACTGCGTAGGCTAATTAAAATGGTTTCTTTGTTATTTAACTGCTGAGAAAGTCCTCCCGCTAGCAGTTTGTTTGGATTATGTTTTTGATAAGAGGAGGGAAAACCCGATTGGCATAGATGTTATGCTTTCTGTGTGTCTGTAAGATATTGTGATGCAAAGGTTTTTGGGGAGAAGGCGGAAGAGAAGGACAGAGGATGGACAAGGTGCTGTGAGTCCGCTAACGGGGTCGGACCGCGAGCAGGAGTCCGAGGTCCAGGGTGTTCGGCGAGGAGAGGAGACGGAGACGGACTCGTATGGAGCGTCTGGTCAACCACCGTTTTTGGTCCCAGGCGGCAGGTCAAGGTGGTCCGAGGGGTCACAGGGTGAAGAAGGAGGGTCCTGAGCTCCAACTGTTTGTGCACGAAGAGATTGAACTTTGATAAGTGTGGCGCCTTTTATTTTTCTTTTATATTTTGTTCTCTATTAATTATATAGTTCCAGTAATATGTATAAACTGTAATTCATTTAATCGTATCTGGTGTATTTGTCTGTTATTTGGGTGGGGTGGGGTACATCACACAGCATCCACACAAACTAATTACCCAGTGTGGCGGGGCTGAGGGCTGTTTCCCTAGATGACAGCGAGCTGAGCGACCCTGAAGCTGGCCGGGGGGGCTACATTTATAAAGGACCTTTAATGTGCTTTCTATTCAGTTTTTTGATGTTGAATAAATGATTTGCTACGGATTTTTCTAATCATAAAGTTCCTCCACTTTTTTTTGTGAAAACCTACATCAGTGATCCTGATGCTCTCGGATGATTCCAGAGTTATTGAACATGTCGGCCAATGCACTGCTGGAGTTTTGGGAGCAAAATGCCATTGCTTGGTATGTGCAAGCCAAGGCCCAATTTGCACTGTGCGAAATCTCTGGTGCCAACACCAAATATTTCTATGTGGTAGTATCACCCAGCAGTTCCACGGCTGTGAGAGTGGTGAGTCTACTAGAACACCCGCCTAAACATGATAAATACCAGTCACTGAAAACTCACCTTTCACACACTTTTGGGCTGTCAGACTCTCAGCACCCTGAACAGCTGCTCTCCTTGACCGGCCTCAGCGATTTCAGAGCTAATGCTGTCTCTTCTGGGAAATCAGAAGTGTCCAGGATGGAATCCTGTCACAGTATGTGGACAGGCCAACTAGGAGGAATGCCATACTAGATCTAGTACTGGGTAATGAACCGGGTCAGGTCACAGATCTCTCAGGGGGTGAGCATCTGGGGGACAGTGACCACTGCTCCCTGGCCTTTAGCATTATCATGGAAAAGGACAGAATCGGAGAGGACAGGAAAATTTTTAATTGGGGAAGGGCAAATTATGAGGCTATAAGGCTAGAACTTGCGGGTGTGAATTGGGATGATGTTTTTTCCGGGAAATGTACTATGCACATGTAGTTGATGTTTGGAGATCTCTTGCAGTATGTTAGGGATAAATTTGTCCTGGTGAGGAGGGTGAAGAACGGTAGGGTGAAGGAACCATGGGTGACAAGTGAGGTGGAAAATCTAGACTGTTGGAAGAAGGCAGCATACATGAGGTTTAGGAAGCAAGGATCAGATGGGTCTATTGAGGAATATGGGGAAGCAAGAAAGGAGCTTAAGAAGGGGCCGAGAAGGGCAAGAAGGGGGCACGAGAAGGCCTTGGCGAGTAGGGTAAAGGAAAACCCCAAGGCATTCTTCAATTATGTGAAGAACAAAAGGATGACAGGAGTGAAGGTAGGACCGATTAGAGATAAAGGTGGGAAGATGTGCCTGGAGACTGTGGAAATGAGCGAGGTCCTCAGTGAATACTTCTCTTCGGTATTCACCAATGAGAGGGAACTTGATGATGGTGAGGACAATATGAGTGAGGTTGATGTTCTGGAGCATGTTGATATTAAGGGAGAGGAGGTGTTTGAGTTGTTAAAATACATTAGGACAGATAAGTCCCCGGGGCCTGACAGAATATTCCCCAGACTGCTCCATGAGGCAAGGGAAGAGATTGCTGAGCCTCTGGCTAGGATCTTTATGTCCTCGTTGCCCACGGGAATGGTACCGGAGGATTGGAGGGAGGTGAATGTTGTCCCCTTGTTCAAAAAAGGTAGTAGGGATAGTCTGGGTAATTATAGACCAGTGAGCCTTACATCTGTGGTTGGAAAGCTGTTGGAAAAGGTTCTTAGAGATAGGATCTATGGACACTTAGAGAATCATGGTCTGATCAGGGACAGTCAGCATAGTTTTGTGAAGGGCAGATCGTGTCTAACAAGCCTGATAAAGTTCTTTGAGGAGGAGACCAGGCATATAGATGAGGCTAGTGTAGTGGATGTGATCTGCATGGATTTTAGTAAGGCATTTGACAAGGTTCCACACGGTAGGCTTATTCAGAAAGTCAGAAGGCATGGGATCCAGGGAAGTTTAGCCAGGTGGATTTAGAATTCGCTTGCCTGCAGAAGGCAAAGGGTCATGGTGAAGGGAGTGCATTCAGATTGGAGGATTGTGACTAGTGGTGTCCCACAAGGATCTGCTCTGGGATCTCTACTTTTCGTGATTTTTATTAACGACCTGGATGTGGGGGTAGAGGGGTGGGTTAGCAAGTTTGCAGATGACACAAAGGTTGGTGGTGTTGTAGATAGTGTAGAGGATTGTCAAAGATTGCAGAGAGACATTGATAGGATGCAGAAGTGGGCTGAGAAGTAGCAGATGGAGTTCAACCTGGAGAAGTGTGAGGTGGTACACTTTGGAAGGACAAACTCCAAGACAGAGAACAAAGTAAATGGCAGGATACTTGGTAGTGTGGAGGAGCAGAGGGATCTGGGGGTACATGTCCACAGATCCCTGAAAGTCTCCTCACAGGTGGATAGGGTAGTTAAGAAAGCTTATGGGGTGTTAGCTTTCATAAGTTGAGGGATAGAGTTTAAGAGTCGCGATATAATGATGCAGCTCTATAAAACTCTGGTTAGGCCACACTTGGAGTACTGTGTCCAGTTCTGGACGCCTCAGTGTACAAAGGTTGTGGAAGCATTGGAAAGGGTACAGGGGTACAGAGGAGATTTACCAGGATGCTGCCTGGTTTAGAGAGTATGCATTATGATCAGAGATTCAGGGAGCTAGGGCTTTACTCTTTAGAGAGAAGGAGAAGTGATAGAGGTGTACAAGATAATAGGAGGAATAGATAGAGTGGATAGCCAGCGCCTCTTCCCCAGGGCACCACTGCTCAATACAAGAGGACATGGCTTTAAGGTAAGGGGTGGGAGGTTCAAGGGGGATATTAGAGGAAGGTTTTTTTACTCAGAGAGTGGTTGGTGCGTGGAATGCACTGCCTGAGTCAGTGGTGGAGGCAGATACACTCGTGAAGTTTAAGAGACTACTAGACAGGTATATGGAGGAATTTAAGGTGGGGGGTTATATGGGAGGTAGGGTTTGAGGGTCGGCACAGTCTTGTGGGCTGAAGGGCCTGTAATGTGCTGTACTATTCTATGTTCTATCACTATTCTTGATTTATTTTTAAAGAACTCTTCATGCAGCAAATACCTGGTCAAGTTTGCATAGCTCTCCGTAATGCATCCATGATGGACTGTGGGGAAATTGCTAAATAGGCTGATAGATGACACTGAGCCGGGCAACAGTGCATCATTACTCCTCCTCTGTCCACCTCAAATAAGCCCAGTCAGCAAGGCCCCGACATAAGGACACCTGCGGCTGTGAAACAGATGACACTGGGTCTGTGTTTTTCACCACGGTCGCTTTGGTACGAATGCTAGACAGTGCCAAAAGCATTGCAGCATCATCCGTGCCAGCATGGCAACTGACCAACGGTTTCAGGCTGACCGAACAGCAGTCGCAGGCCTGCGGTTGGCTGACATTAAGTCTGGGGAAGCTGGAGTTTCTCTCCTGTGTGATTTTCCAACCAATCACCCTTGCCCCATAGTGCTCACAAACTGGAGGCAGAGTATTTTTGACTCCTTAAATGGCCTCTCGTATCTGGGCTGGAGGGCCTCACAGAAACTGGTTGCACTAAAGCTTGTGTGGCATGGCCTTAGAAAGGACGTACATAACTGGGCTGAAGCCTGTGTGAAGCGGTAGTGGATAAAAATTATCCATCATGTCCAGGCGCCATTGGCATATTTTGAGGTCCTGAACTACAGTTTGACCATGTCAATGTGGACCTTGTTGGCCCTCTTCCCACCCCCCCACCGGTGGGTCCACGCACCTGTTTACCATGGTGAACTGACCACCAGGTGGCTAGAGGTCATCCCTCCAGCAACAATAATGACCGCAGACATGGTTCAGCACCCGATCTGATATTTCCTCTGACTGCGGTTTCCAATTCATATCAGATCGCCTGGGCTGCGATGGCCTGGAACCTCGGCATTAGGGTGGATCAAACCGTGGCGATAAAGCTGCAGTCCAATGGCCGATGCGTGTGTTTCACCGTGCCTTAAAGGCTGCTCTGAGGACTTCCCTGATAGATGCGTGTTGCCATGATTGTCCTCCGTGGGTCCTGCTGGGGCTCAGAAGAGCTCCACAAGAGGACCTTCAGTTGTCTACAGCTGAGTTGGTATACAGGTAGCCTCTCATCTGCACCCCATCCTTCTCAATAAATTCAATTTCTTTGTGCCTATTCCTACCTCCCATCATGGTGTGCAGCACTCTGGGGTTCCTGCGTTCCTACACCTCCTCCCTCAGTACCAGCCAGGCCCTAACCAGTCCTTCTGGGTGAGGCGACACTTCACCTGTGAGTCTGTTGGGGTCATTTACTGTGTTTGGTGCTCCCGATGTGGCCTCCTGTATACTGGTGAGACCAGACATAGATTGGGAGACTGCTTTGCCGAGCACCTACGCTCCATCTGCCAGAACAGCGGGGTCTCCCAGTGGCCACCCATTTTAATTCCACTTCCCATTCCCATTCCGTTATATCCACACATGGCCTCCTGAGCTGTTGTGATGAGGCCAGACTTGGGTTGGAGTAACAACACCTTGTACTCCATTTGCGTAGCCTCTAAGCTGATGGCAGAAATATCGATTTCTCAAACTTCCAGTCATGCCCCCCAGTCCCCTTTTCCCTCCCACTTCATCTCACCAAGCAATTTCCCAACTCTTTACGTTATCCCACCTCCTCCAGGTTTTACCTATCACCTGGTGGTTCTCACTCCTCTCCTCCCCACCTTTTAAATCTATTCCTCAGCCTTTTTTCTCCAGTCCTGCTGAAGCGTTTTGGCCTGAAACATCAACTGTAATTTTTTCCACAGATGTTGCCTGGTCTGCTGAGTTCTTCCAGCATTTTGTGTGTGTGTTGCCTCATCCCACCTCGTGTTTTTGTCCATCATGATGCACACCAACATCTGCTTAGGCCCATTTCGTGCTTTGGAACAGGAAAAAAAGATCTCTGTCATAGATGAGAGGGGAAAGCCTGAATGTGTTTTGTTGGATCGCCTTAAACCGGCCCACCAAGATCTGGAGGATTCAGCTACCTTGTTGCTGTCATCACAACTTGACGATGAGCATGTCAACACACCTCTGGGCGAGTCAGAGGCTCCTGCTGTTCCTCCACCCATGGAACATAGGACCCGAGCTGGAACGCTTGCTCAAGCTCTGAACAGGCTCACACTGGCAGTTTGTTAATTCTGGGGCTGGGCCTGTGTAGGAGGAACTGTCCAGAATTCAGAATCATTATCATTGGGTTGGGGTTCACTTTATTTGTGGAATTCTTTGCCACAGGCAGCTGTGGAGGCTAAATCTTTATGTACATTTTAGGCAGAGTTTGATAGATTCTTAATTGCTCAGGGCATGAAAGGATACAGTGAGAAAACAAGAGATTGGGGCTATCAGTCATGATGAAATGGTGGACCAGACTAGACAGGCCAAATGTTCTAATTCAGCTCCTACACCTTATGGTCTGACATAAGAAGGCAATTACATAAAAGACTCTTACTGTGTTTTGTGTTCAGTTTTTTTGGTATCCAATAAATCAGTTACTACAGTTTTTTCTAAACCTAACACTTATGCTGTTTTGTTTGTGAAAGCCTGCAGAACTGCATCAGGAACATTTGTGGTACTGAGGTTCTGCATTGGAAGATTGGATTATGGACTGTGGACTTTTTCAATCTTATGGCTTTTACATGCTGTGTTTTTGCCCTTTTTTTTTCCGTTAGCATATTTTGCCAGTTTTTTTTTTGTGCATGAGAATGGGCGGGTTCAAGACTGATTATCTTGTTATTGTTCTTTTTTTGTGTGGGAGCAGGGCGGGCTTGATTGTCTTTTGAACCACTTCCATGCTTTCCTTTGTTTAGTGGCTATCTGGAGAAAATGAATCTCAGAGTTGTATACTGCATACATACTTTGATAATAGATAATCCTTTCGATCATTTGATCTGAAAGTAGTTGTGCTGCTAATAGGAGTGAAGCTTGGATACACAAAGGGCTGTTGTTTCGTTTGCGAATGGGACAGCCATGCTAAAGAATCTCATTACATTAGGGAGGATTGCTACTGCATAAGCAGTTGGTTCCAGGGCAGAAAATTGTGCCACATAAGCCACTGGTTGACCTATTGAAGATATTTTTCCCTCCCCTTCACATGGAACTGGGGCTCATGAAAAATATTGTGAATGCAATGAACAAGGAATGTGAAAGATTTTGATATTTGAAACAGATGTTTCCCAAAATAACAGATGCCAAGATGAAAGAAGTTATTTTTGTTGGTCCACAAATCAAACAGGTCATCAATGACAGATAATTCAAAGAACTTCTTAATGGGACTGGAGAAAATCTCACGGAAGGCATTCAAGGATCCTGATTTTTTTCTTTGCAACTGCAAAATACCAAACTATGTGCAGCTGATTGACAACATGCTTCAAGCAAACAAAACCATGAAGTGCCACATGTCACTAAAGATTCATTTTCTGCAGTCCCATTTAGACTTCATCCCTGCAAATTCTGGCTCTGTCAGAGACAAGCATGGTGAAAGATTTCACCAGGATTTTGATATCATGCAGAAACATTATCAGGGTATCTGGAATCCATCAGTGCTAGCTAATCATTGTTAGACATTTAAGAGAGAAGCATCAGTCACTGATTGCAAACAAAAATAATCAATAACATTTTTAGCATAGTTGAACTATTGCAAGGTGTGAGCACTATTACACAATTATATACAATAAATGTTAAGTTCTTGTTTCTTCAAATTCCTACGTGATACAAGGAGGATGAAACTATATTTGTGTTCAGCTTCAAGCCATCTATCATAGGCAAAAGAAAATTCTGAGGAAACACCACTTTTGAAAACATTTCCTGTCTCGTGTTAGTACCCCACCCTGATCGTGGTTTGTAAAGTACATGAACAGCTGCAGTCCATCTGGTGAAAGTGTTCTCAATGTGGCTCAAGGAGGAATTCCTGGATTTAGACTAGATGACAAAATATATCCATATATTTTCAGTGGCCTATTTATTAGGTACAGGAGTGGAACCCTGTGTAGCCTTTGGTTGCTGTAGCCCATTCACTTCATAGTTCGACATGTGTGTTTAGAGATGTTCTTCCACACACCATTGTTAGAATGAGTGGTTATTTGAGTTACTGTCGCCTTCCTGCCAGCTTGAACTGGTCTGGCCATTCTCCTTTGACCTCTCTCATTAACAAGATTTTCACCCACAGAACTGCTTCTCACTTGATGTTTGTTGTTTTTCATACCATTCTTTGTAAACTCTAGAGACTATTGTGGATGAAAATCCAAGGAGATCAGTTTCTGAGATACTCAAATCACACAATCTGGCACTAACAAGCATTCCAAGGCTAAAGATCACATTTCTTGCCCATTCTGGTGTTTGGTTTGTACAACAGCTAAACCTCTTGACCATGTCTGCATGTGTTTATGCATTGGGTTGCTGCACATGATTGGCTGATTAGATATTTGCATTGATAAGCACCATTAATAAAGTGGCCACTCAGTGTATGTGAACAATGGCTTGGCGATTTCTGTGTTTCTTTTGCTGTCAGTTCTCAGTGTTGTGGCTGACATACTTGGGAGGCATTGTCAAGGTAGACTGGGGTGAGTCCATTTTATAGATAGTACACAGTTGGTGGTGAAAGGATTCAATATTTAAATTGGTGGAAAAGTGGTTTTCTGGGTGGTACCAAACTTCCTGAGTGCTGTTGCAGTGCTATTGAATTGGACAACTTGAGGTTATTCCATGTCACTCCTGATGTCAGCCTTCTGATGAAGAAAACCTTTGGAATATGAATTGAGGTATTTATGCACTGATATCCAGCTTCTGACCTGCTCTTGTCAAATCATTTATAACAAAACTTGACATTCTGCTAGCTGAGCAGGAAAATCCTGATAATTCAGCATTTGGTTGTGTTAATGTTTTCAGAATCCACTTGTTACTCCAGCTTGGGTCTGAAGCTCCCATTCACTAGCTTGTCCTCTAGTTCCTGTGCTCCCTATACCAAAACAAAGCTCTCGTTGCCATTGAACTTCTAACATACTGGAGCCCTGATTCCTGTTCCACTTATTGGACCCCGAGTTTCCCTGCTGCTTCGAACATTATCAGGGCCCTAAGTTCCAGGCTGAAATTCAACTCACTGGAACCCCCAGTTCCTATGCTCTGACTAGATCACCAGAGCTCTAGTGCAACCTTACTGGAAAAAATAAATATCAAGCTGTGTAACGTTAAACAAAAAGCTGCTTTTTACAAAGTCCAGAAAATCTGCCAATTGACCATCAACGACCTGAGTGTGCTGTATTAACAGAGTTAAACTGCAGGTGGCTGGCCCCTTTGAGATTGTAATCAATGGGTGATTCTGCAGGACGTTGGGAGTAGGGGATTTGGTAATGTCATCCCATTGAATATCAAGAGTAGGTTGCTGCAGTCTCTGACTGGAGATGATGATTGCTTAGAGAGCTTATCACCCATTCCTGAATGGTGCCGAGGTCTTGCTGCATGCAATCATTTCCTGAGGAATTTTGAACGGAATGAAACATTCAGTAATATCTCAACTACTGACATTTTGAAGGAATGCAGCTGAAGATGGTCGAGCCTAGGAACTCCTGCAGTGACCTCCAAGGTAGGGATAATTGAGTTCCACCAAACACAATATCCAGCTCTCTGTGGCAATAATTGGATCATTTTCCCCTTATCACCATTTTTACTTGAAGTGCTGACTTGACGTCAAAGCAGACAAATATAGTGCTTCACCACTAGATTTTAGCTTCTGGATTCATGTTTGGACCAAGGCTGCAGTCAGGTTTGGAGCCAATTAGCCTGAGAGAAATTCAACCTGAGCTTTGGAGAGCACAAGGCTCAGTTCATTCTAATTGAAACATTTGTGGGAAAATAACTTGTTTCAATTTGAATGGATTACTACTGTTCATAGAGTCACGCAGTAGGCAAACAGGTTCTTTGGCCCAAATTCTCCCTGCTAGCCAACATACTCATCCAAACTAGTCCCATTTGCTCAAGTTTGGCCTAAGGCATTCTAAACCTTTACTGTCCACATACCCAAGCAACTACCTTTTAAAAGTTGTTATTATACTGTATCTGCCTCAACCACTTCCTCTGACAATTCAATTTACATATGTACCACCCTCTTTCTAAAAATAGTACAGTTGCCTCTCAAGTTCCAAGTACATCTTTCCCCTCTCAACTTCAAACTAAGCCCTCATGTTCGGGGATTCCCAATCATAGGAGAAATATATTCATCCTATCAATGTCCACCATTATGTTTTGCACCTCTGTAAGATCGCCTCTCATTCTCTTACGAAGGAAAATAATTAAAGCCTGTCCAGCGCTTCCCTATAACTCAGTCCCTTGAGTCCTGGCAGCATCATTGGAAATATTTTTGGCACTCTTGTTGATTTAATAATACTATTCTATAGCAAGATGACCCAAAGCTGAACACAATACTCTAACTACAGCCTCATCAGCCTCTCGTGCATCATAACTGGCCAACTTCACAGTTAACGCCCTGACTCATGAAGTCTGCTGTGCCAAAAGTCTTCTTCACCACTCTACCTATGATTCTACTTGTATGGAACCATGGACTTGAACTTCACAGTTCCTCTGTTCAACAACACTCCCTTCACTGTGAGAGTTCTATCTTGAATTGACTTTCTAAAATGTAATACCTGCGAGTTATCTGAATTAAACTCCATTTCCCATTTGTCGGCCATTTACTCAGCTGATCAAGATCCCGCTAACTCTTGATATCCAAATTCCTCCAGCCCACAGAGAGTCACCGATGTACACTGGCACCATCTGACTCCAGGACAGTGAAACCAGAAATCCATGAGCTGGTAGTCATCGGAGGATCAGGGTTGGAGAGGGTCAGTAACTTTAAATTCCTGGGTGTCAGTATCTCAAAGGGCCTGTCCTGGACCCATCACAAGTAAATCCCTCCCAACCACTGAACGCATCTACATGAAACGTTGCCATAGGAAAGCAGCATCCGTCATCAAAAGATCCTCACCATCCAGGCCATGTTCTTTTCTTGCTGCTGCAGTTGGGTAGGAGGTACAGGTGTCCCAGGACTCACACCACCATGTTCAAGAACAGTTACTACCCCTCAACCAACAAGGTCTTGAACAAAAGAGGATAGCTCCACTCATTTAAGGACTCTGTTATATTGTAATGTCATGCTCATTATTTACTGCTATTTATTTATATCTGCAATTGCACAGTTTGTTTGCAGTGAACAGTTCCTGATCTTTACGGTTTCTGTACTATAGATTTGCTAAGTATGCCCGCAGGAAAAGAATCTTAGGGTTTTGTGTGGTGACATGTACGAACTCTGATAATAGATTTTACTTTGAAATTTGACATCCTTCACTGTTGACATTCCAGCTGTTGTTGACGTCATCCATCATCATTAGACTCTATCTAATTAGGCAAGTCCTGGCATGTATTTCCTGTAGATTTTCACATGGCATACTTGCTGTCAGTCCCAAGAATGAAAGTCAAAGTTCAAAGTAACAAATCCATATCTGAAGATTCAAGTTATTAGTTGTGTTTACACAGCTCGGTGGTATTTCAACAACCTTTTTAATTGTTTGCTTAGGCAAATGGTATTGGCTCACAACTGTCTATTTAGTCTTTGTTTACACAGCTGCATACCATAATTTTAGTTGTTAATTGTGAAAAGCACTGACTGTTTTTAGAACATTAGAGATAGGAACAGGAAATTTAGCCTTTTCGGACTGTGCCATTCATCAAGATAATGACTTACTATCTCTCAGTTCCATTTTCCAGAACTGGTCCCTTATCCCTATATTTCTTCACTGTCCAGAAATCTATTTATCTCCATTTTGATTGAACTCAATGACAGTATCTCCACACCCTTAAAAGCGAGAAGAATCTAAAGATTTACTAGCTGCTACATGAAGAAATTCCAAGGAACATGCAGAAAAATGTTGGAGCAACACAGCAGGCCAGAGAACATCTATGGAAAAGAGAAAACAGTTGACATTTCAGGCCAAGATCCTTCATCAGGGTAAGGAGATAATGTGTGAGAGGGAAATGGGAAAGGAGAATGGTGAAGGGGAGTGGGGCAGTTAATAGAATTTTGAGAATTTGATATTCATGCCATCAAGTTGGAGGCTACCCAGATGGAAAATAAGGTGTTTCTCCTCCAGCCTGAGTGTGGCCTCATGGTGGGAGTAGAGGAAGCCATGGTCTGACACGTCAGAATGCGAATGGGAAGTAGCATTAAAATGTGTGACCACTGGTTGATCCTGCTTTTTCTGGCGGACAGAGTGTAGGTGAAGACGTCTCCCAATCTATGTACTGTCTCACCCACTTACAAGAGGCCAATCGCCTGGAGCACCGGATACAGTAGATGAACCCAACAGACTCACAAGTGAAATATTGGCTCACTTGGAAGGACTGTTTAGGTCCTGAATGGTGATGAGGGAGGAGATGCAGGGGCAGGTGTGGCACTTGTTCTGCTTGCAAGGATAAGTGCAGGAGGGAGATCAGTGGGGAGGGACGAATGGACTAGGGAGTTGCGTAGAGAGTGATCGGTGTGGAAAATGGTATTTCTAATCTATCTATGCCTCATAGTTTTATATGCTTTAACAATTTGCCCCTCTGATATTCTGTAAACAATCCATCCTCTCCTTATGGCGAATGTTCTCCAGTCCAGGCAACATCCTGGTAAAACTCTTCTGCACCCTTTCCACATACGTCCTATTCTGAGCAGACAATGTTCCAAATGTGACTTAACCAAAGTTTTAGACAGTTGCATCATGACGTTCTCATTCTACCCTGACTGAGGAAAGTATGCATGCCAATTGCTTTGGTTTTACTGCTCCATCTACTTGTGTTGCCACTTTCAGGGAGCTGTGGACTTACACAATATTCTTCTGCATATCCTAAGAGTCAATCATACCATTTACTGTATCCTTATATCTTTGGCCTCTCCAAATAAAGAAGAGGGCTGCTTATGTGAGAATGCTGTTCTTGGTCTACAGTTCAGCATTCAATACCATAATTCCTTCGAGGCTCAACAAGAAGCTCGGAGACCTCGTCCTTCCCCCTGCCTTGTGCAGTGGGATCCTGGACTTCCTGTCAGATCACCGGCATGTGGTAAGAGTGGGCTCCCTCACCTCTGCCTCTCTGACTCTCAGCACAGGAGCCCCCCAGGACTGTGTCCTATGCTCCCTCCTTTACTTTCTGCTTACGAATGACTGTTTCACCACCCACAGTTCCAATCTGCTAATTAAATTTGCTGATAACCACAGTGATTGGCCTAATCTCTGTGGGCAGCCTCATTATTATTTGAGAAGTCATCACACTAACACAGTGGTGTCAAGAAATCAACCTCTCCCTTAATGTCGCAAAAACTAAGGAGCAGTTTTGTGGAATACAGGAGGAATGGAAACAGGCCAAACCCTATTGACATCAATGGATCTGGGGTTGAGAGGGTGAACAGCTTCAAGTTCCTCGGCATCCACATCACCGAGGATCTCACATGGTCTCTACATACTGGCTATAGTGAAAAAGGCACAACAGCGCCTCTTTCACCTCAGATGGTTGAAGGAGTTTGGTATATGTCCCCAAATCTTAAGACATTCTACAGGGTCACACTTGAGAGCATCCTGACTGGCTACATCACTGCCTGGTATGGGAACTCTACCCTCAATCGCAGGACTCTGCAGAGAGTGGTGCAGACGGCCCAGCCCAGGACACTTACAAAGGCAGGTGTATAAAAAGGGCCTGAAGGATCATTGGGGACCTGAGTCACCCCAACCACAAACTGTTCCAGCTGCTAACATCTGGGAAACAGTACCGCAGCATAAAAGCCAGGACCAACAGGCTCAGGGACAGCTTCTTCCACTAGGCCATCAGACTGATTAATTCATGCTGATACAATTGTATTTCTATGTTATATTGACTGTTCTGTTGTATATGCTATTTATTACAAATTACTATACATTGCACATTTATACAGAGATGTAAAGATTTTATGCCTCATGTATGTGAGCCATGCAAGTAATAAAGTCAATTCAATTCAATAACTCATATCTATCATATCTCCACTCAAATTTTTAATGATTCTAAAGGATAGCCTGCTGCATCACTTGACAACCTTTCTCAATATCCACGATTCCACCAACAGGTATGTAGATACAGACAACACACAGCATATACAGTAAATCACATAAAATATACAGGACTCTGAAGCGAGGAGGTGAAAGAACTGCAAAAACAAGACCAGGATGCAAAAGACGGGCAATCAGAGGCAAGTCCATGGTAGTGGTCGTGCAAAACGTGGTCCATAGTGTTTATTGCTGAGGCAGGGTTGGGTTGTGCAGGGTAATTGAAGAACCTCACATTTGTCAGAAAGCAGGCTTCTGTCCCTCCTTACCATAACAGTGTTGTAAAGTGAATAACGTCACCACAGAGACACTGAAGCTAGCGGATATAGAAGTGTTTTATTTAGCAAAAAACGAGCAACAGGCATCATTCAGCATTAGCGGCACTCTTGGAAGGAGGGGCCTGTCAGACCCAATGTTATATAACATTTTTAAAAGCTAAGATCAAAGGTAACAGCAGGATAATTCTATAGTCACAATGTTTCTACACTGCTCCCTTTGAATTACATATAATTTTGAAACACCTCCATCTAAACACCCACACTCCAGGCACCCAAAATGAATGTTACTTCCCACCAACTCGGGGCTGCATTCATACACATGCAGGCCTCTGCGACCAAACGGAGTGTTTCTTTGTCCGCCACCACCCCCTAAAATGCAGATTATTCAGAGCCGCAGTTTAAATTCAATCTACAATCCACATTGAGGTCTGAAGACTGGCTGCTGTAAAAATTAGTATTTGCTTTATACTATAAAGCAACAAGTTAAGGCATTCCGAAACCCACTGGGGGTCGTTGCTAAACAATCGATCTATGTAGTTAGAGCACCAATATTCATAGCCAATAAAGGCACAAAGACACACACACACACACGCAGTAGTAGAGCAGTCATTCTGAACAAATACTGCAGGGAAAAAAACGGATATAGGATTTGCATAAAAACAATTGGAGAAAAGGACAAGAACAACCTTGGTTTCCTTCAACATTATTAAAAAATCATAATTTATGCCTCTGAACTGAAAGCACTTTTCCATTGTTGTTTAACGAGTGTAATTTAATAACTTTGCACGAGCTACCAAAAATAATACCTTTTCTCGAGAGTTTATTAAATACAAACCAGCTTACAATCAAATATTTAACTTTGGTAACGCAGGCACTGTGGACCCCGACTTGCACATTTTACTTAATGTCGCCTGTGAGAATCACGCCCCCAAAGCGGAAATCGACCGGGGTGGGGGTTGGGGTGTAGATTGGAAATAAAACAAAGTAGAGAACAAGGAAACCGCCAGAGGCAAGAAATAACCTGATGCATATCCGCACTCCTAATCCCTCCCACTCTTACCCACACCACCATGCAGCAAAAAAAAACCGAGAAACTGAAATTTTTCCCCGTTATTTCAATCTCCATTTTTGGTAATTCGACATGTTCTGCTCTCATTGCCTATGGCTCTTTCTGTTGCCGTCGGTGGGAGCTCTTATCTTATCATTGCAGTACCTATTGACAAATTTGTCCAAATGTACGCGCTCTGTTATTAGTTCGTGGTGGGACGGGGCACGGTTGTGGGGTTGTCATCGTCATTCCGGTCCAGCATGCCTATGCGTTCATGGGATTATGGTGGGATATTCAAATTCATTTATTGTTACATTTTAGCTGGGGTTATATGGTTAATTTGCTTGTGGGTCACCCTAACTGTTACCAGGGTGCATAATAATCATGATGCAAAAAAAAGACAATCAGAGGCAAGTCCATGGTAGCGGTCATGCGAAACATGGTCCATAGTGTTATTGCTGAGGCAGGGTTGGGCTGTGCAGGGCGATTCAAGAACCTCACATTTGTCAGAAAGTTGGCTTCTGTCCCTCCTGCTTACCATAGCAGTGTTGTAAAGTGAACAATGTCACCACAGAGACACTGAAGCTAGTGGATATGTTTAGCAAAAAACGAGCAACAGGCATCATTCAGCATCGGAGGCACTCTTGGAAGGAGAGGCCTGCCAATGTTATATAACATTTTTAAAAGCTAAGATCAAAGGTAACAGCAGGATAATTCTATAGTCACAATGTTTCTACACTGCTCCCTTTGAATTTCATATAATTTTGAAACACCTCCATCTGAACACCCACGCTCCAGGCACCCAAAATAAATGTTAATTCCCACCAACCCGGGGCTGCATTCATACACATGCAGGCTTCTGCGACCAAACAGAGTGTTTCTTTGTCTGCAACCAACCCCCAAAATGCAGATTATTCAGAGCCGCAGTTTAAATTCAATCTACAATCCACATTGAGGTCTGAAGACTGGCTGCTGTAAAAATTAGTATTTCCTTTGTACCATAAAGCAATAAGTTAAGGCATTCCGAAACCCACTGGCGGTCGTTGCTAAATAACCGATCTATGCAGTTGGAGCACCAATATTCATAGCCGATAAAGACACACACACACACAAGCAGGAGTAGAGCAGTCATTCTCAACAAATACTGTAGGAAAAAACCAATATAGGATTTGCATAAAAACAATTGGAGAAAAGGACAAGAACAACCTTGGTTTCTTTCAACATAATTTAAAATGCATAATCTACGCCTCTGAACTGAATACACTTTTCCATTGCTGTTTACGAGTGTAATTTAATAACTTCGCACGTGCTACCAAAAATAATAGCTTTTCTCAAGAGTGTATTAAATATAAACCAGCTTACAATCAAATATTTAACTTTCGTAAAGCAGGCACTGCGAACCCCAACTTGCATATTTCCAGACATCCCACCTCTCCCGGAAGTTCTGGGAGTCTTCTGCATATCGATAGTGACTCCCTGACACCCGGAAATTATATACAATATCCCAGAAATAGATTTTTTTGAGAGTAAGAGCAACCATCCTGATTGGTCTCTCTTCGTGCCCAACCACCGGGCTGCGAGGAAACACTATGATTTGGCGATATGAGTCAGCTGCACGTTTCCTCATTCTGTGACCCATTTGTGAATGTCCTCGGTGAATCATCCATGTTAGCGCGGGAAAAAGATCAACTCCTCGAGCTTGCAAATGACGGTGGGCTGAAAAGTATGTTTGACATAACATCTCTGCCGGCATTCTGGATCGAAGTCAAGGCTGAATATCCTGAGATAGCCACAAAAACACTGAAAACGTTGCTTCCATTTCCAACATCATATTGCTGCGAAGCGGAGTTTTCTGCAATGAATGCAACGAAAACTAAATTGCGGAATAGACTGGACATAAGGAACCCCCTTCGAGTATCGCTGTCTCCCATCACCCCTCGATGGGACCGTCTTGTTGCAGAGAAACAAGCCCAGGGCTCCCACTGACAGTGATATTGCTGTTGCAATGATTTTATATGTTCATACGAGGAAAATATGCCCTGTGTGTTTAATATCCAAACCTTACTTAAAATGTTACGATGCTATTGACTTATAAGTGACTTATAATTCAGTGGTCCCCAACCTCCGGGCCGTGAAGAATACAGCGGTGGCCGGAACGCACCCAGCACATCTTTAAGAAAAAAGCGGAAATAAACAAGCTAATTAATTAGGTGCCACCTGGCACGTAAATGGCGGCCCAGATCAGAAGCGATTGCCAATTGTGTTGTCCCTGACCTGGGCTGACATTTACGTACCGGGCGGCACCTAATCAATTAGCTTGTTTATTTCGGCCTTTTTCTTAAAGATGCATTGGGTGCATTCTGGCTACCGCTGTACCGCTGCATTCGTCGCGGCCCAGAGGTTTGGGACCACTGTTATAATTGACTTATCCCTATATTCAGGCGAGGAAAATATGCGCTGTATGTTTAATATTAAATTCGTTAGATAAACGCCTTTAGAATTGAAATTGAGTGTATTAGCCACTTACAAGTGACTTATAGTTGACTTATCACCTAAATTCCAGTCACGTTTAATACCCACCCCCCCCCCACCCCCGGGTCGACCAGTCTGCAAGAATATTGTCAATATTAAACCGGTCCGCGATGTGAAAAATGTTGGGGACCCCTGATTTAAACTAGCTGGCTAGCTGCTAAGGAGCTACGCTATTGATGTCCTACGTGATGAGGCCAAACTCCCTGTAGACTTGCTTAAAGTTGTAATAGAATAAACATGATAATATAATATAAGTACATATTTTAATGTCACATTTTCTGCATATACCCAACTTGGTTTACAGATTAGAGAAAATCACTAAACAAAGTATTACATACACCCTTGGAGGTCGACGGGGGGTGGGGGTTGGGTGGATATGGGGTTGCCGGGGGTGGGGATGCTACCTCCCTGAAATAAATTTTTGCAGGGTGGGATGTCTGCCATGGGCACGGTAAAAAAGAGTTTCAAAGTCCCGATAGCCCCAACATCTCACGTAGACAGTAGAAAGGAGAAACTCTCCCTGCCATGAACCTCCAGCGCCGCAAACTTGCCGATGCAGCACCCTGGAAGGACCCGACCACAGCCGACTCTGAGTCCGTCCGAAAACATCGAGCCTCCGACCAGCCCTCCGACACCGAGCACCGAGCACCATCTCTGCCGAGCGCTTCGATCCCGTCCCTGGCCGCCAAGCAACAAGCAAAGCCGAGGATTCGGAGCCTTCCCGGTTGGAGATTTCGGATCACACAGTAGCAGCAGCAGCGAAGCAGGCATTTCAGAAGTTTCTCCAGATGTTCCTCCGTGCTCTCAAGTCTGCTTCCATCAAATCAGAATTGTGCACGGCATCCTACTTGACAGATTACAGATATTCATCACTGGAGAGGCCACGCGCGCTGTGTCACGCCGCCATCTTCTCCTGACTTTGAGAAAAAATATCTTTTCTCAAGAGTGTATTAAATATAAACCAGCTTACAATCAGATATTTAACTTTTGTTATGCAGGCACTGCGGACCCCGACTTGCATATTTTACTTAATATCGCCAGTGAGAATTATGCCCCCAAAGCGGAAATCGACAGCGGGGCGGGGGGCGTTGTTGAGGTTCGGATTGGAAATAAAACATAGTAGAGAACAAAGAAACCACCAGAGGCGAATACTGATGCATATTCATACTCCTAATCCTGCCACTCTTACCCACACCACCACGCAGCAAAACATTGAGATGGAATTTCCATTTTTACTGGTTTCCTCTTTATTTGGTAATTGTGGTAAACCAAACAAAAATTGTAATTGGGTTTCCGGTCTGGACATTCTCCTCTGCTCACCGCTCCTGTGACTCCTCCCACAGTACCCTGAATAAAAGCAATTGTGTCACTGCTCCTCCCTCAGTCCAGGACGGGCACAGCTTGGACGAGGACGTATTTTACTGTTAATAAAAGCCTTTCAGTATTTACTCTACTTCCAGTGTTTTGGAGTAATTTATATCGCATCAGTAATTCGACATGTTGTTCTGCTCTCATTTCCTCTCGCTCTTTCTGTTGCTGTCACTAGGAACTTCAGGTAAGATTCTAACCACCACGGGACGGTGGAAAAAATATTCTCATCTTAGTACCTATTGACAAATTTGTCCAAATGTAAGCGCTCAACTATTAGTTCGTGGTTGTGGGGTTCGGGTGAAGCCGTGGTCGTTAACCCGGTCCAGAAATCCTACTGGCCAGCACTATTTATTCTTATTTTAAAATGCGTTCATGGGATCATGGTGGGACGTTCAAATTCATTTATTGTTACATCTTAGCTGGGGTTATAAAGTTATGCGCTTGTAGGTCACCCGAACTGTCGCCGGGGTGTGCAATGGTCACCTCCCCGTCTGTATGTGACTGAGTGGGTTCTCTCCTCGGGTCTTAGCGCTCGCTTTGTTTTTTTTTGCTTATCGCAATAAAACGGGACCCCTGTAACAGCATTGGAGCGGCGTTACGGCGAAGGTATGTGCCTCGGTGTCCGTGCGTCGTTCGGCAATTCGTGCACACATGCATGCACAGTCACCTGCCCGCGCTAGGCTTCATGGTCATGGTAGTCTCGGTAAACAAGACGCTAGCGTCCTTTTTCGTGCGAAATGTGTCCTCCATAATTTCGGAGGTCTGCAAAGCTTTATGGAAAGCATTGAAGCCAGAGTTCCTTCCCTGCCCTTCAGTCGCCCAATGGGAAGCTATTGCAGCGTAGGATAGAAACAAAATAATCTGCAGATGCTGAGGTCAAAGCAACACTCACAACACGCTGGAGGAACTCAGCAGGTCGGGCAGCATCCGTGGAAACGATCAGTCGACGTTTCGGGCCGGAACCCTTCGTCAGGATTGTAGAGGGAAGGGGTAGAGGCCCTATAAAGAAGCTGGGGGGAGGGTGGGAAGGAGAAGGCTGGTAGGTTCCAGGTGAAAAACCAGTAAGGAGAAAGACAAAGGGGTGGAGGAGGGGAAGCAGGGAGGTGATAGGCAGGAAAGTTGAAGAAGGAATAGGGTAAACACAATGGGTAGTAGAAGGAAGCGGAACCATGAGGGAGGTGATAGGCAGCTGGGGGAGGGGGCAGAGTGACATGGGGATAGGGGAGGGAGAGGGAGGGAATTACCAGAAGTTGGAGACTTCTATGTTCATACCAAGGGGCTGGACACTACCTAGACGGTATATGAGGTGTTGCTTCTCCAGCCTGAGTTTGGCCTCATCATCGCAATAGAGGAGGCCATGTATGGACATATCTGAATGGGAGTGGGAAGCAGAGTTGAAGTGGATGGCTACTGGGAGATCCTGTCTGTTTTGGCGGACGGAGCGGAGGTGCTCGACGAAGCAGTCCCCTAATCTGCGTCAGGTTTCACCGATGTAGAGGAGGCTGCACCGAGAGCACCGAATGCAATAGATGACCCCAAAGACTCACAAGTGAAATGTTGCCTCACTTGGAAGTACTGTTTGGGGCCCTGAATGGTGGCAAGAGAGGAGGCGTAGGGACAGGTGTAGCACTTGAGCTTACAGGGACAGGGATAAGTGCTAGGTGGGTGATCCGTGGGGAGGAATGTGTGGACCAGGGAGTCGCGGAGGGACCGATCCCTGTAGAAAGCAGAGAGGGGTGAAGAGGGAAAGATGTGCTTCGTGGTGGGGTCCTGTTGAAGGTGGCAGAAGTTGCGGAGGATAACGTGTTGGATCCGGAGGCTAGTGGGGTGGTAGGTGAGGACAAGGGGAATTCTGTCCCTGTTGTGGTGGCGGGAGGGTGGGGTGAGGGCTGGAGTGCGGGAAATGGAGGGGATGTGGTTGAGGGCATCACTAATGACAGCAGAAGGGAAACCACGATCCTTAAAGAAAGAGGACATTTGAGATGTTCTGGAACGGAAAACCTCATTCTCGGAGCAGATACGGCAGGCCTCAAAGCCCTCCGCTACTTTCTGGATAATAGACCTCACCAGTTCCCCACCACCACTACCCTGCTCCGGTTGGCAGAACTGGTTGTCACACTCAATAACTTCTCTTCTGGCTCTTCCCACTTTCTTCAGACCAAAGGTGTAGCTATGGGAACTCGCATGGGCCCTAGCTATGCCTGCCTCTTCGTTGGTTATGTGGAACAGTCTGTGCTCCAAACCTATTCTGGTACTGCTCCCCAACTTCTCGTTCGTTACATTGATGACTACATTGGTGCTGCTTCCTGCACCCATGCTGAGCTTGTTAATTTCATCGACTTTACTTCTAACTTCCACCCAGCCCTCAAATTCACTTGGTCTATCTCGGACACTTCTCTCCCCTTTCTCGATCTCTCAGTCTCCATCTCTGGAGACAGACTGTCCACTGACATCTTCTACAAGCCCACTGACTCTCATAACTACCTCAACTATACCTCTTCCCACCCCGCCATATGCAAAAATGCCATTCCCTATTCCCAGTTCCTCCGTCTCCGCCGCATCTGCTCCCAGGATGAGGTTTTCCGTTCCAGAACATCTCAAATGTCCTCTTTCTTTAAGGATCGTGGTTTCCCTTCTGCTGTCATCAGTGATGCCCTCACCTGCATCTCCTCCATTTCCCGCACTCCGGCCCTCACCCCATCTTCCTGCCACCAAAACAGGGACAGAGTTCCCCTTGTCCTCACCTACCACCCCACCAGCCTCCGGATCCAACACATTATCCTCCGCAACTTCCGCCACCTTCAACAGGACCCCACCACTAAGCACATCTTTCCCTCTTCACCCCTCTCCGCCTTCCACAGGGATCGGTCCCTCCGCAACTCCCTGGTCCACACGTCCCTCCCCACGGATCTCCCACCCGGCACTTATCCCTGTAAGCATAAGTGCTACACCTGTCCCTACACCTCCTCTCTTGCCACCATTCAGGGCCCCAAACAGTACTTCCAGGTGAGGCAACACTTCACTTGTGAGTCTGTTGGGGTCCTCTATTGCATTCGGTGCTCCTGGTGCAGCCTCCTCCACATCGGTGAAACCCGACGCAGATTGGGGGGCCGCTTCGTCGAGCACCGCCGCTCTGTCTGCCAAAACAGACAGGATCTCCCAGTAGCCACCCACTTCAACTCTGCTTCCCATTCCCATTCGGATATGTCCATACATGGCCTCCTCTATTGCCATGATGAGGCCAAACTCAGGTTGGAGGAGCAACACCTCGTACACCGTCTGGGTATTCTCCAGCCCCTTGGTATGAACATAGAATTCTCCAACTTCCGGTAATTCCCTTCCCCTCCCTTCCCCTATCCCTATGTCACTCTGCCCTCTCCCCCAGCTGCCTACCACCTCCCTTATGGTTCTGCCTCCTTCTACTATGCATTATGTTTTCCCCAATTCCTTCTTCACCTTTCCTGCCTATTACCTTCCTGCCTCCCTTCCCCCACCCCTTTATCTTTCCCCTTTCTGGTTTTTCACCTGGAACGGACCAGCCTTCTCCTTCCCACCCTCCCCCCACCTTCTTTATAGGGCCTCTGCCCCTTCCCCCTACAGTCCTGACAAAGGGTTCTGGCCTGAAACGTTGGCAGATCGTTTCCACGGATGGTGCCCGACCTGCTGAGTTCCTCCGGTGTGTTGTGAGTGTTGCAGCGTAGGATGACATATGATGCTACCAAGCCGACCAATCATAGTTGTTACGTTCTGCGTTGCTGCGACGCGCGGTTACATTTTGGGAGAGGTGCGTGTCGCAGCAACGCAAGCTCTCGCGTAGGGTTCCGCGTCACCTTTGCGTAGGGTTTGCGGCGATGAGTTGATGCAGAAGTATTAGTGCATACTTCAATTCCTCTTGTGCCTTCAGCGTTTTGGCTTCTGATTTAGGATGTTCATTCTGTACAAATGTTGCCAATGTGTTTTTTTGCCTCTGACCATCAAGTTGAAGTTTAATTGTCATTCAACCATACACAAATATAAAGCAGCGTTCTCCTGGGGACAAGTGTAGAAAAACACAGTAAGCACAATCACACACTTTATAGTACTTACAGTCACCAAAAATTTGAAAGATGAACACTCATCTTTAAAAGTTGGTTGTAGGAGGAATAGAAGCAGGTGTTGGGTCTTCAGCTCCTGAATCTGCTCTGTCATTCAGGTAGATTATGGCTGATATAATCCTGACTTCACTTTTCTACCCTTTCTCACAACTCCAGACTTTCCCTATTGACAATCAACCTCCACCATTGCCTAAATGTCTGTCCACCTTGGCCTTGAATACATTGATGGACTCCACCTCACAGCTCTTGGTAATAGAGAATTCCATATATTTAGGATCTCTTGAGAAAAGGAATTCCTCATTTGTTTAATTCCAGATTCCCCTCCACTTTGGAAAACATCCTTAGCCTGTTAAACTTGTGTATTCCCGTGAAATCATCCCACATTCTGCATTGAATGGAACATTGTGAGTAGTTTTGGACCACTTGCCTAAGAAAGCACGTGCTGGCACGGGAGACCGGCCAGACGAGGCTCATGTGAATGATCCCAGGAATGAAAGGGTTAATGTATAAGGACCGTCTGATGGTTCTGGGCTTATACTTGCTGATGCTCAGAAGAATGGATGAGTCCTCATTCAAACCTATCATACTGGAAGTCCTAGATAGAGTGGACGTGGAGAGGTTGTTTCCGGCAGTGCGGAAGACTCAATGGAACTGAGATGAGGAGGAATTTCTTCAGCCAGAGTATCGTGAATCTGTGGAATTCACTGCCACAGTTGGCTGTGGAGGCCGAGTTATTAGGTACACTGAAAGCTGAGGTTGATAGGTTCTTGATTAGTCAGGGAGAAGGCAAGGAATGGAGTTGAGAGAGAGAATAATTCAGCAGACTCAGTGGGCCAAATTGCCTAATTCTGCTCCTCGTTTAGCCACTGCACTTCCATTCTAGGTTCAAGATCCAAGTTGTTCAATGTCATTTCCAGTACACAAGTGTAAAGGGGAACAAAATGATTGTTACTCTCTATCCAATGTAGCACAAAATAAACACAATAACTATAAATACCTAAGATAGATTGTATACTGTGCATTGATTTTATGTCCATACAGTGACGCTAGGCACAGGAGGGTTTGTACATGAAATGATAAAGTGGTGGAGGTGTTGATCTGCCTTACTGCTTGCAGAAAGTAACACTTTATAACTGGTGATTCTGGCATGGATGCTACGTAGCCTCCTCTCTGATGGGAGTGGGCCAAACAGTCTGTGGGCAGGGTGGCTGGGGATCCTTCATGATATTACTGGCCCTTTTCCAGCACCTTTCTGTATATATACCACATTGGACCCTTTCTAATTCACACACTCAAATCACTCCAATGTAAGGCGGCCGCTTTCCGCTTGTTCGTAATGGAAGTAAAGGGCCGCAGCTTTTGTTAAGCACATAAAATGACTGTCGCATGTTTTATTCACAAAATCCTACACCACCACCCTGCTCTCATCATGTCTTAAGTGCCAGTAGCATTACACTGTTCACGTTTTAACTTTTATTGATTTATTTGTAGTAATATGACTTCATGAGTTACGTGTACTGTGTTGTGCACCTTGGTCCAGAGGAACATGGTTTTGTTTGGCGGTACATGTGCGTACGGTTGAATGACAATAAGCTGAACTTGAACTTGATACATGCTTGATGGCGGGTAGTCTGGTGCCAATGATGTACTGGGACTCTATATCGTGGAGCCTTCCTGCCTGCCACAGGGCATGTTCAGTGATGCAGCGTGTAAGGATGCTCTCTACTCTGCACAGACCAGCTCGCTTCAGCCTCCTCAGAGTACCATGCTGGCTCATTGATTTTAATGACCTAATACGTTCTTTATGCAGCTCAGCCGATAACCGTTGGATAGCACCCTTGTGCCTGTGAACATTTCAGATGTATGCCTCTCCCCCTCCCCCCCTCAATTTTCTCCACCAGAAAATAAAACCTGCACTGCCGGCTTCAGAGTAGCTTTTATCCAAGAATTTTTTTAAGATTATTGATCGCTTGTACTATAAAGTGGACTCCTAACCTCACACTCTGCCTTTTTCATTTTCTTATCTGCCTGCATAACACTTTCTCTGTAACTTTTTACTCTGCATTCTGATCACGTTTACCCTGTTACGACCTCAATGCCCTGATTTGTACGAACGGCAAGCAAAATGAACTTTTCACTCTTATCTCCGAACATGTGAAAATGATCAACTGCCAAGCTGCTGTTTCTTAACATCAGATTGTTCGAGATGCTTTCGTATCATGAACATTAGGAATGCAGAATGATAGAGAATTAACAGCGCACTGATGATATCACCTCGTATGGGGATGAAACGTTTGCAAATGAATTGCTGGATCGCAGAACAACTCAAGCCAACCGTGATAGAAAATATTTGCCGTAGTGCTTTTGGACCCTTACTGAGCTAAACATTGGCAAAGAGAATAAGACCATAAGACATAGGAGAAGAATTAGGCCATTTAACCTAATGGTGGAGTCATGGCTGATCCCAGATCCCACTCAACCCCATAAACCTGCCCTCTCACCATATCCCTTGATGCCCCAACCAATCAGGAAACTACCAATTTCCACTTTGAATATACCCACAGACTTGGCCTCCACCACAGTCTATGGCACTGCATGCCACAGATTCACTGCTCTCTGGCTAAAGAAACTCCTCCTTACTTCTGTTCTAAAAGGTTGCCCCTCAATGTTGAGGCTGTGCCTTCTAGTTCTGGATGCCCCCACCAGAGGAAAGATCCTCTCCACATCTACCTTATCAAGTCCACTGCTGTTTACTCTGCTCACACAACTTGAATCACACCATCAAGTTTGCCGATGACACGACAGTGGTGGGTCTCATCAGCAAGAACGACGAGTCAGCATACAAAGAGGAGGTGCAGCGGCTAACGGACTGGTGCAGAGCCAACAACCTGTCTCTGAATGTGAACAAAACAAGAGATGGTTGTTGACTTCGGGAGAGCGTGAAGCGACCACTCTCCGCTGAACATTGACGGCTCCTCCATTGAGAACGTTAAGAGCACCAAATTTCTTGGTGTTCACTTGGTGGAGAATCTCACCTGGTCCCTCAACACTAGCTCCATAGCCAAGAAAGCCCAGCAGCGTCTCTACTTTCTGCGAAGGCTGAGAAAAGTCCATCTCCCACCCCCCATCCTCACCACATTCTACAGAGGTTGTATTGAGAGCATCCTGAGCAGCTGCATCACTGCCTGGTTCGGGAATTGCGCCGTCTCAGAATGCAAGACCCTGCAGTGGATAGTGAGGTCAGCTGAGAAGATCATTGGGGTCTCTTTTCCCGCCATTACAGACATTTGCACTACACGCTGCACCCGTAAAGCCAACAGCATTGTGAAGAATCCCACGCACCCCTCATACAAATCTTTCTCCCTCCTGCCATCTGGCAAATGGTACCGAAGCATTCGGGCTCCCACAAACAGACTGTTCAACAGTTTCTTCCTCCAAGCCATCAGACTCCTTAATACCAAGAGTCTAGACTGACATCTACATCATTTATTATTATATTGTAATTTGTCCTCTACTGTGCCTATTGTCTTGTTTATTATCTATTGTACTCCCCTGTACAGTTTTGTGCACTTTATGTAGTCCTGTGTAGGTCTGTAGTCTAGTGTCATTTTGTGTTGTTTCATGTATCACCATGGTCCTGGAGGAATACTGTTTCGTTTTTACTGTGTACTGTACCAGCAGTTTATGGTCGAAATGACAATAAAAAGCGACTTCAATTGATTTGATAGGTTTCAGTGAGATCCCCACACGTTCCATAAAGCTTTACAGACCTCCAAAATTATGGAGGACACATTTGGCTTTTACGAAAAAAGATGCTCGCTTTAAACTTTACCCCTAGAAAGACTACCATGACCATGAAGCCTTGCACGGGCAGGTGTGTGCGCATGTGCGACGTGCCGGAATTGCAGAGCGATGCAGACACACCAACGCAGAAGTATAAATGCTCACAACGCGCGTAGATAATCGTGTCGAGTTAACGCAGAAGTATAAATCAGCCTTGAGCAATGAACGAAGAACTGGTCTGTACATAGCACCCTGCGGGAGAAAGCATTGGGGCGATTACATCAGATCCCTGCCACTGTGCTTGGCATGGCTACCCCCAGTTCCCTCCCGCGGTCCAGGAAGAGCTTGCCCTCCACGCTTTTGTAAAGGAGGTGATCATTGCGGCTCTAGGCACTGGCAGAGGCGGAGAGGGCAGAAGCAATTTCAGCCTCCCAAGCCGTTCCAGTATCACCCGACACGCCGCAAGCCCGGGCTTGTGACACTGAGCATCCTACTTGACAGATAACCGATATTCATTCCGGAGAGGGCGGCTGCGCGCTGTGTCACGCCGCCCTCTTCTCTTCATTTTCCAAAAAAAAAAATGAAAAGCAAGTTAGAAAAAAGAGAAAAAAGAAAACAGTGTGTTAATTAGCCCTGAGCAGAGGAAGGCAGGTTGTCGAGAACACTTTGAGCATCATCCGGAGTCTTCAGTCGCCCAATGGGAAGCTACTGCAGCGTAGGGGGAAAAGCGATGCTCCCAAGTGGACCAATCACAGTTCACTCGGTCTGCGTTAATACTATGTTTAACCAAGCTAAATTTTCAAAAATACTAATTAATAATATCATAAGTAATTAAACCCTCCCAAATATATAAAAAAAGAAGCCCTATTAGTAGGAAAAATCTACCAATTAATTAAGAAAGAAACAAAAAAAATCAATCCAGGTATTAGGTTGGAGAACCAAATCCCTTTATCTTCTCAGTCGAATTTCCGAATGACCACTTAAACAGTCATACTTGAACCATAAATCTTCTTTCCAAAAGAAAACCCATAGTATGCAACAATGAACAAATCTCCTTCTTTTATTAGTCTCTCAATGGAATATCCAAATAGCCTTCATAAATCTTCTTTCCAAAATGCGAATAATATACAGATAACCAAACAAACTTTAAGATAGCTCATTCGGTAGCGATGGCAGGTATAGTCTAAACGAAGTCCAGTGTGGCTTTTGGATCAAAAAATGTACGAGGAGGAGAGTTGGGAGGAAAAACTTTAATTCTTGTCAGGTAATGCAGAGAAGGAAACAGTTTCTTATCATATGCCTGTTTCAATACCAAAGCAAATTTTGATCTTTGTTCCATTGCCTCCCTCAGATAATCTTCATAAAAATGGAGCTCGGACTCCTTAAATCTAAAATCTCTCCGTTTCCTTGCCTGTCACATTATTTGATCTTTAATTTTAAAGTGAAGAAAACAAACCAGAACAGATCTTGGTTTATTTGGATCCTTAAATTTCGAAGTATACGCTTTGTGTGCTCTTTCTACAGCAGGCAGCTGTGATAAAATGGTAGGAAATAAAGTATGAAAAAGCTTACCAATGTAAGCAGTTAAATCTCCATCTTCAGCTCCTTCTTGCAGTCCGACTATTCGTATATTCTTTTGGCGAGACCTAGTTTCCAGGTCTATAATCTTACTTTGATATCTTTCCAAATGGGTTGTAGCTTCAAACAATATTTGCTTAGTTATCTTCAATTCCTCTTCATGTGTAATAACTTGAGTTTCCAAGTCTTTAAGTTTTCCCAGAAATGGCTTCATTTCATTACTATTCTTTTCCAGTTGGTCTTCAATTGAATTCCGTTTCCAAACGATATCTTCAGCTCATGGTGGCATTTCATCAGACCTTTGGCATCTTTCCTTTCCATTACCTTTGTCACTAGGTTCAGACAGGTTCTTCCCACTCCTCGTAGACACAGAATATTATTCCCCCTCAAGAATCAGCAAATAAAAATGTTAAATTCAAAGTTTAAGCTAGGGGGAGAGAAAGAAAACTAAGAGCAGCACAAAATTACTGCTACTCCATTTGCAGACAGGGGTGGTCTCCTTGTCAAAAGCCTTCGGAAAATCCAGGACATCACGTCTACTGCATCTCCTTTGTCTACCCTGCCTGTAATTTCCTCAAAACATTGCAGTAGGTTTGTCAGGCAGGGTTTTCCCTTCAGGAAAAACCATGCTGACTTTGGCCTATCTTGACATATGCCTCCAGGTACTCCGTGATCTCACCCCTAACAATTGATTCCAACAACTTCCCAACCACTGATATCAGGCTAACAGGTCTATAGTTTCCTTTCTGCTGCCTCCCACCCTTCTTAAATAGCAGAGCAACATTTGCAATTTTCCAGTCATCCGGTACAGTGCCAGAATCTATCGATTCTTGAAAGATCAATGTTAATGCCTCCACAATCTCTCCAGCTACTTCCTTCAGAACCCGAGGGTGCATTCCATCAGGTCCACCCTCAGACCATTAAGCTTCCTGACCACCTTCTCAGTCATAATTTTTGCTGCACATACTTCACTTCCCTGACACTCCTGAATGTCCGGTATACTGCAGATGTCTTCCACTGTGAAGACTGATGCAAAATATGCATTCAGTTCTCTGTGCATCTCATTACAACATCTCTAGCATCATTTTCTATTGGTCCAATATCTAACCCTCGACTCTCTTTTACCCTTTATATACATTAAAAAAAAAGCTTTTAGTATCTTTGATATTAGTTGCCCGCATCCTTTCATAATTCATCTTTTCCTTCCTAATGACCTTCTTAGTTTCCTTTGGCAAGTTATTAAAAGCTTCCCAATCCTCTATCTTCCCACTAGCTTTGGCTTCCTTGTATGCACTCCCTTTTGCTTTTACTTTGGCTCTGACTTCACTTGTCAGCCACGGTAGTATCCTTCCATTTGAAAATTTCTTCTTATTTGGAATATACCTGTGTAGCCCCCCCCCCCCCCCGGCTACCCTCAGAGTCGCTCGGCTCGCTGTCGTCTAGGGAAACAGCCTCGGCCCCGCCAAACTGGGTAATTCGTTTGTGTGGATGCTGTGTGAGGTACCCCACCCCGCCCAAATAACAGACAATACACCAGATACGATTAAATGATTTACAGTTTATAGATATTACTGGAACTATATAATTAAAAGAGAATAAAATATAAAAGGAAAATAAAAGGCGCCACACTTATCAAAGTTCAATCTCTTCGTGCACAAAACCGTTGGAGCTCAAGGACCTTCTTCTTCACCCTGTGACCCCTCGGACCACCTCGACCGGCCGCCTGGGACCAACAACGGTGGTCGACCAGACGCTCCACACGAGTCCGTCTCCGTCTCCGTCTCCTCGCCGAACGTCCCGCTCGGGGTCCGACCCCGTTAGCGGACTCACAGCACCTGGTCCATCCTCTGTCTCGCTCACCCGCCTTCTGCCCCAAAACCCCGCGCATACAGTATCTTCAAATACACCAAAACCATAACAACTATCCCAATTGGTTAATAGCACTCTCTTATCACACACTAAACCACAATAAGCTGCTAGCGCAAACTTTCTCAGCGTTAAAGCACAACAAAGCCGCATTCCACAGATAAACATAACAAAAACGCCATTTTAATTAACCTCCGCAGTAACATAAAAATCGAAACCCCCTTACACCTGTCTTGCACTTCCCTCATTTTTCACAGAAACTCCAGCCATTGCTGCTCTGCTGTCCTTCCTGCTAGCGTCCCTTTCCAGTGAACTTTGTCCAGTTCCTCTCTCATGCCACTAAAATACTGACATTGGAATTTAGTTCCACCTTCTCAAATTTCAAAGTAAACTCGATCATATTCTGAGCACTGTTCCCTAAGGGTTCCTTACCTTAAGCTCTCTTATCACCTCCAGATCCTTGCACAACACCGAATCCAGCACAACTGATCCCCTAGTGGGCTCAAAAACAAGCTGTTCTAAAAAGCCATTCCATAGACATTCTACAGATCCTCTCTTGAGGTCCAATACAGGCCTGGTTTTCCCAATCCACTTTCATGTTAAAATCCCCGACGATCATCATGACATTGCCCTTCTGACACGCCTTTTCTGTCTCCTGCTGTAATTTGTAATCCACATCCCGACTGCTGTCTGGAGGCCTGTGTACAGCTGCCATTAGGGTCCTTTTAACCTTGTCATTTCTTAACTCAATCCATAGAGACGCTACACCTTCTGATCCTATGTCATCTCTTTCTAATGATTTAATATTATTTCTTATACACAGGACCACATCATCCCCTCTGCTGACTAACCTATCTTTCCAATACACTGTATATCCGTGGATATATAGCTCCCAATCTCAGCCATCCTTTAGCCAAGTTTCGGTGATGGCGACAAAGTCATACTTGCCAATCTGTAGCTGAAATTCAAGATCATTTATTTTATTTCTTATGCTGTGTGCATTCAAATATAATACTTTCAGTCCAGTATTTGTTGCTTTCTGTTTTAATTGCACCATGCCTCTATTGCCTGTAACTCATCCCACTGGCTGTGATTATGTCTCATCACCTGCCCGTCCTTTCTATCATCTCTGTTGCCCACTATCTTTGATTTATTTCTGTTTTTCTTCTTCAGCCCTATCACTCCCATTCCCATGCCAAATCAGAGTAAACTCTCCCTTACAGCTCTATTATACCTGCCCGCGAGGATATTGGACCCCTTTGGGTGTTGATCACCAAGTGCCCACAACATTCGAGGCATGCCCTCTTCATGCTGAAGACCCACACTCATGATTTAGTTACAGCTTCTTCCCTCCACCAACATATTTAGAAACAGTTCATGAACACATGAACTCTGCCTTATTTTTACTTTATTTTTGCATTTTGTATTTATTTTGTAATTTCTAAAGTATTATATCTTTGTTGTAAAACAACAAATTTTATGTCTTAATAAACTTGATTCTGACAAATGACTGTACTGATTCTGTGTCCGAGAATCAAAATAGAACTCAAAATTTCATTAATTTTGCTGCCTTTTTCCACATGGCTCTTAACTTCACAAGGTTCATTCTTTCCTTTTTTGGAATTCTATACCTTTGTCTTAGCCACCTTATCCGGTAAACCTGCTTGATAATGCAAATATCTGATCAGCCAAACAAGGGACAGCAACTCAATGTGTAAAAACATGCAGACGTGGTTAAACGTGCAGCTGAGGATGTAGGGAGTCTGCAAAAGGACTGACAGATTAGGACACTGAACAAGGAAGTGGCAGGTCGAATACAGTGTAGGGAAGTGTATAGTTGCACATTTCGGTAGAAAGAATAAAGATGTAGATGATTTTCTAAACAGGGATCAAATTCAGAAATCAAAGGTGCAAACCTAGTGGAGGATATCCTCAAAATTAACTTGCAGGTTCAGTCGGTAGTAAGCAAGATAAATGCAACATTAGCGTACATATTGAGAGGACTAGAATATAAACACAAGAAAATAATGCTGAGAATTAATAACAGATTGGTTGGACAAAACTTGGAATATGGTGAACAGTTTTGGGCCCCTTATCTAAGAAAGGATATGCTGGTCTTGGAGAGGCACCAAAGGAGGTCAACAAGAATGACCTCAGGAATGAAAAGGGTTAGCGTTTGAAGAGTGTTTGACAGCTGTGGGTTTGTGGAGTGTAGAAGAATGTGGGGGTGGGGGGGGGGAAGGTGCATTGAAATGTATCGAATATTGAAAAGTCGAGACAGAGTTGATGTGAAGATATTTCCCATAGTGGGGGAGCCTTAAGCGGGCATAGCCTCAGTATACAAGGATGGGAAGACGGAGCTGAGATCAGGTATGAAATTGGAGCTACAATCCAGAGCACAGGAAGGATGTGTTTCTAAGATTGTAATGGGAATGTGGGTATATGTTTATCCAGAACCAGTTATTAGGAGTGCTATGGGAATGTGAGTAAGTGTTATCAGGAATGTGATCCAGGTGTGTGACTGGCATCAGGAGCTGCGGTATGTGCACGTCCATTTAATATCAAGCTTACATGTGCAAACTGAGCAGTAAAATATTATGCAAATGGTAGAGCTCCTTGTCAATTTATTAAGACAGCCAGTTGGTCCAACATGAAAGCAGTTGGAAAAAAACTGCTTTTTCTCTGCAGCCAGTGTCCTTTTTCACCATTGCTCTATGTTCTAGGCTGTGGTGAGAGTTCCTGGATCTCAAAATGCAAATTAATCCAGTGGTCGTGGAGCATACGGATCTTGGACCTCCAGAAAGTGTCCACAGCAGGGGTGATTGATAAGTTCGTGGCCTGTGGTAGACGGAGATAAGTGAAACGGCTCTCGTTATATACACATGTAGTTGAACTCTTTGAGTGATTGTGCAGGAACTTTGAAGTTAATACCTCATCAGTTAATAATTCCTCAGGGGTGATTGATAAGTTCGTGGCCTAAGGTCGAAGGAGATGATGTAGAATAGTGGTCCTGAACCACCAGGCCGCAAAGTATGTGCTACTGGGCTGCGAGGAAACGGTATGATTTGACAATATGAGTCAGCTGCACCTTATTCCCTGTCACTCTCACTGTTGAGCTTAAATGCACGCGCGTCATCCATGTCAGCGCAGGAAGGAGATCAGCTCCTCGAGCTTGCAAATGACGGCTGGCTGAAAAGTATGTTTGACATAACATCTCTGCCGGCATTCTGGATCAAAGTCAAGGCTGAATACTATATCCTGAGATAGCCCCGAAAGCACTGAAAATGTTGCTTCCATTTCCAACATATCTCTGCAATGAATGCAACGAAAACTAAATTGCGGAATAGACTGGACATAAGGAATCCCCTTCGAGTATCGCTGTCTCCCATCACTCCTCAATGGGACCGTTTTGTTGCAGGAAAACAAGTATTCAACACAGGGCTCCCACTGATTCAGTGATATTGGTGCATTGCAATGATTTTATATGTTTATACAGGGAAAATATGCGCTGTGTGTTTAATATCCAAACGTTACTTAAAATGTTATGATGCTATTGACTTATAAGTGACTTATATAACCATATAACAATTACAGCACGGAAACAGGCCATCTCTGCCCTTTTTGTCCGTGCCGAACGCTACTCTCACCTAGTCCCACCGAACTGCACTCAGCCCATAACCCTCCATTCCTTTCCTGTCCATATACCTATCCAATTTTTCTTTAAATGATAATATCGAACCTGCTTCTGCCACTTCCACTGGAAGTTCATTCAACACTTACTTCAAGCACCCCTGACCTCCCCTGATAATTGACTTATCACTATATTCATGCAAGGAAAATATGCGCTGTGTGTTTAATATTAAATTCGTTAGATAAACCCTTTTAGAAACGAAATTGAGTGTATTAGCCACTTATCACCTATATTCCGGTCGTGATTAACACCCCTACCCCCCGGAAAAACAATCGCCAAAAACGATTGGGGGGGGGGGGTGGATCGGCGTGGATCGGCAGGTATACGCATGCGCACTGGTGCCCACGCGAGGCTTCATGGTCATTGTAGTCTTTCTCGGGGTAAACCCAACGTATTTGACTGCTATTCCTGTCCGTTGGCAACCCTACCCACCCCCCCCCCCCGGTTGACCGGTCCACAAGAATATTGTCAATATTAAACCAGTCCACAGTGCATAAAAGGTTGGGGACCCCTGATGCAGAAGGAGGTTCGTGACCTTAGGCCACGAACCTACTCAATCACCCATCTGTGGCACTTTCTGGAGGTCCGAGATCTGTATGCTTCACGACCGCTGGTTTAAGTGTGTAAATGTAGGAGGGGACTATGTTGAAAAATAAATGTGCTAGGTTTTCTAAAATTAGGCCACGAACTTATCAATCATCCCTCCTATTGTGGTGAGCATTCAGTCCATGATGACAGACGAGAAGAATTCATTTAACTAACAGCCATTTTATTGTAACAACTACAAAACAACAGATAGGTAACTATGACCCAGGGAGAAAACACTCACACACCCAGTCACATTGCTTAAGGCCTGAATGACACAATGACAATAAAGTTTAATGTAATTAATTAGTTCGTGGTCGTGTTCGTCATCCTGGTCCAGCATTCCTACTGGCCAGCGCTATTTACTCTTTCTTATTATCATGGGATTATGGTGGGACGTTCAAATTTATTTATTGTTATATTTTAGCTGGGGTTATAAAGTTATGCGCTTGTAGGTCACCCAAATTATAACCGGGGCGTGTAATAATCACCTCCCCGTCTGTATGTGACTGAGTGGGTTCTCTCCTCGGCTCTTAGCGCCAGCTTTGTGTTTTATTTACTTATCGCAATAAAACGGGGCCCATGTAGCACCACTGGGGCGGCGTTACGGCGAAGGTCTATTAGAGTAAGCAATGAAGGAACAACTGGGCTGTACACAGCGCCGTGCGGGAGAAAGCATTGGGGCGATTGCAGCAGATCTCCGCCACTGTGCTCGGCATAGCTACCCCCAGTTCCTCCCGCGGTCCAGGAAGAGCTTGCCCTACACGCTTTGGTAAAGGAGGTGACGCTGGAGCACCTTCGGCAGTATGTTCACCTGACATCACCATCACTGCTGGTCGAGGCACTGGCAGAGGTGGAGAGGGCAGAAGCAATTTTAGCCTCCCAAGCTGTTCCAGCATCGCCCCGCACGCCGCTAGCCCGGGCTTGTGTCACCGAGTCGAGGAGCTCGTGAGACGGTCCGCCCTGCGCCGCACTGACAAGTAACTGTATAAAAGTTTACAGTTCTGAATGTACTGATCACCAATGCAAAATTTTATTGTTTGCATTGTTTCTTCCTCTCTATTTGTTTATCATGAATAAAGCCTAGTTATGAAAGGGGAAAACCTCGCGATAATAGGGTGACGTAGGGGAAACGGCGAAAATCTGAAATATTTTGCGAGCACCCTGTCAGGGGTTCGCAGCACTGGATATGGTTTTCTATGTTTTTTTTTATGGTTTGTGCTGTCTTTCGGAGTTGCAGGTAAGTACGTGGCTCCGTTGTAAATCGCACTGCCGGTATGGAGGCCAGACGTCCGGCTTTTGAACACTCTGTCCTCAGTCTGGCCACCTCGAGCCGGACGTTAATTTGTCCTTTTTTGGGTCTGACTAAATAATTTACATAAATTACCTTAGATATACTTAAAACAGTGGGAACTGAAAGCTATAACAACCGATAACGTATTTTTATTGTATGTAGTTGCCGTTGTCAACACTGCTGGTGAACCGCACGCAGTGTACGAGTAACGTCAGCAAGTCTCGAGTTTAACTACACAGTTCAAAGTGATTGTATCTACACCCCTTCCATCCCCTCTTCCCTCCCCCCGCAATGAATTCCAGTTTCCCACCTCATGGGGTGCAGATACTTACTAAATACGCTCATGTACTAACCTGAGGAGCTACACTGGCTGCTGCAGAGCACACGAGTGCCGCTGCCCACCCGCTCGGAATCACAGCTTTTAAGGGCAGAAATACAAAAACAGGACATCCATACCCGGCAGTCCATGGTAGGCTACTTCATTTAGTTTGTGAAGTAAGTTAATTTAGTTAGCATATCTGCTTCAGCAGGAGTAAAAATGAATATTCATTTCTTTCCGTTCTTTATTTATACTGTATGCATGTACAAAGTTTGTATGTATGTAATATGCAGAATGATGAATCATTGAATAGGAAAAAGGGCTCTGGCAGAAAATCACTGATGAAATAGCTAGGTTTTTGCTGGATTTATATAGACAAAAATATCATGTTAGAATTATAATAAGTAACTAAAGTGATCATCTGTTCGCATTTGTTTTTGCAATACGGTTTAAATTTTATAAAACTACATTTTTTTGAAACACTGTGTGCATACATATGGTAACCTATGACCACGTACGCAATGTCCTCCTTTTTGGAAATTTGGAAATGGCCACCCTAGCTGCCGGTCCGCCCTCACCCCAACAAGAATCAGGAGTCTAAAAGATTTACATTCACAGGCACACAGGGTTAAATAGTACATTGATTTTAATGAAGAAACACACGAATGGGAGGTGAGTATTGTAATCAGCAAGGACCAGTTTGGCATGTAGTGGTATAAGGTGTACATGCCTCAAAAACTTGTATAGATTTACCGTGGAGAGCATTCTGACAGGCTGCATCACTGTCTGGTAGGGTGGCCACTTCCAAATTTCCAAAAAGGAGGACATTGCATACGTGGTCATAGGTTAATACATATATATTTCAAAAAATGTATTTTTTATAAAATTTAAACCGAATTGCAAAAACAACAAATGCAAACAAATGATCACTTTAGTTATCTTATTAAATAAAAATTCTAACTTTTTTTTGTCTATATAAATCCATGAAAAACCTAGCTATTTCATCATTAATCAGTGATTTTCTGCAGAGCCCTTTTTCCTATTCAATGATTCATCATTCTGCATATTACATACATACATTCATACAGTATAAATAAAGAACAGAAGGAAATTGATATTCATTTTTACTCCTGCTGAAGCAGATATGCTAATCAAATTAACTTGCTTCACAAACTAAATGAAGTAGCCTACTTACCATGGACTGCCTTTTACTTGCATTTCCAGGAGTTCTCTGTTGGCCAGGAGTTTTTTGTACATGGCTGGGCACTCTTCTGAGAAGTAGTTACATATTTGGAGCTCTGCTTTGACTGAGTCCACTTACAGATGATTTCTGTTGTTTCTCCAAGCTGAGGTCATCATTGGAAAAACTCATTTTGTGTGAGCATTGCTACATGGAATAGAGAAGATATCAGCACTCACCTTCTTCAGGTTTGTAAAAGAGACCTCAGATTTACTGAACAGCTTGAGATAATGTTCTTCACTATGGCTATCTACCATTTTAGGAGTATTGATAATTGCCTCCACAATCCCATACTCTTCATATAATTCATCCATATCAATATCTTGAAGGTTACAGGCTTTGACTACATCACAGAATTCTCTAAAAGGTATGGCACTTGTTAGGCTCAATTTTGACACTTTGTTATGAAAGCTGTTTTCAGAGAAGTCATACCTGTCACTTAAGTACTTTGAGTCTTTCATAGAAAACAATGAAGTCTGTTTCACATTTCTTAGACACATCAGGGCTAAGCTGGCTAAGCTTGGTGTTCACTGCAATGCCAAATAAAAACAGTCCTTCACTCTTTTCTCAAGTTTGCTGTATGGCTTGGCTTCTAGTGCTTCAATAATGTCTGAGAACAATTTAAGAGTGTGACTGAGGAAGAAGAAATAGATTTCTGATGATTCACAGGCATTTCCTTTATCTCCAAAGCACTGCCACAGTACCTTGGGACACTCCTCCTCACCTAGACACTGAATATAACTTTTTAGGACTTCCCAGCACTTAAATATTCTGTCAATAGATGGCAAAAGAGAGAGCCATCTAGTCACAACATGCCGTAACAGATTACAATTATCAACATCCACGAATTCACAGAATTCCTTTAACTGTGCTGTTCTTTTAGCTGAGATGCTGAAATGGTTGTTTACTTTGAGCACAATATTTTCAACATTAATTCCCAGTTTTCTTGTAGCAAATCTTGTTGCATTGTACAAAATATGGGCCAAACAATTTGCAGCAATAATGTTCTTTTGAGCCATTTTCAGTTTTTGATAAACACTGTTGTGTTTTCCATAGTTTACACTTGCACTGTCAGCAGTGTGTGCAGACACTTTATTCAGATCCAGACCTGACGTCTCTAGTTTAACCAGCAGCTGATTTGTTATGTCCCCTGATGATTCATTGTTATCACTGTAAAATTCAAGTAACACATGTTGCACTCCCTTCTCAAAATGAAAGTATCTCAGAAGTATTGGGAAACACTTTGTTGCACCTTTGTTTGAAGCATCAGTTGCTACTGGAAAGGGCAAGCCATGTTCTTTGATAGACTCCACATGCTTTTAGAACCATAGAACATTACAGCACAGAAAACAGGACTTTTGGCCCTTGGCTGTGCCGAACCATTTTTTTGCCTAGTCCCACTGACCTGCACCTAGTCCATATCCCTCCATACCCTTTTTGTACCGAATACGGTGTTAGAATATTTTCACACAGAGCTTTTTGCTTTAGTTTTCCCACATTACACCTTTCACTACCAATGAGTCACTGTATATTTCTTTGTCAACTTTTACTCCACAATCAACACTTCTGTGTGACTGATGATGCTTCACAGCATGATACACTTTACAGTTCTGCAGCTAAGGTTTTGTCACCTTGAGTTAATTGAGCTGGGGAGAAAAATGATAACAATGATGACGTACCGGCAGTACAAGTGTTAACTTTATGTTTATCTATGGTAGTGAGTCGTTCAACTGCACTTTTTCCCTTACTGCCAATCTCCACATCACAACAGCATAGTGTACAAAAAACATGAAAGGTATCTTTTCTGCTTTTAGCAATAAATCTAAATTCTTTGGCCCATTCATGGTTAAGTATAGTCTTTCTTTTCGGCATTTCTTGAGGGGCTTGAAACAAGAACAAAAAAGTCAACCACACTCCACTGCAGCCTTGGGCAGGCTGACCCTCTCAGACGTGCTGACGTGACTCGTACACTGCGTATGGTTCATAAGCAGCAGTGTTGACAACGGCAACTACATATAATAATATGTTAATGGCTTTTATAGCTTTCAGTTACCACTCTTTTAAGTATATCTGAGGTAGTTTATACAAGTTTTTTTTTTAGTCAGACACAAAAAAAGTGGACAAATTAACATCCGGCTTGAGGTGGCACTGGCCGGAGGACAGAGTTTTTCATTTGTCATCGTGGGCCGAAGGGCCTGTTCCTGGCTCTACTGTTCTGCGATGTGGATGAACCCATTAACTTGGTTGACATGACTGATGGAAATTCTGGTTCCACATGGCCAAGTTCCAAAATTCTAGGATGGCATTCTATAAATGTCTGTTGATATAATATATTGTGATTTGTGATTGTACCTCAGTTATGCTGCTGAATAATCAGAATTTTACCACCAGAGTTCAAAGAATGTTTTTCTTTTTTTAATCCAAATTAGAGAAATGGAAAGTAGTAAATGGGACCATTGGTTCATCGGTTTTTCTGGATCCTGAACACCAAGGTGATCTCAGCAGGAGTGAAATTTTATGGACCTTCACTGGCAGCAACATATGCTGTGTTCCTATTTTGGATTACGTTCCAGATGAACCTGTGGAGCAATCAAATGAACAATTCAGATCCCGTTTACAGTTTAACGCTTCTACTGGCTGTCTGCTGGTAGATCGAATAAAATCTGAGGATCAAGGTGTTTATAATTTTGATGTAGATGGGAGAAGAACAACTACAATAGAATTGCTTCTCTTCGGTAAGTATTCACTTTGTGTATCTTGAAAATGCTGAAGCTGTTGAATTATTTACTCATTTGCTCAGGAACTGTACATACAGGATTTGATTATTGATACTGTTGTAAATTAAATTAGTTTCTTCACCCAGAAGATTAACATTAGTAAAATAAATAGCTGTTCAGTCAGCCTCTGTAGTATTTGCATATATATTTACTCTCCCACCTGAGGAGTTGCTATGGAATTGTGATCTACCATGTATTTCTGTCCTGGTGAGATGAACCCAAAGGGTCTTTTTTCCCAGGGCTGACATGGTTGCCACAAGAGGACACAGGTTTAAGGTGCTGGGGAGTAGGTACAAAGATGTCAAGGGTAAGTTTTTTTTAAATGCAGAGAGTGGTGAGTGCGTGGAATGGGCTGCCGGCAATGGATGTGGAAGCAGATACGATAGGGTCTTTTAGGAGACTTTTGGATAGGTACGTGGAGCGTAGAAAAATAGAGGGCTATGGGTAAGCTTAGTAATTTCTAAGGTAGGGACATGTTCGGCACAGCATTGTGGGCCGAAGGGCCTGTATTGTGCTGTAGGTTTTCTGTTTCTAAAAGAAAATCTGCAGTTTCTGTAAATCTAAGCAACACAAACAAAATGCTGGAGGAACTCAGCAGGCCAGGCAGCACCTATGGGGGAGAAAAAAAACAGTCAGTGTTTCAGGCCGAAACTCTTTGTCAGGACTGGAGGGGGAAAAAGAAGCTGATTTGAAAAGTTGGCAAGGGGAGAGGGAAACACCAGGCGACAGGTGAAACCTGGAGGGGCAGGGATAAAGTGAAGAGCTGGGAAGTTGATTAGTGAAAGACAAAAGGCCATGGAAGAAAGGGAAAGGGGGAAGGAGCACCAAAGGGAGGTGATGGGCTGTCAAGGAGATGAGGTGAAAGAAGGAAAAAGGGATGGGAAATGGAGAGGTGGAGGGTGGGTTGGAAGGCATTACCAGAAGTTTGAGAAGTGAATGTTCATGCCATCAGGTTGGAGGCTACCTAAAAGGAATATAAAGTGTTGTTCCTCCAACCTATGTGTGGCCTCATCACAACATTAGTCGCAGGTCACAGCTTCAATTTAGCGCAGATGAGTAAACCCCAACAAGTAACAGCCAAGAAGGCACAGCAGCGATTATCCTGCCATGGGGGGGGGGGGGGGGGGGGCGGTGCAATGGAGCCACGAACCGAGGTGGCAGCTTAACGTGGAGGCATCATACAACCTTGCACTAAACAAATTTAAAACCCTAAGTTAACAATACCAACTGAACTTGGACTCTGCCAAAAATGACTACGATGAAGGACTGCGATATCTTCACCCGAAGATGCAGCTTCCAAAAACCGAAAATCAACACTTCATCGACAGAACAGACGAGGAAGCTACTAGTAGCGTGGCGGAGCTAACAGCGGTGCTAGCTGAACTAAAGTTACTTTGCTCTGAGTTTGGAGGATTTGGATCCAAACTGGACAGTATAGATGACCGCCTGGGTAAGATGGCCAGCTCTGTTGCTGCCTTGGAAAACAATATGTTGGTGGTGAAGTGAAATGTTGCTTCTAACACCACACGGATGGAAGAGGCCGAAAACCGAATAATGACGGCAGAAGAGCACCTGGAAAGGAACAATACTGAACTAACCAATGCCATGAAACAAATCACCTACCTGGAATCCAAGACTGAAGACCTGGAGAATTGGAGTCGAAGGAAAAACTTGCGGTTGTTTGGCCTCCGGGAGAGTGCTGAAGGAAACCAACCACTGCTAGAGTTCATACAAAACATGGTACCGCACTGGCTGGAGCTGGACACCGACAGATCCTTCATTCTAGAAAGAGTTCACCGGACTCTAGCACCACCGAAACCAAACCAGAACAGAACGATTCTCATTCAGTTCCTAAAATTTCAAGATCAGGAGTTTGATTTCCACTCCACTAAACAGCGTAATATCACGTATGAGGGAAACAAGCTTTTCTTCGCTCAGGACCTCTCAGCTGAGACCACGCGACAGCAAAATGAGTTCAACACGGTCAGAGGAGTTTTCATCGAAAAAGGAACGTTCTGTGGATTTCAACATAATCCATTCAAGATGAGGGCCCTCAATAATGGGAAAATACACCTGTTTTCATCACCAAAAGAGGCGGAAGATTTCCATCAAGGACACACCTGAGGGGTCTGATTAAGGCAGTGGTGAGATTTGTTCACTTCCATACCCATGAGAATCGGCTGATACTGACTGCTTAACAGATATAAGCCTACACTGAGTCCCAAAAGACATCTTTTTTTCTTCCTTTATTTTTCTTTGCTAGAACTGCCACTTTAGCCTCGTTTATTCTATTCTTGAAAAGATACTGTATTTAAGAGGTTGCTAATGCCACCAGAATAGCTTTATTTTGCCTATTTTTATTACTTATAACATTTTTGTTTGTTGAAACCTTAATTCTATTGAGATGGGACTCCATGGACCTGAATGAACATCTATAATAGGCAATATTGGCATACAGTTCAGTGGCTACTTTGATTTTATTTTTACGCTAAGTGGGTTAAGTATGTAATGTTCAAGATGTAATAAGGTGCATGGTTGGTGGACACCACTAGTTGCCTATGGGGTTAGGTTCGCATAGTTTAGCTGCTCCTCCATAGAGTGGATCAGCACAAGCCCTATAGTTTTGTTTTGAGTAAGGGAGGGGGAATTCAAGAGTTCAAATGTCTATATGTGTAAATGTACATGTTTTTTTCCTTTATGTATGTCGTGCACCCAACACAGCAGTAATATTTCTTGCTCCTATTTTTGGTATAATTGACATGTACTATATATGGAATAAACGAGCACTCAGAATATCTTTAATATAAAAGTCACAAGCTGGAATGTTAGGGGACTAAAGTTAACCAAATTGAAAGAGGTTATAAATAGGATTAAATAGCTTAAGTCCAAAATAATTTTTCTTCAAGAAACCCATCCGACAGACTCAGATATTAAATTGGTACGGAATAGATGGCCAGGCCAAGTAATATATGAACATACAACAACTATGCTAGAGGTGTACTTATTCTTATTCATAGAACGATACCATTTCAAATTATGAAAACAATCCAAGACTCAGCCGGAAGGTATGTTATTACGCAAGGTAATATCCTCTTTCACACTAAACCTAGTCAGTATACAGTATATGGCCCAAATGACAATCCTAAATTTTTTGAAGATTTCCTCCTTACTGTGTCCACTTTACGGCTGTGATACCTATAAGGCACAAACTAGAAAATTACTAAAACAATACATTGTTCTCTCCATACTTCAACCAAATTTATATCCACAAAACCCTGGCAAAATAGGATACTCGTCATTCAAGCACATGTAAATCTCATTCTTGTATTGATTATTTTCTTGTCTCAAGAGAGCTCTTATCAAAGATTAAAAGTTGCTGGTATGATAGCATAGTAGTAAGCGACCATGCTGCTATTTCATTAAGTATTCTTCTGGAGAAATTTACTCACAGTCCCCCTAACTGGCGATTTCAGGTGAGATGGCTACAAAACCCAGACTTTGTTAAATTTGTGGGAACTAAAATAGATAGTTTGAGTTAAATACAGGTCAAACTAGTGCCAGCATGAGATGGGAGGCGTTCAAGGCATATATTAGAGGGGAAATCATTAGTTATACGTACAAGCTCCAAGGCCAAACAACAAAATAGTGATAGAAACTTTGTAGAAACAAATTCTGTCTTTAGAGATAGAACTAAATGAAAGGGATGATCCAACAAAAAAAGAGATCTACTTTCGAGAGCCAAATATAATAAATTATCTGCTGATAACGCTGCAAAAAGTTTAATGTGGCTGAAGGAATCTTATTATGATCAAGGAAAAAAAGCTGAGAAACTCTTGGCATGGAGAATTTTAAAAAAATACAGTCTGATAGAGCAATTAACAGTATAATAACCTCTTCACGAAGCCTAACAGTAGACCCATTGGAAATTAATAACAGTTTTGGAGAATTTTATGAACATTTATATAGATCAGAATGCCCCCAAGCCTCAGAAGCACGGGACACATTTCTTGATCAGTTTTAATTTCAGACACAGACAGAAGATGCAAAAAAGGAGTTAGATAGAGGTTTAACAATTGAAGAGATATCCCAGGCTATCCAAAATATTAATAGTGGTAAAGCTCCAGGACCTGACAGCCTACCAATTGAATTCTACAAAACATTAAGAAAAATTACTAGTCCCACTCTTAAATATATATGACGAATCTTATGGAACTCTCCCTCCCTCTTTAAGGCCGGCAATGATAACGCTGATCTTGAAAGCAGGCAAACCGCCTACAGAATGCTTCTCATTTAGACTGATAAGTCTGATTGGATCGGACACAAATATACTTTGTAAAGGCTTAGCAGGAAGATTAGATCCTTATAAACACATATAGTTCATAATGATCAGAATGGCTTTGTGCAAAAACGCCAAGGATTCCATAATATTTTTTAGATTAGATTATGAGGACACGCAGTCCTCTTTTATTGTCATTTAGTAATGCATGCACTAAGAAATGATACAATTTGTTCCTCCAGAATGATATCACAGAAACACAAGACAAGCCAAGACTAAAAAAAAATGACAAAAACCACATAATTATAACATATAGTTTCAACAGTACAGGCAATACCGTAATTTGATAGAAGAACAGACCATGGGCACAGTAAGAACAGTCTCAAAGTCTCTCAAAAGTCCCATCATATCACACAGACGGTTGAAGGAAGAAAACCCTGCCTGCCATGAGCTCCCAGCGCCGCAAACTTGCCAATGCAGCATCCTGGAAGCACCCAACCACAGTCTGACTCCGAGTCCGTCCGAAAACTTCGAGCCTCCGACCAGCTCTCTGACACCGAGCACCGAGCGCCATCTCTGCCGAGGATTTGGGGCCTTCCCCTCCGGAGATTCTCGATCGCGCCGTAGCAGTGGTAGCGAAGCAGGCATTTCAGAATTTTGTCCAGATGTTCCTCTGTGCTTCTCATGGCTGTCTCCATCAAATCAGGATTGTGCATGGCATCCTACTTCACAAATACGATATCAATTCGATATCAATATTAGAAGAGTTCTTAACATAATTCATGAAAAATTTGATGCTAAAGATACAGCAGTATTATCACTGGATTCAGATTGTATATACAAACCCAATAGCCAGTGTCTCAACAAATAGTATAGTTTCTAAACCAATCATCTTGGAGCGATCTACTCGCCAGAAATGTCCTTTGTCACCGATGTTTATACTGGCCATAGAACCCCTGGCTATGGCAATAAGAACGCAGACAGGCCTGTCAGGCATCTAGTTAGGAGAACAGGAACATAGAATATCCTTGTATGCTGATGACGTGATTCCTTTTTTAAACAAATTTATCCATCAGTGTTCCAAACTTAATGCAACAGATTGAATTGTTTGGGCAGTTCTCTGGTTATAATATTAACAACTCAAAATCATCAGTACTATTTTCGAACAAAGAAGAAAGATTGAAACCAGTCATAAAAACCCTGTTTATAAATGCAAAGGAAGGGTTTACCCACCCTGGTGTCAAAATTACCCCTGAAATTAAAACGATCGCCCCAACAAACTATGACCTACTAGTGGGCGAAGTGAAGGAGACATTGGATCGATGATAACGATGCCCATATCAATGACTGGCCGTATAAACATGATCAAAATGAATATATTACCAAAATTTCTATACCTTTTTCAATCACTTCCTCTCCCAATATCAAAATCATTTTTTGATAAGCTTAATAGTATTTTCAGTAAATTCATTTGGAATAATAAAAATATCTAGACTGAGACCTAGGCTGCTATACCTGCCCTATGAAAGGGGAGGGCTCCGGCTCCTGAACTTGAAATGGTATTATTGGTCTGCTCAGTTACATTCTGCAATGTTTTATTTCTCAATGGAAGCCCTTCCAGCCTGGGTGAATATTGAACAGACATCATTATCAAACCTTCCATTAAACAACCGAGAACCCTTTCCTCAAAAATACTATTGACATCTGCTATAAAGCACATCAGCATATTAAAGATACTCCTCCCATTCCTCGCTTCTCCCCAATATGGGGCAATACATACTTCAGGGCAGGAAGAGCAGATGGTGGCTTCAGAATCTGGGCAGACAAAGGTGTGCAGAAAATAGAGGACCTTTATATGAATGGTAATCTTATTACATTTGATCAATTGTGTCAAACATACCCTATCACTAAAAAAAACATTTTTTAAAATGTTTGCAACTGAAACATTTCATATTATCAAAATATAAGCATTTAATATCTGAATCATCCCTATCACATCTTGAAAATCTCACACTTCTAAACCTAAAGGGGAGGAGTCAGATTTCTTTATTCCATACAGCTTTGATGTCATATGATAAGGAGTCCACCATTTACGGGCTAGAGGCATGGAGACTGGGATGTTCAGGAGGGCATACAAGAAACTGAGTAGGAAATGGCATGCTTAAAAGCCCCAAAGCAATAAATTAACACGAGAATGAAGCTATTACAATACAAATGATTAACGAGAGCTTATGTTACTCTGGTTAAACTGAACCATTGGTCCCCTGACATCCCGGACACCTGTGTTAAATGTTTAGAAGAAAATGGTACTCTGTTTCACTCTGTATGGGACTGTCCAAAATTTTTAAAAAAATACTGGAAAACAGTTGTTCAGACTATATCTGAGATTGTTGGAGTGAAGGTGCCTCACCAAGTAAAAATGTGTGTACTAGGTATATATCCAAAGAACTTTACTGTTAGCTCAAAACAGTCAACTCTAATTGACTTTAGACTCCTGCAGACCAGGAGGAAGATAGCTTTATCTTGGAGAAAAATTGATATACCTTCAATACATGTATGCGTGAAGGAGATGGCATCTTGGTATTGCATTGGAGAGACTGACTTACCTAACCAGAGGAAGGGGAGGAGAACTTGAAAATGCGTGGAAACCTTTATTGGAGTTTCTTGGACGTCAAGGTGCACAGTCATTTTGAAATAGCTGTATGTTGTTGAGTGCTTCTATGGTTTTTTTTCTGATGTGTTTTTATTTCCTTGTTAAATATGTGATGTGTGTGAAATTTTGTATTTCTTTTCCTTTGATGAAAAACATGAGGACATCTTTCACTAGTTTAATTATTATTATTGTTTATTTGTATATCTGAAATACATGAAAAATTGTTTTAAAAAAGGTGCAGTAGCATCTATATTTTCTGAGGACATTGAGGTGTGCAAGGCTCTCTGTCCCCATCCTAAGAACTTTGTATAGGAGTACCATTGAGTGTCCTGTCCGGCTGCATCATTTTATGGTACGGAAGCTGCAAAGCATCAGACTGCAAGACCCTACTGAGGATAGGAAAAAAAACACTGAGAGGGTCATTGGAGACTCCCTGTCCCCTGTTTGTGACTTTTACTGGGAGCGTTGTAGACTGGGCACCCGAAGTGTTGTTGAGAACCCCTACCAACCATCACACAATCTCTTTGACCCACTATCATCAGCACGGAGTTAGAGGTTGTCAGGACTAGGATGGCTAGATAGGGTGTTACGTACCCCGTAACTGGGTTTCCAAACCAGCAGAAATGGACCACTCGTTAGAGTCTGGATTACTAGGAACTAATAAAGTTTTATTAAAGAAATAAGTAACAGAGTGTTCTAATCATGAGGATATAAATGCAACTGGTTAGCAATGATAATACACACATGTACACAGAACTAGGGTAATAGGGATCAACCAAGCTCTATCGCAGTCTAGGGGTAAAATGATCAGTCTTAACAGTAGAACAGAGCTAAGGTGAGTGGGAAGACAGATGATTGGGAAATTTTTAAGGAGCAACAGAACTTAACTAAAAAGGCAATACGGGGAGAAAAAATGAGGTATGAACGCAAGCTAGCTAGGAATACAAAGGAGGATAGCAAAAGTTTTTTTAGGTATGTGAAGAGAAGGAAGATAGTTAAGAACAATGTTGGGCCCTTGAAGAATGAATTGGGAGAAATTGTTATGGGAAACAGAGAAATGGCAGACGAATTTAATAAGTACTTTGGATCTGTCTTCACTAAGGAAGACACAAGCAACCTCCCAGATGTATGGATGGGCCAAGGACATGGGGTAACAGAGGAACTGAAACAGATTGACATTGGGAAGGAAACGGTGATGAGTAGACTGATGGGACCAAAGGCTAACAAATCCCCAGGTCCAGATGGTCTGCATCCTAGGGTACTAAAGGAGGTGGCTCTGGAAATTGTGGATGCATTGGTGATCATTTTCCAATGTTCCTTAGATTCAGGATCCGTTCCTGAGGATTGGTGAATGGCTAATGTTATCCCACTTTTTAAGAAAGGAGGGAGGGAGAAAACAGAGAACTATCATGCTGTTAGTCTAACATCAGTAGTGGGGAAGATTCTAGAGTCCATTATTAAAGATGAAATAGCGGCATATCTTGATAGCAGTGATAGGATTGGGCCGAGCCAGCATGGATTTACCAAGGGCAAATCATGCTTGACTAGTCTATTGGAGTTTTTTGAGGATGTAACCAGGAAGATAGACGCGGGAGATCCAGTGGATGTACCTTGACTTTCAGAAGGCATTTGATAAGGTACCGCATAGGAGATTGGTGGGTAAAATCAGAGCTCATGGCATTGGGGGGAGGATATTGACATGGATAGAAAACTGGTTGGCAGATAGAAAGCAAAGGGTAGCAGTGAATGGGTGTTTCTCGGAATGGCAGATGGTGACTAGTGGGGTGCCACAGGGCTCGGTATTGGGACCACAGCTGTTTACGATTTAGGTCAATGATTTAGAGGAAGGCATTGTGAATAACATCAGCAAGTTTGCTGATGATATTAAGCTGGGTGGCAGTGTGACATGTGATGAGAATGTTAGGAGAATTCAAGGTGACTTGGATAGGCTGGGTGAGTGGGCAAAAACTTGGCAGATGGCGTCTAATATGAATAAGTGTGAGGTTATTCACTTTGGGAGCAAGAACAGCAAGGCAGATTATTATCTGAACGGTGTGGAGTTAGGTAAGGGAGAAATACAGAGATCTAGGAGTACTTGTTCATCAGTCTCTGAAGGTGAATGAGCCAGTGCAGCAGGCAGTCAAGAAGGCTAATGGAATGTTGGCCTTTATTACAAAGGGAATTGAGTACAAGAGCAAGGAAATCCTTTTGCATTTGTACAGGGCCCTGGTGAGACCACACCTGGAGTATTGTGTGCAGTTTTGATCTCCAGGGTTAAAGAAGGACATCCTGGCTGTGGAGGAGGTGCAGCGTAGGTTCACTAGGTTAATTCTTGGGATGTCCGGACTTTCTTACGCAGAGAGGTTAGAGAGACTGGGCTTGTACACGCTGGAGTTAAGGAGATTGAGGGGGAATCTGATCGAGACATATAAGATTATTAAGGGATTGGACAAGATAGAGGCAGGAAATATGTTCCAGATGCTGGGAGAGTCCATTACCAGAGGGCATGGTTTAAGAATAAGGGGTAGGTCATTTAGGACAGAGTTGAGGAGGAACTTCTCCCAGAGAGTTGTGGAGGTGTGGAACGCACTGCCTCAGAAGGCAGTGGAGGCCAATTCTCTGGATGCTTTCAAGAAGGAGCTAGGTAGGTATCTTATGGATAGGGGAATCAAGGGTTATGGGGACAAGGCAGGAACCGGGTATTGATAGTAGATGATCAGCCATGATCTCAGAATGGCGGTGCAGGCTCGAAGGGCTGAATGGTCTATTTCTGCACCTATTGTCTATTGTCTACTAAGTGATGCAGAGCTCAGCTCAACTCAGCTTAGTACAGTTTGCAGTAATCGCTGTTGTGTCATTGGAGAGAAAGTGGGGGGGAATGCAATTTGGTTCAGTCAGACCTTTGATGTCTTCACAGTTGGTTTCGGGCAGACACTTCTTGGTTCAGGCAGACCTTTGATGTCTTCTATCCCACTGTGGTCACCGACTGTGACCCCTCCGTTCCGGATATGATCGTTCTTCCGCGGCGAACCCGGCACCCAGACAAGGGCGGACACACACACCAGGTTCCCGCCGTTCGTACCTTTACACCCTGTGAGCCTATGGTCGGTTCCCGCGAACTGGACCTCCAAACTCTCACCAACTTGTGGGGGCACACCGCTCTTTCCAGGGTCTCGTTATCTCGTGGTGTCGCGTGCCTTAGCGAACCTGTTCTTTTTATCCCCCTGCTGGGGTATCACCTGTCCATCAAACTTCAAACAGTTCAGGTTCAAAGCAACCGGTCTGTCAATATTCTGAATTGTGTTTCTTTAACATTAATTCCTCTCTCCTCTCTTATTAGCATTTTAAACGTTTCTCCATTGTCTCTCTTATCTCCCTCATTCGCATCAATCCTCTGATAGCTTTGCTTGGCGTCACAAGGGTAACAGGTTCTTCCCTCAGGCTGTGAGGTGAACCCTAACTACAAATCTAACGAATACCTGGCTACCACCAAGGTCTCGTTACAAGGACAGCGAACTGTTTTACTGTACAGTTTATCTGTATGTATTTTTGAATGATAGTTTATTATTTATGGTAATATTATTTTAAGTTTGTGTGTGTGATATACATTATGTATTATGGGTGCACTGTGGTCTGGAGGAATGCTGTTCTGTTTGTTTGGATATATGTACAGTCAGAAGAAACAAAACTTGAACCTGAAACATAAAATTCTGAGATCAAGAAACACTGGGCACAGGGATCTGTTTCCCCTTGTTGGGAGTCTGGAACCAGATGCTATAGTCTTTGCATATGGGGTAAGAAATTAAAAGTTGTGTGTTTTTACACCCCTGGAACGCAGCCCATGCTGGTTCCCTGTGAAATTTCACTCTGCGAGCTGTCTCTGAATATATTCTAGAAAGCAGTAACAGATTTCTAGACACTCAAAACACACTCAAAACACACGGATAGAACAACAGTGTTTAAAATAGCAATTCAGACATAATTGTATTGAACGGCAAGACCGGTTTGAAGACCGAATATCTGATCCCTCCTATTAAATTTTCTGTACCACTTCTCTCTAACCTTTTGGGACTGACTGGGTATTTAAAACAGAAAATCCTTTTGGAGACAAGGAATTAATTTCTTCACTAAAGATTTGTCACTAGTATGTAGAAATCCCTTGTCCTTCATTGGAACCTGGTAGTATCTCCCCTGCATGCAGGCTTTGCAGGTTTTCAGGTGTACCCATAAATGAGGCCTATCATTAACAACACTCACAACACGCTGGAGGAACTCAGCAGGTTGGGCAGCATCCGTGGAAACAATCAGTCGACGTTTCGGGCCGGAACCCTTCGTCAGGACTGTCATTAAAATGTTGGGTTCAATCACACAGCCATTGAGAGCCAAACCCAGGATTGTCATGATAACAGTTTCTCCTTTCCCCAGTCATTATTTCCGTGGAGTGAGGAGCCCATGGACTGAGGACTTAAAACAGAAAAATAGCCTTGACTGCCATTCCATAAAAAGGCCTTTATCAATACATTTACTGGTGTCTCATCTCTCTGCCTGCTGGAGGGCCCCCTGCTGGTAACATTGTGTAGTGGCAGCAGCAAATTTCGAGCAGTAAATTCACAAACTTAGAAACAACGTTTGAACTGGTATCATTTGCCTTTTGTGGAAGTAAATTTCAAATGTCCTTTGGGTGGAAAATTGTTCAAATTACATATCAAAAGCACTGGTTCCAATTTCAAACTGTCTTATCATCCGATGTTTTTATGGTTTACAGTATTCTGTTGATCCACAATCATACTGTAAAATGCATTTATTTGTTCATAACTCAACCAGTGAGGGCTAATTTGGAAAGAAAGATAAAATATAAACAAGAGAAAATCTGCAGGTGCTGGAAATCTAAGCAACACAAAAAATGCTGGAGGAACTCAGCTGACCAGGCAGCATCTATGGAAAAAAAGCACAGTCAACGTTTCGTGCCGAAAAGCTTCGCAGGATTGGAGAGATAAAAAAGCTGAGGGGAGAGAGAAACACCAGGCGATAGGTGAAGCAAAGAGCTGGGAGTTGATTGGTGAAAGAGACAGAGGGTCATGGAAGAAAGAAAAAGCGGGAAGGAGCACCAGGGGGAGGCAATGGGTGGGCAAGGAGATGAGGTGAGAGAGGGAAAAAGGGATGGGAAATGGAGAAAGGAGGGTTGGGGGGCATTACCGGAAGTTTGAGAAATCAATGTTCATGCCATCAGGTTAGAGGCTATCCAAATGGAATATAAAGTGTTGTTCCTCCAACAGCTTCATCGGAATGGGAATGGAAAGTGCAATTAAAATGGATAGCCACTGGGTGATCCCGCCTGTTCTGGTGGATGGAGCGTAGGTGCTCGGTGAAGCGGTCTCCCAATTTACGTTGGGTCTCACTGAAGTACAGCACCGGACATAGTATATGATCCCAACAGACTTCCAGGTGAAGTGTTGCCTCACCTGGAAGGACTGTTTAGGGCCCTGAATGGTCGTGAGGGAGATGGTGTAGGGGCAGGTGTAGCACTTGTTTTGCTTGCAAGGATAAGTGCCAGGAGTGAGATCAGTGGGGAGGGATGAATGGACAAGGGAATTAAGGGAATTGCATAGGGAGTGATCACTGTGGAAAGCAGAAAGTCGGGGTGGGGGAGGGAAATATGGGCTTGGTGGTGAGATCCTGTTGGAGATGGTGGAAGTTTCAGAGAATTATGTGCTGGACGCGGAGGCTATTGGGGTGGTAGGTGAGGACAAGAGGAACCCTATCCCTGGTAGGGTGGCGGGAGGAGGGTAAGAGCAGTCGTGCGTGAAATGGAAGGGATACGGCATTGATGGTGGAGGAACGGAAGCCCCTTTCTTTGAAAAAGGAGGACATCTCAGTTCTAGAATGAAAAGCCTCATCCTGAGTGCAGATGCAGTGGAGATGGAGTACTAGAGAGAAGGGGATGGTGTTTTATATGAAATATAGTAGTTTATTAATCAGTATTTTTCCCTTTAGCTAAGCTGTCGAAAGCTTTGATAAGCTACAGTGCCCCCAGTTACACCATCCAACTCACCTGTGAGATTGACGGAAAACCTCAGAAATATGAATGGCTGAGAAATGGAAGGGAAGTGTCCCAGCGTCACTGGTTAATTAATGAAAACAGAAGCCTCATCATCTTGACTGACTTGACCGGTGAATGTGGAACGTACACCTGTGTTGCCTCCAATCCTGTCAGCTCTGTGCAGGCAAATTACACTTTAAATCCCCCAGGTAAGCTTAATTTATAGACAATATTGTAAAAGTTTATGTCGTGGACTTTGGAATGTGGTTTAGGGCAATTCAATTAGTTTTACAACATGAGCAACACACACACACACACACACACACACACACACACACACACACACACACACACACACACACACAGTGCTGGAACAACTCAGGAGTTCAGACTATATGAAGGAAATGAACTGGAAAGGAAGGAGGCAGAATCCAGAATATAAAGTTGGGGGAGGGGGAGGATGATGAGCTGGCAGGAAATATGAGAAGAGGGATGAAAGGGAATGATGTGAGAAGCAAGGTGGTAGCAGTAAAGTGCTGAAGGAGGAGGAATCTGACAGGATAGTAGACCATGAAACAAAGGGAAGGAGGTGGGAACCAGAGAGAGGTGACGGACATGTCATAAGGTCAGTGTTGGGGAAGAAGTGAGGTGAGAGGCCACTGGAAAAAGGGGAAAACAAAGGGCAGCAGTGGAGGTTGACGGGAAACAGTGTGTGGTTATGGGAAATAAGAGAAATTGATGATCATTCCATCATGTTTTGTGTATGTTGCTCTAGATTTCTAGCATCTGTAGAATCTGTTGCGTCTTGGTCTTACAATATTGCAGTTTCTGAATTTCATATCCAAACCTTTCTCTTGGCACCCCACCGTCACCAACTGTCATATGGATTTGTTTAGTATCCTTTCTGTCATAAGAATGCTGAAGCAGAGCTTCCTTGGTCTTCAGCTATCAGGGCTCAAGCGACTTACAAACCGGGCAGGTTTGACAGTAAGTGTAGGATATCAGGCTTCTTGGATATGACAGCACTGCACCTGGCAGGAATGCATAATCAGTCTGTGTGTGGAATTTACTTTACGGGGATTGCAAATGGGGAGACTGACTGATTTTTTTGTTTTTATCCTGATCATTGGGCATCGTCTCACCCAATCCCTGTCACAGAACAGTTCAGGTTCCACCAATTTCTCCTGATTACCCTTCATCTTTCTCTAAGTGATAGCTAATTGGCAATCCTCTTACCCAGCCAGAAGGAGTCACCCTTCCTCACTCTGACAAAACCCTCTGTTAGTCTTTTGTGTTGAACTTACTTTACAGTGATTGGAAATTGGGAGACTGATTGATTTTCACTTTCTTTTATCATGTAGTCTGTGGAAGAATGATCACATCCTGATTGGCTCTGTGTGTCAGAACAAATAATTCACTGCCAGTATTGGATGGGATAAGAGACTACTTGGGTAAACAGGGGTTTAGACTCTCTGTAGAGAATGTACAGAGAAAATAAAGCTCAGGCCTACAGTATAATGCACCTGTACAAAAATAACATGTAGTATAAACACACTGTTGATCAGTCAGTACCCACTCTGTGTACCACGTATGACTAATTTCATTGATTTGTTCCCAGTCCTGACTATTTCTTCCTCCCTACCAAAAATATTTAGACAGCGGCTCAGTTGGAACAATTACCTGATATTTTCGGCTTTTGATACCTACAGTACATCTTCCTGTGCTTGTGCACACACAATGGATCACCAAGAGCAGGAGAAGGTGATTCTAATATCTTCAACCATTCTTAGATTCAGTCCTTGAAGAAGAATTCTCCTTTCCTCGATAAATGATGACAGCAGTTGTTTTGTATATCATCGTTAAAATCACAAGAGGCCTCTTTTTCTTTCTCGGAAAATTTTTAACTCATTGATTTAACTCTTATAGTATCAGCATCCCTTGTAAGTAGATTAAGTACTGGTTTAACTTCATGAGAATGTACTGAAGTATCACCCAATGAAAACATGCCCTCAGCAACTTTCCATCGATTGACAATTTGCTCACAGTCCTTAATATAGGCTCTCGACAAGTGAGGCACTGACAGTTCTATTTGATAGTTCCCCGAGAATCAATGTAATGTTTTTCTTTATTGCCCACAGTGACCCTTTCCCTTGGTGTCAGCTCTGCCTGATGTGGCAGTATTCTCACCTCTGAATTCCAGATTGTGGGTTCAGATCTCATTCTAATATCTCACTCAGAATCAGATCCAGGTTTAATATCACTGGCACATGTCATGAAATATGTTGTTGTGCAGCAGCAGTACATTGGAATACATAATAAAAAATAGAACCTGTAATTATATAATAAGTGCAAAAGAGAGCAAAATAGACAAAAATAATGATTTAGTGTACCTATTTTTATTTTCCATTCAAAAATTCTATGGTTGTTGTCAAAGAGCTGTTACTAAAACATTGCATATGTGCCATCAGGCTCCCGTACGACCTCCTTGGTGGTCGCAATGAGAAGGAAACATGTCCTGGGTGATGGGGGTTCTTATTGCTGGATACCACATTTTGAGATTTGCCATCTGAAGGTATCCACGATGCTGGGGATGCAAGTTCCAATGATGGAGCTGGCTCGTGTGTAACTTTCTGCAGTTGTCTATGATCCTGTGCAGTGACCCCTCCATACCAGACGGTGATGTAATTAGTTGGAGTGCTCCCCACAGTACATCTGTAGAAATCTGTGAGTGTCTTTGGTGACATACTAAGTGTCTTCAAACTCCTAATGAAATGTAGCCTCTGTTGTGCCCTCTTTGTAATTGTGTCAATGTGCTGGGCCCAGTATAGATCTTCAGAAATGTTGCACCCAGGAACTTGAAACTGCTCACCCTTCCCACTGTTGATCCCTTGATGAGGACTGATGAGTGTACCCTCGACTTCCCCTCCCTGAAGTCCCCAATCAGTTCTTTGGAATTACTGACATTGAACGCTGGGTTGTTGTGGTGACACCACTTAACTAGCTGATCTATCTTGCTCCTCGTCACCATCTGAAACTCTGCCAACAATATTTATGTCATCGGCAAATTTATAGATGGTGTTTGACATATGCCTCACCACACATTTATGGGTGTAGAGAGACTAGACCATTCTTTCCAAGCTATTCTGACAGTCATTCCCTGTTGAGGAAGTCAAGGATCCGGTTGAAAACAGAGGTACAGAGGCCCAAGTTTGGAGCTTGTCGATTGGTACTGAGGGCATGATGGTGTTAAACGCAGAGTTGTAATTTATAAACAGAAGCCTTACATAGGTATTACTGTTGTCAGGTGATGCATGGCTAAGTAGAGAGCCAGTGAGATTGCATCCACTGCAGATGTATGTTGGTGATAGGTAAACTGCAGTGGTACAGCTCCTTGCTTAGGCAGGAGTTGATTCTCACCATGACCAACCTCTCAAAGTACTTCATCACAGTTCAGCAACACACACAGAAAATGCTGGTGAACGCAACAAGCCAGGCAGCATCTATAGGAAGAGGTACAGTCGACGTTTCCGGCGGGACCCTTTATTATGACTAACTGAAAGAAGAGATAGTAAGAGATTTGAAAGGGGGAAGGGGAGGGGAAGATCCAAAATGATAGGAGAAGACAGGAGGGGAGGGGTGGATCTAAGCGCTGGAAAGTTGATTGGCAAAAGGGATACAGAGCTGGAGAAGGGAGAGGATCATGGGACAGGAAGCCTGGGGAGAAAGAGATGCGGGGAGTGGAGCCTGGAGGGTGGAGAGCAGGCAAGGAGTTATAGTGAGAGGGTCAGAGGGAGCAAAAAGAGAGAGAGGAAAAAAAGGTGGAAAATAAAAAATATATTAACAAAATAAATAAGGGATGGGGTGTGAAGGGGAGGAGGGGCATTAATGGAAGTTAGAGAAGTCAATATTCATGCCATCAGGTTGGAGGCTACCCAGACGGAATATAAGGTGTGGTTCCTCCAACCTGAGTGTGGCATCATCTTGACAGTAGAGGAGGCCGTGAATAGACATATCAGAATGGGAATGGGACATGAAATTCAAATGTGTGGCCACTGGGAGATCTTGCTTTCTCTGGCGGACAAAGCATAGGTATTCAGCGAAACGGTCCCCCAGCCTGCATCGGATCTCACCAATATATAGAAAGCCACACCGGATGCAGTATATCACCCCAGCTGGCTCACAGGTGAAGTGTCGCCTCACCTGGAAGGACTGTCTGGGGCCCTGAATGGTGGTAAGGGAGGAAGTGTAAGGGCATGTGTAGCACTTGTTCCGCTTACAAGGATAAGTGCCAGGAGGGAGATCGGTGGGAAGGGATGGGGGGGACAAATGGACAAGGGAGTCGTGTAGAGAGCGATCCCTGTGGAAAGCAGAAAGAAGGGGGGAGGGAAAGATGTGCTTGGTTGGGATCCCATTGGAGGTGGTGAAAGTTACAGAGAATTATATGTTGGACCTGGAGGCTGGTGGGGTGGTGGGTTAGAACAAGGGGAACCCTATTCCTAGTGGGGTGGTGGGAGGATGGGGTGAGAGCTGATGTGCGTGAAATGGGGGAGATGCGTTTGAGAACAGAGTTGATGGTGGAGGAAGGGAAGCCTCTTTCTTTAAAAAAGGAAGACATCGCCTTCGTCCTGAAATGAAAAGCCTCATCCTGAGAGCAGATGAGGCAGAGACGGAGGAATTGTGAGAAGGGGATGGCATTCCCACATATGTTTGTGACACTTCTCATGCTCTGAATCTTTTCAATGATTTTAAGTTCCCTGGCCCCCACCGCTTTATTTTCACCATGGATGTTCAGTCCCTATATACCTCCATCCACCACCAGGAAGGTCGCAAAGCTCTTCACTTCTTTTTGGATTCCAGACCTAACCAGTTCCCCTTTACCACCACTCTCCTCCGTCAAGCCGAATTAGTCCTTACTCTTAACAATTTCTCCTTTGGCTCCTCCCACTTCCTCCAAACTAAAGGTGTAGCCATGGGCACCATTATGGGTCCCAGCTATGCCTGCCTTTTTGTTGGCTTTGCGGGACAATCCATATTCCAAGCCTTTACTGGTATCTGTCCCCCTCTTTTCCTTTGCTACATCAACGACTGCATTGGCGCTGCTTTCTGCACACATGGTGAGCTCATTGACTTCATTAACTTTGCCTCCAACTTTCACCCTGCCCTCAAGTTTACCTGGTCCATTTCCGACACCTCCCTCCCCTTTCTTGATCTCTCTGTCTCTGTCTCTGGAGACAGCTTATCCACTGATGTCTACTATAAGCCTACTGACTCTCACAACTATCTGGACTATTCCTCTTCTCACTCTGTCTCTTGCAAAAATGCAATCCCCTTCTCACAATTCCTCCGTCTCCGCTGCATCTGCTCTCAGGATGAGGCTTTTCATTCCAGGACGAGGGAGATGTCCTCCTTTTTTAAAGAAAGAGGCTTCCCTTCCTCCACTATCAACTCTGCTCTCAAGCGCATCTCCCCCATTTCACGCACATCTGCTCTCACTCCATCCTCCCGCCACCCCACTAGGAATAGGGTTCCCCTTGTCCTAACCTACCACCCCACCAAGCCTCCGGGTCCAACATATAATTCAACGTAACTTCCGCCACCTCCAACGGGATCCCACCACCAAGCACATCTTTCCCTTCCCCCCCACGTCTGCTTTCCGCAGGGATCGTTCCCTACGCGTCTCCCACCCCTCCCCCATCCCTTCCCACCGATCTCCCTCCCGGCACTTATCCTTGTGAGTGGAACAAATGCTACACATGCCCTTACACTTCCTCCCTCACCACCATTCAGGGCCCCAGATAGTCCTTCCAGGTGAGGCGACACTTCACCCGTGAGTCGGCTGGGGTGATATACTGCGTCCGGTGCTCCCAGTGCAGCTTTCTATATATTGGTGAGACCCGACGCAGACTGAGAGACCGTTTCGCTGAACACCTACTGTTTGTCCGCCAGAGAAAGCGGGATCTCCCAGTGACCACACATTTTAATTCCACGTCCCATTCCCATTCTGATATGTCTATTCACGGCCTCTACTGTAAAGATGAAGCCATGCTCAGGTTGGAGGAACAACACCTTATATTCTGTCTGGGTAGCCTCTAACCTGATGGAATGAATATTGACTTCTTTAACTTCTGTTAATGCCCCTCCTCCCTTTCACACCACATCCCTTATATATTTATTTAATATATATATATATTTTTTTTTTTCCCCCCCCCCCCTTTTCCCTCTGTCCCTCTCACTATACCTCCTTGCCTGCTCTCCACCCTCCGGGCTCCCCTCCCCTCTTCTCTTTCTCCCCAGGCTTCCCGTCCCATCATCCTCTCCCTTCTCCAGCTCTGTGTCCCTTTTGCCAATCAACTTTCCAGCTCTTAGATCCACCCCTCCCCTCCCGTCTTCTTCTATCATTTCTGATCTCCCCCTCCTCCTCCCACTTTCAAATGTCCTTCTATCTCTTCTTTCAGTTAGTTCTGATGAAGGGTCTCGGCCTGAAACGTCGACTGTACCTCTTCCTGTAGATGCTGCCTGACCTGCTGCATTCACCAGCATTTTTTGTGTGTGTTGCTTGAAATTGCTGCATCTGCAGATTTTGTTGTGTCTACGTCCTCAGAGCAGATATGAGTACCTCTGGGCATTGGTTGTTGAGACAGCTCACCCAGACTTTTTGGGCGCCAGTGTAATGGTCGCCCTTTTGAAGCAGCTGGGAATCTCCAACAGCAGCGGTGAGAGATTGACGATGTTCTTCAATAATCCCACCAGCTGGTTGGCACAGGTTTTCAGTGGCCTACCAGGTACGTCAGAGCCTGAAGTTCTGCAGAGGCTTGTCCTCATGAAGGATGTTCTGATGTTGGCCTCTGAGACAAATTATAGGGTTACCAGGTGTTGTAGGGATTCACACAGGTCTCGTTTTATTCTCTCTTTCAAAGTGTTCATGAAAGGTGTTTAGCTCGTCTGGAGTGAAGCATCAGAGACACTCATAAGACCATAAGATATAGGAGCAGAATTAGGCCATTTGTCCCATTGAGTCTGCTCCCCAATTCAATCATGGCTGATCTTATTTTCCCCTCGTCAGCCCCATTCCCCAGCATTCTCCCTGTAACAATCAAGAACCTATCAAACTCTGCCTTAAGTACACCCAACGACCAGGCCTCCACAGCTACATGTGGTATTAAATTCCACAAATTCACCACCTTCTGGCTAAAGAAATTACTCCAAATCTCTGTTTTAAATGGATGCCCCTCTATCCTGAGGTTGTGCCGTCTTGTCCAAGACTTCCTCACCATGGGAAACATCCTTTCCACATCTACTCTGTCTAGGCCTTTCAACATTTGAAATGTTTCAATGGAATCCAGCCTCATCCTTCTGAATTCCAGTGAGTACAGACCTAGACCCAATAAACATTCCTCGTATGATAATTTTTTCATTTGCAGAATCATCCGTGCGAGCCTCCTCTGAACCCCTCCCCCTCAATGCCAGTACATCTCTTCCCACATCTTTTCTTAGATGAGGAACCCAAAACAGTTCACAATATCCAAGGCAAGGCCTCACCAGTGCTCCACAAAGCCTCAGCATCACACCGTGTTTCTGCACTCTAGACCTTTTGAAATGGATGCTAACATTGCATTTGCTTTCCTCACCACCGACTCTATCTGCAAGTTAACTTTTAGGGTTTCTGCATATGGACTCTCAAGTCCCTTTGCATCTCAGATTTTTGGATTTTCTTGCCATTGAGAAAATAGTCTGCACATTTATTTCTTCTACCAAAATGCACGACCACATATTTTCCAACATTGCACTTCACTTACCACTTTCTTGCCCATTCTCCTAATCTGTCTTAGTCCTTCTGCAGCCTACCTGTTTCCTCAACACTATCTGCCCCTCCACCAATCTTTGTATCATCTGCAAACTTGGCAGCAAAGTCATCTACAAATCATCAAAATCATTGATGCACAGCATAAAAAAAAAAGTGGTCCCAACACTGACCCCGGTGGAAAACCACTAGTCACTGGCAGCCAATCACAAAAGACATGATGTTAGGTTTTTCCCCATTGGCCTACAAATACTGCAAGGTAAGCATGTAATCCCAAAAGTGCTTTCTGGGTCATGGCCCTGGGTGTGGTGCTTCTTTCAATAGAGAAGGAGAGGATCAAAGTAAGCTGCAGAGAGTTGTAAAGTTGGCCAGTTCCACCATGTGCACTAACCTCTGTAGTATCCAAGACATCTTCAAGGAGCGATGCATCAAAAGGACAGCGTCCATCATGAAGTAACCCTATCACCCAGGCCATTCCTTGTTTTCATTGCTTCCATCAGGAAGGAGGTACAGAAGCCTGAAGGCACATATATATACATACTGCAATTCAGTGTTTTATCCCATTATAATGTATTGCATTGTACTGCCGTTGTAAAGTCAACAAATTTCACAATGTAGGCTGGTGATGTTAAACCTGATTCTGATTAAGTTCACTCTTGTGCTCCAGAATATTTATTTCTCAACCATTATTAACAAATCAGATTTTCTGTTTCAGCAGATTAAATCTTCCTCTTACAAATTGCAACAGTGAAATCATATAAATCATCACATTCTCTAAAAATACACTGGATAGATCAAGGTTTTGTTTTATAACTACATATAAATTCACCAAGATCTGTGATGAGTTGAATAACCAACTAAATTAATGCAGGCATCGCTGAATAGACCACATTCACCATGCATTCTTGGAGGTATGATAACTCAGTTGCAGTAATGCAGTAGACAAGAACCTTCATTCATTACGGACTTGAAGCAACATCAACCCTAATTTAATTTCAATTTCCTGACAGATGAGTCTACCAAATGGTCTGTATTGAAATATGGGAGTACTAATGGTCATTTTCTCAAATGCCTTTTTAAATTGTGTGATTAGATAGGCTTGGACTCTTTTCACTGGCAAAAAGACTATCAGGTGGGTGACCTTAATAGAATTTTAAAAGCAATCAGGAGGAACATAGGAAAGATGGATTGTCGCAGTCTTTTTCCAGGTAGGGGAGTCTAAAACTAGAGGTCATAGGTTTAAGGTGAGAAGGGAAAGGCTTGGGGGAGCTGAGAGAAAGGTGTTTCACACTTGAGGGGGTGGGTATATGGATCAAGGTGTCAGATAAAGCAGTAGAGTCAATTACAAAATGTAAAATACATTCAGAGAGGTATGTGTATAGAAAAGATTATGAGCAGGGGTTCAGGATCTTTTTACACCATGGACTAATAGAATTTGCCAAGGGTTCTGTTGACCCCAGGTTGGGAATCCCAGGTAACTGGGACCATCTCATTAAGATACTTTGGTTGACATGGACAAGTTGGGTCAAAGCACCTGTTTTTGTTGTTTATAACTCTCTGACTCTGTTCTATTATGTGAATATTTCAATAACAGGTATTTCTGGCAAAGACTCTATAATTATTATTGCGTCAATCACAGGACTGGTATCATCTTTGGTATCTTATAGTGGATTCTTGCTTCTGTCATGTTTGGAGAAGAAATCAAAGCAAGGTAATGTATGTGTCCAATGTTGAATAGGTTGTGAGGCTTCAATATCCATCACCGAGTTTTGCTGGGTATCACCTCAATAAATCAACCAGCTAGCCAGAATGATATCGCTGTCAGAATGGGTCTGGGGCATGGGAGGGATAAACTGACTTGGCTTTGTCCTTCCTAATCTACCTGTAGTGGATGCTTCTGCCGACAATAGTATTAGTGGAAGTGAGTGCCACACAGGCCTTGTGAAGGCAAGTCTTTGCACCTTCCATCATGTTGTGTTTCTCTGCAAGCATGCTGAATAGGATTGACTTGCAGTAGAACAGATTTGGCAGCTTTAAAACTAGGCATCTGTGAAACATGATGGATCATTTTCATTGGCAGAAATGCATATGTGTACAGCATGGTGTTCGTAGCCTTTCTGGAGTGCAGATCATCAATACTATAGGTGAGATGTTGTGGGTCTCATCAATACTATAGGTGAGATGTTGTGGGTCTCATCAATACTATAGGTGAGATGTTGTGGGTCTCATCAATACTATAGGTGAGATGTTGTGGGTCTCATCAATACTATAGGTGAGATGTTGTGGGTCTCATCAATACTATAGGTGAGATGTTGTGGGTCTCATCAATACTATAGGTGAGATGTTGTGGGTCTCATCAATACTATAGGTGAGATGTTGTGGGTCTCATAGCCTGTTCTGTACCCAGTGCAATAAGACAATACATTAAGACAAATACATTCAAAATATTTCACCTCAGAAACAAGAGAAAATCTGCAGAGGCTGGAAATCCAAGCAACACACACGAAATGCTGGAGGAACTCAGCAGGCCAGGCAGCATCTATGGGACAGAGTACAGTCGATGATTGGGCCGAGTCTCTTCATCAGGACTGGAGGAGAAAAGATGAGAAGTTAGAGTAAGAAGGTGAGGGGTGTGGAGGAAGGAACACAAGTGATCGGTGAAACCAGGAGTGGGGGGAGGGTGAAGCAAAGAGTTAGGATTGGTGAAAGAGATAAAGGGCTGGAGAAGGGGGAATCTGATAGGAAAGGACAGGAGACCATGGATGAAAGGGAAGGAAGAGGAGCACCAGGGGGAGGTGATCGGCAGGTAAGGAGATGCATGAGAGAGGGAATGGGAATGGTGGTGGTGGGGAGGTGGCATTACTGGAAGTTTGAGAAATCGATGTTCATGCCATCAGGTTGGAGGCTACCCAGATGGAACATAAGGTGTTGCTCCTCCAACCTGAGTGTGGCCTCATCACGACAGTAGAGAAGATCATGGACTGACATGTCAGAGTGGGAAGTGGAATTAAAATGATTAGCCACTGGGAGATCCCACTTTTTCTGGCAGATGGAGCATAGGTGCTCGGTGAAGTGGGATCCCAATCTACATTGGGTGTCACTGATTTACAGGAGGGAACACTAGGAGAACTGGATACAGTCGATGACCCCAACAGACTCACAGATGAAGTGTCACCTCACCTGAAAGTGTTGGGAGCTCTGAGTGATAGTGAGGGAGGAGGTATAGGGGCAGGTATAGCACTTGTTCAGCTTGCAAGGTAAGTGCCAGCAGGGAGGTCAGTGGGGAGGGGTGAATTCTCACAGATATCTGGAATATACTTCCCACCCTGTTAGTTGTACAAATGCCATCCCCTTTCTCTCAATTCCTTCATCCTCACTGCATCTGCTCTCAGGATGAGGCTTTTCAATTCAATTCAATTCAGTTTACTTGAACTCAATTGAAGTTTAATTGTCATTTAACTATATATGAATACTAATGAATACAGCCAAATGAGGCAGCGTTACTAGGAGTCAAGGTGCAAAGACACATTAACTACAGTCACACACAGTAAACACAGACAAAATATCAATCACGCAGTAAGAGTCCTGACACCCACCACCTCTCCTCCCACCCCACCCCCACGACACAATGCTCAGTTCCTGCCCATACGTCAACAAACCCATACGGAATAGCAGTAAAAATACAACAATGCAGAATATGCATGTAGATATACAGTTCATTCCAGAATTACGGAGATGTCCTCCTCCTTCAAAGAAAGGGGCTTCCTTTCCTCCACCATCAATGCTGCTCTTACCTGCATCTCTTCCATTTCGCACACGTCTGCCCTCACCCCATCTCCTGCCACCCCTCCAGGGATATGGTTTTCTTCTCCTTACCTACCTCCCCACCAGTTTCTGTGTCCAGCACATAACTCTCCATAACTTCTGCCATTTTCAGTGGGATCCCACCTCCAAGCACATCTTTCCCTTCCACCTACTTTCTGTTACCACAGGGATTGTTCCCTATGCGACTCCCTTGTTCATTCATTCCTCCCCAACGATTTCCCTCCTGACACTTATCCTTGCAATCGGAACAAGTGCTACATCTTCCCCCTACACCTCCTCCCCAACTATCATTTAGGGCACCAAACAGTCCTTCCAAGTGAGGCAACACTTCACCTGTGAGTCTGTTGGGGGTCATTTACTGTGTCCAGTGCTCCCAGTATAGCTTCCTGTATATTGGTGAGGCACAACATAGATCGGGAGTCTGCTCCATCTGCTGGAAAAAGCGGGGTCCCCAGGGGCCACGCATTTTAATTCTACAGCCTGTTCCCATTCTGACATGTCAGTCCATGGCCTCCTCTACTGTCATGATTAGGCCACACTCAGGTTGGAGGAGCAGCACCTTATATTCCTTCCGGGTAGCCTCCAACCTGATGGCATGAACATCAATTTCTCGAACTTCTGGTAAAGCCCCCCCGCCCCACCCTTCAGTATTCCCCATTCCCATTTCTCCCATTTCCCTCTCTCACATTATCTCCTTACCTGCCCATCACCTCCCCTTGGTGCTGCTCTCCCTTCCCTCTCTTCCATGCCTTTCTGTCCTCTCCTATCAGATTTCCCCTTCTCCAGCCCTTTATCTCTTTCACCATTCAACTTCCCAGCTCTTTACTTCACCTCTCTCCCTCTCCTGGTTTCACCTAACACCTATAACAGAAATTCTGCAGATGCTGGAAATCCAAGCAACACACAGAAAATGGTGGAGGGACTCAGCAGGCCAGGCAGCATCTATGGAAAAGAGTAAACAGTCGACCGTCCTGCTGAAGGGTCTCGGCTCAAAACATTAACTGTTTACTCGTGTCACATGTCTTTGGAGAGGTAGTGGAGCTTGGGGATGGTCTGCTAATATTTATGAATGAGTTTTGATACAGAATGGTGATGTCTGATTTGTAAATGGTAGGAGCTGTATTTGAGAAGGGGGCACTGTTAGGATTATGAACCAACAGAGCTCTGAAATGGTGTTGTGATTGGGAGTTGGATATTATCAGCATGTGTTTAGAGAAGTTTTCATACTAGGCAGTGGAAGATGTTTGGTGAGGTTGGTTCAACAAGAAAGAGGAAAGGAAGGAAGATGCAGAGAAACTAATGGTTTTAAACAATGAATAATCCAGGTGCACCTAGTGTTTTATTGAAAGTGAAGCATAAGAGACAAAAAAAGTGAATTTGGGAGAGTAAAAGTGAGTGTTAGCTTTGTATTTCATAACAATCTATGAGCCATCACTGTCACTGTCAATCTTACCCACCCAGGTCCCTTCAATATTACCTGAGATGATGGTTGTGTACATTTTATTCATATTTATAAATAGCTGTCAAGTAGGTTGAAGTGGAATTAAGCCATTCTAATGTTATTGTTCATTTCTCTGTAGTGTTTCAGAGCCTCGTTAACTGCAACATTTTGTCTGTTGTTGGTAGCTTCATTGCCCTCATCTCCTGGATTGCGATTAAAGGTATGAGCACAAAGATGTGTTTGGTCCATATCCCTCTCAAGCTCAGTGACCCTCTCCAAATGTCCTTTGTGAATTGTTATTGTCCCCATCTCTGCCACTTCCTCTGGCAGCTCATTCCATATGTCTAACACCCTCTATGTGGAAAAACTGGCACCTCACATATTCTTTGAATCTCAGAAACCTTAAATTTCGATTTCCTTACCCTGGAAAAGGAATGTGTTCTCATGACTTTATAACCTGTATAAGGTTACTCCTCAGGGGAATCAATTCCAGTTAGTGCAAGAATAACACAATCTTCAGTACATCAAATTGGACCATAAGACCATAAGATGTAGGAGCAGAAGCAGGCCATTCGCCCAATCGAGTCTGCTCTGCCATTCAATCATGGCTGACCCAATTCTTCCAGTCATCCCAATTCCCCTGCCTCTTTCCCCATACCCTTTGATGCCCTGGCTAATCAAGAGCCTATTCATAATTGATGCAATGGAAAATGTGTATTTAAATATAATACAGGTTTCCTCCGCTATCCAAAAGTAGAGCGTTCCTATGAAACCGTTCGTAAGCCGAAATGTTGTAAAGCGAAGAAGCAATTACTATTAATTTATATGGGAAAAATTTTTGAGCAATCCCATACCCAAAAAATAATCTACCAAATCATACCAAATAACACATAAAACCTAAAATAACATTAACATATAGTAAAAGCAGGAATGATATGAGAAATACACAACCTATATAAAGTAGAAATACTTTTCTGCAATCATTGCAGCACTGTCAAGTGTAGCGAAAGTCTCACACAAGCGCTCTCTTCAGTAATCTTTAAGCTATGAAGCTGCCGGCGCCTCAAAAACTGATCAAACCGCCCATGACTACCTTTAAGTTCCACTTTCACAAAAATGTCTTGCATTTATATTGGAAAAATTTTTGCGTGTTCCCAGACCCAAAAAATAACCTACCCAATCATACCAAATAACACAAAAATACAAAACCTATATAAAGTAGAAATAATGTATGTACAGTGTAGTTTCACTTACCGGAATTGGGAAGACAGCGAGCACACTGATGATGGTGTGTTAGGCTGAGGTTGCGGTGGTGGGAGGTACAGAAGACTGGTCACTAACGTCTTCTATGTCTGCCTGCCTCGATGTCGAAGGCTGAGGTTCGTCGTCTGCTGTGGCTGATGTCGAAGGCTTGAAAAATGACAGTATGCTTGTCTGCTTAGCCTCACACATTTTTCTATCAAACAGTTCTTTGTAAGCACTCAAACCATCTTGCAAATATGCCCTAAACCTACGTGCCCCTTCAAAATTAAAGTCATACTTTTCTGCAATCATTGCCGCGCTGTCAATCGCAGCGAAAATCTCACGCAAGTGCTTCACATTCAGTTAGTCATAGTCATACTTTATTGATCCCAGGGGGGAAATTGGTTTTCGTTACAGTTGCACCATAAATAATAAATAGTAATAGAACAATAATTAGTTAAATAGTAATATGTAAATTATGCCAGTAAATTATGAAATAAGTCCAGGACCAGCCTATCGGCACAGTGTGTCTGACCCTCCAGAGGAGGAGTTGTAAGGTTTGATGGCCACAGGCAGGAATGACTTCCTATGACGCTCTGTGTTGCATCTCGGTGGAATGAGTCTCTGGCTGAATGTAGTACATTATGTAGTGGATGGGAGACATTGACTAAGATGGCATGCAACTTAGACAGTATCCTTTTTTCAGACACCACCGTGAGAGAGTCCAGTTACATCCCCACAACATCACTGGCCTTACGAATGATTTTGTTGATTCTGTTGGTGTCTGCTACGCTCAGCCTGCTGCTCCAGCACACAACAGCAAACATGATAGCACTGGCCACCACAGACTTGTAGAACATCCTCAGCATCGTCTGGCAGATGTTAAAGGACCTCAGTCTCCTCAGAAAATAGTGACGGTTCTGACCCTTCTTGTAGACAGCCTCAGTGTTCTTTGATCAGTTCCTGGACAACCTCACTTTTGCTACTGCGTTCGGTTTTGATTCGTATCCTTTCCTCTTGCAATTACATCAGCTCTTCATCTGTCAGTTCTTGGTCATGGGATGCCAAAACCTCTTCAACATCATCTTCGTCAACTTCCACAAACCCAGCCTCCTTAGCCAAAGTCACTATTGCTCTATTTATTGTTGATGGTTCAAAGCCTTTAAAATTGTTCACTGCTTCGGGACACAGTTTTCTCCAAACGCCATTTCTCATCGAGACTGTTAGCCTGTCGAGAGCATCTCCAAGATCGGTGATTGCCAATTTTACACTGTACTAGATAACGGGGTGACCCTTTGGGGCACCCTTTGAGAGAAGGGTAGTGCAGTCTGATGTGACCCGAATGAACATTAAATTTTCTTGAATGCTATTGCTATCTTTTTGATTTGGAAATTAAAGAAGGAAAACTCAGCTTATTAAAGAAGAAAGACGCATAGCAAGACAAATATGTGACCAGAATGAACATTAAATATCCATGAAGTAAACTTGAAGGAATCAGGCTTGCTGGGTTGGGTCTGGAATTAAATGTCCAATGTAATGATGGATTTGGCCTTGGATAATCACAGAAGGATTCCATCAATTCCTAGTTGGAATGACTTCTTTCTCACCAAAGGATGTCATTTGGAAGAGGTAATTGTATTGTCTGATGTTCTTTCTGAACTTGTTTGCAATAGGTTCATCATTCCTGTACAAATTGAGGAGTTCATTAGGTGGAGGCGACAAATTGCCTATCCTGAGCTTTCCAGTATTTTTCAACAAAAGGACTAACGTATCCACTCATGTACTCAGAAAAAATCCCTTGGGTATTCTAACCGCTTGGATGTGAACGGAACACAACAGAAAGCGTATTCTTATCAACGCCTTTAAGTACCCTGGGATTTTCTGAATGGTACACAAGTAGAGGCTTAAGGACAGCATCGCCAGTGGCGTTCATAACAGGCATTAGGGTAAACCTGTCCTTCGATGCCTTGTGTCCGTTAGCCTGCTTTTCTCCTATCGAAATAAATGTCTTGCTCGTTAATTTTTTCCAATAAATTGCAGTTTCGTCACAGTTAAACACTTGCTTATACGAATAACCACCTTCTGTAATTATTTTCTTCAGTTTTGCTGGGAGTTTTTCGGCAGCTTCGGTATCAGCCGAAGCACTCTGTCCGATAAATGTTAAACTATGAAGCTGCCCTCACCTCAGAAATTGATCAAACCACCCATAACTACCTTTAAATTCCACTTTCACAACACTTTCATCACCATCAGCCAGTGCTTTCTGTTTCAGCTTATTAGAAAGACTGACTGACTGATTTCTCCTTAAGTATAAGATAACTTAAGGGAACACCACGCTTTGTACACCCATCAATCCACTCAAGCAATAGACTTTCCATTTTATCCATTATCCGATGCCGACTAAGAGAGACATTTTGCTACGAGCAGAACCAACAGTAACATGGGCAGCTTTCAAGATTCTCTCTCTGCGTATCAATAGTGCAAATGGTGGACACAGGCAAGTTCAACGCGCCGTCAATGTCCTTCATTGACCATGATCAAAATGCTTAATTACGTCCAGTTTTATGCTAAGTGTAACACCCTTACTCTTAGGCTTTTCCGATACCTTAGAACTCATCTTGCTAACGGAAGCACAAAATAAATCGAGATAAAGCACAGATGCTCACAGACTCATGTTTAAGCAATGGCGGCTAGAATGCAGTTCCGGGGGAGGAGCTTGGCTGCTCGGGGCGCGCACTGCCTTTTTTCATAAAAGCGAAAACACTCTTCGGTTAGCGAAAACAGGTAACTAATGTAGGTCTTTCGTAATAGCGAGCTGTCGTAAGGCGAACGTTGGGAAAACGGGGACCACCTGTATTCAAAATTTGAAAGCTTATTCTGCATTTTTCATTCAAGGAGAAAACTATTTAGTAAGGAGTAGAATGATTAGTAGGAAAGTGAAAAATGCAATGGAATAATAATTACTGGGTTCATCTCCAAATCCTTGTGGAGAATGTATGTAGTTCATCTGCTCATGTAAGAAGGTTTAGGCTCAGACAAAAATAAGGGTATCTAGATCGGGCTAAAACTATCTTTGTCAAGAAGATCAAAGCAATGTACAGGTCCAGATGTTATTCTTAATGCTTCAACCTACCAATGAAAATTCTTTTGGTTGGGGTTGCGGTGACATCATCATTCAGAATGGCAGCTTAAATCTACAGCTCCGCCGGAAAAACACACGTTTGCCCGTTAATCCATCAAATATAAGATCTTTCGAAAATATCTGAATTGATAAGGGGGGCAAGAATGGGGAGAAAGAATGGAGATTTAAAAAAAAAGCACCACTGCGGAGCCTGTGGAAGGGAGAGGTATAGCGTGCGGCTCTCCTACACGTGCGCGTGGTGGCGAAGCTAATGATGGGCCTCGTGCAGGTGAAGTGGCAAATATGATAAGGATTTTGGAAGCGATAAGGGAAGTCCAAAAAGATATAAAGCAGCAACTCAATGATATAAAGTCAGAGCTCGCCAATGTCAATCAGAAAATAGCGGTGGCAGAGACTCAAATTGAGAAGGTGGAAGATCGCGTGCAAAATGTGGAACAGGTACTAAGTAAGACGATAAAAATATTAAATCAACAGGAAAGTAAATTGCTTGACCAGGAGGGAAGATCACGACGGAAAAATATCAGGATTTATAATGTTCCCGAAGGAGCGGAGGGATTGTCAATGATGGACTTTGTAGACAAGCTGCTGCGGGAAGCGCTGGAGATTCCTTAGACTACGGAGATTGAAATTGAAAGGGTGCACCATTCGCTTGTCCAGTGGCCTCCCGGAGACAGGGAAGATAAACCGCGCTCCATTGTACTTAGATTCTTTCGATTCAAGAGAAAGGCGAAGATTCTGCGAAGGGCCTGGGGTAAGAAGAGGGTGTTTTGGAACGGGAAGTTAATATACCTCAATCATGATTATCCCCCGGTGGTCCTAGAGAAACTGAAGGAATATTCCGAAGCAAAACGAATATTAAAGCAAGAAAAGATTAAATTCCAAACCCCGTACCCTGCTAAACTGAGGGTATTTTACCAAGAAGGGATGCGACTATATCAGACGGTGGAAGAGGCGACTACAGACAGGAAGAACAGAGGACTGTCCATTAGCGTGGTCAAACTGAGGGAAACTCTGGCTGAGCAGTTATCCCGAACTGCTTGGGAAATAGTAAGAGAACCTAGAAAGCAGGGGACAGGAGCAGGACGAGACTTTAGGAAAAGACTGTCAGATCTCCAAGGGTAGCCCTCACCTCCTCCAGAAGAGCCATAAGGTTTGGCTAACTTTAAAAGTGCTGATAAACTAAACAGAAGCAAAAATAGATACCTATCTCGAGAAATACGTGTTATAATGTGGATTTTATATTACTCAATTTTTTAAAAAATCATTTATTCATTCCTTTTTCTCCACCTAAATGAGAATATATACATGGGAGGAATATACAGGGAAATCATTTCTGTGTAATAGACATAGTTTTTTTTTTACTTACTTTTATAGGTAGTGCAGCGGGGGCCCTCAACCCACAGGTAGGAGGGGCTATCCCCCATGGCTAGACTTTTCTTCTAGCCCAACCCAGGGTCATCTAGAGGCCCCAGCCTTGGAACCACACCCTCCTTACCTTTCTTTTTATTATTCACTTTTCTTGATTCTTATTTGTTCAGGGAGTAGATCCATTAAGTTATATTCTGCAAATTTCAATGATATACTAACAGATAAATACACTTAGAGAGTAAGACCATATACTTTGGGTATATACCTCAAGAATGGTTAAAAAGAGATAAATATAAATATTTAATGGATGTACTGCTGGTGGCTGGTAAAAAGACCCTTACCAGGAAATGGTTATCACAGGAGAGCCCAACTTCAAGTGTATGGATGGAAATTACACTGGACATTTACAAAATGGAGAAGATAACAACATCTGTTAATCATAAGTTGGAACAATTTTATTCATACTGGGAAAAATGGTTTAACTACATAACATCTCATAGGCCTGATTTTATTCTCACAATCAATGAATATGTTGTAAAAAAAATCACTCCCTACTCTGTACATAGTTTTCTTCTTTTGATTGTTCTTTCTTTCCTCTTCTTTTTATAACAGTATACTTCAGATAAATATTATGTGAAGATTTATGACAAATATGATTATATGATATATATGTATAGTATCTGAAATACATCCTATGGAAATGTTTGTTTGATGATGAAACTCAACAAAATATGAATTACAAAAAAAAGAAAATTCTTTTGGTTGTCCCACACTGTATTCACATTGATATTTTAGAAGGACATTTCTTTCCAAATCCACACCTCAAATTGCTGAGGAAAGGACAGCAGGTGTATGAAATCACAATCACCAGTTGGTCCCTTGCCAAGTCATAAGGATTCTGATTTGCAAATGTCACTAATTTTCATTGTTGCTGAGTCTTGTGTCACTATGGAAGCATTTCCTGGTGCTTTGCTGTCTGTAAGAAGGTAGTGGGAGGCCTTGCGCCCAAGAAGCTTAGAAATGGGCACGAGCCCAAGATCAACACTATTTTTCACCAATCTCACGATGAGTGCATTGAAGAGAATTGAAACAGCGAGGCGAGTGAGGAATGTGAGCAAGTGTTCAGCACCTGATACCAGCCTCTTGCTTGCTGCTGCCGGAGGAAGTTGTTCGCATCTGACGGTCTCTTCCCCCCACCCCCCCTGCTCACTGCTCCCAATGGAAAATTCCCTGCACTTGAATGACCTCGCTCTCCCTCCATGCTGACAGAGGATGGTACCGAAGTTCTGGGTCTGCAGTTTATAGATTAGACAGTATTTCCTGGTAGCTCCTTTATCTGTTACTATTTTGTACAACTTTGCAGCCTGTAGGTAATGAATACTAAGCTGAACTGAATATTGGCTCTTTTGATTTTGCGTTTTATATTTCTGTGATTTTGATCATTCCTTCTTCTTCCCCTTTGCGCGTAGGGGAGAGGTGTATGATATACGTTGCCATTTGTGTGATTTGTTTTCTGCATTTCGGGGCTGGGGTTGATGTTTTTCTGTGAACTGGTACCATAGTTTGTTTTGTGGCTTTCTGTGGAAAAGACGAATCTCAAAGTTGTATATTGCATATATCCTTTATAAAACAATTACAGCACAGAAACAGGCCATCTCAGCCCTTCTACTCCGTGCCGAACTCTTACTCTCACCGAGTCCCACCGACCTGCACTCAGCCCATAACCCTCCATTCCTTTCCTGTCCATATAGCTATCCAATTTAACTTTAAATGACAACACCGATCCTGCCTCAACCACTTCCACTGGAAGCTCGTTCCACACAGCCACCACTCTCTGAGTAAAGAAGTTCCCCCTCACGTTACCCCTAAACTTTTGCCCTTTAACTCTCAACTCATGTCCTCTTGTTTGAATCTCCCCCACTCTCAAAGGAAAAAGCCTATACACATCAACTCTATCTATCCCCTTCATATCAAGTCCCCGCTCAACCTTCTACGCTCCAAAGAATAAAGACCCAACTTATTCAACCTTTCTCTGTAACCTAGGAAATGAAACCCAGGCAACATGCTAGTAAATCTCCTCTGTACTCTCTCAATTTCGTTGACAGCTTTCCTATAATTCAGTGACCAGAACTGTACACAATAAACTTTGAATCTTTTGAATCCTTGGAATTTTCACCACCTGTTTTTCCAGGAGTTACAACCTACTCCCAAGGTCTACCCAGAACCTCGAAATATGAATTTGAAAGAAATTTAAATGTGTTTTGAATTACTAACCAGTATTGTTGAATCTTCCCTCCAGGTGCTGTCTTTATATCTGTTGTTGCATTATGCACAGTCTCTGCTCTGTTTTTGGCCATAATTACACCCATTGTCATTCTGAAATTTGGCTGCTCCTTTACTGGGAATTTCCTTGGCAAAAAAGGTAAAGAACAGTTCACTATTGTACAAAATTTCTAGGTTTAACAGTAAAACAATACTTGCAACTAAATTATATCATTTACATTTGACAGGATCTCAACCTTTCATTGCCATGAGTGGTTTCATTATAATCCCCATTTCACTCACTCTCCTAAAGGAAGAGATTCAGGAAAACAGTGAGTCTAACATTGCAAACATTGGCATTTCTGTGTACTCAGCATGTTTTGAAATCACAAGTACAGCGTGATGTGGCCACTCCCATCACCACTGTTAAACCCAGATTAATCTGCAATCAGTACATGTTATTTTCTGTGGATATACAAGCCTTACTTCAATGTTGGCTAAACAATCGAGCTGGTTGTTGACTTCAGGGAGTGCACACGCTCCTGTTTACATCTAAAGTGCTGATGTCGAGAGGATTGAGAGCCTCAGGTTCTTAGGAGTGAACCTCGCTAATAGCCTGTCTTGGTCTAACCATGTAGATGCCATGGCCAAGAAGGTGCACAATGGCTCTGCTTCCTTAGGAGGGGAAAGAAATGTGGCACTTCCCCAATTTTTATAGATGCACCATGAAAAACATCCTATCAAGATGCATCACAGGCTGGTGTGGAAACTGCTTTGCCCATGACCATAAGAAACTGCAGGAAAAACTGGATACAGCTCAGTATATCACAAAAATCAGCTTCCTCATCATAGACTGTCTACACTTCTTGCTCCTTTGATAAAGCGGCCAACATAACCAAAGGCCCTCCCTGATCTCAGACATTCTCTCTTACTTAGGAACATAGAAAACCAACAGCAGAATACAGGCTCTTTAGCCCACAAAGTTGTGCTGAACATGTCCTACCTTAGAAATTACTAAGCTTACCCATAGCCCTCCATTTTTCTAAGCTCCATGTACCTATCCAGAAGTCTCCTTAAAAGACCCTATCGTATCTGCCTCCACCGCCGTTGCCAGCAGCCCATTCCATGCATTCATCACTCTTTGCATTAAAAAAAACTTACCCCTGACATTTCCTCTGTACCTACTCCCCAGCACATTAAACCTGTGATGTCTTGAGGCAACCATTTCAGCCCTGGGGGAAAGCCTCTGACTATCCACACGATCAATGCCTCACATCATCTTATACACCTCTATTAGGTCACCTCTCATCCTCTGTCGCTCCAAGGAGAAAAGGCTGAGTTCACTCAACCTGTTTTCATAAGGCACGCTCCCCAATCCAGGCAACGTCCTTGTATAATCTCCTCTGCTCCCTTTCTATGGCTTCCACAACCTTCCTGCACTGAGGCGTACCAGAATTGAGCACAGTACTCCAAGCGGGGTCTGACCAGGGTCCTATATAGCTGCAACATTACCTCTCAGCTCCTAAATTCAATTCCACAATTAATGAAGGACAATACACTGTATGCCTTCTTAACCACAGAGCAGCTGCTTTGAGCATCCTATGGACTCGGACCCCAAGATCCCTCTGATCCTCCACACTGCCAAGAATCTTACCATTAATACTATATTCTGCCATCATATTTGACCTACCAAGATGAACCACTTCACACTTATCTGGGTTGAACTCCATCTGCCACTTCTCAGGCCAGTTTTGCATCTTATCAATGTCCCGCTGTAACCTCTGACAGCCCTCCACACTATCCACGACACCTCCAACCTTTGTGTCACCAGCAAACTTACTAACCCACCCCTCTACTTCCTCATCCAGGTCGTTTAAAAAAAATCACAAAGTGTAAGGGTCCCAGAACAGATCCCTCAGGCACACCACTGGTCGCCGACCTCCATGCAGAATATGACCCGTCTACAACCACTCTTTGCCTTCTGTGGGCAAGCCAGTTCTGGAGCCACAAAGCAATGTCCCCTTGGATCCCATGCCTCCTTACTTTCTCAATAAGCCTTGCATGGGGTACCTATCAAATGCCTTACTGAAATCCATGTACACTACATCTACTGCACTTCCTTCATCAATGTGTTTAGTCACATCCACAAAAAATTCAATCAGGCTTGTAAGGCACGACCTGCCCTTGACAAAGCCATGCTGACTATTCCTAATCATATTATACTGCTCCAAAAGTTCAAAAATCCGGCCTCTCAGGATCTTCTCCATCAACTTACCAACCACTGAAGTAAGACTCAGTGGTCTATAATTTCCTGGGCTACCTCTACTGCCTTTCTTGAATAAAGGAACAACATCCGCAACCCTCCAATCCTCCAGAACCTCTGCAGTTCCCATTGATGATGCAAAGATCATCGCCAGAGACTCAGCAATCTCCTCCCTCGCCTCCCATAGTAGCCTGGGGTACATCTCATCCGGTCCCGGCAACTTATCCAACTTGATGCTTTCCAAAAGCTCCAGCACATCCTCTTTCTTAATATCTACATGCTCAAGCTTTTCAGTCTGCTGCAAGTCAGCACTACAATCACCAATATCCTTTTCCACAGTGAATACTGAAGTAAAGTAATCATTAAGTACCTCTGCTATTTCCTCTGGTTCCATACATACTTTCCCACTGTCACACTTGATAGGTCCTATTCTTTCACGTCTTATCCTCTTGCTCTTCACATACTTGTAGAACGCCTTAGGGGTTTTCCCTAATCTGGCCCACCAAGGCCTTCTCATGGCCCCTTCTGGCTCTCCTAATTTCCTTTTTAAGCTCCTTCCTGTTAGCCTTATAATCTTCTAGATCTCTAACATTACCTAGCTCTCTGAACCTTTTGTAAGCTTTTCTTTTCTTCTTGACTAGATTTATTACAGCCTTTGTACACCATGGTGCCTGTACCCTACCATAACTTCCCTGTCTCATTGGAACGTACATATGCAGAACTCCACACAAATATCCCCTGAACATTTGCCACATTTTTTCCATACTTTTCCCTGAGAACATCGGTTCCCAATTTAAGCTTCCAATTTCCTGCCTGACAGCCTCATAATTCCCCTTACTCCAATTAAACGCTTTTCTAACTTGTCTGTTCCTATCTCTCTCCAATGCTATTGTAAAGGAGATAGAATTATAATTTATACTTTTGACTTTATTATGATCACTATCTCCAAAATGCTTTCCCATTGAGAGATCTGACACCTGACCAAATCAAGTACAGTATCTCCTCTTGTAGACTTATCTATATATTGTGTCAAGAAGCCTTCCTGAACACACGTAACAAACTCCACCCATCTAAACCCTTTGCTCTAGGGAGATGCCAATTGATATTTGGGAAATTAAAATCTCCCATCACGACAGCTCTGTTATTATTACACCCTTCCAGGAGCTGTTTCCTTACCTGCTCATCGATATCTCTGTTACTACTGGGCGGCCTATATATATAAAAAAAAAACACCCAGTAAGGTTATTGACGCCTTCCTGTTCCTAACCTCCACCCACAGAGACTCCGTAGACAATCCCTCCATGACGTCCACCTTTTCTGCAGCCGTGACACTATCTCTGATCAAAAGTGCCATGCCCCCTCCTCTTTTGCCTCCCTCCCTGTCCTTTCCGAAACATCTAAAACCCGGCACTTGAAGTAGCCATTCCTGTCCCTGAGCCATCCAAGTCTCTGTAATGTCCACCACATCATCGCTCCAAGTACTGATCCACGCTCTAAGCTCATCTGCTTTGTTCACAATACTCCTTGCGTTAAAATAGACACATCTCAAACCGTCCGTCTGAGCGCGTCTCTTCTCTATCACCTGCCTATCCCCCCTCACACACTGTCTCCAAGCTTTCTCTATTTGTGAGCCAACCGCCTCTTCCCCAGTTTCTTCAGTTCGGTTCCCAACCCCCCAACAATTCTAGTTTAAACTCTCCCCAGTAGCCTTAGCAAATCTCCCCGCCACGATATTGGTCCCCCTGGGATTCAAGTGCAGCCCGTCCTTATTGTACAGGTCACACCTGCCCCAAAAGAAGTCCCAATGATCCAGAAATCTGAATCCCTGCCCCCTGCTCCAAGCCCCCCTTTCTATTTGGCAGAAGATATTAAAACCTGAAAACCAGAACCAGGACACCTGAAGACAGGTTGTATCCCTCTGTTATAATACTACTGAATGGCCCTCTAGTATGATAAGATGGACTTTTGACCTTACAATCAGCCTTGTCCTGGTCTTGCACCTTGTCTTCCTGCACTGCGCTTTCTCTGTAACTGGGTCACTATATTCTGCAATCTGTTCTTACTTTCACTTGCTCTCAATGCACTGATACAATGATCAGTATGGATGAGATTCAAAATTATTTTTTCTCTGTACTTCAGTACATGAGAAAATAAGAAACCAATTTACTGATTTATGTGGATGAGGCTGAAGAGATTTTGCATCACCTTGGTTCCCTTTTCTCTTGCCACAACCCTGGTACAAGCTTTCTGCTTATGAACTCCTTCAGCGAGGTCAATCCTGATGCCATACTATTGGACATTGAAGACCCCGACCAGAGTAGATTCTGTCTCCTTGCTCTACTCCATCACATTTCCAAGTGGTGTTCAATGTGAATTTTTCTAATTACTCAGCTGAGGGAGGCTGTGGTAAACAGGAGGCTTCTTTGTCTTCGCCTTGGGAATTTATGGAGCTCAGAATCAATAAAGAGGACCCCTATAGCCCCTGGCTTTTGTTTATTTAGCATACTATGCTTTCCTGGTGTGTCGTTTTGGGCAAAGATCTAGCCAGGCACGAAGGACTTTGGGGCAATGGTTACAGACTAGTATGTCCGTTACTTGTCTATTTTTTGATTCAGTTCAGCCTTCGCAATTTGTTACAGTGTACTTAACTGTGCTGAATGTGGGGTGTCCAGCCCATAGGTATTTCATAACATTTCCTTTTGTAATTTGTTGTCAAGTTTCTTTGCCAATGAAAAGGGATCTAGTGCTTTTCCAGCACATGTGACACATAAATTCTTCTCAAGATTCCAGCCGGGTCTAGGTGTCAATTTTAGCTGATATTTCAATGACAAACTCCGCCATCTTCATCAGCGATGATGCAAGGGAATGTCTAGTCTGTTGGTCTATATACTCAACTCCCCTCATCTGTTCTTTCTGATTGGTTAGTGCTCAGCCATTCAGCTTTCTGCTTTTGCCTTTGTCGCCAGCTATTGCTAATTTCTACATGGAGGACTTTTGAATAGAGGGTTCTGAGCTCATCGCCCTTGAGCTCCAAATGCTTCTTTAGATATGTTGATGACACCTTCGTAGTATGGCCACATGGACTCCAGGCACTCCAATAGTACCACGACCATCTGAGCAACATACACCCAAACATTCAATTTACGATGGAGATGGAGATAAATAGTTGCCTCCCATTCCTGGACATTCTAATACGAAAGAAACTAGACAGTAGCCTCAGGCAAGGCACCTATCAGAAGCCCACTCACACAGACTTACGCCATGACAATAACAGCCACCGTCACGCCTCCCAACGTATACCAGTTCTTCCTACTTTGGTCAACTGTCGAAGATCTTTCGCACCTGGAGAATCTGTATGAGGAATTAAGACGATTACGCACAATATTCCTACAGAATGGCTACAAGGCAAAAGAAATCAATCGGGCCCTTAACAGGGCCAGTGGAAAAACCAGGAAACCTAACGCCAATGAGGAACCCATAGCTACCATCCATCTTCCTGATATTTCCACAGTTTCTGGAAGGATCAGCAGGATTCTGATGAAATATTGGATAAATACCATTAACAGACCCATAAGGAAGCTCAGATTCCAGCTTATCAGGGTCAAAGATGACCTGGGATTCAGGATGGCTGGCATTTACATAACACCCTGTGAATGTGGAGGAGCGTGTATCTGCCAGACGGGACGCACGGTGGAAACCTGCATCAAGGAGCATAGGAAGTGTATCTGTTTGGGTTACCTGGAGAAATTGGCGGTAGCAGAACAGTGCATATGCAATGACCACAGGATTGACTTCAATGGCACAGAACTACTGTGCCATGCCAATGGCTTTTGGGACTGCCTGGTGAAGGAAGCCATTGAAATAAGACAAGAATAAGAATTTGAACAAAGATGTGAGCCTCGCTCTAAGTAAGAACTGGAATATGATTCTAAACAATGTGGGTCAACTGATAATTAGCCAATTGTGAGGGACGGACAACGAGATTTCAGTATATATTCCACAAGGCTAGACATGCCTAGGCATCATCTAGATGAAGATTGTGGAATACGACATTGAAATGTTGGTTAAAATTGACACCTGCACCCACCTGGAAGCCTGAGAAGATTTTATGCGTTGGTTTGCTAATGCTCCGAAAAAAAAATTCCTTGGGTTGGTTTACCAAGGTGAAGGTGTTAAATAAATGCTGCATTGGGACACATTCAACTTACACAGTGTTTCATTGTCACACAATTTCAGATCAAAGTTGTCACACCAGCATCTTAGAATGGAGCATACCGATTGCACTATTGGTCAGCTGTGTTATTATGTCTGTGTTCTTTGCAACACATCACTGTAAATGCCGTAAGTATCAAATCCTTTCCACTTCCACAAGAATTCAGAATGGAAATAAAAACGTTTACGTAACTGTTGTTACGTAACCCGTGATGGGAATAAAGAACCAGCAGAAATAGAAAACACTTTGGAGTCCAGTATTGCCATTAACTAATAATATTTATTAGTAACTATGCAATAAAGTAATATAAATGTAGATAAATCAAACAGGTTAGCAATGATTATATATAAATAAGTATATCAGTAAGTGGGGAAATATATATGAAAAACTAAGCTTCTTCAAGTCTAGGGGTAAAAAGATAGTCTTACGATGATGAGTAAAGTTCAGTTCAGTTCGTGGTATTGAATTGAGTAGTGATAGAGAGAGAGAGGGAGAGATTTGTGTCTTCAGGTGTGTTGACGCCCTCGATATTCTCATTGTCCTCTGAAATCCTTTAGAAGTCACCGACTGTGACCACAACAAAGGAGTTTTCTGTGGTGGAGCTATCACCCAGGCAAGGGTGGACACATGGACAACTCATCACCAATCAATCTCGTTTCTTTTCGCTGCAAGAGCCAACTGATCGATCTGCCTGATCGATCCTCCAAAAACCCACTTTTTCTGCGGGCACAACAAAGCTCATTCAGTGTCCAAAACATGTGTCTGAGGTCTATATCATCTGACCTCCTATTTATCTCACCCGTACTGGGTATCAACTGTCATTCAAATAACTCCTCCTTCTCTGTATAAGAAATGCACAAGCAAGCAAATGTCTTTGAGAAGTATAAACACACTGCCAGAAAATCATAACATCGATTGTCCATCAAATAACACCGCCTTCGGTCACCATAGCAACTTACAAGCTGCCCGGTGCCATCTCCAACTCAGCAGAAATCCAAAAGTTAGCCAGTTCTTTCTCGTGCCTTAAAGTGACAGTCCAACAGTTAGTCCTTGTCTCTCTCTCCTTTCAAAACAAGATATCGGTGGTAAATACCTCTCTGTCTCTTCAAAAGCACAGTCTATAGGGGTAATTCAGGACCCTGTTACACTATTTTGTCTTTAACTTTTAAAGTAGAACAGTTGTGAAGAAATTGTCTCAGTACATTATCTTCCTTTCCTTTATACCCACAATGTCATTGTAGAAATGTCAAATCCCTAGCACAGGTTGTTGCACTAAATACCTGTTCTTGGGGTTAGCAAATGGACAAGGCTAGAAGTCTTTATTACGAGTCACATGTGTATCCAACTTTCCCTGAAACCAAAGGCCACTACGCGTTCCCCTGAATTCCCATTTTGTTTAAAGACTCTCACTGTCCACAGACCCTGATCCTGAAGGTGATACTGCAGGTCAGCCTGCCCCAAGGCTACACAATCACTACACAATCTAGTACGAGGGGGCATGACTTAAGGATTGAAGGGCGCCCATTCAGAACAGAGATGCGAAGAAATTGTTTTAGCCAGAGGGTGATGAATCTATGGAATCTGTTGCCATGGGCGGCAGTGGAGGCCAAATCATTGGGTGTATTTAAGGCAGAGATTGATAGGTATCTGAGTAGCCAGGGCATCAAAGTTTATGGTGAGAAGGCGGGGGAGTGGTACTAAATGGGAGAATGGATCAGCTCATGATAAAATGGCGGAGCAGACTCGATGGGCGGAATGGCCAACTTCTGCTCCTTTGTCTTATGGTCTTATACCAGGCTTCTGTCTTGACACATCTTATCAAACTCAATTTTGGGAATGAAAAGATCCTGACCTGTGAATAACCTGGATTGTAGAAACAAGCTCCTGCTGCTGAGAATAGAGGGGGGCAAAGAGGGTGAGTGGGACTGTGGAAGAGAGGGAGACTAAACTCCTTGGTTTGAAAATGGAGAAATGGTTTGGTTCACTGCATCATCTCCAACTGCTGATTTGGGACAATGCTTTCCACCAATTTCTGTATTTGTCCTGTATCTCTCTACTTTCCACAGATGTCTTCATGGTATTTCCAAGCCCTGCCACAATGCAGTACAAAGTGGATCTGCTACCTCAGAGACTTTAAATAATATAGTTATGAAAGTATCATACCATATCACCAGTTTCTGTTCCTTACCTCTAGCTTTTGAGCCCCAGCCCCAGCCCCAGCTTGCTATGTTCTTTCAACCTTGTCACACATAAGCACCAACCCGCAACCCCTTGCCAACATGGAGCAAAGGAGCCGCTGCCTGGATCACCTGCTCCAGAGTCCTGGCACAACAGGACACTACTCTACATCCATATTCTCTGCTCTGTTGAGCCCAGGAGTTTATATCCAAATAAAGTCACAGACCACATGAGTATAATTTCATAGTGCACCCAATGAAATCAGCCCCACAAAATGAGGAAAATGTCAGTTGTCCCTGAGATCCCCACAGTACGTTCAACTACAATTATAAGGAAACCACATTGACCTGGACCAAAATATGAGAGATTGAGTCAAATCTGACTTTTCCACAGAAAAATGATGATGAGAAACAAGGCTAATTGTTAACTATCTGAAATTTATAATGGTGTATTTTAGTTGTTATAGACAGAAACGAAGATACAAGCATTGAAGTAAGACAACAGGTATGTTATCATCTAAATGTCTGCAATTGTCTAGAGCTCTGTTACAAGGCCAGTTTAATGTGCATTTATAAAAGAAAGATGCAAATCAGGCTTTGGCCAGAGCGTGGGTTTGGGGGTTCAATATCACTGAGCATGTATCAAATGTTTGATAATTTAATTTCTAAAATCTGCAGTTTCATAGAATTCTTAAAATACAAAAGGAAGCCATTTGGCTCATTAGATTTATTACAGAAATCCCATGAGTTTCATTCCACTGCTTTCTGCGCCCCACCACCCGCTGACTTGCAAGTTATTTTTCCTTATTTGTCTGAATAATACACTTCTCAAAGCCTTGACTAATACAGTTTTAACCACGCTACAAGTATGAGTTCCAACTATAATCATGACCATCAGGAAGGGTAAGGGGAGGAAGCAGTCAGTGCAGGGCTCCCCTCTGACCATTCCCCTCATTAACAAGTGTGCCCCTTGTTGCTGCTGGGTGGAGGGCAGATGACCTATCAGGATGCAGCAGAGCTGCCAGGCCAGTGGCACTCTGTCCGGATCTGAGGCCCAGCCGAGAAGGGTAAAGTCAGGCCGAGCAATAGTCATCAGAGACTCTATAGTTACAATGACAGTCATGAGATTGTGTGGCTGCAGAAAGTTCCCAAGAGAGAGGGTGAGCAGCCAGACGTTGTGGTGCACATTGACACATCAGTAGAAAGGGGTAAGAGGTCCTGCACAGTTAGTGTAGCGAGTTAAGGAAGAGACTGAAGATCAGAACCTCCAAGGTAGTAATCTCTAGAGTACCCCTAGCGTCTGCTTGTCAGGACAGGAATAGGATGATAGTACAGTTGAATGAGTGGCTGGGGAAGTGGTGCAGAGGGCAGGCTTTCAGATTTCTGGATCATTAGGATCACTTCTGGGGAAGGCAGGGCCCGTACAAAAACGGTGGGTTACTCATGAACTGGAGATGGACCAAAATCATTTGTGCAGATTTGCTAAAGCTGTTGGGGAGTGTTTAAACTAATTTGGCAGGGGATGGGAACTGGAGTGATAGAGCCGAGGATGGGGCAGTTCCTATACAAGTTGAAATGTTGTGTACTGAGTCTGTGAGGAAGGGCAGGCAGATACTGGGGCAAAGTTGCAATCAATGGGATGAGGTGAAGTGTAACGGGGACAAAATCAAAAAGTGTGATGAATACAGGACTGAAGGTGTTATTTTTGAATGCACACAGTATACGGAATAAGGTAGATGATCTTGTAGCGCAGTTAGAGATTGGCAGGTATGATATTACAGGCATCACTGAGTTGTGGCTGAAAGATCCTAGTTAGGAGCTTAACATCCAAGAAAATATTGTATCGATAAGTGGGCAGAGGGGTGGGGTGGCTCTGTTGGTAAGATGACAGCCATGGTATTACAGGAAAGATACTAGCATGGATAGAAGACTGGCTGTCTGACAAGAGGAAAAGCATAGGAATAAAGGTGACATTTTCTAGCTGGTGCCGGTGACTAAAGGTGTTCCAGAGTGGTGGTTGTTGGGACTGTTTCTTTTCACATTATACAGTATGTCAATAATTTGTATGAAGGAATTGGTGACTTTGTAGCCAAGTTTGCTGACAACACAAAGATAAGTGGACAGGCAGGTAGTTTTGAAGAAGCAATGAGTCTCCAGAAGGACTTGGACAGATTGGGAGAATGGGTAAAGAAATGGCAGATGGAAAACGGTGTAGGGAAATGCACTTTGGTAGAAGGAATGAAGGTGCAGCATATTTTCTAAACAGAGAGAAAATTCAAATGTCAGAGGTGCAAAGGGACTTAGGAGTCCTTGTACAGGATGCTTGAAAGGTTTACTTGGAAGTTGAGTAAGTTGTAACGAAGTCAAATGCAATGTATACATTCATTTTGAAGGACTAGAATATAAGATTGGGGCATTTTAAGGCATTGGTCAGACTACACGGAGTATTGTGAGCAGTATTGTGCCCTTTATCTAAGAAATTGTGCTGACATTGGAGAGGGTTAAGAGTAAATTCACAAGAATGATTTTGGCAATGAAATGGTCCTTTAACATCGGCCGGACAATGCTGAGGATGTTCTACGAGTCTGTGGTGGCCAGTGCTATCGTGTTTGCTGTTGTGTGCTGGGGCAGCAGGCTGAGGGTAGCAGACACCAACAGAATCAACAAACTCATTCGTAAGGCCAGTGATGTTGTGGGGATGGAACTGGACTCTCTCACCGTGGTGTCTGAATAGAGGATGCTGTCTAAGTTGCATGTCATCTTGGTCAATGTCTCCCATCCACTACATAATGTACTGGGTGGGCACAGGAGTACATTCAGCCAGAGACTCATTCCTCCGAGATGCAGCACAGAGCGTCATAGGAAGTCATTCCTGCCTGTGGCCATCAAACGTTACAACTCCTCCCTTGGAAGGTCAGATACCCTTAGCCGATAGGCTGGTCCTGGACTTATTTCATAATTTACTGGCATAATTTACATATTACTATTTAACTATTTATGGTTCTATTACTATTTATTATTTATGGTGCAATTGTAACGAATATACCAATTTCTCCCGAGATCAATAAAGTATGACTATGACTATGTTAATGTATGAGATGCGTTTGATGGCTATGGTCCTATACTTGCTGGAGTTTAGAGGAATGAGGAGTAATTTCATTGAACTCTAATCAATAGTGAAAGAGCTAGATAGAGTGGATATGAAGAGAATATTTCCTATAGATGGTGAGTCCAGGACCATTGGTCACAGCCTCAGAATAGAGGGTCATCCTCTTAGAACAGAGATGAGAAGGAATTTCTTTAGCCAGAGATGATGAATTTGTGGAGTTCATTGCCATGGACAGTTGTGGAGGCCAAGGCATGGAGTATTTTTAAAGAGGTGGTTGACAGGTTCTTGAATTGTCAGGGCATCAAAGGTGGCGGGTAGATGCCAGAAGAAAAGGGTTGAGAAAGATAATAAATCAACAGGATGGAGTGGTGGAGCAGAATTGATGGGCTGAATTGCCTAATTCGGTTCCTACTTCTGGTAGTCTTATGGTCTCTTATGATCTGATGTGCATCTATACCCATTTTAACAAATTGTACTTCCTGTCCATTGAAACATCTGCCCGGGTAACAGCTGTGCTCCACTGAACCTAACTAGGTCACTCATGATATTATACAGACGTCTGAAATACCTTCTCAGCTTTCTCTGCTCCATAGCAAATGGCAGTTCACCATCTAACCTTGCACTCTGAATACATCATTCATGAACTAATTCCAGCAAATACTACTTTACGTCCTCTCTATGGTGTCTCAGTCCCTGAAATGGATATAATAATCCAGTTGGAGTCTACCAGTTAGCCAGAGTCAATATAACATCCCTGCCTTTGTACTCTATGCTTTTCATTATGAAAACTTGGAGTTTGTACCCTTTGCTAATTACTACTGAACATGCTCTGACATTTTCACATACAGTACTGTGCAGAATTCTTAGGTGCATATATATATACCTAGGCTGCTGAAGACCTTTGCACAGAACTACACAAATTTTATATATTGCACTGTACTACTACTGTTGAAAAAAAAAAGAAATTTCATGATAGATGAGTGATGATAAACCTGATTCTAATATGGGTCTCTATTGTGGACTGAGAGTTCGAAGGGGACAAGGAGAGGGGAATCATGGTTGGGTAAAGGGGCCGTGAGACAGGATGGAGTGGGAAGTCCCAGAGAGACATTCTGTAATGATCAACAAACTAATTGTTTGGAATCAAATCACCTTGCCTGGTGTGTCAGGGTTGGCAGTGTCTGCCCCCAGGCCACACCTCCCCCTTTATGTTTCTTGTTTTTAGTCTATTGCTACCCCAGTCAAATATGAACCTTTACTTTCATGCACCTTAATTTTGCTGACTAATGGTTTGTTTGTTCCTGAAAATCCATGCAGACGACATCTGCTTTCCCTTCTTAAAATGGTTGCTTTTATTAGAATATTCCCCACAATGCATCTGGCTACTAAGCTCAACCAAGAGAAAGTAACCAGATGCTGGAAATCTAAGTGACACACACAAAATGCTGGAGGAACTCAACAGGCCAGGCAGCATCTATGGAAAAGAGTACAATCGATGTTTCAGGCCAAGATGTTGATTGTTCTCTATTCCATAGATGTTGTCTGGCCTGCTGAGCTCCTCCAGCATTTAGTTGTCTTGCCTGGTCACTAGGATAGTTGTAAACCTCCCACCATCTATTTTGTTCAGTATGGTTATTTACTGCTGGCAATTGGGTGAAACTGTTGATCCCTACATATAACAAGTATGCTTTGCTCTTTTTAGAATAATGAAGAATCATCAGATTTCGCTACTACTAACTCAGAACAGGGTGCTACATCTGATTTGCTTCAGACTCTTCAAAATGGATATGATGGGTGTTAGTCTGGACTTAAGTACCAGAGGAAAAACTTTGTCCATCAATAGAGCGAATACTTGCCTTCACTTCCATGGAATGGCACTGTTATCTGAAGCACAATGTTACAGCATTACAAATTATTTCAGCATTGTTTCTTTCAAAACACTGTTAGAATGTATTACTTGGTCAGTGTCAGATGGAAGAAGCACCCTTGCCCTCATTTCGGGCTGAGACGTCGACTGTGCTTTTTCCAATGGATGCCGTCTGACCTGCTGCGTTCCACCAGCATTTTGTGTGTGTTGCTTGAACGTCCTTGTAAGTTTTCTCTGTACTCCTTCAACCTCGTTTACATCTTTCCTGTAGCTAGGTGACCAAAACTGCACACAGTAATCCAAATATTGTATCATTTCTTAATGCATGCATTACTAAATGACAATAAAAAGAGGATTGCGTGTCTTCATAATCTAATCTAAATTAGGCCTTACCAATGTCTTGTACAACTTCAACATAACATCCCATCTCTCATACTCAATACATTGATTTTGTAGCCTGGGAAAAATACACACTAAGCACAACAAATAGTTTTTCAGGTCATCAATTACTTTATCTGTTTTAGGTGTTTTAATGAAGAAAGAGGGTATCAAAATAAAAATAAAATATATTTAAAATAACACATTTCCTGCTGTTACAATCTCAGCTTAATTTTGGTCCGCACCCTTGTATATCAACTAGTAACTTCTGCAGTATGAAAATCTATAAAACAAAATATATAAAACCAATTCTAAAAAAAAATACAAACCAACATTAGGATCCCACCAACCCTGTACGTATACGATATCAAAAATATGAAAAAATACATCTCATCTTAACTAGAGGTACACTAACTTCGGCACACTAATACCTCACTTCCAAACACGCATTGTCTAGTCCCTGAAACGAATTCTTGCTCACACTATATGAACAGAGATTATCACATTACTCCATTACATTCACATTTGGTCATGAACAAAAATAAACTTTCACAAAAACGTTTACAATATATTGTCTTGTAGTTAAATTATAAGAAGGACTAACCTACTAAACCGATAAGGAACTTTGCACAACCATGCTATCCAGTGCCAATAACTTATTCGCAAAAATCTAAAGCATCCACATGTAAAACATGCCAAATCATCGATATTCTTGATTTACAAACAAGTATAAATGAATTTGCATGGATATTATCAAATATTAGATTATGAGGACACGAAGTCCTCTTTTACTGTCATTTAGTAATGCATGCATTAAGAAATGATACAATGTTTTTCCAGAATGATATCACAGAAACACATGACAAACCAAGACTGAAAAACTGATAAAAGCCACATAATTATAACATATAGTTACAACAGTGCAAAGCAATACTGAAATTTGATAAGAACAGACCATGGGCACGGTAAAGTCTCAAAGTCTCTCAAAAGTCCCATCATCTCACGCAGACGGTAAACCTCCAGCGCCGCAAACTTGCCGATGCAGCATCCCGGAAGCATCCGACCACAGTCTGACTCTGAGTCCATCCGAAAACTCTGAGCCTCCGACCAGCTTCCTAACACCGATGCATTGAGCACCATCTCCGCCAAGCGCTTTGACCCCGGCCGTTGCAACAGGCAAAGCGGAGGATTTGGGGCTTTCCCTCTGGAGATTCTCGATCGCATAGTAGCAGCGGCAGCGAAGCAGGCATTTCAGATGTTCCTCCGTGCTTCTTCATGTCTGTCTCTATCAAATCAGGATTGTGCATGGCATCCTACTTCACAGATACGATATCAATTCGGAACGGCTGCGTGTGCTATGTTGCACCGCCATCTTCTCCTCCCTCCTATTATACACATTTCCTCACCATACATCTGGTACTTGACATTCTTTCTAGAACACTAACTCCTTTTCTGACTCTGCAGGTGCATGATGACATCACTGCTTTCTCTTAAAGGCATAAGCAACTATTTTAGCATTGCCAGTGTGAATACTTAAGTGCACTGTAACAATAAAAAGAACAATGAATGGTCACCTGGTTACATTGATTAATGAAGTCCAATGTGCCAAAAACTCAATTTATGACCCTATCTACCTGTGACGCCACTTTCTTTCTTTTGTAGTTTAGTTTTGCCACTACCAACAAATTATGTTTCCAGACATCCCACGCTGCAAAAACTCAACTCATCTCAGGGAGGTAGCACCCCCGTGCCCCCCCCCCCCGTCAACCTCCAAGGGTGTATGTAATACTTTGTTTAGTGATTTTGTCTAATCTGAAAACCAAGTTGGGTATATGCAGCAAATGTGACATTAAAAAATATATTTATATTATCATGGAGTCATTTTTTCATTCTATTACAACTTTAAGCAAATCGACAGGGAGTTTGGCCTCATCACGTAGGACATCAATAGGGTAGCTCCTTAGCAGCTAGCCAGCTAGTTTAAATAACATTAGCTATACTAATGAACAAATGACACCTGTTAAACTCACCTCAGCATGTCTTTTACATTTTAATCCACCATGGGCAATAGAAAAGTCACTGTTGCAAACAGTGCAGCGAACAACACTGTCATTATTTTTGAGGTTGTCTGTAAAGCCCACCCACAGAGAAAACTGATAGGTCTACTTAGCACAAAGCGAGACTGATCAGGATGCTCCCTCTCGCTCTTCCTCTTCCTCTCCCTCTCAAAAAAAATCGATTTCCGGGATATTGTATATAATTTGTGGAAGTCAGGGAGCCACGATCAATATGCGGGAGACTCCCTGGAGCTTCTGGGAGAGGTGGGATGTCTGTGTACCTGATTCCTCAGATCTGTTTGTTCTTCAATATGGTGACACTTTCTGAGCATACGCGCTCAATGATTCAACTAGATAAGACTGGTGAGGAAATCAGAACAAAATATACCATCAATGCTGACTTTAATGTAATATTCGCCAGGTCGCTAATGTAATACATCAGGTGGATGATACCAACAAGGCATTGGGTAAAATCCAGAGAATGCCCGAGGAAAAGAAGAAAGCCCAATGGACCTTCGTAGTTTTATCACAACTAAGAGAGAATGTGTTAAGTAAAAATGTCAGCATAATAAAGACTGAAGAGCCTAAAGAATACATATGTGTGTTAACTGAAAAAGTGAGAAAGGAAAAAGAAAATTGTGACAAATTACAAGATAGCTCCTTGATGATTTAAAATGTTAGAATGTTTGAATGAGTTATTGTCTCTGAATATGAAGTGTAGTTATCAGCAAGTATGGCTCCTGGTACCTCTCTGCAACAGACACAATTAAAAACCCTGATTGGGATGGAAGGAGGGAAAAAAATGTCATATCTACACAGACTCACAATAGGGTTTCGGAGTTGTTCACAATTTTGGAAATCTATGGGGCAAAGAGGATTTCTTATAGCTCCAGGAACCCCAAACAAAAGTGGCCAGATGGTACAAGAGTTAATGGAGATCATACAATTTCCATCAGTTCCACAGCTTTCATCTGTGTCCATTTTGCAGCGGCTGTATTGAAATGTAGAAGCTGTTGCAAAATGGACACAGATGAAAGCTGTGGAAATGGACCAGCGGATGAGGCAGGGAAAAAGCAGAGAACAGAAAGGAGTGTAGCCCCCCTGGCAAGCCTCAGGGTCGCTCAGCTCGCTGTCGTCTAGGGAAGCAGCCCTCGGCCCCACCAAACTTTGTGATGTACCCCACCCCGCCAAATCACAGACAATACAGCAGATACAGTTAAATGAATTACAGTTTATAGATATTATTGGAACTATATAATTAATAGGAGTTCAATACAAAGGAATGGAAAAGGCGCCAGACTTATCAAAGTTCAATTTCTTCGTGCACACGGTGGAGCTCGGGGACCACTCAGATCCCTTCGATTCGCAGCTCGGGACCACCCGGAGTGATCATCCTGAGCTTTCCTCGCACGTCCGTCGTCCTCACGGTCTCTCCTCCAAAACCCCATGCTTCCCAGCCATATGAGACAGCATAACAGCCCAAGAAAGAATAACATAGACACCCATTGGTTCATTTACACTGTTATCTGTTACCCAAGCAAAGTGCTAGATAGAGACTTTATCAGCATTTAACATAACAAAGAAACCATTTTAATTAAAATACGCAGTAACATAAAAGATTAACATAACAAAGAAGCCGTTTGATTAACATACGCAGTAACATAAGAGAAAAAACCCTTTACACTCTCCCCCAGCAAATAAAACGGCATTAACAGAGGAATAACATCAACAGAGTTCACTATTGCTCCTTGCAAAACACAAAACCCAACCTAGGAAAGCAGTGACATAACTTCCCAGGGCTGTAGAGATCATACCCTGTTCTCCCGGCGCTGTATAGGTCAACCTCACCTGAGGGGGGGGGGGTGCCCACTTCTCTGAGACCTCTGTACCTCCTCTGCTGACTCTTCCGGCTCAAACACCACAGGTGACACCCCGGGCCTACCTGTCGGACCCTCACCCTCACTGGGACCCCTCGGCACCTGTGACCCTCTGCCTCGGGTTCTGGTTCCAGCCTCTCTTCCCCTAATGCCGGCTGTATGAGCCTCTTACATAGAACATAGAATAGTACAGCACAGTACAGACCCTTCGGCCCACAATGTTGTGCCGACTCTCAAACCCTGCCTCCCATATAAGCCCCCACCTTAAATTCCTCCATATACCTGTCTAGTAGTCTCTTAAACTTCACTAGTGTATCTGCCTCCACAACTGACCCAGGCAGTGCATTCCATGCACCAACCACTCTCTGAGTAAAAAACCTTCCTCTAATATCCCCCTCGAACTTCCCACCCCTTATCTTAAAGCCATGTCCTCTTGTACTGAGCAGTGGTGCCCTGGGGAAGAGGCGCTGGCTATCCACTCTATCTATTCCTCTTATTATCTTGTACACCTCTATCATGTCTCCTCTCATCCTCCTTCTCTCCAAAGAGTAAAGCCCTAGCTCCCTTAATCTCTGATCATAATGCATACTTTCTAAACCAGGCAGCATCCTGGTAAATCTCCTCTGTACCCTTTCCAATGTTTCCACATCCTTCCTATAGTGAGGTGACCAGAACTGGACACAGTACTCCAAGTGTGGCCTAACCAGAGTTTTATAGAGCTGCATCATTACATCGCGACTCTTAAACTCTATCCCTCGACTTATGAAAGCTAACACCGCATAAGCTTTCTTAACTACCCTATCCACCTGTGAGGCAACTTTCAGGGATCTGTGGACATGTACCCCCAGATCCCTCTGCTCCTCCACACTACCAAGTATCCTGCCATTTACTTTGTACTCTGCCTTGGAGTTTGTCCTTCCAAAGTGTACCACCTCACACTTCTCTGGGTTGAACTCCATCTGCCACTTCTCAGCCCACTTCTACATCCTATCAATGTCTCTCCGCAATCTTTGACAATCCTCTACACTATCTACAACACCACCAACCTTTGTGTCACCTGCAAACTTGCCAACCCACCCTTCTACCCCCACATCCAGGTCGTTAATAAAAATCACGAAAAGTAGAGGTCTCAGAACAGATCCTTGTGGGACACCACTAGTCACAATCCTCCGATCTGAATGTACTTCCTCCACCACCACCCTCTGCCTTCTGCAGGCAAGCCAATTCTGAAACCACCTGGCTAAACTTACCTGGATCCCATGTCTTCTAACTTTCTGAATAAGCCTACCGTGTGGAACCTTGTCAAACGCCCTACTAAAATCCATATAGATCACATCCACTACACTACCCTCATCTATATGCCTGGTCACCTCCTCAAAGAACTCTATCAGGCTTGTTAGACATGATCTGCCCTTCACAAAGCCATGCTGACTGTCCCTGATCAGACCATGATTCTCTAAATGCCTATAGACCCTATCTCTAAGAATCTTTTCCAACAGCTTTCCCACCACAGACGTAAAGACTCACTGGTCTATAATTACCCGGACTATCCCTACTACCTTTTTTAAACATGGGGACAACATTCACCTCCCTCCAATTCTCCAGTACCATTCCCGTGGACAACGAGGACATAAAGATCCTAGCCAGAGGCTCAGCATTCTCTTCTCTTGTCTCTTGGAGCAGCCTGTGGAATATTCCGTCAGGCCCCGGGGACTTATCTATCCTAATGTATTTTAACAACTCCAACACCTCCTCTCCCTTAATATCAACATGCTCCAGAACATCAACCTCACTCATATTGTCCTCACCGTCATCAAGTTCCCTCTCATTGGTGAATACCGAAGAGAAGTATTCATTGAGGACCTCGCTCACTTCCACAGCCTCCAGGCACATCATCCCACCTTTATCTCTAATCGGTCCTACCTTCACTCCTGTCATCCTTTTTTTCTTCACATAATTGAAGAATGCCTTGGGGTTTTCCTTTACCCTACTTGCCAAGGCCTTCTCTGCCCCCTTCTTGCTCTTCTCAGCCCCTTCTTAAGCTCCTTTCTTGCTTCCCTATATTCCTCAATAGACCCATCTGATCCTTGCCTCCTAAACCTCATGTATGCTGCTTTCTTCCACCTGACTAGATTTTCCACCTCACTTGTCACCCATGGTTCCTTCAACCTACCATTCTTTATCTTCCTCACCGGGACAAATTTATCCCTAACATCCCGCAAGACATCTCTAAACATCAACCACATGTCAATAGTACATTTCTCTGCAAAAACATCATCCCAATTCACACCCGCAAGTTCTAGCCTTATAGCCTCATAATTTGCCTTTCCCCAATTAAAAATTTTCCTGTGTTCTCTGATTCTATCCTTTTCCATGATAATGCTAAAGGCCAGGGAGCAGTGGTCACTGTCCCCCAGATGCTCACCCACTGAGAGATCTGTGACCTGACCCAGTTCATTACCTAGTACTAGATCTAATAGGGCATTCCCCCTGGTCGGCCTGTCCACATACTGTGACAGGAATCCATCCTGGACACACTTAACAAACTCTGCCTCATCTAAACCCTTGGAACTAATCAGGTGCCAATCAATATCAGAGAAGTTAAAGTCACCCATGATAACAACCCTGTTATTTTTGCACCTTTCCAAAATCTGCCTCCCAATCTGCTCCTCTGTATCTCTGCTGCTACCAGGGGGCCTATAGAATACCCCCAATAGAGTAACTGCTCCCTTCGTGTTCCTGACTTCCACCCATATTGACTCAAAAGAGGATCCTGCTACATTACCCACCCTTTCTGTAGCTGTAATAGTATCCCTGACCAGTAATGCCACCCCTCCTCCCCTTTTTCCGCCCTCTATCCCTTTTAAAGCACTGAAATCCAGGAATATTGAGAATCCATTCCTGCCCTGGTGCCAGCCAAGTCTCTGTAATGGCCACTACATCATAATTCCGGATACCGGGGAATTAGCGAACGGAAACAGATGTCACACATCCAAATTATCGTCTTCCGATGGCGTATCCCTTTCTAGGGTGGGGACCGGCCCCATCTCTTTCGTAGTGGGCCGTGCCCTCGCAGAGTCCTTGTACTAGTCCTAAATTCCCATTCGGGTTTTTGGCCTACCTGCACCTCTCAACCCAGAGGCAACAGGTGGTTCTGATGGAGTACCTTGACAGGTGCCTTCCCATCCTCTGGTCTCACCCGGTAAACAGGTAGCTTCGGCATCTGACTCTCTACCCCACAGGGGGTGGCCGCCCAGCGATCCGCCAACTTGTGCTCACCAGGTATTCCTAAATTCCGGATAAGGACCCGGTCTCCCGACCATACTTGGGCGAACTTTACTTTCTGATCATACCTCTTCTTATTCCTCTGATTCTGCTTGGTGGCCGCCGCCTTAGCCAACTCGTATGCCCTTTTCAACTCTCTCCTCATATCGGACACGTACTTCAGATATGGCTTCGAAGGTAATTCACCCGCTTCAGTCCCAAAACACAGATCAATGGGCAACCTCGCTTCCCGTCCGAACATCAGATAATAGGGCTAGTACCCCGTAGCATCGTTGCGAGTACAATTGTAACAGTGAACCAAATGGGCAATGTGCTGACTCCACTTACTCTTCTGTCCGACCTCCAAAGTGCCGAGCATGTCCAGCAGGGTCCGGTTATACCTCTCAGGGTGAGGATCACCCTGCGGGTGATAGGGGGTGGTCCTGGATTTCTTGACCCCGAGCATACTCAGTAATTCATGGATAAACCTGCTCTCGAAGTCCCGTCCCTGATCACTATGGATCCGCCGGGTGAGGCCATAATGAACAAAGTGCTTCTCCCATAACACCTTCGCCACTGTAGTCGCTTTCTGGTCCTTAGTGGGAAATGCCTGAGCATATTTAGTGTAGTGATCCGTGATGACTGAAACATTCGCGGTGTTGCTGCTGTCTGGCTCAACAGACAGGAAATCCATACACACCAGGTCCATGCGTCCCGCACTCTGCAAGTGGGACAAAGGAGCCGCCTGCGCAGGCAAGGTCTTCCTCCTGATGCATCGACTGCATTTCTTACAGTATTCTTCCACCTCCCCCCTCATCCGGGGCCAGTAAAACCGGTCCTTGAGTAATCCATAGGTCTTTTCCACCCCCAAGTCCCGGAATCATCATGTAGTGCCTGGAGCACGGTCTTCCGATGCTTCTCAGGCATGACCAGCTGCCAGCGCTGGGGTGGTCCGGGGGTGACGTGACCCGGTACAAGATTTGATTCTTCAGCTTCAACCGAGGCCACTCCTTCAGTAGTAGGGGCACTGAGGCGTGCTTTGCCTTCTCCGCCTGAGCCATATCACCCTGTCTAACCGCGTACCAGATAGTTCCAATGTTCATGTCATCATGCTGAGCCGCCCCCACTTCCTGGGGGCTCAACTCTGGCAACTGCCTGTTCCTCACAGCAGTCAAATTACAGTAAACAGTGGGTAACGTGTCATCATCAGCCCCCAATTGATCCACTGCCCAATTCAGCCCCATCGGGGCTCCTGCTTCCACATCGCTCGCAAATTGACACATGGCCTTCACTCCCGGGGCAGGGACACTCTCTCACTCCTCAGTCGTGTCCGACTCGTCATGCGTCCGATGAGATAGAGCATCTGCATCAATGTTCCGACTCCCCGGCCGGTACTTCAGGCTGAACTCATAGACAGACAAGGCCACCAACCACCGATGCCCAGTAGCGTCCAGTTTTGCCGAGGTCAGGATAAGTGAGAGGGTTGTTGTCCGCTCTCACCTCGAACTTGGCCCCGTATAGATAGTCACTCAACTTGTCCACCACCGCCCATTTCAGCGCCAGGAACTCCAACTTGTGAGTGGGATAGTTTCTCTCAGATGGCGACAAGCTTCAGCTGACAAACGCCAACAGCCTCAATCCGTTGCCCCGTTCCTGGTACAGGACAGCCCCCAGACCCTCGTGACTGGCTTCAGTGTGTAACACATACGGCTTCCAGGGATCAGCAAAAGCCAACACCGGGGCCTGTGTCAGCGCCCTTTTCAGAGATTGGAACGCCTCCTCACATTGAGCATCTCACCTCAATCCAAAAGGCTCCACCGGGTTCAAGTGTCCTCCTGCCTCCGGCCCTCGGTCTCTCTTCCTTTTCTTTCCCACAGGTGGATAGCCACACAACAGCCGGTTCAAGGGGTGACTTGTTTTAGCGTATCCTTTCACAAATAGCCGGTAATACCCACAGAACCCCAAAAACAAGCGCAGTGCGCTCACCTTCTGGAGTCTCGGCCAGGTGGTCATTGCGGCTATCTTAGCCGGATCAGTAGCCACTCCATCTCGCGAGATTATGTGTCCGACATAGCCCACCGACGGCTTACAGAACTGGCATTTATCCAGGGAAAGTTTCAACCCTTCCTCCTTCAGCCGACTCAGCACCTTCAGCAGCCACTCCTCATGTTCCTTCAAAGTAGATCCAAACACTATCAGGTCATCCAGATACACCAACACCTCGAGCAGGTTCATATCACCCACCATCCTCTCCATGAGCCTCTGAAAGGTGGCTGGGGCTTTCAATATGCCTTGGGGCATTCGTTCGAACTGGAAAAATCCCAGGGGGCAGATAAAGGCCGTCTTCTCTTTATCAGCCTCACTCATCGGAATCTGGTAATACTCACTCCGCAAATCCAAGACACTAAACCACTGCACCCCACCCAAACAGGCCAACGCGTCTTCAACACTCGGGACCGTACACTGGTCGGGACAGTGCGCCGGTTCAGGGTCCTATAGTCCACGCACATGCGTACCTTCCCATTTTTCTTCCCAGTCGCTACTTTGGGGGACACATAGTGGCTCCGGGACTCCTCGATAATCCCTGCATCCTTCAACAGCTGCAAGTGCTGCTGCACATCTTCCACATCTGCTGGGGCCATCCGCCGCAACCTTTCTCTAAACGGGGTGTCATTTGTCACCCAGATAGTGTGCCGAGTGCTCTTGGAACATCTCACATGAAACTCGCCCTGAGAAAGGACATCTCCTAATTTCAGCATCTTCTCCACCAGCCTACTCTTACACTCCGGCGGTACAGGGGAGTCTTTAAAATTAAAGGCCTCCTCGGTCAGCCGTCCCCTGTTCTCCAATAGTTTTCCTCCAGTGGGCTTCATGGGGGCGCTGGACATCACCGTCACCGGGAACAAGTGCGTGAGAGGCATCCCGCGCTTAAAGGTGATCTCCCTCTCCGTTGTGTTTGTTACAATCACCCCCATCCGGCATGCCTGAACAACCGAGGGCCTCTGCAATTCAGGTCTCACCAGTACTCCAGCCGGGAACCAGGACTCCCCTTCAAGGTCTTCCGGGGCGTCCACTAACAGGGCCTCACCCGCTGGTACTCCTGGGAATCTGGGGGTCCCCATCACTAGTGCCACCTCCCCTGGCCGTATCACCTTAGGCCTCGCCTGAGTCCACCACACCGTCCCTCGTTTGCACTCTGGATCCAGCCCTTGGGAGTCACCCACTTCTTCGAACACTGCTCGAAACACTGGGTGTACGGAGAGGGTCTTCAGAAAATTCTCTTCCGCCTTCTCCTTACAGGGTCCCTGGAGCTGTCGCACTAGAGGGGAGTTAGTCCCCACCAGCAGGACAGTGCCACCGGTTTCCACCAGGTCCAGACAAACCAATACCAACGTCCCAAGGGCTTCCGACACTCCTACATCGCCCTCCGAGAATTCCAATCTCACTGACAGGTACCCATCATACAGGTGATCACCATCACTTACACCACAAATCTCCAGCGCATGAAGCGGGGTTACTGGCAAATGCTTCAGATATTTGTTGTAGAATGACCAGTACAATAAGGTAACCTGCGTTCCTGTGTCAAGGATGGCTCTTGCAAAGATTCCCTCTATCCCTAGGGACACGCTGGTACGGGGCCCCACCGGTCCATCCAGAATAAGGGCTTGGGCTTTCGGGGGTCCCATGGCTGATTTCTGGGAATGTGTTCCCCCTGAGACTCCAGTCCGTTCTCTCACTGAGCCTCTCCTAAGTTTCCCGACATCTCTCCCTTTCTAGTGGCCCGTCGGCTTTCCCTCCGCAGGGCGCCTTGTCTCTCACAATCCCTCCGAAAGTGACCCGCTTCCCCACAGCTGTAGCACACCCCCGGCCACCTACATTCCAGCCGGAAATGCCCCTCTTTCCCACAGTTATAGCACAGGTTACCCGCCGCCCCTCTCCTCCCGGGATGCCCCCCACTCCCAGACCATGGTGCGGGCCGTCCCCCGAAGGGGGTACTCTCCCTGTCCATCCCCTCAAGCGGGGGGTTCCTACCCCCTGGGACCCCTTGGATTTCTCGGTTCTCAACTCAGCTACCACCTCCTGAACCGCTGCGGACCGTTCCCAGTGGCCCGAGCCCCTTTTCCGGCCCAAAGTGCTCTCCTCCTCTCGCACCTCTCTCATCAGCTGCCCGAATGTCTGTCTGTCTGTCTGCCTGTCTGTGTCTTGTTTTACGGCGGTTGGCATCCAGCTTAATGGTGCATTACCGCCACCTTCTGCTCCGGAATGTGCACTAGACATATATTCTAAATCCCTTCACCCAATCTCGCTCATGCGTGCGCGCGCGTGCGCGCACACACACACACACACCTACACTTTACCCTCCCACCTTTGACCATCCTAGTACTCTATTCCTGTTTATCCGTCATATCCTATAAAAAAAACCCTGTACCCCTTAAGAACACTAAAAATACCCGGACTTGTGCTCTCTCACGTATGCCCAGCAACCCTTTTAATGTGAATTCCTGCACCCCCAACTCCCTTAGTTTAATTCTCATCATCTCTCTCTGTATCCCATATTTCCTGCAACACAGAACTACATATTCTACTGACTCCTCTTCCTGACATTCCTCGCACAATCCTGTCTGGTGTTTCCCTATCATTTTCAATGTTTTGTTTAATGCACAATGCCCCAGCCTTAACCTAGTCCACACAATCTCCTCTCTTCTGTTTCCACTACCTACCCTAGTACCTGCAACACTCTTTTGTATTTGATATAAATGTCTCCCTTTCCCCTCCCTGTCCCATCTTTCTCGCCATATTTGGTTGAATTTTTCCCAGATTACACACTTAACCTTTGCTTTACTGATACTAATGTGCATTTCTATATTTTCTTTCTTTAACGCCCTCTTTGCCAACTCATCCACCCTCTCATTCCCCTTCACCCCGACATGTGCTGGAACCCATAGAAATTTTACCTGACCTCTCTGATTTGCAATTCTTGTAACTAACTGAAGGACTTCATAAAGTACATCTTGCCGACTGTTTGTGTGAAAAGACCATAAACTTGTTAGAACTGAGGATGAATCTGAACATATCAATGCTTTGACTTGTCTGGCTTTCTGCACCCATTGCAACACAACCAACACTGCCAGCATCTCCACTGTAAACAGCCCTAACTTATTAGATGTTCTTCTGCTGATTCCAATTTCTTTTGCTGGTATAACCACCCCAAACCCTATCACTCCTGTTTCAGGTTCCTTCGCATCATCCGTATAAATGTGAGTATAATCACTATACTTTTCCATCACATGACAGTTAAATGCATTTACCAAATCTGTTTTATATCTTCCTTTCCTTTTTACCTCTAACAAATGCCAGTCTATGTCAGGCCATACAAGCTTCCATGGAGCTACAACCGGATAAACTACTGAAGGACTTATCCTTAGATCAAACACTCCACATTCTTTCGCGATATCATTCCCTACCTGACTAAAGGTATCCCTCTGAAACCTCCCATTTTCCTAGCACTCCTGCAACACCCCTTTAGCAGAGTGAGAATCATTGTGCCCCTGCAAGTTAGTCCAGTAGTTTGCCATCAGTTGCATCCTTCTTAGTTCCAAAGGCATTATTCCCATTTCTACCTGTAGAGCTAACACTGGTGACATTTTAAAAGCCCCACTGCACACTCTCAAGGCCTGAGCCTGAATCACATCCAGTTTCCTTATAAGAGACCTAGCTGCTGATCCATATGCTATACTTCCATAGTCCAACACAGATCTCACTAAAGCCACATACATTCTCTTCAAAGCTGAACAACTTGCTCCCCATTCCCTACCAGTCAAACATCTCATCACATGTATTACTTTCTTACATTTCTCCTCAACTTTCCTGATATGGTCTGCCCATGTTAATCGTGAATCAAATATAACTCCCAGAAATTTAAATGATGCAACTCTTTCTAATTCAACCCCATACATCCTTAACTTCTTCCCTACCTCAACTCTTTTCCTGGTAAAAAATACAGTTTGAGTTTTATCTACTGAAAATCTACATCCCCAATCATAACCCCACTCCACCACTTCATCAATTGCTTCTTGTAGTTTCCTGATTATATGGTCCATGTTCTTGCCTCTTTTCCACAAGGCCCCATCATCCGCAAACAGTGACCTACCTATATCCACTGGTACCTTTGTGATGACATCATTGACCATAATGATGAAAAGTAACGGGCTAATCACACTACCTTGAGGTGTGCCATTTTCCACTATGTACTGTTTTGATAATTCTGATCCAATCCGAACTTGAATTTTTCTACCAAACAAAAAATCTTTAATCCAATTAAAAACTCTCCCACCAACCCCCATCTTGTGCAGTTTAATTAATAATCCTTCCTTCCACATCATATCATAGGCTTTTTCAATGTCAATGAACACTGCCACTACTGACTCTCTATTTGCCTGGGCCTTCCTTATTTCAGTCTCTAACCTTATCACTGAGTCCATGGAATTCCTTCCCTTTCTAAAACCACTCTGATAACTTGCCAGCATCCCCCTCTTCTCAAGCTCATACGATAACCTTTCTGTTATCATCCTTTCCATTATCTTACATATACTTGATGTTAATGCAATTGGTCTGTAGCTAGTGGGTTTTGACAGATCCTTGCCAGGTTTCCTTATTGGAATTACTACTGCTTCTTTCCATGCACTTGGTAATCTTCCCTCCTCCCACACTCTGTTATAAAAATGCAGCAACTTCAAGAGCACTCCTTCTCCTAGATTTTTTAGCATCACAGAGCATATCAGATCTTTCCCTGGGGAGGTTGGTCTTGATCTCTTTATTGCTCTCACCATTTCTGCTAATGTAAATGGATCATCAATTATATCATCTGTCCCTTCCCTCCTGTTTAACACACGTGGGTGTTGGCTCATTATTCTTTCCCTTCTCCTTTTCCCTTCTTCAGACAAATTTTCTGAACTGTGTATCAGTACAAATGACTTAGCCATGATCTCAGCCTTATCCCTACTGGAGACTGCAGTTTCCTCCTCAGATATCAGTACTGGATATTCCCATTCCCTTCTATCTCCTCCTATCCTCTTAATCATTCCCCATATCTCTCCCACAGGTGTTGTTCTTCCTACCTTGTTGCAAAAACCCCTCTAACTTGCCCTTTTAGCTTGACGTATAGTTCTTCTCACCATTGCCTGTGCTTTCTTATATTGAACCAAATGCTGTATATTATGGGTTCTTTTAACTAGCCTGAATGCTCTATTTCTGTTTTTTACTGCCTGACAACATTCCTCTGTCCACCATGGTACCAGTTTCCTATTCATCCTATTTTTACTCCTGGGTATAGATCCTTCTGCTGCCATGATAATTGCTGAAGTCACCTGACTGTTTAATTCATCTACATTTCCAGAAATATCAATCTTTGTCAATCATACTTTACTTAACTTCTGGAACTTACCCCAATCTGCTTTTCCAAACACCCACTTTGGGGTTCCACCACCTGGTCTTACTTCAACTCTTTCACCCACTGAACACAAAACTGGGCAGTGATCACTGCCTACTGTTGAAGCAGTCCAAACTCCCCAGTTACTAATGCCAGCCAAGGTATTAGACACTAACGTAATATCTAACATTGACTCAGTTCCTGTTGTTATATCTATCCTTGTGCCGCTACCATCATTCATACACACCAAATCCCTTTCTTCCATCAAATCTTCAATTACCTTTCCATTTGGATCTGTGATCTGATCCCCCCATATTGTGCTATGAGCATTCAAATCTGCACACCACACTACTTTATGTCTGTTTTGTCCTTGTATCTTTAATAGGCGGACCAAATCCAACCTTTTACATGGATTGTAGTAGTTAATTATAACCACTCCCTCCCCTCTCTCCCACACTTCCACCGCTATGTATTCCTGATCATCTCCTTTTTCCAGCACCCTATATGGTATACCTTGCTTGATTAACATAACACAACCCCCTCCTCCCCCTAGATTTCTATCTTTCCTTATCATTGTATACCCATATACCACAAAGTTTAAAGTTGGTTTCAACCAAGTTTCCTGAATACACACTACATCCGGTTTTACAACCATTTCTTTAATAAAGTGCTTGAATCCCTGGCTATTGGCCAGTAAGCTCCTTGCATTCCATTGCAAAAGAATCACCATAATTAGTATAAAGCAACTCATGACACTTCCTGGCTTGACTGATTAGTGAGGTTCTCCCTCACTTCCTCCCATGTCAGTCCTACTAACCCTAAATGGTTTACTGCTGCTTTTACCACCAGCTGAATTTTGTCACCTTTTGACTTTACTTCAGTCGTACTATTAATCACTCCTGCAATGAATGTTACTAGAGCCTTTTTGTCTACATAAATCCTGTCATTTGTTCTTCGTTGCATCTCTCGTATCCCTATTGCTTCCTCTTCATTAGGAGCATTATTCTGTCCTCTTGACATTCTTACAGCTTCTGCATAAGTGATCTTTCTTTTCACTCTTATTTCTTGAATTTTATTCTCCCATCTCACAACCTCACACCCACTATATGCAACATTATGAGCTGCTCCACAATTGCAGCATTTTGGTTGAACTCCTGTTCCACACTTTCCATATTCATGATCACCCCCACATCTAGCACATCTCCTCTGCCTTTTACAGTTTTTAACTATGTGTCCAAACCTTTGACAATTATAGCACCTCAGTGGCTTTGGCACATACACCCTTACTGGGTAACTCATGAAACCCAGGAACACCTTCCTTGGCACTCTTTCTTCTTCAAATTCAATCAATACTGATTCACTTTCCTTTTTCACTCCCTCCTTTATTGTTTTCAGTCTTTGAACATTCATTACTTTCCCTCCTTTGATATTCCTCTTTATCTCCTCCATATTTATACTCATTGGTATCCCCGTGATCACTCCTTTACAACCACTATTTTGTGCTCCCACCCTCCCAGTGTATTCCACCTTGCATTTTCCTATCCCTTTTAGCTTGAGTGCTTTCTCAAGTTGTTCCTCATTCGCACATCTTACCAATAAGTTGCCATTATTAAGGACTTTTGCAAATACTATTTCCCCTATCTTATTTGCCAGAGTTGTTGTTAGCACAAGCGGGTTAATTTTCTTCATATGTCCCTGAGCCTTCTCATTAAACCTAATTATGACAACACCTGCTCTCTGAGCTTGTTCATTTTCCTCACTTTCAGAGCTTTCTCCACTATCATTTCTTATTCTTTTATTCCCTTTGTCTTGGTTTTTATTAATCCAACCCCTCACTACCTCCTCATTCCCTTTGTTTCTCCCTTCACAATAATCCATCTCTCCCCAGCTGCCTACCTCTGATCCCAAGTCCCTATCCTGCTCCTTCTCCACTTTCTTTCCCTCAACCCCCCCCCCCATCTTGTCCGCCATTACCGGACCCACACGACCCCCTCCCAGCAATTTCCGTTCCTTCCCCACTCTCTTTCCCTCAACAGGTTCCAAACTACATTCATGCATCAAGCAAAACACAGCCAGCCTTCCGCCCCTCGTCAGTCAGCCTACATGCAACTGCGATTGGAGCTTGCACCGGGTCGGGGCCCAAGCTTGTCTCGCTGCCAGCTGCCCGAATGATGGAGGGGGGGCTACTTTTATAGGAGACTCCAAGCCACCTCATCCTCCTCCAGGGAACCACTAAATATCTGACTCATCCTCAACCTCGCCACTTCTTCCGCCTTCACTACCTCTCAATGCCACAACCCAGTAAGCATTCTCTCCAGCCAAAAAATGTTTTCTGAGAGCTTTTCCCCTCTACCCTGCCCCATGTGGTGAAACTCCGCTAAAAGTTCCCAGGGATCTCCTGACATTCCAAACGCTCCCTCCAATGCTTCCAGATACTCCGCCAGGGAAGCCAAGGGCCGTTCCGCCCTCAGCTCCCGGACTACACCAGCCGCCCCTCCCCTCAAACTTTCTACCAATCGCTGTCTCTTTTCCTCATCCGAATTTGGCCACGCCTCTAACAACTGGGACGTATTCTCAATCCATATCTCGTAGCCGTCCTCCACTTCCAGGGTAGGCGTGGCTCCTGAGAAAATTCTCAACATCGGGCAGGGCCCCTCGGCCCCTCTCACCAGGGAGGTAATGGCGGCTGCTAACTCGGGGGTCTCACCCCTAGATGGGGGACGGGTCCTGGCCAAGCCTTCCCTCTCTGACCCTCTACCAATAGCTACTGCCACCTCCCCTGGGGTCTCATCTAGCTCCTCCTCCGGTATCTCCTCACTTTCTTCCTCCGGGAGGTGTGGAGGCCCTGGACGCCGACCGTCACTGACAGTTTCAACGTCATGATGTCAGCACTCATCTGAACCAAAGCCCAGCTAGATTCCACTTCTTTACCACACCTTCTAGCTACCAGTTCTACCTCCCCTATACCTTTGATCAAACTCAACCCTCGCACCAGTACATCTCCCGAAATGCGGAAATCCACCCCATGATTCACTGGTACGTCCTCTAACTCACACCAGCTTACAATCTTATCTCGATCCATCTTTGCACTACTTAACGTGGCAACTTATACAGCTTTACCGAAAATCCAATCCCGGACGAGCCCCCAATGGTAGCCCCCCTGGCAAGCCTCAGGGTCGCTCAGCTCACTGCCGTCTAGGGAAACAGCCCTCGGCCTTGCCAAACTTGGTAATAAAATAAACTTGGTGTGATGTACTCCACCCTGCCAAATAACAGACAATACACCAGATACGATTAAATGTATTACAGTTTCTATATATTACTGGAACTATATAATTAATAGAAGTTTAATACAAAAAAGGAATGGAAAAGGCGCCAGACTTATCAAAGTTCAATTTCTTTGTGGACACGGTGGAGCTCGGGGACCACTCAGATCCCTTTGACTCGCAGCTCGGGACTACCCGGAGTGATCAGCCTGAGCTTTCCCCGCACGTCCGTCGTCCTCACGGTCTCTCCTCCAAAACCCCCTGCTTCCCAGCCATATGAGACAGCATATCACCCCAAGAAAGAATAACATAGACACCCATTGGTTCATTTACACTGTTATCTATATTATAACCCAAGCAAAGTGCTAGCTAGAGACTTTATCAGCATTTAACATAACAAAGAAGCCATTTTAACTAACATATGCAGTAACATAAAAGAAGAAACCCCTTACAGGAGTAAAAGAAATGAAGGAAGTGAATCCATTAACTAAATCTGTGAGAACAAACTTGAATTCTCCAGCACATAGAAACATACAGCATATCTGAGAAATGCAAGTTCAATGTACTAACAGAAAAAAGTTGTACTATATGCTTGGAATTTGAACAACAACTGGGCATGGAGATATAACACCAGTCACAGACTGATAGCCTTAGCGACATTGCTGCCTTACGGGCACTGCAGATACACTCACTAGGATATGTTGGAGAGGAAAACATGACTAGCAAATTCTCTTAGTGGAAGTGGAATCCGTAATTCAAGTCACCAAGCTTAACAAATATTGGAGAGATCCAAGCCATACTGAAAAATAAACATGCTTAAGTACTGTACTCCAACCCCATCTAGATCCTCTTACTGCAAGTGATTTACATGAACAAATTGCCAAGGATACTCAGACATACTAGTAATAGTAGATGTTCTCAACGTGGGTGAAGCCTGTTCCAGCAAGGAAAGCCACTGCTACACATAAGAGTAAAAAATGATTGAGGACCAGGAGAGCTAAAAGAAGACATGAGGTTGCCTTGGCAGTCAAGGTGAAGGATAATCCAAAGGGCTTTTACAAGTATATTAAGAGCAAAAGGATTGTAAGGGATAAAATTGGTCCTCTTGAAGATCAGAGTGGTCGGCTTTGTGCGGAACCAAAGGAAATGGGGGAGATCTTAAATAGGTTTTTTGCGTCTGTATTTACTAAGGAAGTTGGCATGAAATCTATGGGATTGAGGGAATCAAGTAGTGAGATCACGGAAACTGTACAGATTGAAAAGGAGGAGGTGCTTGCTGCCTTGAGGAAAATTAAAGTGGATATATCCCCGGGACCTGACAGAGTGATCCCTCAGACCTTGAAGGAGACTAGTGTTGAAATTGCGGGGGCCCTGGCAGAAATATTTAAAATGTCGCTGTCTACGGGCGAAGTGCCGGAGGATTGGAGAGTGGCCCATGTTGTTCCGTTGTTTAAAAAAGGATCGAAAAGTAATCCGGGAAATTATAGGCCGGTGAGTTTAACGTCAGTAGTAGGTAAGTTATTGGAGGGAGTACTAAGAGACAGAATCTACAAGCATTTGGATAGACAGGGGCTTATTAGGGAGAGTCAACATGGCTTTGTGCGTGGTAGGTCATGTTTGACCAATCTGTTGGAGTTTTTCGAGGAGGTTACCAGGAAAGTGGATGAAGGGAAGGCAGTGGATATTGTCTACATGGACTTCAGTAAGGCCTTTGACAAGGTCCTGCATGGGAGGTTAGTTAGGAAAATTCAGTCGCTAGGTATACATGGAGAGGTGGTAAATTGGATTAGACATTGGCTCGATGGAAGAAGCCAGAGAGTGGTGGTAGAGAATTGCTTCTCTGAGTGGAGGCCAGTGACTAGTGGTGTGCCACAAGGATCAGTGCTGGGTCCATTGTTATTTGTCATCTATATCAATGATCTGGATGATAATGTGGTAAATTGGATCAGCAAGATTGCTGATGATACAAAGATTGGAGGTGTAGTAGACAGTGAGGAAGGTTTTCAGAGCCTGCAGAGGGACTTGGACCATCTGGAAAAATGGGCTGAAAAATGGCAGATGGAGTTTAATACTGACAAGTGTGAGGTATTGTACGTTGGAAGGACAAACCAACGTAGAACATACAGGGTTAATGGTAAGGCACTGAGGAGTGTAGTGGAACATAGGGATCTGGGAATACAGATACAAAATTCCCTAAAAGTGGCATCACAGGTAGATAGGGTCGTAAAGAGAGCTGTTGGTATATTGGCCTTTATTAATCGAAGTATTGAGTATAAGAGCTGGAATGTTATGATGAGGTTGTATAAGGCATTGGTGAGGCCGAATCTGGAGTATTGTATTCAGTTTTGGTCACCAAATTACAGGAAGGATATAAATAAGGTTGAAAGAGTGCAGAGAAGGCTTACAAGGATGTTGCCGGGACTTGAGAAACTCAGTTACAGAGAAAGGTTGAATAGGTTAGGACTTTATTCCCTGGAGCGTAGAAGAATGAGGGGAGATTTGATAGAGGTATATAAAATTATGATGGGTATAGATAGAGTGAATGCAAATAGGCTTTTCCCACTGAGGCAAGGGGAGAAAAAAACCAGAGGACATGGGTTAAGGGTGAGGGGGGAAAAGTTTAAAGGGAACATTAGTGGGGGCTTCTTCACACAGAGAGTGGTGGGAGTATGGAATGAGCTGCCAGACGAGGTGGTAAATGCGGGTTCTTTTTTAACATTTAAGAATAAATTGGACAGTTACATGGATGGGAGGTGTATGGAGGGATATGGTCCGTGTGCAGGTCAGTGGGACTAGGCAGAAAATGGTTCGGCACAGCCAAGAAGGGCCAAAGGGCCTGTTTCTGTGCTGTAGTGTCTATGATTCTATGGTTCTATGACCACAGCACTAGTTGTGGATTGTCATGTTGTATTGACTCTATGTTGCCTGATGAACATTGGATGATTCTCCCTCAGTCCACATCATCCAGAGTTGTCAGAACAGGTGGAGCAAATGAAGGGGACTATCAAACAAATACCGATCAAGTATTATGAGGAGGGTGTACTATGGCTCTCTGTTCTCCTTGGACTGTTGTTCTAAGTACAATAGTCAGCTTTGTTGAATATTCTGTAAATCCAACCCAAGCTCTTCAGTCTGCTTCTGAATAGTTCTCCAGTGGAAGGAGGACACACAATTTCCATGAGTGTGTCCTGATCAAGAACCCATTGGGTGCTTTGTGGGAACAACCTTATCACACGCTATCACTTACTAATTCAGCAGTAAAGGTTAAAGGAAAAAAAAATTAAATGGATGCACACGAAGCACTGCAAGTGAGCAAAGATGGCACCAGGCAATAAAGATGCAGATAGCAAACACTGAGGTTAATGTATGTTTGTACTAGGAACCTATTCCTCAGTGCCTAGCCCATTAACCTACAGTGATTAAATCACTAACCAGCCAGAAGATGTTGAACAAATTCCTGAATCACTGAACATGACAAAGCTCAGTCTAATGTTGTTATTTTTGATTGTTACCAATCTTGTCAACTCAGCATGTGCCAGATGAAATAACTCACAAAGTATTCTTACAGGTATCACATCGATTTCCAGATGCTGTTAATTTCTCTGGATGTCGGATATCCCAATACATACCAGACACATTCCAAATGTAGTAATGCAATCACTTGTGTTGTGTATGATCTTCTCCAAAGTTGTCTATTGGAGGGTCTTCAGGTGACTGTAGGTGCCAATCCAAGACCCACATACAGTATTCTGGTCTCACAATCCTGTTCCCATCGCTACTTGTTTATCATCATACAACAGGACTTAATCCAGGATGTGAAGGGGGGATTCCCTTAATTGAGAACACCTGTGTGTGAGCTTGTTTACTGTGGGGAGTCTGATACATGGGCAGCCACACACAGTCCCTGGCAGATCAGGGTCAGTGTTTAGTAACTGGGAATGGAAGATGATAGGGGATGCTTCACCACTACAGCCTTCCTCCACTTCACTGCCATTGTGATGCATCTTCAGCTGCCAGCTGCACAACTGAGGTCTTGGTTGGATCGCTGTATGTAACCTCTCCCTTGACCTTGATGGCTTGGGTGACACTACCAGCGACTAAGAGCCAGATGGTTAAACTCCACATGGCATTGCCCATGGGATCTCAGGGACTCCCAGACCTCTCCATCATGACAAGGTGACAATCCTCGGGGAAGAAACATTACAAAACTCACTGATGTTAGGTAGACCCTTAACAATCACATGTTCTTTTCCTCATCCAGCATTGCAATCTAACAACTTGGTATCCTTCCTTCACTCTTCTCACAGGTATTATGGAAACACAGTAACCACATGTGTCACACACCATCTTAATCTGGATCATTTGTGCCAACACTATCTGTCTCATCTATTGAGTTATGTCTAGTCCAGAACTAATGCATTCATCTGGGTATGGTATGCCAAAGTTCAAACCTGACATCGATGATAAGGTTACGTCCTTTCAGGTGTTCACTGTAAAGGCTGCCTTTTGCATCAGTTCTAAAGATAACCTCAAAGTAGTTCTTGCAAGTACAGATATTGCTGATCTGAACATAATAATGACTCTGCAATTTTCATTGACAATGTTCATTATAATATCACAATCCAAGGTTCCTTCCAATAACTAAGAAACAGGTTGAATTCATGGAACGACATACTTTGTGCAGAGATGGAGATAACATACATAATTGTATGTAATTGATTCTACATAATTGATGAAGATCCTGTTATTTGAATCTTGCCTTCCCTGTTATGACACTTGCACAAACCTTATCTTGTCCAGATATAAATGTGATATCTTGGAAGGAAGGAGTTTTGCAGCAATCATAGGACCATAAGAAATAGCAGCACTGTTAGGCCATTCAGCCCATCGAGTCTGCTCTGCCATTCTATTATGGCTGTTCCTGGATTCCAATCAACCCCATACACCTGCCTTCTCACCATATCCTTTGATGCCCTGACCAATCAGGAAACTATTGTGGGTTGGTTGATTTCTCCCTTTTGCCACCTCCTTCTCCCCTCTCTCACTACTCCATCACTCTCACTACTGCATCCCCCTCATCCCACCCTCCCTGTCCCTCTACCCCTTCCCTCTCCACCCTCACCCTGTTCCCCTCACTCCCATTTCCTCTCTCACCCCCTCTTTCTCACTACTCATCCGTCCCTCAATCACCTCCCACCTCCCTCTCCCCTCTCTCTCACATTTCACTCTCCCTCTGCCCCTCCCCTTCACTCTCCCTACTTTTCTTCTCCCCCTCCCCTCCCCCTCCTTGTACCCATTCCCTCTACCAACACCCTCAGCCCCTTCCATCTCCTCTCCCCGCTCCCTGTCCCCATCGTTCTTCCCTCCCCCTTCCCTCCCTCTCCCCCCCTCACCCCTCCCCTTTTGTCCGACCTACATTAGCTCATGGTCTGTTACCTTGCTTCCGGCATTTCCTATTTTGACTTCCTTGCTGATCCTATGCAGACTTTCAAAACGCTTCCCTCACCACCACCATCAGGCACTCATTTTACTGGCAACATTGGAAGCCTTTCTTACGTGTAAAATAATTTTAATTTCACCTGGACCGTGAACGATGAAGGACGGGCGCTATGACTAGGCAGTTTAGCGGGGAAGTCTGCGGCAAACGGCACCTTGAGTAATTGCCGGAGACCACATACCGCAGGTACCTCCTCACACACTAAACATCTGCCCTCTCCACAGGTACCTCCTCACACACTAAACATCTGCCCTCTCCACAGGTACCTCCTCACACACTAAACATCTGCCCTCTCCACAGGTACCTCCTAAAACACTAAACATCTGCCCACTCCACAGGTACCTCACACACTAAACATCTGCCCTCTCCACAGGTACCTCACACACTAAACATCTGCCCTCTCCACAGGTACCTCCTCACACACTAAACATCTGCCCTCTCCACAGGTACCTCCTCACACACTAAACATCTGCCCTCTCCACAGGTACCTCCTCACACACTAAACATCTGCCCTCTCCACAGGTACCTCACACACTAAACATCTGCCCTCTCCACAGGTACCTCCTCACACACTAAACATCTGCCCTCTCCACAGGTACCTCCTCACACACTAAACATCTGCCCTCTCCACAGGTACCTCCTCACACACTAAACATCTGCCCTCTCCACAGGTACCTCACACACTAAACATCTGCCCTCTCCACAGGTACCTCCTCACACACTAAACATCTGCCCTCTCCACAGGTCGCTCCCCACACACTAAACATCTGCCCTCTCTGCAGGTACCATCTCACACACTAAACATCTGCCCTCTCCACGGGTATCTCCTCACACACTAAACATCTTCCCTCTCCACAGGTATCTCCTCACACACTAAACATCTGCCCTCTCTACAGGTACCTTTTCCCACATGAAACATCTGCCCTCTCCGCAGGTACCACCTCACACACTAAACATCTGCCCTCTCCACAGGTACATACTCAGACACTAAACATCTGCCCTCTCTACAGGTACCTCCTCACACACTAAATATCTGCCCTCTCCACAGGTCCCTCCACACACACTAAACATCTGCCCTCTCTACAGGTACCTTTTCCCACACGAAACATCTGCCCTCTCTGCAGGTACCACCTCACACACTAAACATCTGCCTTCTCCACAGGTACATACTCAGACACTAAACATCTGCCCTCTCTACAGGTACCTCCTCACACACTAAGCATCTGCCCTCTCCACAGGTCCCTCCTCACACACTAAACATCTGCCCTCTCCACAGGTACCTCCTCACACACTACACATCTGCTCTCTCCACAGGTACATACTCAGACACTAAACATCTGACCTCTCCACAGGTACCTCCTCACACACTACACATCTGCTCTCTCCACAGGTACATACTCAGACACTAAACATCTGACCTCTCCACAGGTACCTCCTCACAAACTAAACATCTGCCCACTCCACAGGTACCTACTCACACACTAAACATCTGCCCTCTCCACAGGTACCTCCTCACACACTAAACATCTGCCCTCTCCACAGGTACCTCCTCACACACTAAACATCTGCCCTCTCCACAGGTCCCTCCTCACACACTAAACATCTGCCCTCTCTACAGGTACCTTTTCCCTCACGAAACATCTGCCCTCTCTGTAGGTACCACCTCACACAGTAAACATCTGCCCTCTCCACAGGTACCACCTCACACACTAAACATCTGCCCTCTCCACAGGTACCTCCTCACACACTAAACACCTGCCCACTCCACAGGTACCTACTCACACACTAAACATCTACCCTCTCCACAGGTCCCTCCCCACACACTAAACATCTGCCCTCTCTGCAGGTACCATCTCACACACTAAACATCTGCCCTCTCCACGGGTATCTCCTCACACACTAAACATCTTCCCTCTCCACAGGTATCTCCTCACACACTAAACATCTGCCCTCTCTACAGGTACCTTTTCCCACATGAAACATCTGCCCTCTCCGCAGGTACCACCTCACACACTAAACATCTGCCCTCTCCACAGGTACCACCTCACACACTAAACATCTGCCCTCTCCACAGGTACATACTCAGACACTAAACATCTGCCCTCTCTACAGGTACCTCCTCACACACTAAATATCTGCCCTCTCCACAGGTCCCTCCACACACACTAAACATCTGCCCTCTCTACAGGTACCTTTTCCCACACGAAACATCTGCCCTCTCTGCAGGTACCACCTCACACACTAAACATCTGCCTTCTCCACAGGTACATACTCAGACACTAAACATCTGCCCTCTCTACAGGTACCTCCTCACACACTAAGCATCTGCCCTCTCCACAGGTCCCTCCTCACACACTAAACATCTGCCCTCTCCACAGGTACCTCCTCACACACTACACATCTGCTCTCTCCACAGGTACATACTCAGACACTAAACATCTGACCTCTCCACAGGTACCTCCTCACACACTACACATCTGCTCTCTCCACAGGTACATACTCAGACACTAAACATCTGACCTCTCCACAGGTACCTCCTCACAAACTAAACATCTGCCCACTCCACAGGTACCTACTCACACACTAAACATCTGCCCTCTCCACAGGTACCTCCTCACACACTAAACATCTGCCCTCTCCACAGGTACCTCCTCACACACTAAACATCTGCCCTCTCCACAGGTCCCTCCTCACACACTAAACATCTGCCCTCTCTACAGGTACCTTTTCCCTCACGAAACATCTGCCCTCTCTGTAGGTACCACCTCACACAGTAAACATCTGCCCTCTCCACAGGTACCACCTCACACACTAAACATCTGCCCTCTCCACAGGTACCTCCTCACACACTAAACACCTGCCCACTCCACAGGTACCTACTCACACACTAAACATCTACCCTCTCCACAGGTCCCTCCCCACACACTAAACATCTGCCCTCTCTGCAGGTACCATCTCACACACTAAACATCTGCCCTCTCCACGGGTATCTCCTCACACACTAAACATCTTCCCTCTCCACAGGTATCTCCTCACACACTAAACATCTGCCCTCTCTACAGGTACCTTTTCCCACATGAAACATCTGCCCTCTCCGCAGGTACCACCTCACACACTAAACATCTGCCCTCTCCACAGGTACATACTCAGACACTAAACATCTGCCCTCTCCACAGGTCTCTCCTCACACACTAAACATCTGCTCTCTCTACAGGTACCTTTTCCCTCACGAAACATCTGCCCTCTCTGTAGGTACCACCTCACACACTACACATCTGCTCTCTCCACAGGTACATACTCAGACACTAAACATCTGACCTCTCCACAGGTACCTCCTCACACTCTAAACATCTGCCCACTCCACAGGTACCTACTCACACACTAAATATCTACCCTTTCCACAGGTCCCTCCCCACACACTAAACATCTGCCCTCTCTACAGGTACCTACTCACACACTAAACATCTGCCCTCTCCACAGGTACCTCCTCACACACTAAACATCTGCCCTCTCCACAGGTACCTCCTCACACACTAAACATCTGCCCTCTCCACAGGTCCCTCCTCACACACTAAACATCTGCCCTCTCTACAGGTACCTTTTCCCTCACGAAACATCTGCCCTCTCTGTAGGTACCACCTCACACACGAAACATCTGCCCTCTCCACAGGTACCACCTCACACACTAAATATCTGCCCTCTCCACAGGTACCACCTCACACACTAAACATCTGCCCTCTCCACAGGTACTACCTCACACACTGAACATCTGCCCTCTCCACAGTTACCTCCTGGCAGATTAAACATCTGCCCTCCAGGCAGGTACCTCCTCGCACACTAAACGTCTGCCCTCTCGGCAGGTACCTCCCCACACACTAAACATCTGCCCACTCCACAGGTACCTCCTCACATACTGAACATCTGCCCTCTCCACAGGTACCACCTCACGCACTACACATCTGCCCTCTCCACAGGTACATACTCAGACACTAAACATCTGCCCTCTCCGCAGGTACCTCCTCACACACTAAACATCTGCCCTCTCCACAGGTACCACCTCAGACACTAAACATCTGCCCTCTTCACAGTTACCTCCTTGCAGATTAAACATCTGCCCTCTCCGCAGGTACCAACTCACAGACTAAACATCTGCCCTCCAGGCAGGTACCTCCTCGCACACTAAACGTCTGCCCTCTCGGCAGGTACCTCCTCGCACACTAAACATCTGCCGTCTACGCAGGTACCATCTCACACACTAAACATCTGCCCTCTCCGCAGGTATCTCCTCACACACTAAAGATCTGCCATCTCCATAGGTACCTCTTCACACACTAAACACCTGCCCTATCCACAGGTCCCTCCCCACACACTAAACATCTGCCCTCTCCACAAGTACCTCCTCACACACTAAACATCCGCCCACTCCACAGGTACCTCCTCACACACTAAACATCTGCCCTCTCCACAGGTACCTCCTCACACACTAAACATCTGCACTCTCCACAGGTACCTCCTCACACACTAAACATCTGCCCTCTCCACAGGTCCCTCCTCACACACTAAACATCTGCCCTCTCTACAGGTACCTTTTCCCACACGAAACATCTGCCCTCTCTGCAGGTACCACCTCACACACTAAACATCTGCCCTCTCCACAGGTACCTACTCACACACTAAACATCTGCCCTCTCCACAGGTACCTACTCACACACTAAACATCTGCCCTCTCCACAGGTACCTCCACACACACTAAACATCTGCCCTCTCCACAGGTACCTACGCACACACTAAACATCTGCCCTCTCCACAGGTACCTACTCACACACTAAACATCTGCCCTCTCCACAGGTACCTCCTCACACACTAAACATCTGCCCTCTCCACAGGTACCACCTCACACACTAAACATCTGCCCTCTCCACAGGTACTACCTCACACACTGAACATCTGCCCTCTCCACAGGTACCTCCTTGCAGATTAAACATCTGCCCTCTCCGCAGGTACCAACTCACAGACTAAACATCTGCTCTCCAGGCAGGTACCTCCTCGCACACTAAACGTCTGCCCTCTCCACAGGTCCCTCCCCACACACTGAACATCTGCCTTCTCTGCAGTCTGCCCTCTCCACAGATATCTCACACACTAAACATCTGCCCTCTCCACAGGTACCATCTCACACACTAAACATCTGCCCTCTCCGCAGGTATCTCCTCACACACTAAACATCCGCCCACTCCACAGGTACCTCCTCACACACTAAACATCTACCCTCTCCACAGGTCCCTCCTCACACACTAAACATCTGCCCTCTCCACAGGTACCTCCTCACACACTAAACATCTGTCCTCTCCACAGGTATCTCCTTACACTCTAAACATCTGCCCTCTCCACAGGTACCTCCTCACACACTAAACATCTGCCCTCTCCACAGGTACCTCCTCACACACTAAACATCTACCCTCTCCACAGGTCCCTCCTCACACACTAAACATCTGCCCTCTCCACAGGTACCTCCTCACACACTAAACATCTGTCCTCTCCACAGGTATCTCCTTACACTCTAAACATCTGCCCTCTCCACAGGTACCTCCTCACACACTAAACATCTGCCCTCTCCACAGGTACCTCCTCACACACTAAACATCTGCCCCCTCCACAGGTACCTACGCACACACTAAACATCTGCCCTCTCCACAGATATCTCACACACTAAACATCTGCCCTCTCCACAGGTACCTACTCACACACTAAACATCTGCCCTCTCCACAGGTACCTCCACACACACTAAACATCTGCCCTCTCCACAGGTACCTACGCACACACTAAACATCTGCCCTCTCCACAGGTACCTACTCACACACTAAACATCTGCCCTCTCCACAGGTACCTCCTCACACACTAAACATCTGTCCTCTCCACAGGTATCTCCTTACACTCTAAACATCTGCCCTCTCCACAGGTACCTCCTCACACACTAAACATCTGCCCTCTCCACAGGTACCTCCTCACACACTAAACATCTGCCCCCTCCACAGGTACCTACGCACACACTAAACATCTGCCTTCTCCACAGGTACATATTCAGACACTAAACATCTGCCCCCTCCACAGGTACCACCTCACACACTAAACATCTGCCCTCTCTACAGGTACCTTTTCCCTCACGAAACATCTGCCCTCTCTGTAGGTACCACCTCACACACTAAAAATCTGCCCTCTCCACAGGTACCACCTCACACACTGAACATCTGCCCTCTCCACAGTTACCTCCTTTCAGATTAAACATCTGCCCTCTCCGCAGGTACCAACTCACAGACTAAACATCTGCCCTCCAGGCAGGTACCTCCTCGCACACTAAACGTCTGCCCTCTCGGCAGGTACCTCCTCGCACACTAAACATCTGCCCTCTCCGCAGGTACTTCCTCACACACTAAACATCTGCCGTCTACGCAGGTACCATCTCACACACTAAACATCTGCCCTCTCCGCAGGTATCTCCTCACACACTAAACACCTGCCCTATCCACAGGTCCCTCCCCACACACTAAACATCTGCCCTCTCCACAGGTACCACCTCACACACTAAACATCTGCCCTCTCCACAGGTATCTACTCACACACTAAACATCTACCCTCTCCACAGGTCCCTCCCCACACAATAAATATCTGCCCTCTCCACAGGTACCACCTCACACACTAAACATCTGCCCTCTCCACAGGTACCACCTCACACACTAAACATCTGCCCTCTCCACAGGTCACTCCCCACACCCTGAACATCTGCCTTCTCTGCAGTCTGTCCTCTCCACAGATATCTCACACACTAAACATCTGCCCTCTCCACAGGTACCTACTCACACACTAAACATCTGCCCTCTCCACAGGTACCTCCACACACACTAAACATCTGCCCTCTCCACAGGTACCTACGCACACACTAAACATCTGCCCTCTCCACAGGTACCTACTCACACACTAAACATCTGCCCTCTCCACAGGTACCACCTCACACACTAAACATCTGCCCTCTCCACAGGTACTACCTCACACACTGAACATCTGCCCTCTCCACAGGTACCTCCTTGCAGATTAAACATCTGCCCTATCGGCAGGTACCAACTCACAGACTAAACATCTGCTCTCCAGGCAGGTACCTCCTCGCACACTAAACGTCTGCCCTCTCGGCAGGTACCACTTCACACACTAAACATCTGCCCTCTCCACAGGTCCCTTCCCACACACTGAACATCTGCCTTCTCTGCAGTCTGCCCTCTCCACAGATATCTCACACACTAAACATCTGCCCTCTCCACAGGTACCATCTCACACACTAAACATCTGCCCTCTCCGCAGGTATCTCCTCACACACTAAACATCCGCCCACTCCACAGGTACCTCCTTACACTCTAAACATCTGCCCTCTCCACAGGTACCTCCTCACACACTAAACATCTGCCCTCTCCACAGGTACCTCCTCACACACTAAACATCTGCCCTCTCCACAGGTACCTCCCCACACACTAAACATCTGCCCTCACCACAGGTACCTCCTCACACACTAAGCATCTGCCCTCTCCACAGGTACCTCCTCACACACTAAACATCTGCCATCTCCACAGGTACCACCTGACACACTAAACATCTGCCCACTCTGTAGGTACGTCCCACCGTATCTGTCGATGTGTTTGCAGTTCTCACATTCGCATCATCAGTCCCCTTGGAACTTGTAATGAGAATAGCAGTGGATATTGTGGGTTAATGTTGTGTTTTTCAGTTGAAAAGCATTCATTTGACGCTGATTGTGGGATTGGTGCGTGATTCACGTTGTGCGCTGTGGGTCGGATGCTCTGTTGGTTTGTTTGTTTATGCTCTGTGTAGCCCGGGTAGTCTCCGATGCTGTTGACAATGTCACAGTTCAATTCTATATTAGATCTGTCAATTGCTGTTGCTTGTGAATCAACAGAGGCATTTATAGTAGGCACATAATGTTTGAAACTAACTTCTGGCCTTGCGAATACATATTACCAATCAGTACATCCCTCAGCACCATCACTGAATAATTCAGCCCCACTGTAGCACCAGCAAGAAAAATTATCTGGCGCCGCCGCTGCATGTAACCTACTCTAGAACTCGGTAGGATTACTCTGCAGCATAGCCCTCTATTTTTCCAAGCTCCATGCCCTCTTAAAAGACCCCATTGAAGCTGTCTCCATCACCACCGCTGGCAGCCCATTCCATGCACCCACCACTCTCTGTGTGAAAAACTTAACTATAACACCCCCCCACACCTACTTCCGCGCACCTTAAAACTGTACACCCTCATTTTAGCCATTTCTGCCCTGGGGAAAAGCCCTGGCTATCTATATGATCAATGCCTTTCATCATCTTATATACCTCTATCAGGACAACTCTCATCCTCCATCGCTCCAAGGAGAACAGGCCAAGTTCATTCAAACTATTCTCCAAAGGCACACTCTCCAATTCAGGAAACATCCTTGTGAGTCTCTTTTGCACTCTTTCTATCGTATCCACATCCTTCCTGTAGTGAGGTGACCAGAAATGGTGACCAGTACTCCAAGTGGGATCTGACCAATGTTTTATATAGCTGTAACGTTACCTCACGGCTCTTGAACTCAATCCCATGACTGATGAATGCTGACACACCACACTCCTTCTTAACAACACTGTTATCCTGCGCAGCAGCTTTGTGTGTCTTATGGACATAGATCCCAAGATCTGTCTGATCCACAACACTACCAAGAGTCTTGCCATTACAGTAATACTATGTTCTGCCTTCAAATTTGACCTATCAGAATGAACCACTTCACATTTATCTGGGATGAACTGCATCCGCAACTTCTCAGCCCAGTCCTGCATCCTATAGATGTCGCGCTGTAACCTTTGACAACCCTCCAGACTATCCTTGTCTCATCAGCAAACTTACTAACACACCCTTCTACTTCTTCATCCAGGTAATTTATAAAAAAAATCACAAAGAGGAGGGGTCCCAGAACAGATCTCTGTGGAACACCACTGGTCACCAATCTCCATGCAAAATACAAACCATTTACAACCACACTTTGCCTTCTGTGGTCAAGCCAATTCTAGATCCACAAAGCAAGGTACCTCTGGATCCCATGCCTCCTTACTTTCTGAATGAGCCTTACATGGGGAACCTTAACAAATGCCTGACTGAAATCCATAGACAGTCCATGCAGTGCTCTACAGTCATCAGCATTTTTATACAAGGCGACAGTAACTCAAATAATCACACATTACAACAGTGATGTGCAGAAGAGCATATCTGAACCCACAACATGTCAAAACTTGAAGTGACACACATGAAATGCTGGAGGAACTCAGCAGGCTAGGTAATATCTATGGAAAAGAGTACACAGTTGATTTTTCTGGACACTTCAATTGAACAGACTAGATAGGGACAGAATTTTGCACAAAGTATTCATTAATTAATAATCTTGCAATTTAGAGGCCTGTGTACAAAACTGATCAGAATGTGATATAATTCTGAACTGAGATTGCAAGCCAGTATCTTAAAAAAGAAAAAAAGAATGTAGGTATATTGTACAAACTACAAAGGTAAAATAAGAACATACATTAAAAGTAATCACAGTCGGCAAACAATAGATAATGTTTATGGATTTATTACATGATTCACAGCAGAAGAATGGCAGACTCCAATGGAAATTTTAGCCCTTTATGGTTCAGAAGAAATTAAAGATAACATTAGATAATGGAAAAGGAATAAACTTTCTTGACATTTTTATGTAACATTTTTACAGGAGACAGGATGGGAGGAGGTATAGATGAGATAACCATGGGAATGAGCAGGTTTATAAAAGATGTTGGTTGAGAGTTTGTCTCCAGAGATGGAGACAGACAGGATGAGAAAAGGGAGGAGGTGTCAGAAATGGACCAAGTGAATTTAAGGGCATGATGGAAGTTAGAGGCTAAGTTGATAAAATTGAGGAGATCAGCATGGGTGTGTGAAGCAGCAACAATGCAGTCATCAATGTAGTGGAGGAAGAATTGGGGAGTATAACTGGGGAAGGCTTTGAACGTGGACTGTTGTATGTTGCCAACAAGAGGCTGGCATAGCTGGGGCCCATACGAGTGCCCGTGGTTAGCCTTGAGTTTGGAGAATGTCGGAGCAACAAGTCAATGACAGGTCATTTCCTGCCTCCCTCCCACTAACACAGACACTCCTCCAAAACCAGGAGGCTTCTGGGTCATTGGCTATTGGGCATCAACTTTCAAACTTCCTATCAACCTTCTAGCTTTGATCTTCAGTAATGATTCCCACACCCCACTAACCAATGACAGGTCCCCAAAATCCAGGCCTCAAATTCCGGGCACATGAACTCACCAACCCTTGTTCCCCCTGTTCAGAGAGTTATACAAATATTTTATTTACTTTCCGATTTGTTTCTCCCCCCCCCCACCCTAACGCCACACCACCCATGATCTATCTCTTATCCCTGCACTGGTGCTTCAACCCTCTGCCCATCATGTCATCTCACTACCTGGTTCTGTCTGGCTCTCATCTCACCCTAATGTTTCACCTTTCTTAATTATCAGACTCCAGCACTGGTAGCCTTTGTGTTATCTCATCAGCCACCAGCTGCTGTTACCTACCGGCCCCTCAGTAGGTGTCTGCACACCCTGGCCCTCTTTCCTCTTTATACTCTGTTGTCTGCCCCCTGTCCTGATGCAGGGTCTCCACCCAGTGAGCCCTCCAGCAGTGTGTCTCTTTGGTGTTGGTGACCTTCCAAGGAGTGTCCTTGGAAAGAGCCCATAGATCAGTCATCAGTCCTTTGGTCTGACTGTAACTTGCTGGTCTTGCAGCACAGCGACCTGCCTGTAAAGAAGTGCTGCTGACTGGCACATTGCAGGTGACAGGACTATGTGTGTGCTGAGGGATGCACTGAAGCTTGGTGCAGCCGGTGGAAAGTGTGGGGACAGACCACGGTCTGGGCTCCTCCGTGACCGCACATGGAGAGGTTAAGTTTCTTCTTGTAATGTTTAATGGCAGTTGTCAGGCCAGCATGCAGTGCATTACTGCCACCTATTGAGGCAGAGTGTGGAGCAAAGAGACAGGAAGTATGTCCACCAACACCCACTTCCAAAATTCAGATGTCCAGCCCACAATTTGAAACAGCTGTTTAAATTGATGTCTAAACTGAGAATGAATCATAGCACATAACCCGGGGGTATTTCTTTGGTCCATTCCAAGACTAAAAAGTTAGCAAACTTCTCAGATGTGAATACTGCGATTTTGTCTAACAATCTTTTCCTGAGTTACCTGAAACTTTGAACTATAAACTGAAACATCTGAATGTCCTGTCCCTGATCTTTTGAACCATCTGATTCGATATGGAAGAAAACACAATATCTGCCTTGCCTGAATTTGCTGAACTTCCTGTGCCACTGATATACAATCAGTCTTCACCTGATTTTTCTTAAGGCTTAAATCAACCATAGGCAGGGGGAAAATCCATGAAGGTCTGATAGAAAGGTGTACCCTGGGACGATATTCCGCATTAAACAATGAAGACTTTGTACCCCTTCATTTCCTACCCACACAAAACAGAAGACCTTACAAATGCAGTGCTCCCAGTACTCTCCTAATCTTGCCAATATTGAATCTGTATGTCTTCTTACATAAACCCACAGAAATTGTTAACTGTAAACTGCATAGATTTAAAGGTATGTTACGAACCCACAGGTTTCGTATGGACTGTCTCTTTAAGAGAGTCTGCAGGAGGCGGGCCTATGACGTCAGTCGCAGGCTGAAACAGTTTTGCTTCAGATTTTTACACACACACAGTTGGTAGCTTCAGGCTTGGAACTCTCTATGCCCACAAGGGTGGGTTAAACGTCAGCACACGGTGGACAAAGAATGTGTGGCTGCCACTTCGTATAATCCATAGGAGTGGATTTTTGGGAACATTTTGGGGGACCACTTGTGTTAACCCTTGCTTGGGTATGTTGTGTGGTAAACCCTGTGAAGACGATATTCCTGTGACAGATTAAGTTTGGTGTTAATTCGCGTGTTGACGAATTCAACGGATAAGATCGACGGCCACTGTTATCTTATTTTACCATCATGGAATCTGTGGATTACTTGTAAATTCTGAGATGCAACGGGACTTGGGAGTCCTCGTACAGGATACCCTTAAAGTTAACCTCCAGGTTGAGTCAGTAGTGAAGAAGGCGAATGCAATGTTGGCATTCATTTCTAGAGGAATAGAGTATAGGAGCAGGGATGTGATGTTGAGGCTCTATAAGGCGCTGGTGAGACCTCACTTGGAGTACTGTGGGCAGTTTTGGTCTCCTTATTTAAGAAAGGATGTGCTGACGTTGGAGATGGTACAGAGAAGACTCACTAGAATGATTCCGGGAATGAGAGGGTTAACATATGAGGAACGTCCGTCCGCTCTTGGACTGTATTCCTTGGAGTTTAGAAGAATGAGGGGAGACCTCATAGAAACATTTCAAATGTTAAAAGGCATGGAGAGAGTGGATGTGGCAAAGTTGTTTCCCATGATGGGGAAGTCTAGTACGAGAGAGCATGACTTAAGGATTGAAGGGCGCCCTTTCAGAACAGAAATGCGAAGAAATTTTTTTAGACAGAGGGTGGTGAATCTATGGAATTTGTTGCCACGGGCAGCAGTGGAGGCCAAGTCATTGGGTGTATTTAAGGCAGAGATTGATAGGTATCTGAGTAGCCAGGGCATCAAAGGTTATGGTGAGAAGGCAGGGGAGTGGGATTAAATAGGAGAAAATAGATCAGCTCATGATAAAATGGCGGAGCAGACTCGATGGGCCGAATGGCCTACTTCTGCTCCTTTGTCTTATGGTCTTATTTACCTTTCCTCTACGTTTCACCCTGGATTACAAATATCTCTCTCTCCTATCATTTATTTCGTGGATTATTGAACTTTCCTACTTTACCATCTCAGAACTCTAAGCTTTGTTCCCCCGAGCTCAATAGTTTGGGAGTAATATTCACACACATATAACACATGACACTGTTAACTTTTGTTTATCCTGGTTCTATATTATAAGTAGATACTAATAAATATAGTAGTTTTAACATTAAAACCTGACTCAGTGTGAAATCTCTTGCTACTGTTTCGTTTCTAAAACGTTACAATTCGTAATAAGGTACTTCACCCATTTCTACCAGTAATGCTGAAACTGGGGACGATGTAATAGCCAGAGGAAACATTATATTTGGTGTATGTGTGTGTGTACATTATATATTTGTATATATCTATATATATGAGATAAAATTTGTGTAACGCCTTTATTATGTATATTATGGTAGTTAGTCACGGGTGGGGGCGTGGTAAAAGGGTTTGTATTACGTATTCACTCTTTGTTTTTTTTAGGCTGCAGTCAGAGCCAGCTGGGTATGATGTCATTTTGTTGACTGCTTAATTATCTTTAAATCACTCATTGACTCTTAAAGTGGCTTAATTAAATTTAATATCGCTAGTTTTAGTTTATTTAGTTTTATCGCTTCAAGATTGTTTGTGTTACTAGCTGGTTAATAAAGAATCGAATACAATTCTTTGGATTTGACCACTATAATTGGATTGGTTTGGATCGGAAGGCGCGATCTACTGGATTAACTACCCGTGCTTGGTCTCTGACAGCGGTGTTGGTTTGTGCGAGCAGTCGCCACTACAGCACCACAGCATAATCTAGTTATCAATTCAAGAATCTCTATTCTTGAGTCAGCACTTCAAATCGGAGCTGGTGAAGCTGACTCATAAGCAAAATGCCTATAATGAAAAGACGGCTCTGATTAAAACAATAGATATCGTTTAAGGGACCTCCCACTCGCACCGTAACCTCACGCAACTAAGCACCTGATTACGTGAAGGTTTGTTTTAACACTTCTCCAGAATTTACTTCACATACCTTACCTGTTACCCTTGTGTCCATCCACACACCTAGAAACTTTATCACTGACTGTTGTTTAAAAGATTTACCATATAACTTGAGATCAATTGTGTGTATAATGATTCTTTCGGAAAAAAACAACTAACTTGAGGCTTTGCCACAGAAAACTGAAACCCGCACCGACTTTCCAATTCCACGACTTGATCAATAGCTATCTGCATTTTTCTAACAACATAATTTACTATTCCACCTCTACACGAGACTGCATCATCAGAGCTGTGTATTTGATATTTCAATAATATTTGAGTCATCTTGTATTTGTATATATTCTTGTTCGTTAAAATAAATCATTACAGGGTATATGTAAAAATAAATTAATTGCATACCCCATTATGCTACCACGTGATACGTGATCGCCTCGCTTAAAGTAACCTCGAACTAATAAGGCAAGGTTTGGGAACCGGTATGACAGAGCTGAGGATGAGCTGGATGTAATATGAATGTAAGGAAGGACAAGCCAATGATTGGCTGCAAATACAGACAGAGCAAAGAGTTAAATTGTAGCACAGAGACCTAATTTTAAAAAAGCAACGAAAGCAAGACTGAAAGTGTATTTAGATATGTGCAGCGTTCAGAATTAAGGGAACGAACGCGTGGCACAATTAGAGATTGGTCTGTATGATGTTGTGGACGTCACTGAATCGTGGCTGAAAGAAGGCTGTAGTTGGGAGCTTAACATCAAAGAATCTACTTTGTATTGAAAGGACAGGCAGGAAGACGTAGCCGGTGGTGTGGCTCTGTTTGTAAGAGATGGAATTACATCTTTAGAAAGAGGTGACATAGAGTCAGAAAATCTTGAAGTTTTGGAGGTGGAGTTCAGAAACTGCAAGGGTAAAAAAAAAATCATGGGAATCGTGTATAGGTCTCGAAACAGTAGCCAAGATGTGGCGTTCAGATTGCAAAGGGAGCAGAAAAAGGCATGTAATAAGTGCAATGACACAATTGTAATGGGGGACTTCAATATGAAAGGGGATTGGAAAAATCAGGTTGGCGTCGGATTGCAAGAGTGGAAATTTGTTAAATGTCTATGCGATGGCTTTTTAGAGCAGCTTGTGTATGAGCCTTCTTGGGGAAAGGCTCTTTTAGATTGGGTGGTGTGTAATAACCCAGATCTTATTAGGGAGATTAATGTAAAGGAACCCTGAGGAGATACTGATAATAATAAGATTAAATTCATACTGCAATTCGAGAGGGATAAGCATAAGTCAAATGTATCAGTATCGCAATGGAATAATAGGAATTACAGAGGCATAAGAGAGGAGCTTGCCCAGGTGGATTGGAGGAGGATACTGGTGGGGGCGACGGCAGAGCAGAGGTGGCTGAAGTTTCTGGGAATCACTCACAAGGTGCAGTATAGATATGTCCCACAGAAGTTCTCAAATGGCAGAGGTAGGCAAATATGGCTTGACAAGGGAAGTTAAGGACTGCATAAAAGCCAAGGAAAGGGCATACATGTAAGATAACAAAAGTGAACGGGAGGTTGGATGATTGGGAAGAATTTAAAATCCAACAAAAAAATCAAAAAGCTATCAGAGGGAAAATTGAAATGATAGGGCAAACCAGCCCACTGGAAAATGAAGGTAGTAATGAAGTAGTAATGAAGGACAAAGAAATGGCAGATGAACCTATTGGGTACTTTGCATCAGTCTTCCCTGTGGAAGACACTGGCAGAGTGCCAGAGGTCTGTAACTATCAGTGAGCAGAAGTGAGAGTCATTGGTACTACAAAGGAAAAGGTGCTAAGCAAACTCAAAGGTCTTAAAGTGGATAGGTCACCTGGTCCAGATGGACTACATCCCAGAGTCCTGACAGAGGTCACTGAAGAGATAACAGATGCCTTAATCATGATTTTTCAAGAACCACTTGATCCTGGCATGGTCCTGGAGAACTGGAAGACTGCAAATGTCACTCCACTCTTAAAGAAGGGAGGAAGGCAAAAGAAAAAAAATATATAGGCCAGTCAACCTAACCTCAGTGGTTGGGAAAATATTGGAATCTATTGTTAAGGCTGCGGTTTTTGGGTACTTGGACAAGTGTGAGGTGTTGCATTTTTGAAGGACAAATCAAGGTTGGACATACACTGTAAACGGTAGGGCACTGAGGAGTGCGGAGGAACAAAGGGATCTGGGAGTTCAGATACATAAGTCCCTGAAAGTGGCATCACAGGTAGACAGGGTTGTAAAGAAGGCTTTCGGCATCCTGGCATTCATAAATCAAAATATTGTGCATAGGAGTTGGGATGTTGTGGTGAGGTTGTATAAGATATTGGTGAGATCAGATTTGGAGTATTGTGTACAGTTCTGGTCACCTAACTATAGGAAAGATATCAGTAAGATTGAAAGAGTGCAGAGAAGATTTACTAGGATGTTGCCGGGTCTTCAGGAGTTGAGTTACAGGGAAAGATTGAACAGGTTAGGACTTTATTCTTTGGAGCATAGAAGAATGAGAGGGGATTTGATAGAGGTTTACAAAATTATGAGGGGTATAGATAGAGTAAATGCGAGTAGGCTCTTTCCACTTGGATTACAAGAGATGAATATGAGAGGACATGGCTTTGGGGTGAAAGGGGAAAGGTTTATGCGGAACATTAGAGGGAACTTCTTCACTCAGAGGGTGGTGGGAGTGTGGAGCGAGCTGCCATCTGACGTGGTAAATGTGGGCTCACTCTTAAGTTTTAAGAATAATTTGGATAGGTACATGGATGGGAGAGGTCTGGAGGGTTATGGACTGGGTGCAGGTCAATGGGACTAAAGTTTTGGCACAGACTAGAAGGGCCGAATGGCCTGTTTTCTATGCTGTAGTGTTCTATGGTTCTATGGAAACTACTAAAATAAGTCAAAGCATGGTGTCTGGCAAGGGAAACCTTGCTTGACACATTTGTTAGAATTCTTCAAGGAAGTAACAAGCAGGCTGGACAAAGGAGAGACAGTGTCTGTTATTTACTTGGATATTCAGAAGGCATTTGATAAGGTGCCACACATGAGGCTGCTTAACAAGATAAAATCCTATGGTGTTATAGGAAAGATACTGGCATGGATAGAGAAATGGCTGACAGGCAGGAGACAATGGATAAATGGTGCCTTTTCTGGTCGGCTGTCAGTGACCAGTGATGTTCCTCAGGGGTTAGTATTGGAACCACTACTTTTCATATTGTTTGTCAATGATTTAGATAATAGCATTGATGGCTTTGTGGCAAAGTTTGTAGATGATACGAAGATAGGTGGAGAGGTAGGAAGTGCCGAGGAAGCAATGTGATGGCAGCAGGACTCAGACAAATTGGAAGAATGGGCAAAAAAATGTCAGGTGGAATACAATATTGGGAAATGTATGATAATGCATTTTGGTAAAAGAAACAATAGTGTGAGCAATTCTCTAAATGGGGAGAAGGGTCAAACATCAGAGGTGCAGAGGTACCTGGAGTTCCTTGGGCAAAACTCCCGGAAGGTTAATTTACAGGTTGAGTCTGTGGTAAAGAAGGCAAATGCAATGTTGGCATTTATTTCAAAGGGAATACAATATAAAAGCAAGGAGATAATGCTGAAGCTTCACAAGATACTAGTCAGGCTGCACTTGGAGTGTTGTCAACAATTTTGGGCCCCCATGTCTCAGAAAGGATGTGTTGTCATTGGAGGGAGTCCAGAGGAGGTTCACAGGGATGATTCTGTGAATGAAGGGGTTAATATGAGGAGCTTTTAGTGGCTTTGGGCCTGTACTTACTGGAATTTAGAAGAATGCGTGGGGATCTCATTGAAACCGACCAAATGTTGAAAGGACAAGATAGGGTGGATGTGGAGAGGATGTTTCCTGTGCTGGGGTATCCAGAACCAGAGGGAACAGCCTCAAAATTGAGGGGTGCCCTTTTAGAATGGGGGGGGGTGCTGTCGGGGGGAAGGAGGATTTTTTTTTAAACCAGAGACTACTTAATCTGTGGAATGCTCTGCCACAGACTGCGGTGGTGGCCAAGTCCATCAGTATACTTAAGGTGGAAGTTGATCGTTTCCTGATCAGTCAGGGCATCAAATGTTATAGCAAGAAAAGGCAGGTGGATGGGGGATCTGGGATCAGCCATGATGGAATGGTGGAGCAGACTCGATGGGCTGAATGGCCCAATTCTGCTCCTGTGTCTTATGGTTTACACCTGTGCTTTCAGAAACCCGTGAGTTTCTTTGAGTTAGCTTAATGGTTTGAAGTTTTGAAACATAACACTGGTGATGAGGTATTTTTAAAACGAACCCGTTGAAGCGGAATGAGATATTAGAACTAAAAATTTAACGTGAGCAATGGTGGGTAAAAAGAACCAGCCAGCACGTCCACAGACTGGTCGAGTTTTTATTTAAAAGCAGCAAACTTCGCAAGGAAAGACACGATCGAATTTTTTTAAAAAGGAAACTTGGAAAATGGAAGATTCAGGACCTATCAAGTGTGACAGTGGGGAAGTGTGTATGGATCTGGAGGAAATAGCAAAGGTACTTAATGAATACTTCACTTCAGTATTGACTGTGGAAAAGGATCTTGGTGATTGTAGTGATGATTTGCAGCAAACTGAAAAGCTTGAGCATGTAGATATTAAGAAAGAGGAAGTGCTGGAGCTTTTGGAAAGCATCAAGTTGGATAAGCCGCTGGGACCAGATGAGGTGTACTCCAGGCTACTATGGGAGGCGAGGGAGGAGATTGCTGAGCCTCTGGCAATGATCTTTGCATCATCAATGAGGACGGAAGAGGTTCCGGAGGATTGGAGGATTGCGGATGTTGTTCCTTTATTCAATAAAGTGAGTAGAGTTAGCCCAGGATATTGTAGACCAGTGAGTCTTACCTCAGTGGTTGGTAAGTTGATGAAGAAGATCCTGATAGGCAGGATTTATGAACATTTCGAGAGGTATAATATGATTAAGAATAGTCAGCATGACTTTGTCAAGGGCAGGTTGTGCCTTATGAGCCTGATTGAATTTTTTGAGGATGTGACTAAACACATTGATAAAGGAAGAGCAGTAGATGTATATGGATTCAGCAAGGCATTTGATAAGGTACTCCATGTAAAGCTTATTAAGAAAGTAAGGAGGCATGGGATCCAAGGGGACATTGCTTTGTGGATTCAGAACTGGCTAGCCCACAGAAGGCAACGAATGGTTGTAGATGGGTCATATTCTGCATGGAGGTCGGTCACCAGTGGAGTGCCTCAGGGATCTGTTCTGGGACCCTTACTCTTTGTGATTTTTATAAATGACCTGAATGAGGAAGTGGAGGGATGGGCTAGTAAGTTTGCTAATGACACAAAGGTTGGAGGTGTTGTGGATAGTGTGGAGGGCTGTCAGAGGTTACAGCGGGAGATTGATAGGATGCAAAACTGGGCTGAGAAGTGGCAGATGTAGTTCAATCCAGATAAGTGTGAAGTGGTTCATTTTGGTAGGTCAAATATTAATGGTAAGACTCTTGGTAGTTTGGAGGATCAGAGGAATCTTGGGGTCTGAGTCCATAGGACGCTGAAAGCAGCTGCGCTGGTTGACTCTGTGGTCAAGAAGGCGTACGGTGTATTGGCCTTTATTTAGGAGCCGAGAGGTAATGTTGCAGCTATATAGGACCCTGGTCAGACCCCACTTGGTGTACTGTGCTCAGTTCTGGTCACCTCACTACAGGAAGGATGTGGAAATCATAGAAAGAGTGCAGAGGAGATTTACAAGGATGTTGCCTGGATTGGGGAGCATGCCTTATGAGAACAGCTTGAGTGAACTCGGCATTTTCTCCTTGGAGCGATGGAATATGAGGCGTGACCTGACAGAGGTGTATAAGATGATGAGAGGCATTGATCGTGTGGATAGTCAGAGGCTTTTATCAGGGCTGAAATGGTTGCCACAGGAGGACACAGGTTTGAGGTTCTGGGGAGAAGGTACAGAGGAAACGTCAGGGGTAAGTTTTTTACTCAGAGGGTGGTGAGTGCGTGGAATGGGCTGCTGGCAACGGTGGTGGAGACGGATACGATAGGGTCTTTTAAGAGACTTTTGGATAGGTACATGGAGCTTAGAAAAATAGAGGGCTATGGATAAGCCTAGCAATTTCTAAGATAGGGACATGGTCGGCACAATTCTGTGGGCCAAAGGGCCTGTATTGTACTGTAGGTTTTCTATGTTTCTATAAAGCGTGAGTACCAGATGATAATAATCATTTTAAAAAATGAGAAATTGCTGACTACATCGAGGACATTGACGAGTTTGACTACACAACGGGTAATTGGCTCACATTCAGTGGTTCCATTTAATAATCAGAAAATGGATGCAGTGCAATATCTGAAATGAATCTTTGCAGACATCCAGGAACAGAAGAAAACCCCAAAGAATGTCTGACAGAAAAAGTTGTATAAGACATTAGTAAGGTCTAATTCGGAGTATTGTGTGTAGTTTTGGTCACCTACCCACAGGAAAGATGGAAAGGCAATTGAAAGTGCAGAGAAAATTTTCAAGGATGTTGTCGGGTCTGGTCGATCTGAGTTAGAAGGAAAGATTAAATGGGTAAGGACTATTCTTTAGAACGTAGAAGATTAAGGGAGATTTGATAGAGGTATGCAGCATTATGAGGGGTGTAGAAAGGCTTTCGCCACTGAGGTTGAATGGACTACAACCAGTGTCATGGCTTAAGGATGAATGGTGAGAAGTTTAAGAGGAACATGAGGGGAAACTCCTTCACTCAGAGGGTGGTGAGGGTGTGCAATGAGCTGCCAGCACAAGTGGTGCACACGAGCTCGATTTCAACGTTGAAGAGAAGTTTGGATAGGTACATGGATAGTAAGGATATGAGGGGCTGGGATCCTGGTGCAGGTCCATGGGAGTAGCCAGTTTAAATGGTTTCCGCACGGACTAAGTAGGCAGAAGGTCCCAGTCCAGTGTTGTACTTCTCTGTGACTCTGTTAGAGCCCCAAAGCCACCCTCCCTCCTCCACGCTCAAACAGCAGCAAAGCATCAAACCTCCCCCTCACCCCCCTTCCACTTATTCCAGCAAAGCGTCAGTCCCCACCACGCAAGCAAGAGCAAAGCCCCCAAAGAGACCATGATCTAGTGTCGATCAAAAACTACAGTACATAACCCAGCACTTTGACGTGCCACAGGCTCTAGTGGGGAAGAAAGGTATCATTCCTTTAGCTCACTGTGTGAATATTACAGTCTGCAGCATGGCTTTAATTCGAGTTTGCTGGAGAGGGAGAGAGGTGCAGAGATCACTGAGTGCAAGAGATCTACGACAGCCGCACCCGCGGTCTCGATGTATCGATCACCCGCGACACTTCAGTTGCCGACACCGGCGTACAATCGGGCCCCAAAGGTGCAAGTCTTCCAATCCACTCTTTTAAAATCTTTTTATTGAATTAGTTCACAAAATGTAAACCATATAGGCACTGACACACAGTTGCAATATAACTTTACAAGAGACATTAATACACAAAAAAAAGTTAGAACAAACAGTGCAGTTTAGATATAAAATAACCAGGTAATATAATAGTATACTAATTTTCAAATATGTCAATGAGGAAAAAAAAACCCCCAAAAAAACCCACCGTGCAACTAAACTAAAAAGCAAAGCAAAGCAATGGGCCAACTAGGTATCAAGTAGAGTTAAACAATTTAAAATAATCACGTCCTCAAACCCGACCTCCATTAAAGACAGTTAAAAAGCAAAAAGGTAATGTAAATATGGCCAGAGAAAGAAAAAAAAAGTTACATTAAATGAAAATGTTGAATAAAAGATCTCCAAGTCTGTTCAAATTTAACTGAAGAATCATAAAGATTACTTCTAATTTTCTCCAGATTTAAACATAGTATCATCTGGGAAAACCAAAAGAATGTAGTTGGAGCATTAATCTCCTTCCAATGTTGTAAAATACATCTTTTCGCCATTAAAGTAAGAAATGCAATCAATCTACGAGCTGAAGGGAAGAGATTACTGGAAATTTTAGGTAATCCAGAGATAGTAGTGATAGGATGGGAAGAAATATCTATATTCAATACTTTTGAAATAATATTAAAAATATCCTTCCAAAAAGTTTCCAGAGTGGGGCAGGCCCAAAACATGTGAGTTAAGGAAGCTATCTCCCCATGACATCTGTCACAGAAAGGGTTAATATGAGAATAAAAACGAGCTAATTTATCTTTAGACATATGTGCTGTATGGACAACTTTAAATTGAATTAGGGAGTGTTTAGAACAGATAGAGGAAGTATTAACTAGCTGTAAAATATGCGCCCAGTCATCCACCGGAATAATTAGACTCAATTCCTTTTCCCAATCTGATCTAACCTTATCAAATGGCGCTTTCCTAAGTTTCATAATAGTATTATAAATAATAGCCGTTACACCTTTCTGACATGGATTAAGATTAATTATAGTATCTAAAATATATGTAGGAGGTAACGCCGGAAAGGAAGAGAGTATAGTACTTAGGAAATTTCTAACTTGGAGATACCTAAAAAAATGTATTCTTGGTAAGTTATATTTGTTAGATAATTGCTCAAAGGATATAAAGGAACCATCTAAAAATAAATCCAAAAACCATGAAATACCATTAGTCTTCCATATTTGAAAGGCACGGTCAGTGGAAGAGGGAGGGAAGAATATGTTACCTAAAATAGGAATCGCAAGCCCAAATTGATTAAGATCGAAAAATTTTCGGAATTGAAACCAAATACGTAAGGTATATTTAACTATTGGGTTACAAACCAGTTTACAGCATTTCAAATCAAAAGGAAAAGAATAACCTAAAATGGAGCCAAGTGCATAACCTTGAGCAGATTGTAATTCCAATACTACCCATTTAGGAATGGATAGTGTATCTTGATCAAGTAACCAAAATTTCATATGTCGAATATTAATTGCCCAATAATAGAATCTAAAGTTAGGTAATGCGAAACCTCCATCTCTCTTAGCTTTCTGTAGATGTATTTTACCCAATCTCGGGTTTTTATTTTGCCAAATAAATGAAGAAATTTTAGAGTCAACTTTATCAAAAAAGGATTTGGGAACAAAAATCGGTAGTGCCTGAAATACATATAAAAATTTTGGAAGAATAAACATCTTAACAGCATTAATATGACCAAGCAAAGTTAAATAAAATGGAGGCCATTTAAATGAGAGTTGAGTAATGTGATCGATTAAGGGTAAGAAATTAGTCTTAAATAAATCTTTATGTTTACAGTTAACTTTAATCCCAAGATATGAAAAATGATTATTAACCAATTTAAACGGAAGATTCTGATATAAGGGAACTTGCTTATTGATCGGAAAAAGTTCGCTCTTACCGAGATTTAACTTATAACCTGAAAAAAGACTAAATTGTGCTAATAAATCTAAAGCAGCAGGGATAGATTTTTGAGGATTAGAAATATATAAAAGTAAGTCATCAGCATAGAGTGATACTTTATGGGACTTTAAACCCTGAGTTATCTCAATAATATTTGGAGATTCTCGAATGGCAATTGCAAGAGGTTCTAATGCAATATTAAATAATAAGGGACTAAGAGGACAACTTTGTCTGGTACCTCGAAAAAGAGGGAAAAAAGGTGAGCTTAAAGAGTTAGTATGGACTGATGCCATAGGAGAGTGATATAGCAATTTAATCCAGGATATAAATTTCGGGCTGAAATTGAACATTTCAAGCACCTTAAATGGCCATTCGACTCTGTCGAAGGCTTTTTCAGCATCTAAGGAAATGATGCACTCAGGATCATTTTGTGAGGGAGTATAAACAATGTTTAACAGTGTACGAATATTATAAAAAGAGTAACGACCTTTAATAAAACCCGTTTGGTCTTCCGAAATAATAAGGAAATACTTTTTCTAATCTGTTTGCTAATAATTTAGAAAAGATTTTAGAATCAACATTTAATAAGGATATTGGTCTATAAGATGCACATTGAGCAGGATCTTTATCCTTCTTTCAGTCCACTCTTGATTAACAGTGTGAAAATTAACAATAGACAAACACCAGAACTGAACGGCAAATTAATTAAAATGCAACTGGACACTGGTCAAGGGCGGCGCTAAGGTGGTGCTAGCTCGTGCTATAGCCCCAACAGAAATTGCAATAGCACCAGCGTAGCACCACCAAGAAATTAACTGAAATTTCACATACAAATTGCAGCTGCTTTGCTTTCTCTGCACAAGTTTTGAATACAGCTTGTTTTTCCAGTTGATCTAGTGAAACAGCACCCCCAATTACCATAGCACCCACACAGCAATAAAGTTATAAACTCTGTCAGATCCATTCTACACTTCTGCTTATTCATTCATTGTCAATGTCTTGCTGGTTGCTGTCCTCAGATCAGTTAAGCTGATCTAAGATCTCTTAAGGTGGTGATGTCACTCACTCTCACTCACATAAGAGATTGATAGTATACATACAGCCACAGATTCATGGTCTCACGAGACTAACAGATGCCACACACGCACACACACACATTGTGCTTTTACAAGCTAGTGTCGGCCTGGCACGTGCATTATTTTGGCCAGCATGAAAAATTGTTCAATTTTTAGTGAGAAAATGACCTCATCCAGAGGAATCAGTGTGTTTCAGCCTGAGCCTGTCTTAATTGAAAGTGACAAGCAGGAAGAAGTAAGTGGGGGATAAGGATGATAGCAATTCATCAAAGGAGTGTGAGGGTGAAGTAGAGGACCAAGAAATGGAGCGGGATTCGGAGGAGAACGTGGGTGAAGCTGCTCTTAGTGCTAGTGGGAATACTGTTAGCGATGTTAGCCAGCAGTCTGAGGAAGAACCCCGTTGGCCAGCATTGAAAAAGTACCCTTTGCAACAGTTTGGCAATCAGCAAAGGAGTTTTATTCATGGCTGGTTTGACTGACTGGAATATTCGATCACACATGCAAGCATTTCCTGTGTGGAGGACATGGGTTCCATTCTGAGTCTACCTTCACTGTCACCGGTTACCACAACTGGCGGAAAGCTACAACAGCTTTCAAAACCCACCATGTAAGTGCAGCTCATAAGTTTTGCTGTGGAGCCACGGGCCGAATTCAGATTGAGAAAACAAGATGGATCAAATTGGGAAATATGCTTGATAAAGGACATGCAAAGATTGTCCAAGAAAATCGTGAATATATGAGAGCAGTGGTTGAGTCTCCAGCAAGGACAGACAGTGAATGACACAGTGGAATTTCTAGCTCTAATGAGACCCTACCGCAATGCATTTATAGATTTATACAAACTAATCTGCATATCACTGACTCTACCTGTGACATCTGCCTCATGCAGAGAGAGTTTGTCTTACCTCAGATGCCTCAAAAACTACCTAAGGAATAGCAGCGGCGATGCTCGGAACAGCAACTTGGCCCTGTTGGCCATAAACAGCCGGAGGATCAAAGCACTTGACATCCAGAAAATCATTGATGCTTTCGCCACCAATCACAACAACAGATGGATTGTGCTTCTCTGAAAACATCAATGGTGAGTGCAGTTGATTTTTTAAAAATTTGGGCCAAGACTAATGCTGATTATTATTATTATTATTATTTTGTGGTGGATACCCCATAGTCCTTATGTTTCCTGAAAATCCTAAACTATTACATTTACTGCTATTAAGCCTACTGGTTTTGCTTAGACTTCCAAGTGGTGATTCTGTTGATTTTTGTTTTAAATTCAGTAGCTGAATTAATTGAGGTATTGCATGGTCAGAGTATGATTTGTCCAACTCCTGGTAAGGCCTTGCATCTGTTGTTTGCCTGATTTGACTTTAATAACGGTGTATCTTTTGGCATTGTCTGTCTATGTAATGCGAATAGCAGTAGACATTGTGAGTTAGTGTTGTGTTTTTCAGTTGAAAAGCACGCATTTGACGCTGATTGCGGGTTTGGTGCATGATTCACATTGTGCGCTGTGGGTCGGATGCTTGTTTGTTGATGCTCTGTGTAGCCCAGGTTGCCTCCAATGCTGTTGACACTGTCACAGTTAACTTCTATATTAGATCTATCAATTGCTGTTGCCTGTGAATCAACAGAGGCATTTATAGTAGGCACATAATGCTTGACACTAACTTTTGAACGCCACGCGTCTGGCCTTGCGAATACATATTACCATACAGTATGTCCCTCAGCACCATCACTGAATAATTCAGCCCCACTGTAACACAAGCAAGAAAAAATCTCTGGCACCACCACTGACACTGGTTCAATCAGAAGATTTGTCAGATGATGTTTGTGGATGAGGAAACCACGAGGAGAGATCAAATTGTAAGGGGAACAATAAAGCGATTAATAAGAGAAAACTCCAGTGAACAAAATGCACCTTCCCAAGATCAAGATGAACAAACTATAAAAAGAAAGGTGGTGACCACCATCAGAACCACTTCCTACAGTCTCAGAGTCAATTCCTACAACCACAATGGAGGATTTACCAGAACCTGAGTTTGATTTCACTGCTCTAAGTCCGAGCTGCTAACCAGATTGCACACACAAAATGCTGGAGGAACTCAGTGGGCCAGGCAGCATCTATGGTAAAAAGTACAGTCAACGTTTCAGGCCGAGACCCTTCGGTCGGAAAAAAATGAGGAGTTGATTTTAAAGGTGTGTAGGGGAGGGGAGGCAGAGAGAAGCACAAGATGATAGGTGGGATCGGGAGGGCGAGTGATGAAGTAAAGAAGTTGATTGTTGAAGAGTTACTGGGCTGGAGAAAGGGGAAACTAATAGAAGACAGAATGCCATGGAAGAAAGAAAAGGGGGAGGAAAACCAAAGGGAGGCGATGGGCAGGCAAAGAGATAAGGTAAGAGAGGGAAAAGAGGAAGGGGAATGAATGGTGAAGGGGGACGTTACCAGAAGTTAGTGAAATGGATGGTCATTCCATCAGGTTGGAGGAATATAAGGTGTCTTCCTCCAACCTGAGTGTGGCCTCATTCCGACAGTAGACGAGGCCATTGATAGACATATTGGAATGAGAATGACAAGTGGAATTAAAATGGGTGGCCACTGGGAGACCCGCTTCTTCTGCCGGACAGATCGTAGATGCTCGGCAAAACGCTCTCCCCATCTACATCAGTTCTCACCGATATTCCAGGAGGCCACACCGGGAGCACTGGACACATATGACCCCAACAGACTCACAGGTGAAGAGTCGCCTCACAGGTGTATGCAATCGCCTCACCTGGAAGGACTGTTTGGGGCCCTCTTTTGCCAATTCTCTTGTCAACCAGATTAACCTCCTTTGTCAGGAAATAAGTTATCCCACAAGCGTAAGAATTCCTCTGCAGTGACTGAATCTTTAGTCCTGAATAGAACAATTTAAAATTTACTGTGCTGTGGATGTCTGTGTGTAGAACTTGTATTGTATAATATACAGTGATAGAGTGGAGGTGCATTCAACATTGAGTTGGAGTTTATAGCTAAGCAGAGAGGAGTGTTGTGTGTTTGATATTTCAATAATATTTGAGTAATCTTGTGTATAGGTTGATTAAACATTCTTGTTCATTTAAAAATAATGTATTACGGGTAATCTGTAAAACACGTAGATTGCGTCAACACGCCGCACATAATACGTGTGCGCCTCGCTTAAAATAAACTCGAACTAGATCTGAAGTAACTGTATAAATTTTACAGTTCTGAATGTACCGATCACCAATGCGAAATTTTTATTGTTTGCATTGTTTCTTCTTCTCTATTTCTTTATCATGAATAAAGTCTAGTTTTGAAAGGGGAAAACTTCGTGATAATAGGGCACAAACGGCACAAAATCTGAATTATTTAGCGAGCACCCTTTCGGGGTTTCGCAGCACCGGACATGTTTTTCCACGTTCTTTTATGGTTTGTGTTGTCTTTCGGAGTTGCAGGCAGGAACGTGGCTCCGCTGTAAATCGCGCCGCCGGGCGCGCTCTCACCCCAACAACAGTCAGGAGTTTAAAAGATTTACATTCACAGGCACAAAGGGTTAAATACTACATTGGTTTTAATGAAGAAACACACTAACGGGAGGTGAGTATTGTAATCAGCAAGCACCGGTTCAGCACGTACTGGTGATGTGTACATGCCTGAAAAACTTCCATAGATGTACTGTGGAGAGCATTCTGACAGGCTGCAGCACTGTCTGGTATGGGGGAGGGGGAGGGGCTGCTGCACAGGACCGAAAGAAGCTGCAGAGGGCTGTACTGAGTACCCAGGACATCTTCAGGGAGCGGAGTGTTAGAAAGGCAACGTCCATTATTAAGGATCTCCTGCACCCAGGCCACGTTCTTTTCTCAGTATTACCATCAGGTAAGACATACAGAAGCCTGAAGACACACACTCAGCGATTCAGGAACAGCTTCTTCCCCTCTGCTATCCGATTCCTAAATGGACTTTGAACCCTTGGACAGACACTACCTCACTTTTTAAAATGTATAGTATTTCTGTTTTTGCACGTTTTAAAAAAAAATCTATCAATATACGTAATTGATATACTTGTTTATTTATTTTTATTTTTATTATTATAATTATTATTATTTCTCTGCTAGTTTATGTATTGTATTGAACGGCTGCCGCTAAGTTAACAAATTTCATGTCACAGGCTGGTGATAATAAACCTGATTCTGATTCTGAAATCTTGTCAGCTCCATCTTGGGTACTAGCCTACAAAGTACCCAGGACATCTTCAAGGAGTGGTGTCCCAGAAGACTTGGTCCAGAAGGGGAGGACTGTTAGCTCAATATTCTGGGGATCTGCTGTTCTAGACACGACACAGCGAAAGGGATTAAATGGAGAGGTGGTGTTACTGGTCAGGGAAACAGTTCTGACTGTGTTCTGTCAGGACGGACTGAAGAGCTTGACTAGTGAGGCTTTATGGTTGGAACTGAAAACAAGGAAGTTATGACCACATTAATGGGGCTGTGTCATTTACCAACTAGGATTTAGAGGAACAAATATGTAGAGAGACCTCAGACTGTTGTAGGAAATGTAATGTTGTTATAGTAGGTGATTTTTCCACATATTGACTGGGACTTGAATTCTGTAAAAGAACGAGATGTGATAAGAGTTTGTCAAATGTGTTCAGAAAACTTTCCTTAATCAGTACATGGAATTCCCAATGAGAAAGTGTGCAATACTTGATCTGCTATTGGGAAATGAGATAGAGGTGACAGAAGTTTGTGCAGAGGAACATTTTGCATCTAGTAGTCACAATGCCATTAGTCTCAAAGAAAATATGGAAAAAGATGAGTCTGGTCCTTGGATTGAGATTCTAAATTGGAGAAGGGCCAATTTTGATGGTATCAGAGATGATCTGTGAAGCCTGGAATGGGACAGGCAGTTTTCTGGCAAAGGTGTACTTAGTAAGTGGGAGGCCTTCAAAAGTGAAATTATGATAGTACAGAGCTTGTATGTGTCTGTCAGAATAAAAGTAAAGGTAAAAGATGTATGGAACCTTGGTTTTCAAGATATATTGAGGCCTTGGTTAAGAAAATGAAGAAGGTGCACAAACTGTATAGGCAGGGAGGAGAAAATGGCGTACTTTTGGAGTATAAGAAATGCAAGAGAACACTTAAGAAAGAAATCAGGAGGGCAAAACGAGGGCATGAGGCTGCCCTTGCAAGGCAATGGGTTCTTGCATCTGTATTTACTCGGGAGACAGACATCGGTTCTATAGAAGTGAGACAAAGTAGCAGCAAGGTCATGGACCCTGTACAGATTACAGAGGATGAGGTGTTTGCTGCCTTGAGGTAGATTGGGATGGATAAATCCCCAGGGCTTGACAAGGTGCTACTTTGGACCCTGCAGGAGGCAAGAGCAGAAATTGCAGGGTCTCTAGCAGAGATATTCAAATATCTTTGGCGACAGTTGAGGTACCGAAGGATTGGAGGATCACTAATGTTGTTCCACTGTTTAAGAAAGGCTCTAAAAATAAACCAGGAATTATAGGCCTGTGAGCCTGATGTCAGTAGTGAGAATATTATTGGAAAATATTCTAAAGTATTCTTGGAAAATATGATTGGAAAATATTCTAAGTATTCTAAGTATGAGTATTTCGGTAGACAGGGACTGATTAACTTTGTGCCTGGTAGCTTGTGCCTAACCAAACTTGTAGAGTTTTTCCACATGCTAAAGACCATGTAGATAACATCTTGGCTGTGGGAAAGTTTGATAAGTCAACATTCTGAAAGATTGATTTGACTCTAATGATAATGTTGATGTTAATCACTTTTAACAGTTGAGGGGGAAGAAACACTTGCAGTTTTTGAGCCATCAGTAATTCTTGGTGACAGCTGCTGCACAGAGGTCCAAAGGAATAAACGGGTAGTAAATTTATTCAGTAAACAGCACACATTCAAATTTCATCCAAAGCCCCTTTTCCTGCAGGTCCTGTCACTTGTCACATTGTATTTCATTTTCCACTTCTTTGCCCATTTCCCAGTCTTTCTGCAGACTCTCTGTTTCCTCAACACTAACCACTCCTCCACCTATCTTTGTATCATCGGCAAATTTAGCCATAAATCCATTAATTCCATAGTCCATATCATTGACATACATCATAAAAAGCAGTGGCCCCAACACCTACCCCTGTGGAACTCCACTGGTTACCGGCAGGCAGCCAGAATAAGATCCCTTTATTCCCACTCTGTTTTCTGCCGATCAGCCAATCCTCCACCCATGCTGGTAACTTTCCTGTAATTCTATGGGATCTTACCTTGTTAAGCAGCCTCTTGTGCTGCACCTTATCAAAGGCCTTCTGAAAATCCAAATACACCACATCTACTACAACTCCTTTGTCTACTTTGCTTGTAATTTCCTCAAATAATTGCAGTCGGTTAGTCAGCAGCATTTTCCTTTTAGGAAACTATGCTGGCTTTGGCCAAACTTGTCATGTGTCTCCAGGTACTCTGTAATCTCATCCCTAACAATTGATTCCAACAACTTCCCAACCACTGATGTCAGGCTAACAGGTCTATAGTTTCCTTTGTGCTGCCTCCCACCCTTCTTACATAGCAGAGTAACATTTGCAATTTTCCAGTCATCCGGTACAATGCCAGAATCTATCGATTCTTGAAAGATCATTGTTAATGCCTAAGCAATCTCTCCAGCTACTTCGTTCAGAACCTGAGGGCGCATTCCATCAGGTCCAGAAGATTTATCCACCCTCAGATCATTAAGCTTCTTGAGCACCTTCTCAGTCGTAATTTTCAGTACACATACTTCACTTCCCTGACACTCTTGGATGTCCGGTATACTGCAGATGTCTTCCACTGTGAAGACTGATGCAAAACATGCATTCAGTTTCTCTGTCATCTCTGTATCCCTCAGTACAACATCTGCAGTATCATTTTCTATTGGTCCTATATCTACCCTCAACTCTTTTACCCTTTATATACTTAAAAAAGTTTTTTGTAGCTTCTTTGATATTAGTCGCTAGCTTCCTTTCATAATTCATCTTTTCCTTCCTAATGACATTCTTAGTTTCCTTCTGCAAGTTTTTAAAAGCTTCCAATCCTCTGCCTTCCCATTAGCTTTGGCTCCCTTGTATGCCCTCGCTTTTGCTTTTACTTTGGCGCTGACTTCACTTGTCAGTAACGGTAGTGTCCTCCTTCCATTTGAAAATTTCTTCTTATTTGGAATATATCTGTCTTGCACTTCTCTTATTTTTCACAGAAACTCTAGCCATTGCTGCTCTGCTGTCCTTCCTGCTTGTGCTCCTTTCCAGTCAACCTTGGCCAGTTTCCTCTCATGCCATTGTAATTTCCTTTATTCCACTGAAATACCGACACATTGGAATTTAGTTTCTCCTTCTCAAATTTCAAAGTGAGTTCGATCATATTGTGATCACTGTTCCCTCAGGGTTCCTTAACCTTAGGCTCTCTTATCACTTCCAGATCATTACACAACATCCAATCCAGCACAGTCAATCCCCAAGTGGGCTCAACAATAAGCTATTGTAAAAAGACATCCCTTAGATATTCTACAAATTCTTTCTCTTGAGGTCCAGTACTGGCTTGGTTTTCAAAATTCACTTTCATGTTAAAATCCCCAAAGATTATCATGAGATTGCCCTTTTGGCACACCTTTTCTATCTCCTGCTGTAATCTGTAATCCACATCCTTGCTGCTGTTTGGAGGCCTGTATACAACTGCCATCAGGGTGCTTTTACCCTTGCCATTTCTTAACTCAACCTATCTTTCTGATAGACCATATGTCCTTGGACGTTCAGCTCCCAATGTCAGCCATCCTTTAGCCAAGTTTCAGGGATGGCCACAACGTCATACTTGCCAATCTGTAGCTGAATTTCAAGATCGTCCATTTTATTTCTTGTGCTAGTGCATTCAGATAGAACACTTTCAGTCCAGTATTTGTTGCTTTCTGTTTTAACTGCACCACACTTCTATTGCCCTGTAACTCATCCCACTGGCTGCAATTATGCCTCAGCTCCCGCCTGTCTTTTCTATTGTCTCTGTTGCACACTATTTTTGATTTATTTGTTTTCCCTTCCTCAGCCCTATCACTGTGGTTCCCCTCCCCCCCGCCAAATTACTTTAAACCCTCCCTGACAGCTCTATTAAATTTGACTGCTAGGATATTGGACCCCTTTGGGTTCAGGTGTAACCCGTCCTTTTTGTACAGGTTGTCCCTCCCCCAGAAGAGGCTCCAATGATCCAGGAATCCGGAGTCCTGCCCCCTACACCAGTCTCTCAGCCATGCATTAGTATACCTGATCATGCTATTCTTGCACTTGTTAGTATATGGCACAGGCAGCAATCCTGAGATTACTACCCTGGAGGTCCTGCTTTTCAGCTTCCTACCCAAATCCCTGAATTCTGTCTTCAGGACCTCCTCTCTTTTTCAACCTATGTCATTGATATCAATGTGTACCAAGACTGCTGGCTGTACACCCTCTCCCTTCAGAATACTCTACACCTGATCCAAGACATCCTGTACCCTGGCACCTGGGAGGCAACACACCATGCGGGTATCTCTATCAGGCTGAGAGATCCTCTTCTCTGTTCCCCTTCCTATGGAATTCCTTATGACTACCGCATTCCTCTTCTGTCCCTTCTGTCAGGTCATCCCCCTCAACAGCATCCAAAATGAAATAACAATTACTGAGGGGGATGGCCACAGGGATGCTCTCTACTATCTGAGCTCTTCTTTTCCCTTCCTTGACAGTCACCCACTTGTCTAACTCCTGCAGCCTCAGGGTGCCCAACACCCTGTAGCTCCTATCTACCTCCTACTCACTTTCCTAATACGCTGTAGGTCATCAAGCTGCAGCTCCAGATCCCTAACACTGTCTCTCAGGAGCTGCTTCTCTGAGCACCTGGTGTAGATGTGGCCAGCTGGGAGACTGGAAGATTCACAGGATGCCCAAAGGAAAGTACTAACCCTACAGGCATGCTCCCTATTTCTCAAAAAATGCAAGGAAAACTGAAGTTCACTTACCCACTTACCTTCGCCAAAGCCCGAATGAGCCAAGGCCTTACCACTCTGACACAGACCGCTTCGACGATGAATGCTCCGCTAGGCAGTGTCTTCCTTTTCTGCCTGAACCTTTCCTGTTCTCCAACACACAATTGGTGCTCTGGTTATAGGTGAGTTCCGGCAAATCTTTCCCCTTTTAAACTTTGTTTCCGGACTGGCTCGCTGCCTTCTTTCTCTTAGCTTTCCAGCTCACAATTGGTGCATAATTAGTGTTATAATGGATGACAAAGAAATGGAAGACTAACACAATAAGTACTATGCATCTGTCCTTACTGTGGAAGACACTAGCAGTGTGCCGGATGTCTGTGAGTATCAGGGAGCAGGAGTGCGTGCCATTGCTATTGCAATGGAAAAAGTGCTAGGCAAACTGAAAGGTATTGAGGTGGGTAAGTCACCTGGACTTAGATAGATGACATCCTAGAGTCCTGAGAGAGGTTGCTGAAGAGATACGGATGCATTGGTCATAATTTTTCAAGAATTACTTGATTCTGGCATAGTGTCAGAGGACTGGAAAATTGCAAATGTCAGCCCACTCCTTAAGCAAAGAGGAAGGCAAAAGAAAGGAAACTTTAGGCCAGTTAGCCTAAGCTCTGCAGTTGGGAAAGTACTGGAGTCTATAATTAAGGATGAGGTTTCGGGGTACTTGGAGACAAATGACAAAATAAGTCAAAGTCAGCATGGTTTCTGTAAAGAGAGATCTTGCCTGACAAATCTGTAAGAATTCTTCGAGGAAATAACAAGCAGGGTGGACAATGGAGAGACAGTGGATGTCATTTACCTGGACTGAGGCTGCTTAACAAGATAAAACCTATGGCGTTACAAATTAGATACTGGCATGGATAGAGGAATGGCTGACAAGCAAGAGGAAGTGAATGGGAATAAAGGGGCTTTTTCTGTTTGCCTGCCAGTGACTAGTGGTGTTTCTCAGGGGTCAGTATTGGGACTGCTACTTTTCACATTGGTTGTCAATGATTTAGATAATGGAATTGATAGAGTTGAGGCAAAGTTTGAGGCTGACATTAAGATAGGTACAGGAGTAGGTGGTGCTGAGGAAGCAATGCATTGCAGCAGGACTTAAACAAATTGAAAGACTAGGCAAAGAAGTAGTAGATGGAATACAGTGTTGGGAAATGTATGATAATGCATTTTGGTAAAAGTAACAATAGTGCTGACTATTATCTAAATGGGGAGAAAATTCAAACATCAGAGATGTAGAGGGACTTAGGAGTCCTCGTGCAAGACTCCCTAAATGTGAATTTACAGATTGAGTCTGTGGGATAGAAGGCAAATGAAATTTTGGCTTTTATTTCAAGAGGAATAGAATGTAAAAGCAAGGAGATAATGCTGGTCTTTTTAAGACACTAGTCCGGCCACACTTTGAGCATTGTCAACTGTTCCCCTTCCTGAAGTCCACAATCAATTCCTTGGACTTCCTGGCATTGAGTGCAAGGTTGCCGTTGTGACACCATTCAACCAGTTGATTTATCTCACTCCTGTACACCTCCTCATCATCATCATCTGATATTCTGCTAACAGTTAACATCAGTTAATTTATAGATGGCATTTGCAGGTGTAGAGAGAGTAGAACAGTGGGCTAAGCACTCGTCCTTGATGTACACCTATGTTGATTGTCTGTGAGCAGGAGATTTAATTACCAATTCACATGGACTGTGATCTCTCAGGTGAAGAAGTAAAGGACACATTTGCAGATGGAGTGACAGAGCCCCTCGTGTATTGAGGCTTGTTGATTAGAACTGAGGGTATGGGCAGCACGGTAGCAGTGTGGTTAGCAGGACAGTTTACAGTACAGACGACCAACGTTCAATTCCCACTGCTGTCTGTGAGGGGATTGTATGTTCTCCCTGTGACTGTGTGGGTTTCCTCTGAGTGCTCTGGTTTCCTCCCACTGTCCAAAAATGTAGTGGTTTGTAGGTTAATTGGTCATTGTAAATTGTTTTGTGATTAGTCTAGGGTTAAATCAGCTGCAACTGTGCACTGTAGCTCAAAGGGTCTGTGCTGTATCTCAATGAATAAAGTATATGACTGTAATCAATAAGCAACAGCCTGACAGGTATTACTTTTGTCCAGGTGATGCAGGGCCAAGTGGAGAGCCAGTGAGACTGCATCTGCTCTGGACACATTGTGGTGATAGGCATTGCAGTGGATCCAGGTCCTTGCTCAGGCAGGTGGTAACTCTATCCATGACCAACCTCCTTAATGCATGTCACCACAGTAGATGTGAGGGTTCCCAGGTGATAGTAATAGAGGCAGCTCACCCTGCTCTTGGACACTGGTGTGAGAGATATCCTTGTGAAGCAGATGTGTAATTCTGACTGCTGCAGAGAGAGTTTGATTGTGATGTCCTTCAACCCCACTGGTAACAGATTGCATCCTGAAAATGCTTTATCGTTAGTACTGTGCCCTGACGCTATGGGCTCTACGTTCATAGTTACACAACATGGCTAAAGTTCATACCTGCCACTGTCATTGGTGGCTGTAAGATAGTTTAGCTGTAACATGATAGTTGTGTTCTGAAGAATTCCTGTTTTAGAGACAATCACGGTATTAAAAAAAGTTAAGCCAATGTGAAAAGCAGGGCGGGGGGGGGAGGGAAGTAGTGACTGGAGAGTATTCGACTTACAATAACAAAGTTACTCCCCCCAACAGGTTTTTCAAAATTATTTTATTACTAAAGAATGTGTTGCCTTGTGGAAATGTTCTCTTCAGTTCCCTAATATGTCAGCAGTAAAAGCAGAACCTGCCCTTTTAACAATCATTTGTGTCTGGTTACTGCAGAGACGTTACACCAACATTGCTTGTCCTTCTGCTTCTCAATTTCCAAATTAATTCTTCACTGCATCTCTAGTTTCCGATCAATACCGATCACAAAATTCAGCCAGCATAACACAGAGAGTGTTCCTGAATTCATTAATTGTGTAGTATCCAACAAGTGCTCTGAAAAAAATTTGTATAGCAAAATTATTTGCATAATTGTGTCGATCTCCCTCTCAATCAGAGGCCTTTAGGTTCAGACCCAGGGAATAATTGTCAAAAACAGTTTATTTAAAAGTATATACTGTTTATTAGCAAGCTTGTGTCTCTCAGTTGAACTGCAGAGCCCCACTCACAGAGTTTCGGAAAATCTGCAACCCAAGTGAGCCCCCAAGTACTGTCTGGGCTGCTGATATACATTCGTTACCACATACATACTTTGATATGGGTAGACGGAGCAGCTTTCTCATGCAACAAACACTTGTTTGTTCCTACATTATTTTTTTTTTTTTTTTTTATTTCAAAATATACTTTATTCAAAAATAAATATATACAATAAACCGTTCAATAACTTTTCATCCTTTACATACGTTTCCATTATACTCAGTAAAATACCCGTGTTTATAGCCACCCACGTGGCACTCCAGTAGTTCAGCTTAGCATCTCATTGTTGAGGGGTATACTCCCCGCCCACCGACCCCTCCCACTCCCACGGGTGGAGAAACCTATACTGTGGTCCTTCCCCACCGGGCCCTTGCGGTGGCTGCACCGAGTTTCAGTGCGTCCCTCAGCACGTACTCCTGCAGCCGAGAGTGTGCCAGTCGGCAGCATTCTCCCACGGACATCTCCATGTGCTGGTAGATGATCAAGTTTCGGGCTGACCAAAGAGCGTCTTTCACCGAGTTGATGATCTGCCAGCAGCACCGGATGTTGGTCTCCGTGTGCGTCCCCGGGAACAGCCCGTAGATCAGAGAGTCCTCTGTCACGCAGCTGCTGGGGATGAAACGTGACACTAGCCCGTCCATCCTCCTCCACACCCTCTTTGCGAACTGGCAGTGTGCAAAGAGGTGGGTCACAGACTCCTCCTCACTGCAGTCCTCCCGTGGGCAGTGGGGTGCGGAGACGACGTTCCGGGCGTACAGGAGGGCTCTGACTGGGAGGGCCCCTCTCACCGCCAGCCAGGCGAGGTCTTGGTGCCTGTTGGTGAGATCTGGCGATGAGGCATTTTGCCAGATGAACTGGACAGTCTGCTCAGGGAACCACCCCACTGTGTCCATCACGTCCTTCTCCTGCAGTGCCTGCAGGACACTTCGTGCCGACCACTGCCTGATGGCCTTGTGGTCAAAGGCGTTCTCCTGGAAGAACTTTGCTACGTGGGATAGGTATGCCGGCAACGACCAGCTGACTGGGGCGTTGCGCGGGAGTGGGGCCAGACCCATCCTTCGCAGCCAGGGCGACAAGTAGAACCTGGGCACATAGTGGTACTTGGTGCCCACATACCTGGGCTCTACACACAACCTGATGCAGCCACATACGAAGCTGGCCATCAGGGTGAGGGCGACATTGGGGACGTTCTTGCCCCCGTTGTCCAGGGACTTGTGCATGGCGGTCCGTCTCACCCGCTCCATCTTGGATCCCCAGACGAATCTGAAGACAGCCCGGGTGATTTCCGAGCTGTAGGAGCGGGGGACGGGCCAGACCTGCGCCAAGTACAGCAGCCCTGAGAGCACCTCACACCTGATGACCAGGTTCTTGCCCGTTATCGACAGGGAGCGCCCTCCCCACAGTCCCAGTTTCTGTTTCACCTTGGCAGTCCGCTCCTGCCAGTTCTTGTTGCACGCCTCAGCCCCTCCGAACCAGATCCCCAACACCTTCACGTGGTCAGACCTGATGGTGAAGGGGACGCTGGATCGGTCGGGCCAGTTGCCAAAGAGCATGGCTTCGCTCTTCGTGCGGTTGACCCTGGCCCCCGACGCTAGCTCGAACTGTTCGCAGGTGCCAATCAACCTGCGAACTGACCTCGGATCAGAGCAGAAGACGGTGACGTCGTCCATGTACAGGGAGGTTTTCACTTGGGTCCCTCCACTGCCTGGCAGCGTCACCCCTCTTATGCCCCCATCCCTCCTGATGGCTTCCACAAAGGGTTCTATGCAGCAGACAAACAAGACAGGGGAGAGGGGGCAGCCCTGCCTGACTCCAGACCTGATGGGGAAGCTGTCTGTTTCCCACCCGTTGACCTGGACTGCACTACGGATGTCTGTGTAGAGCAGTCTGATCCAATTCCGGATTCCCTCCCCAAATCCCATTTTGGAGAGCACGTCCGCCATGTACGTGTGCGATATCCTGTCGAAGGCTTTCTCCTGGTCCAAGCTGACCAGGCAGGCGTCCACCCCCCTGTCCTGCACGTAGGCGATGGTGTCCCTCAGCAGCGCGAGGCTGTCTGAGATCTTCCTGCCCGGTACAGCACAGGTTTGGTCCGGGTGGATCACCTGTCCCAGAGCAGACTTGACCCTGTTGGCGATAGCCTTGGACAGGATCTTGTAGTCCACATTCAGGAGAGAGATGGGTCTCCAATTCCTAATGTCCTCCCTTTCCCCCTTCTGCTTGTAGATGAGGGTGATGATGCCCTTCCTCATGGACTCAGACATACTGCCGGCCAGAAGCATAGCGTTGTACACTTCCAGCAGGTCTGGGCCCATCCAGTTCCACAGAGCCGAGTACAACTCGGCCGGTAAGCCGTCGCTTCCGGGAGTCTTACCCGACCCGAAGGAACGGATGGAGCCTGTCAGCTCGTCCAGGGTCAGTGGCTGATCCAGACTCTCCCGCTTGCCGTCGTCTAAGACCTGCGTGATAGACGACAGGAAGTTGCGGGAGGCTGTGGATTCTGTGGCCTTTTCCTCGTACAGACCGGCATAGAAGGACTTGCAGATCCTCAGTATGTCGGTCTGCGAGGACGCGACTGAGCCGTCCTCTTCCTTAAGGTTGTGGATCACAGAGCTCCCCCTGTGCACCTTTTGGAAGAAGAAGCGTGAGCACGTCTCGTCCTGCTCCACGGTTTGGACCCTTGATCGGAAGATGATCTTGGAGGATTCCGCGGCGAGGTGCTGGGCTTGCCGGCCCTTCACCTCTCGCAGTTCCTCCCTGACATCCACCCCCTTCGACTGCAGAAGGAGAAGTTGCTGCAACTCTGTCTGGAGTTTACGCAGTTCCCTCTGCTCCTGCCTTGCCTTCTGAATACCCTTGCGGATGAAGAACCTCTTAATGTTCTCCTTGGTGGCTTCCCACCAGTGAACCGGGGAATCAAAGAAGGCTTTCAAGGTTCTCCAACCTGTGTACTCCCTCTCTAGTTCCTCGATGTTCTCTGGGGTCAGCAGCTTTACGTTCAGCTTCCACGTCCCCCTGCCTGCCTTCTGGTCCTCCCGTAAGTGACAGGTGGCTCTCAGAAGGCAGTGGTCAGAGAAGAACACCGGCGTGACGTCGGTGGACCTGACCGTGAGGGACTCAGACAGGAAGAGGAAGTCGATCCGGGAGCGGGCTGAGCCGTCCGATCGTGTCCAGGTGGCTTGCGGCTGTGCTCCACCTGTGGGGGTGCCAAAGGCGTCGCGCAGCTTGGCTGTCTTCACTATTTCCCTCAGGAGTCTAGAGGTACTGTCTAGCCTGCCGTCGGCACTGCCGGGTCCTCCAGCCGCATCAATGGTGCAATTGAAGTCTCCGGCCAGAACGACCGGCTGGGTCGTCACCAGCAGCCGTGGGAGCTGCTCGAAGACGGTCAGCCGCTCGCTCCGCACGGGGGAGGCGTACATGTTGATCAGCCGGAGCGGAGTGCCCCGGTATTTGACGTCTGCTACCAGGAGGCGCCCCGCAACCACCTCTTTAACTTGGGTGATTGAGAAGTTGCCTCCCCGCAGCAGAATCCCCAGGCCGGAGGCGCGACAATCGTTGCCCCCCGACCACACCGACAAACCTTTTTTCCACCACCGTGACCACCTCCGGTAGTTACGGAGATGTGGTAGTCCACACTCCTGGAGGAAGGTCACATCGGCCTTTACAGTGTCCAGGTACTGGAGCGTGCTGACGCATCGCCCAGTACTCTTCAAACTTCGCACATTCAAGCACGCCAATTTAAGGTCTGCCATCGTTAAGTCTTTTATTTTGGCTGCTCTCCGTCCTCACTCTTGCCATCCTGAGCCTTCATTCCCACCGCCTTTGTGAAGTTTTCCACCTCCTGTGGGCTCAGGTACTGCTGGTAGTACTCCTCCGTGTGTGGCCGTTCTGGTTCTGGGTCTGGGCTCACAGCATGACTTGCAAAGCTGCCAATAAGTGTGTTAGGTTTTAGCCCTCTTAATTCTGCATATAATTCCTGATTCCCTCCTTTTGTCAACCAGGATTACACTGGACAACAAAGATTTTGTTTCCTGAATACCTTTAGGTGTATCTGGTTTATTTTGGGCTACTGATCATGAAAATCACCATTAAATTTCCCTGTCATGCTCCATTTTTTGAAATCACTTATGTTAATTATTTCAATTCATAATTCAAGTCAATTAAAATGTTGTCTACAATGTAAGCTAGAAACTTTCCTATCTTGTCCAGGCATACTTGGGCATGTTTAGGCGGTGCAGCTGCTGCATGGCAGGACAGGTTTTAGTAATAATTATTGGGTTCAGGACTGTAAGGATGAAATTTGCTATCACCAGGCACAAAAGTTTCTATGAAGGATTTTCATATTTGAGACAGATGCTTCCCAGAATAACTGATGCTAAGATTAAGGAAAGCATTTTTGTTGTTCCACAAATCAAACAGGTCATCAATGACAGGCAATTTGAAGAATTTCTAGTGGGACCGGAGAATATCACATGGAAGGCATTCAAGGAAGTTGTTGAAATTTTTCTTGGCATCTACAGAGCTCCAAACTACATGCAGCTGGTTGAAAGCATGCTTCAAGCAAATAAAACCATGAAATGCACATTTCGCTAAAGACTTATTTTCTGCATTCCCATTTAGACTTCTTCCCTGCAAATCTTGGTGCTATTAGTGATGAACATGGTGAAAGGTTTCACCAGGACATTGCGGTCATGGAGAAAAGGTACCAGGGCAACTGGAATCCATCAATGCTGGCAAATTATTTTTGGAACCTCAGACACTGAGTACAACTGAAAATCATTAACAAAATATTTTTAACTTAGTTGAACTATTGCAAAGCATCAGCACCATCATGTAATTAAAGACATTATATTCAATAAAAGTTAATTTGTTGTTTCTCCAAATTCCTATGTGATATAAGTACATTGAAATTATATTTGTGTTCACCTTCAAGCAGCCTATCAGAAACAAAAGAAAATTCTGAGGAAGCAACAGTTCTGAAAAAAATTGTTGTCCAGTGTTATCAATGTCAGGGTTGTTGTACACCATAATTTTCATATCTATGTTAGAAGGGTGGATAGCAACCCTTGGGATGAGCCAAAGGGCTTTCTGTGTCATCGAAGTCTCCATCCTCATCAATTGCATCTTGGTTTCTCTGAGGTCCCTTTCCTTCTAGGGGGACTCTTGTATAAATATCCCAGTGGGTGAAGGGCAAATGCACCGGCTGACAAGGGGCCCGACACGTCAGTAAAGTGCAATAGGTATGAGTACTCCTGCAATGATGATGACATAATGTAGCAGTATACCGCTCCATCCTGTAAAGATGCCACTGAAGGGCCGCAATCCCCCTGTGGAGCTAAAGCAATGTAGGTTGGCCCTGGTTTTCTGAATTTTATTTATCTCCTTTTTGAATGTGAATGGAGACAGAGGTAATGTTCTTTGATTCACCTGGGATGTAGATGCAGCACCCTTGTCCTATTACAGCACATGCACCTCCTTTTTTAGCTAGAACAAAATCGAGGGCCATTCGGTTCAGCAAAACCATCTGTCGTAGCGCCATCATTTCAGCGATGATGGCCCTCATCTGATCCTGGACACCATCTGTGGCCTAGGCGGTACTATTGGCCATCTCTAAAATGGCGGCCAGGTTGATGATTTCCCTTGAATTGTGGGCCACCCTGTAGAAGGGGAAAGCTATCATCCGGAAGCACTCTGGTTGTGAGATTCCTCGTATTTGCCGTAGAAGGGAAGGGTGCTAGTCCAGGGTTTTCAGCATTCGCATGTGGGGTACAAGGTAAGCCAAGAAGCAGCATCCCATCTGATTTCTGCTCTCTCGTTGTGTGTCCCATCAGCTAGCTGTCTCTCCTGGGAGCCACAAGTAGGCCCTTTCCCTGCAAACCCTTTGGATTGGCTGATGCAGGTGCCGGGGTTTAGCTGTTTTAAAAAGAATAGGATGGGAGGTAGAAAGGTGGGGGGCTGAGTAGCGTTGCTGGTCAGGGATAGTATCATGGCTATAGAAAGGGAGGACGCTGCAGAGGGAGTGTCCACTGAATCGGTGTGGGTGGAAGTCAGAAAAAGGAAGGGATCAATCACTGTGCTGAGAGTAGTCTATAGGCCCCTAAATAGCCCTCAGGACACTGAAGAGCAGATAAGCAGGCAGATTTTTGAATGGTGCAGGAAATACAGGGTTGTAGTTATGGGTGATTTCAACTTCCCTCATATTGACTGGCACCTCCTGACTGCAAGGGTGATAGATGGGGCTGAGTTTGTCAGGTGTGTTCAAGAAGGATTCCTGACGCAGTATGTGGACCGGCCGACGAGATGAGGGGCCATACTGGATGTAGTTCTGGGTAATGAACTTGATCAGGTGGCAGACCTCTTGGTGGGAGAGCATTTTGGTGAGAGTGACCACAACTCCCTTAGCTTCAGCATAGCTATGGAACAGGATAAAAACAGACAAAATTGGAAAGTGCTTAATGGGAGAAGGGCTAACGCTGAAGGAATGAGGCAGGAAGTAGCGAGAGTAAATTGGAAACATGTTCAAGGGTGAAAACACAGAAGTAATGTGGAGGAAGTTTAGGAACCACTTGTGCTGGGTTCCGGATAGGTTTGTCCCACTGAGACAAGGAAAAGGGAACCGTGGGTGACAAAACACGTGAGGCAACTCGTCAAGAGGAATAAGGAAGCATACGTTAGATGTAAGAAGCAGGAAGGGCTCATGAGAAATATAGGGTAGTCAGGAAGGAGCTTAAGAAAGGACTTAGGAGATCTTGAAGGGTGCATGAGAAGGCCTTGGCATGTAGGATTAAGGAGAACCCCAAGGCATTCTATGTGTATGTGAAGAACGGAAGGATGACAAGAATAAATGTGGGGCCGCTAAGGGATAAAGAAGGCAACATGTGCCTGGAGGTGGAGGAGGTTGGGGAGGTCCTAAATGAATACTTTGCTTCAGTATTCACAAGTGAAAAGGACCTTGATCAGGGTGAGGTCAAAATAGAACAGGTCCGTGTGCTGGACAATGTGGAGATGAAGGAAGAAGAAGTGTTGGATCTTCTTAAAAATATCAAGATTGAAAGTCCCCAGGGCTGGATGTTGCTGTGGGAACTGAGAGAAGAAATCGCTGGAGCAGTAGCTATGATCTTTGAATCCTCTTTGGTTGCAGGGGAGGTGCTGGAGGATTGGAGAATGGCAAAAAGGTAATAGGGAGAATCCTGGGAACTATAGACCGGTGAGTCTTATGTCAGTGGTCTGCAAACTATCGGAAAGGATTCTTAAGGATAGGATCTATGAGCATTTGGAGAAGCACTGTCGACTCAAGGATAGTCAACATGGATTTGTGAAGGGAAAGTTGTGCCTCACGAGCCTAATTAAGTTTTTTGAAGAGGTAACAAAAGAAATTGATGAGGGTAGGGCAGTAGATGTTGTCTACATGGATTTTAGCGAGGCATTTGACAAGGTCCCCCACGAGAGACTCATTCAGAAAGTCATGAGGCATGGGATCAGTGGAACCTTGGCTGTTTGGATAAAAAATTGGCTTACAGGAAGAAAGCAAAGGGTAGTAGTGGAAAGAAAGTATTCTGCCTGGAGGTCGGTGACTAGTGGAGTGCCGCAAGGATCTGTCCTGGGACCCCTGCTCTTTGTGATATTTATAAATGACCTGGATAAAGAGGCGGAAGGATGGGTAAGTAAGTTTGCAGACAACACAAAGATTGGAGGAGTTCTGGATGGAGCTGTAGGTTGTCAAAGGTTACAAGAGGATATAGATAGGATGCAGAGTTGGGCAGAAAAGTGGCACATGGAGCTCAATCCAGATAAGTGTGAGGCGATGCACTTTGGAAGGACAAACCAGAAGGCTGAGTATAGGGTTAATTGTCTGTTACTTAAGAGTGTGGACAAACAGAGGGACCTTGGGGTTCAAATCCATACATCCTTCAAGGTCGCTGCACAGGTTGATAGGATAGTTAAGAAGGCCTATGGGATGCTAGCTTGCATTAATAGGGAGATTGAGTTCAAACATAGAGAGGTCCTGTTGCAACTCTGCAAATCTCTGGTGAGACCACACTTAGAGTACTGTCTTCAGTTCTGGTCACCTCATTATAGGAAGGATGTGGAAGCTATGGAGAGGGTGCAGAGGAGATTTACCAGGATGTTGCCTGGATTGGAAAACAAGTCTTATGAGGCAGAGCTGGGACTTTTCTCTTTGGTGCGTAGAAGGATGAGAGGGGACTTGATAGAGGTCTACAAAATTATGAGAGGCATAGATAGGGTGAATAGCCAGTACCTGTTTCCCAGGGCATGAACAGCAAACACCAGAAGGCATATGTACAAAGTTAAGAGAGGGAAGTTTAGGGGAGACATCAGGGCTAAGTTCTTTTACATAGAGGGTTGTGGGTGCCTTTAATGACTTACCAGGGATGGTGGTGGCAGATAGAATATTAGGGGTATTTAAGAACCTCTTGGACAGGCACATGGATGAAAGAAAAATAGAGGGTTATGGGGTAGTCTGGGTTTCGTACGTTTTTTTTAAGGAATATATGGGTCGGCACAACATCAAGGTCCGAAGGGCCTGTACTGTGCTGTGGTATTCTAGTGTCTAGTGTCTAGTTCCATTCAGGGGGCATGGTGGCTTGGCTGTTGAATAAATGGCACAGGTGCTATTGCCCAGAAAGCAAGTCCCCTTACCTTTGAAATTACATTAGCAGATCGTACTCGCTGGTTGGTCGATCTGACAATGGTGGAGGGCCATGATGTCTGACCTCCCCATTGGATGGTGTTTTCCAGCGGGATGAGTGCACCAACCATCAAAGCAGTGACACCCACAGTCTCCAGTCACATCACTGGTGTAATTCTGGGCCTCACTAGTGTGAGTGTCATCAGAAAAGGCACAGACTGACCATTGTTCACTGCTCAGCGGAATGGCCATTAGGGGAACCCCTATCTTCCCATTGGGAGGAATTACTGCACACACCCAGCAGGCAGATGAGTTAGCTTTCCCAGCATAATTATAACAAAGGGACAGGAAGGTGTATGGCTTGGTTACTACAACACAAGTGCTTAAGATTACAAGTATAGACGGTAATAGCTTAGTCATGAATGCACACGTTTGACGTGTCCTAGATATGTCCATTTGGAAGTCCTTGTAGTTTGAGTGCCATCGGAGTGGTCAGTAACACTTGGTAGGGTCCTTTCCAGTGAGGCTCAAGCTTCTTTCTAAGGTGATTCTTTACGAGAATAAAGTCTCCTGGGCAAAATCGATGTTTATTTTCCATTTCCTCTCATTCCCTGTGGACTTTCTTCACTTGCGAATGCAAGACTTGGAGAGGTTTGGATAGTGCCAGGATATACCCTATAATTTCATTCGACATTTGATTCAGGTCCATCTCAGGTAATTTTGTGGTCGGCAAGGTAGACTTACAAGGGGTTCTTAACGGTCTGCCATATACTATTTCGTCCGTCAACAGACCACGTTTGAAGTGATAATGAGTTCTCATCTGGAACAAGACTATTGGTAGCTCTTTGAGCCAATTTTTACCAGTTTCTTGTCCTAGTTTAGCCAGTTTGTTTTCCAGCATCCTATTAGCCCCTTAAATCAGGCTGGTGGCCTGAGGTCTGTGGGGCAATGGAATGTCTGTTTAATACCCAGAGCCTGGCATCATTGGGTATTAATCTCATCCATAAAATCAGAGCCGTTGTCAGATACAACTTTCTTCAGTTCCTCAATCTGGGAATGATTTCTTTCAACAAAATACGCACCATGGTATCTGCTTTGTTATCTGCGTTGGGATATGCTTCAATCCATCTACTAAAAGAATTAGAAGACAATACTTGTAATGGTGCATGCACGGTATTTCAATAAAATTGAGTTGGAGATGGCAGAAAGGGTACCTTGGCAAAGGGGTATATCTCTTTGATCATGGGGTGCCTTTTCCTGGATTGTGGTCTTGGCATATCAGACATCGTCAAGCAACATTCTCTACTGCTTTTCTCTGGGTCCGGGCTCCACCGTGATTCCAAACGTTGTCTTGCCATTCTCTCCTTGCCAGGTTGAGTATCGTTATGTACAAAATCTACAATATGGCCAGGTATAGTTTCAGGTACGCAGACCTGACGGGCAGGAGTAAGCCAGAGGTGTTCGGTCAGAATAAAAACATCCAGTGTTTCCCAGGAGGCTTTCTCTTTTCCAGAGGTGTCTCTCTGTAAAACACAAACATTTTCAGTTCCAGGCATACCCTTTGATTTGGAAGTGGGGGATTCAGTTTTTCCCTGGCAATTCGTCATTTGGGAAACAATTAGTGCTCTGGTAAGGGCAGCTTGCTTCACAGCTGAATCATCTCTGTTATTTCCACGGTCAATCTCAGTCGTACCTTTAGTGTGTGCAGAGCATTTAACAATGGCCAATTGTGAAGGAAGACAGATGGCAGTTGTCGATGTAAATTTTATTAATGATGGACCTACCAGAGGAGGTGACATAACCTCCAGCTTTCCAAAGTTGTCCGAAGTCATGAGTGACTCCAAAGGCATATCTAGAGTCTATAAAAATATTGGCCGATTTCCCAGTGGCTTGATGCATGCTGCAGTGAGTGCAAAGTGTTCAGTTTGCTGCGCCAAGTGAGGAGAAAGAAAGGAAGCGGACTGCACGGTTTCTGTGTCGGAAACAATAGCATATCCTGCACGGTGCTGGCCTTGGTTGCCTATAAAGGAGCTCCCATCTACATAGAAAACTAATTCCGGGTTAACGAGGGGGACATCAGTCATGTCAGGTTGGACTTCTGTCAATTGGTGATTTTATTGTTGTACAGTCATGGGGTGGTGAATCTAGATGCTCAGGTGGGCATTCTGAAAAGGTGGCTGGGTTCACAGTAGAACAGGGGGGGAAATGGAGAAGGGGGTTCTGCAGGGGAGGGACCTCATATCTAGTGCAGTGTAAACTGACAAGACCAAGGAATTTATGCATCTGAGTTGGAGTAGTGTATTAACAATGGGGGTTAATTAGCACAGGTCAAGAGCTGAATCTGGTACCTTCTGGCCTATTAAGATCTGTACTATATTGATGCCACACTTGATAACAAAACCTTTTAAAAACAAATAATTTTTTTTCTGCCAAACTGAAACACTAAATTTTTTTTTAAAGTATAATGTAGTGTCATTATATTTGTTCAGAATTGGACAAAATCAAAAATCAACCTTTCCTCACAAGGAAAGGAAACAAATTAAAATATAGAAGATTGCTCTAGCCACCCAATGAAATGTTATGTACTAAAATTTAAATGAACCTTTTTCCCCTCAGGTGGCCTCTGTGGTTTGCTTTGAAAGACTGAACTATGACATTTCTTTCTGACAAGGCCACAGATTGTTAATACAACTACAATGATAAATAATGAACCTCTTTATCTGATTTACAGCTTTCCTAGAAATAACTTGTCTTTGTGAACTACTAACTAATTTTAAATGGCTTTCTGAAGGTTGAGTGGATTCTGGCCAGTTCATATTGTTGACTTTAACCCTGTCGGCCACCTTGCAGGGCAGGGCTTGGAGGAGGAGAAGAACACAGCAGTGTGGGGACAGGTTCCCTGCTGCGTACAGCGGATCTCCCAATCGTGCAGAATAAACGACATTAAAGCATTCTAGGAAATCATCAGGAGTCTCACCTTTCCTGGGTTTACACTCTAAGACCTTAGTTACCATCTATGGAGAGGGCAGATCGTGGGACAAGGTGTCCAATATATTTTCAGTCATCCGCGGTTCAGTTTGCCCGGTCGCAATTAACTGGTCGGAGTTGCCATGTTGGAGCCGAGTGGTGAATTGTGTCTGATCAGATGGTGTAAAGGCAGCCTTAGCCAGAGGGAACAAATCTCGGGAGTTAACGGAATAAATAGTCAGGACATTTCTTAGATAATTACAGAACCCTTGGGGGTCGATCTTTCTGTCGGGGCGGCATTCAATATACTACAGGGTTTGGAAGCGATCCAGGGCTTATGGATTTGCATAGTAGTGTCATGGTCCGGTCCGTGAAGTCCGCATTCCAGTTCACGGTCTGATCCGTCGATTCCTTATTCTGTGTTTTCCTGTTTTCCCTTGTTCCATTGGGTGCCTTAATTGAGGCACCTGATTCTTGTTTTGGACTGGCACATATCACCTCTCAAACCAAGGATTCCCTGCTGGACTGTTCCCTACACCTTCCTTCTGAATCTTCGCCTGCAACCTCGCCTGCTATCTTCGTCTGCCTTTTCGTCAGAATTCCCCATCAAGTTAATCCTCCGGAGAAAGACAGGAGCCTTGTTGTGTCAAGATAAGGAACAATCTATCGCTGGCTTTGGAGCTGTTTCTTTGTGTCCTCATGTTTAGTGTTCCGTGTCTAGTAGAGTCCTGGCCCTATGTCCTGTTCCCAAGGAGGGGTCCTGGCTCTGTGTTCCGTGTTTGAGTCCTGGCCCTACGTCCTGTTCCCAAGGAGGGGTCCTGACTCTGTGTGGAGCCCTGGCCCTAAGTCCTGTTCCCAAGGAGGAACCAAACCAAGGAGGCCGAGCCAAACCTAGTCCAAGAGCCACATCCTGCCCAGGAATACCTCACCCAGCCCAGTGCTGGAGTTCCCTCATCCTGTCCAGGAGTCTCTCGTCCAGTCCACACCACGTCCAAGAACCTCATCCAGTCCAAGTCAAGGCTTTGTGTTCTCGTCCTGTGCAGGAGTTCCACATCCAGTCCTGTAGCCACGAGTTGTCCTCACCTAGATCCGGGGTCCGAGCCCGAATCGAGACCAAGGTTCCGGGACCCTGTCCAGTCTCTGGCTCGGAATCCTAGCCCAGGCTCCTAGTTCCAAGTTGTTTGTCCTGGTCCCGCTTTTCTAGTCCAAGTCCTTGCCCAGGCCCTGTATCCTATGTCCCTGTCCAATGTCATTTCTTCCTGACTCCCCTTGCATTCTTGATAACCCTTGTCCTGCTCCTAGTGCTTCAGTGTCTGTGTCTTGCATTTGGGTCTGCTCCCAACGCCCCCTTATGACAAGTAGGTGCTTGTCCTGCCACTCTGGCTTGTGAGTCAGGAACAGTCCTCATGGGCAATTGATGCTGAGTCTGTATCGGTCCCGGTAAAACCAATGGCCCTTGTTCAGGGTTCCGGTCCGGGAGAGGTCCAGCCTGACTGCATGTGCAGGCAGAAACAGGGAACGGGCTTCCCAACCATTCTGGAGGAACTTTAAGATACGGGGTGGGAAGTTCAAGGGGGATATTAGAGGAAGGTTTTTTACTCAGAGAGTGGTTGGTGCGTGCAATGCACTGCCTGAGTCAGTGGTGGAGGCAGATACACTAGTGAAGTTTAAGAGTCTACTAGACAGGTATATGGAGGAATTTAAGGTGGGGGCTTATATGGGAGGCAGGGTTTGAGTGTCAGCACAACTTTGTGGGCTGAAGGGCCTGTAATGTGCCGTACTATTCTATGTAACCTCTATGTAACTACATCGGTCGGTGGCGATGCAATGATTTTCGAGTTGGTGACTGGGTTAACAGGGCGAGAACCATATGGGTGTGGGGAGCTTGACCATGGTAGAACAGGTACCGACGTAGCTGTGGATAGTACGGCAGGATTATTAGGTCGCCTTAGCCATTCTCAATCATCATCAGTGTCGTCTGGGGAATCGGTCCGTATGTCTGGATAGAGGTGGGTTACCCCAGAATTATTTTTATTTTCCGTTTCCCTTTTCCCTTTATTCGTTTTTCCATGGTCAGTATAAGTACACAGGACTGGTCAGCAACTGTCAGCAGGCTGGATGGAGAGCGAGGTGTCTCCCAGTGGAGGCTGGTTGTAGTGGATTCGTAGCCCGTTCTTTAGTTAGAGCCTTCAGCATTTTGGGCATTGAGGGAGAGAGGAAGAGGAGAGCCATCCGCAGTACCACCTATGGTGCAGAAAGGTCCTCAAGATGGCTGTGGCTCAAAAGAGGGGAGCCATGGAGTCATAAGTAGCTAGCCATCTGGACACAAGCTGGGGTCTGATCAGCCCTGGCTGGGTCACCTGGAGGAGGTTGTATGATGTTGAAAGATCCGAAACACCCGATGATTCCAGGAACATCACTGAAGATGTGTCCAGAAGCATCAATAGATGTATGTACACAGCAGTCTCTGAAACAATTTATTTCCCCGTCTCCTTTGTCTGTTTCTGTCCCTTATTCCATTCTTCACAAATCACTCTCAACTCTTGCTGACTGCTAGGATTGCCTCTTTTATCACGTACGCCGATCCCTCTTGGCTTAGTGTTATCGGTCCAACAATTTGACTTATGTCTGTCTTCTTTTATTTTTGCCTCTTGTCATCATAGCCCATCAGGCGACCCTACTCTTTCCCTGCCTTCCCTTTCCATATTCCCTGTTCCGCCTGCCGTATTAAATTGAAATCAAATGTACCTCCTGCAGGACAATTGTCTTTTCCCAAATGTTTAGACAATTGGAACGACATTTGTCTAAGTGCACACCCATCGTATTCCGGGGGACTTGAACCGCCCGTCTTGACTTACTATTCTGGGGGACTTGAACGGCCCATCCTCTTTATTCCCTTTGGTTCCGTCAGTGGATTTTCCCTGCCAAAATGAGGGAACAAACAGAGTCGTCAGAGAGCAGAGAGGAACCAAGGTTAAAGCTTACCTTTTGGGCCCATTCGTCTCTGATTCACCCCAACGGTCTGTTTGTCCACTTATTCAGTTTTGGCGAGGGGTCAACCACATATTGGGACCCTGCTCGCTGCTGTGCCAAGATCTGCCTCTCTACCAGAGGCCTTTAGGTTCAGACCCAGGGAATAATTGTCAAACACTGTTTACTTACAAGTACATAATGTTTATTAGCAAATTATCACATGTGTACTGTGATACGGGTAGACAGAGCAGCTTTCTCAATCAAAAAAAACTTCTTTGTTCATAAATAATTCTCACAGCAGGACTTGTCAAGCTGCCAATAAGTCAGTTAGGTTTTAGCCCTTTTAATTCTGCATATAATTCCTCAATTGTACAAAGAGCTTCTCTCTAGGCCACTCTAGTGCTCTGCTTTCCCTTTCCTTCCTGGCCCTCTGTTGAATTCTGAAATATTTCCAGTCTTGGGATTTACTCTTTTTTTTGCAACATTATAGCCCGTTTCCCCTTGCGTGATTCAACCCGCCGTCAGTGTGGTTGTCTTCATACCTGTGTGAAAGTAAATGCTTGAACATGAATAGATTTTAAGCCTCATTTCTTTCCGCCATTGTTGTGTACACAGTATTCATGCCAGCTGTGCTTGTTATGATATCCTACGAATCCAACTTGCTTATTCAGGTCATACTTGTTCCTCTCGTGTTGAAATTAATAAAAGAGGGCTCTCAGCCATCCTGCGGCCCTTTCAAAGGTTTCAGTCGTTCTTACATTTTTGTTCCTAAATCTTCAGCCTGAAAGAAGCCCAATAATTAGCTTTTTTAACTAGCTTTTTTGACTAGCTTTTTTAATCTGTTAGACGGATTAGATTCATCTGATCATGTTTCCATGCTTTCAGTCACTAATCCTATTCTCATTCTTTAAAAGGTGTTACTTTCCCCAGCTAAACCCTCAGTGTAGGAAATCAGTTCTTTATCCTTTGGTTGTCAGGAGCAGCTGTAGCCTCAGTCCAAAGTTGTAAGGTATCGGTTTTAAAAGTCATTTCAAGTTGATTTGTTTTATTCAACATTAGCTGCCATTAGTTTGTGGGTTTCGTATTTTACTCTGCAAATTTAGTACAGCCAACCTACATTAAACAATAATACAGGTTGGTGTGCCACTTAATTGGGAAAACATTTAGGCAATGCAGGAATAGGATTTGGGTTGAGCTCCTAAATGGCTGACAAGATTCAAGAACATTTATTATCAAAGAATGTACAAATTATACAACCTTGAGATCCTTTTGCCTTGTATCCCTTTCGTCAATCAACTTCCCAGCTCTTAGCTTCATCCATCCCCTTCCTGTCTTCTTCTATCATTTCGGATCTCCCCTCCCCCTCTCACTTTCAATCTCTTACTATCTTTTTTTTTCCGTTAGTCCTGACGAAGGGTCTCGACCTGAAACTTCATCTATACTTCTTCCTATCGATGCTGCCTGACCTATGTGTTCCTCCAGCATTTTGTGTGTGTTGCTTGAAATTCCAGCGCCTGCAGATTTTCTCTTGTCAACCTTGAGATTTGCTTCCTTGCAGGGAGCCACAAAGAAAGAAACCCAAAAGATCTCAATTAAAAAAAAATAAAAGAGCAGCACTTGATGCACAAGTGAAAGAGAAAAGGGGGGAATATCATACGAACAACTGAAGCAAAGAGCATTGCAAACCAAAAATAAGTCCTCAGATCTGAACCCGTAGGCCCAAAACCTCACTTATCAGTTCATCATATTAGCACAATATAGTCAGAATATTAGTGACAGACCAATAATAGGAACATTTCATTCTGCTTGAAAATGAATTTATTCAAAGGGATGTCAATTAAGAATTGAGGGGAAGTAAGGAGAGCAATTAAGTTTTACTCGCATGATTTCACTCCTCGTTGAAAGATACGGCAGAGGTGTGAATGATGAGGTAGCCTTCAACTATGCTTTACCGCGGTATGAACCTTGATCAAGTCCATGCTCGCCTTTTTCTCATGGAAGTGAGGCAACAGATTAAGTACAGAACAGTCATACAAGGTGAAATGTGTGAAACTTCTCCCAAAATGCCGGAGAGGGCCCAGTAACCTGTACTGAATCTGAAAACGCGTCAGCAAATAAGTCTTCAGCAGTGAATCTGATTTTTTAAAAAAATGTTAGATCTCAGTGGCTGTGAAAGCAGGTGACAGCTGCGGCAAGTCAGATCGTCCGCTCCCTGTACTATGGTGACCCGAGCTGCACAGAATACTCAAGTTCAGGTCTGATCGATATTTTATAAAGTTGTACATAACTTCCCTGTTCTTTTATTGAAGACTTCACTAAAATAAGCCAGTATCCCATATACTTAACTGTATCACCTATCTGTGCTGCCAAATTCAAGAATAGTTCGACTTGCAAACCAATGTTCCTCTGTTTCTCAATACTCCTGAGGAACCTATCATTTATGTTGCTTGTCCTAGCCTTAGTAGTCTCAAAATGCATTAACTCACTCTGATCAGGTTTGAAACTGCATCTGTCATCTCTCAGCCCATTTGAGCAACACATAGCATACTCTCCATGCTATTAACAACTCCACTGACCTTTGTCATCTGCAGATTTACTGATTGTGTATTCACATTCAGATCATTCACATACATTACAATCAGTGGGCGCCCTAGCACTGATCGCTCTGTTGTAGGCATACAGTCACAAACAACATTCCGTTATCAGTCTGTCTTCCATTACCAAGCTAGTATTGGATCCAATTTGCCAAGCTGTCCTGGATCCTACTGGCCCTAAAGCATTGGACCAGTCTTCCATTTTGGACCTTGTCAGAGTCCATGTAAACCAGTCTGTGGAGAAGGATGGGTCTGTTCCTCAGGGTAAGATTCACACTTGGGGAAAGGCCAATTTTGATGGTAGCACAATGGTAACTGATGGAGTAGAAGAAATGCAAGAGAACACTGAGGAAATCTGGATGGCTAAAAGAAGGAATGAGGTTGTCCTAGCAGAAAAGGTGAAGGAGAATCTGAAGGGATTTTACAGATGCATTAAGACCAAAAGAATGGTAAGAGATAAAATTGGTTCTCTTGAAGATTTTATTAATTTTTATTTATTTATTGGGATATACCATAAAATAGGCCCTTTTGGCCGTTGGAGCCACATTGCCCACCAATTTCTCAGTTTTTAATCCTAGCCTAATCATGGGACAATTTACAAAGACCAATTAACCTTCCAACCAGAAATTTGGAGGAGCCTAGAGGGCTATTGTCCGGCTGTAGGTCAATAGGACGAGGCAGGTTAATAGTGTGGTGCAGACTAGATGGGCTGAAGGGCCTGTTTCTGTCAAGCGTTCTGGAACTATCTACTGCAGTCTTCAGAGATACACAGTTACTTCAAAAACAAGTTGATGTTCTCTTTTTGTGTTGTAAGGTATTTGTATTTCACATCAGCAGAATAATTTTCTGTTTTAATTCCAAACAGTGAGGAGTAAGGAAGTAATTGGGACCATTGGTTCATGAGTTTTTCTGGATCCTGAACACCAAGGTGATCTCAGCAGGAGTGAAATTTTCTGGACCTTCACTGGCAGCAACAAAAGCCCTGTTACTATTTTGGATCACGTTCCAGATAAACCTGTGGAGGAACCATATGAACAATTCAGATCCCGTTTACAGTTTAACGCTTCTACTGGCTGTCTGCTGGTAGACAGGATAAAACCTGAGGATCAAGGTGTTTATAATTTTGATGTAGATGAGAGAAGAACAACTACAGTAGAATTGCTTCTCTTCTGTAAGTATTTACTTGTTTGTATATTTTGGAAGCACTGATGCTGGTGAATACTTTGCCCATTTACTCTAGAATGGTTCACAAGGGGGTTTGTGATTGTTGCCTTCATTGCAAACAAAACTCATTTCTTCACCCATTGGAAAAAACACTAGTAAATGAATGCAGCTCTTTAATCATAGATTTGTACATCCCAGATACAAGCCCTTCAGCCCATCATATCTATGCCAATCTTTCTGTTGTTTACTCCAATCCCATCTGCCAGGTTACCGTTCAAGTCCAAGGGGGGAGAAAGAAAGTTTATCCAATCTTTCCTCATAACTGTATTCCTCCAATCCAGGAAACATCCTGTTGAATCTCCTTTCCACTCTCTTGAGCTCAATCATGTCTTTCCTATAGTGTGGTGACCAGAAATACACACAGTAGTCCAAGTGCAGAATAATCAGTGTTTTGTAAGTTTGCAAATTAACATCGCAACTTTTGTACTCTGTTCCCTGACCTATGAAAGCAAGCATACCATTCAGCTTCTTCACCAAACCTAATGATATATGTTCAACATTCAGGGAACTATAGACTTTGAGACATTGGTCTCTGCATTCATGAGCATTGCAGCCCAACTGTTCACTCACCAGTCTCCAGGGACCAACCAAAAATATTGTCTTTTTTTAAATATATTTTTTATGATTGCAAGTCACTACTGGACATTAATAATTTAAAGTTCTGCAGGTCTATCCCATCATGAATTGCTCGTTGGTGGAGAAACTGAAGGAGCTGGACTTGGTATGGACCGTGTTGCTCCAGGGGTGTCGGAGTTGATGCACGAAGGTGATGCGCAGTCTAACTGCAAGTGCTTATCGTAGTCGCTTTTCAATAGATATATACTTATTGATCATAGATAGACATAGACATAGATAGATAGACATACTTTATTGATCCCAAGGGAAATTGGCTTTCATTACAGCAGCACCAACCAAGAATAGAGCATAAATATAGCAATACAAAGCCACAAACAATGAAACAACAATATGCAAATTATGCCAGATGGAAATAAGTCCAGGACCAGCACATTGGCTCAGGGTGTCTGACCTTCCACGGGAGGAGCTGCAAAGCTCGATGGCCACAGGCAGGAACAACCTCCCACGATGCCCAGTGTTGCATCTCGGTGGAATATGGCCGGAGTCCAACAGCAAAAAGTTCAATATCCGGTCTACAAACACGTTCCTTGATTGTAATATGACCAGGATTGCACCATCTGTTGTTAACCAGAACAGCAAGCCCCCTCCTTTATGCTTACCGCTCTCAGTGCACTTCCGGTCAGCTCGAACGGTCTGGAAGCCCTCCATGGAAATGTTTTGGTCGGGTATGTCCTCGTGCAGCCACGTTTCAGTAAAACACATAACACTACCCTCCCAAAATGTTCTCTGACTCCTGGCTAGCACCATCAACTCATCCGTTTTATTACCCAGTGATCTCATATTGCCCATAATGAGGGAGGGAAGACATGGCGTATAACTCCTCTTCTCCGTAAGTCTCTGTTGTCTCGACCTGGTCCTCTTTCCTCACCTTTTTGATCCCCCTCTGCATTCTGTGTGTGTTTTCCTCCAGATTTCAGCCAGGGTGTCTGCCGCTCTGTTTGCTAAACCGGCCAGCATAAGCGCAATCAGCTGGACCCTGGAATAAACAATGCGACCATATCATAGACATAATTACAGTGTCACAGCAGCATTACAAGTGCACAGATGTACAATATTAGAGGAGAAGTTAGAAGAATAAATTTTTAAAAAGTTACCTTAAACAGTCTAACACAAGGGGTCATCACTTCCCCGGCTACAGGTTGACTCATTATAGACCCTAATGGCCAAGTGTAAGAATGACCTCATATAGCGCTCTTTGGAGCAGCGCAGTTCTCTCAGTCCATTACTGAAAATGCTCCTCTGTTCAGCCAAGGTGGCATGCAGAGGATGAGATACATTGTTCAGAAATGCCAGGATTTTCCGTTTTCCTTTGGATCCTTTGTTCTTCCACAGCTTCTAACGTGTCCAGTTTGACTCCTATAACAGACCCAGCCTTTCTAACCAGTTTATTGAATCTGTTGGCATCACCCGTGTTGATGCCATTGCCCCAGCACACCACTGCGTAGAAAATTGTACTCTTGACAACAGACTGGTAGAACGTGTGACGGAGAGGCAGGTATACTCCAAAGGACCTCAGTCTCCTTAGAAAGTAAGGTGATCCTGGCCCTTGCCTACAGCCTCTGTTAATGCTCCATTCAAGTCTGGTGTCCAGGTGTATCCCCAGGTAATTGTAGGTCCCCACCACGTCCACATCCTCACCATCAATAGTAACAGGGGGCAGAGCAGGCTTGGTCTTCTGAAAGTGCATCACCATCTCCTTTGAGCTGCAGATGATTCAGCCTGCATTATTCTATAAAGTCCAACACCAGTTTCCTTTATTTATCCTCCTGTCTTCCCTTTATACAGTCATTGCTGAGTCATCAGAGAATTTCTGCAGATGACGTGACTCAGTGTTTTATCTGAAGTCCGAGGTATACAGGGCAAACAGGAAGGGAGCCAATACAGTCCCCTGTGAGGCCCCGGTGCTGTTTATAGCTGTGTCTGACACACAGCTCTGAAGCCACACTAACTGGTCTGCCAGTTGGGTAGTCCATTATCCAATATACAATGGAAGTGTCAATCTGCATGGAATGGAGCTTTCCCCCAGCAATGAGGGCTGTGTGGTAATGAAGGCATGTGAGAAATCAAAAAACATGATCTACACAGTGCTGCCTTGCTTATCAAAATGGTAGTGGCTCTGTTCAGTAATTAGATCATAACACCTTCGAGTCCAATGTGCTCCTGATCGAGGGCTGGTCTGACCATTGTCGTCTCCTACTTTAAATCGGCATTGAAACAAAGAACAAGACCAAAACACTGATACCCTGTCATGACCGCAATCTTAATTCTGTCTCATGTACAATTAAGTTCTACTTTCCCCATGAATCAAATTTCCATAACTCTTGCCTGAAGTTTCCCTCCTGCCTACTTCAGTACCAACCCTCCACTATCCCCCTACCCTTGTTCCCATTCCATGATGCTTCCACAACTGAAACTGCACAACAGCCCTGATTTTATATCACTTTCTCCATGGGTTAACAAGTATTGTCACAGCAACATGGAGGACGTACACTGTACATTCAAGTTCAATTGGCATTCGGTCATACATGAATACAGCCAAATGTAATGGTGTTACTCCAGGGACAATGCGCAAATCACAGCAACAACAGTCACACACAGCACAACGTACATATAAGATAGCAGTAAAATACAGTCACAAAGAGAAAAAAGTACATAGTTGAAGTCCATGAATGTTGCAGCAGTCTAGTCGAACAGTATACTGCTCATCTCCTGCTGAGCGAACACTGGAGAGCAGCACCAACTCGGATGTCTCTCTCCTGCATGGCTGCAGACAGGCTTGAGGCCTAGTCCTTGCTATGATCGAGGGGTGCAGCACCCCCACCATCCACTCCCAATGTTCATCAATAGACCAAGGAACCTGGCATCAGTCATCTTCATTGGGGAAAGCAAAGTTCTTATATTAGAGATATTTCTATGTAAACTGCATTCCCAAAGAACCAACTCTAGTGTTAAAACTTTACCTCTGTCAGGCATATTATTTGCATTAGTTTAATATCACAATTTCGTATGGAGAGAGTTGGCTGTCAGTGCTCAGACATGTGTTTATTCACCTGATATCAATGACAGAAAGGACTCTCTCTGAGAAGAAACTCTTATTTCAATGAGTTAACTCTGACCCAGTTAAATTCCAGTTTAAAATGGCACTACTGAAGGTGGGTGACAACTTTCTGGCAGTTTTCAAAGCCAGTAATATGACAAAATATTCCATTAATAAACAATTTTTGTGTGGAAAATTGTGGGATATGATCACCACAAACAATGAAGAGGTGAGAAAATATGAGACTGATCCGCGGGTCGAGGCATGCGGGTGAGAGACGGCATCAGAATGTAGTTGATGCGTGTTCGAGATGAAGTGGGAGTTCTAGAGAGCAGAGAAAGCTTAGAGTGGAGTTGTCTCGGATCCCATCCTTTTAAACTGGGAATGAGGTTGGATCTATCGAAGCACCAGGCCAATTTAGAAACAGCCAGCGTGGGCCCAGCTGCTCCAGGCTTGGTGTCTGTGAGCTTGGTGCCAATTTGCCCCACTGTGTGATGAACTGAGACTAAGCCTATGGGCCTGTTCCGACTGCTCCGGGTTCTGGGTTTGTGGACTCAATTTAATTCTGAATGCTGATGATGGCTTTAATGTTTGTATGGTTTGTTTAGTTTTTCCTCTTTCTCTGCACATTGGGTGTTGGCATTTTTTTAAATTGGGTTCTTTCACACTTCTTGTTTTATGGCTGCCTGTAAGCAGATGAATCTCAAGTTGAATAATTTATACAGTCTTTTTTTTAATATAATTTTTATTAAATTTTCAAAAAGAATACATGAAAAGATAAAATCTACCCACCCCCCCTCCCCTTAACCCTCCGCCCCCCCATATATAGTCCTACCTAAAAAGAAAGAAAGAGAGAAAAAAAAGAAAAGAACCGCCTGGTTATTGGAAGGTTTCCACATGCTCCATGGGATTCAAAATAAATTTGGTATAATTATTCATTACTTTCCCCAAGTAACCATTTATACAGTCTTTGATAATAATTGTACTTTGAATCTTTGAGTTTGTTACAAACATATTATTGATTCTTCTGCACCCAATACAACATAATGCAGTGCATTATTGACAAAGTGATGTGCCATTTTGGAAATATTTCTTTAAATCCAGTTCACCAATTCCACTCGTTCAGGACCTCAACATTTTATTAGCTCTCATCTAGTTAAAATAGCAGTAAATTTGGGAGTGACCGTTTTCAGTTAGATCTGTGGATGAGTGATCATTCTATCTAAATGCAGGATTCTTCTTATCTTAACCAGTGAGAGCTAATTGGAAGTGAAGAATGAAATATTATAATTCATTCATATATTTTCCTCTAGATGAGCTGTCGAAAACTTTATAAGGACCTATAGTGCCCCTGGTTACATCATCCAACTCACCTGTGAGGTTGATGGAAATCCTCAGAAATATGAGTGGCTGAGAAATGGAGGGAAAATCTCCCATCGTCACTGGTTAATTAAAGGAAACACAAGCCTCATCATCTTGACTCACCTGACAGGTGAATGTGGAACATACACCTGTGTTGCCTCCAATCCTGTCAGCTCTGACCAGGCAAATTACACCATAAATCTCCCAGGTAAGCTTCATTTATAGATATAGATTTAGATGTAGATGTCTATAGATGTAGATGACCTCTTGAGAGCAAACTTTATGATCTTTGTGAACTTTGCAATGCAGCCTGTTTAAATCACACTGTATCAAGGACAGCACACAGCAGGTTTAATGAAATTGTTACCGTGACTTAAAAACGGCTTTGACAGGGTGAGGAAGGGTAACTTCTGGCTGGGAAACAGGATCGTTAATTAGTTGTCACTCAGAAAGAGGAAGGATCAGGAGAAATTCTTTACTGGGGTCGTTGGAGCCTGGGCTGTTCTGTGAAATGGATTGAGTGAGGTAGTGGTTATTGATTTTACAACACTGCAGTTTCTGAATTCCAGTTGGTTTCTGATCCAAATGTTTCTCATGCCAATCCACAGCCACCAACCACTTGACCCATGGGTTCACAGAGCATGGGGAAGGGCCTTTCCTACCCACCATGTTTGCAGTGTGATTCAAGAGTCACTGTCTGCCACTTTCCATCAACTGTCAACTTGCTCCCAGTCCTTGGGACCTGCTCCCAACAGAAATGCCCACAGTTCTAGTTTATAGTTCCCTGAGAATCTGTAGTGTCCCTTCAGCACACAGTCCCAGATAAAACCTGCAGGAGGGCTAACAAAGTGTTCTCTGAGAATGAATGCTTAGTTGAGATCCTGTTTGTTCTGCTTGGGTGGATGAGATATAATAATAACCAGTCCACTCATTTCAGAAGAGACACATATCACTCAACCGATAGTCACAAAGTTGATTCTCTGTTTTTTCACATTGAACTTCATTGAGTTCTAATTGCAAGTCCCACATTGCAAGAGTGACTGCATTTGAGGTATTCTATCATCTGGGAACTTTTTGGAATATATTGGAATTTGAAAGATGCTATTAAGTTTTTTTTTGATACCCGTAGATTATTGACTGAACCCACTGCGAAACTAAGTGCATGGAATATTATTAATGCAGCAGTTACAGAATATCATGTACACCACCCATTCTTGCTTTGAATGGCAACTGTTTCTGACAGTAATTCACCTGCTCAAAAAAGAAAAATCAATCATTGTGGGTTTGAAACCTTGAAAACCAGACCCAAGCAGGACTGGCATTTTCACTGCCTAAAGAAATTCAACGCGACAGTTGGGTTGTGACTGATGTTGGGGCACTTCTGGTCACTTTTGCCAGTCCTGTGTAATTTATTATGTAAATATTTTAATTGCAGGTATTTCCAGTGAAGACTCTATAATTATTATTGCATCGATCTCAGGGCTGGTATTTTCTTTTTTATATCTTGGTGGATCATTGCTTCTGTGGTGTTTGGAGAAGAAATCAAAGCGAGGTATGTGTCAAATGTTGAAAAGGTTGGGAGATTTCAGTATCCATTACCAAAGTTAGTTACTGCCTGTTATACCTCTGGCATTGAAGGAATCACTGAATGAGTGACAGAAAAAGGAGGCATTTTATCAGGTTGTTATCAAATTGTTATTATGAAATTTGAGGTTTATAGAGGAACTACGAGAGCTATTAAGAAAACCATTGAGTGCAAAAGGGGGGCATTAAATGGCCTTTGAGCAACAGATCAAAGAAATTCCCAAAACCTTTTATAGATCTTTTAAAAGAAAGAGAGTAGACAGGAAATAGTAGGTCCCCTTGGGTGAGAGTGGATTTGAACTGTTTTCATATTGTATCTCCACAACGTCTTTGAGCTTGATGATTTACAGAGTTCTATTTCTTGCTGCTACCTTTGTTGCACTTGCCTCCTGGATTGGGATTAAAGGTAAATCCACAAATAGTAAACCCTATCACTTCATTATGTCTAGGATGTTTAGAAATAATATCTGCCTGTACGTTGTGAGAGCTGTTTGGCCACTAGCATTTGTGTGTGTGTGTGCCCCACAACCCAAAGCCATTTATATATAAACTTTATGACACTATTGATCAGGAAGAGATCAATCCGGGTGCTCACAATACTCTTTCTATTTTAAGTGTGAGAACTTGGTAAGAGTGGCAATGTAATATAAAGGAGGCAGCACCACTCACATCCAATAGTTTCTGTTAATGAGGATGTAATTCAAATTGTGTCTGTTTATGAGTCTGATGCAAATTAAGTTTAAAGATTGGAAATAATATATAAATGAGAACAATAAATTTATGGATGAGCAGCCTGTGTGAACTAATAGAATTGAAGTAGAAATCGGTCCTCGATCTCACTGGCTTATGAGTGGAGTTTTGTGTTGAAGGCACGAGGGAGGAGAAATCTAGAGTGTCTGCTTCAGAGTTTGGTCACAGCTGAAGAAGAGCCACAAAGCCACTGATTGACATAAGTACTGCTACCTCATAGTTCCAGAGACCCAGGTTCAGTCCTGACCTCTTGGTGTTTCCTGAGTTCTGATTGTACAATCTCCCTGGGACTGCATAGATTTTCCCTCAGGAACTCTGGTTTCCTCCCATATCCCCACGGTAGAAGGCCCAGTGTGAGGAGAAATCTAAACATGCACAGCAATGGATCTTGCTTCAACAGGGAATGAGTGAGGCCTCTGTTGGTCAAGATCGACCATAGATGTTGCAGTCTAGCTGTCTAGATATGCAAGCCTGGGCAGTGTGATATGGAGAGCAAGCTGCTGCCAATGTAGCAACTCTCTCTCTCCATGTATCTGATGAACCCAAGGAATGGCAGAGGCCGATACAGTTTGGTATCAACAGTATTGCAGGATTTGCCAGTCAGTGTTGGACTCAATGTGGGATCACCTTAGGAACTCCAGCTCTGGATTTTTTCCTCAGGGTTCATTCCCGATTCCTTCCCCATGAGTGGGTATAGCTGCAAGGCAGCGCAAGTTTGAGATCAGAATTTTCCTTCTCCTAGATGAGCTGCCAACCATGGCTGATGAGCCTCTTCTGCCCGAATGCCTCAACAGTAATTGTGGCCACAGGCAAACAGCCTCAAAGTGTGATGGAAAAGAAACCAACCGTATTTTAAGCAAGAGAGATAAAAGTCTGTTAGAGGAAAGGAAATGAAATCAAACTGCGGATTCAACAAGCTTCTATGGTTACAAGTGACAGGTGATCTTCTTTTGCAAGATCGTAAATCAGGAGACCGAGAAACAGTAACAGAGCAGATGCATCCTGTTTGTATAACCGTTCACCAGATATTCTCAGAATCATGGGTACTAGTAGAAGTCTCGGCAAACATACTGAAAGGTTGAGCAACTACAGAAGAAGACATTGGAGATAAATAAGGATTTTATATATATGTATTGAGTAGGCACTATACGAGGGGTGATTGGTACGTTCGTGGCCTAAGGTGCAAGGAGTCAATTTTAGAAAACCTAGCGCATTTATTTTTCAACATAGTCCTCTCCTACATTTACACACTTAGTGCAGCAGTCATGGAGCATACGGATCTTGGACCTCCAGAAAGTGTCCACAGCATGGTTGATTGATAAGTTCGTGGCCTAAGGTAGAAGGGGAGGAGTTAGCTCTTGTTACGTGCACATGCAGTTCAACTCTTTGAGTGATTATGCAGAAAATATGAAGTTAATAACTCATCTCCTTCTACCTTAGGACACGAACTTATTAATCACCCTTGATGAGTTATTAATTGATGAGTTATTAACTGATGAGTTGGGACAGTGTAGGACCAGAGGACACAGCCTCAGGATAGAGGGGTATTCTTTTTAGAATGGAGACGAGGATGAATTTCTTTAGGCGGAGAGTGGAGAATCTTTGAAAGTCTTTGGCATATGCAGCTGTGGAGGTGAAGTCTATGTGTAAATTTAAGGCGGAGGTTGCTTTCCTGATTGCTCAGGACATGAAGGAATATGGGGAGAAGGCAGGAGATTGGGGCTGAGTGGAACATTGGATCAGCCATGATGAAAGGGCAGAGCAGACTCTGGGCTGAATGGCCTCATTCTGCTCCTATGTCTATGGTGCTGCGGTTCCATCTGCCAGCATCTGACCTGTCTCCCTCTCTTCTCACTATTATCCTTGGGTGTGAGGTGCCGGAGTCTTGACCCCCTGCACTTGCCTCAGCGATGAACTGTCCAGTGGCTGTGGTCTCACTTTCAGGGCTGTGGTTAATTTGCCACATGTTATTTGTTTACTCTTTATATTGTTTGCACGATTTGTTTTTTTCCGCACATTGGATGTTTGATGTTCCCTGTTGTGGGCTTTTTCATGGATTCTTTTAAGGTTTTGTTTTGTGGCAGCGTACACGAAGATGAATCTCCAGGCTATATATGTTATACATAATTTGACAATAAATGTACCTTGAACTTAAGGATTTTGAACAATACTGACTGGGTGGGGAATTCCAACATCTCACTCCTGTACTGGTGTGAGTGAGCTCCTGAATCTTTTTCAATGTTCTGACATTCAGTCCATTTCTAGCTTGTGTCATGTTCGTGATGCTGGTGTCATCTTCAGTGTGGCCGTCACACTATCAGTGCATGAGAATGTCATTCAGGATGATGAATGACTTGGAGGGGATCTGGAAGTAGGAGTGTGTCCATGTACTTGTGGTCCCTGGTGGTAGAGGTTGCAGATTTGCAGGTTGCTAGTGGAGTAAAAATAGCCACAGCCAATTATTATGTCATACACATTGCACCAAGAATCATTGGTGGGAGCCACAAATGTTTCCAATGGTGGATGGGTATCAATGAAACTAACTGCTTTGTGCTGTATTGATTGACACTGAACTGGACAAATGAACACTGTTCCACCATATTCACAACTTGTACTTTGTAGGAAAACTCATTTCAGAATTCTCAGCCTTTGCCCTGTTCTTGTAGCAAAAGTATTTGTGTGGCTGCTTCATTTAAACATTTTAAACTGGTATTGCTGGTGACAGACAAAAGCTGAAAAAACTATCATCAGTTCCACAAACATTGACATTCCAGTGCTCTTAGACTCTCTTTGTGGAGATGGTTTTTGCCTGATTCTTGTCTTGTGCAAATGTGCTTTGCCACATCACTCTGTGTATACAGACATGAGTCGCATGATGTTCTGAGGACTTACAAATATAAGTGAACATGCTGATTTCAAATCTTCTGATGTCCGATACCACTCTGACAAACTCCTGAGACAATGTCTGAAAATAGGAATGATTGACTTTGAGCAAATACATCCATCTATCTTTGTGTGACCTATGACTCCAAGCAGTGGAGAGATACTTTACCCTTGATTCTTCTGGACTTCAGTTTTGCAAGGGCCTCATCAAAGGTGCCTTGATGTCAAGAGCAGGCCTCTGGCATTCATCTCTCTTGTCAATGTCGAGATCTGAAGGCCATGATGAGATCTGAAAGCAAACGATTCTGATAAAAACCTAAACTGGGCCTTTTTGAGCAGGTTACATGAGTATAAGTTGAAGGCACATGTTCCACTTTGGTAAAATTTATGCTACAGTTTGAGAGGGAGGAGATAAAGTCAGACCTTTCAGTATTAAAGTAGAGTGAATGAAATTGCAGAGGCATGAGAGAGGAGATGGCTAAAGTTGATTAGAAGGGGACACAAGCAGGGATGATGACAGAACAGCAATGGCTGGAGTTTCTGGGAGCAATTCGGAAGGTGCAGGATAGGTGTATCCAAAAGATGAACTATTCTAAAGGGAGGATGGGGCAACTGTGGCTGACAATGGAAGTCAGACATAGTACAAAAAGAAAAGAGGGCATATAATGTAGCAAAGTTTAGATGGAAGTTAGTAGATTGAGAAGCTTTTAAAAATCAATAGAAGGCAATCAAACGAAGCCATAAGGAGAGAGAAGATGGAAAGGAACTAGCCACCAGTATAAAAGGATATTAGTTCATTTTTCAGATACATAAAAAGTAAAGGAGATGTGAGAGTAGATATCTGACCACTCGAAAATTATGCTGGAGATGTAGTAATGAGAGACCAACTAAATAAGTATTTTGCGTCAGTCTACTAGCAATATGCCAGAAATTCAAGAGTGTTAGGAGGCAGGAGTGAGTGTAGTTGCTATTACTAAGGAGAAGGTGCTTGTGAAGATAAAAAGCCTGACGGAAGGCGAGTCACCTGGACCAGATAGACTATGCCCCAGCGTTCTGAAAGAGGTAGCTGAAGCGACTGTGGGGGCATTTGTAATGACCTTTCAAGAATGGTTCCAGAGGACTGGAAAATTGAAAATGTTCTTCCTCTCTTTTAAGGAGGGAGGGAGGGAGGCAGTGAAAAAGAAATATAAGCCAGTTAGCCTGACTTCAGTTGTTGGGAAGATGTTGGAGTCCATTATTAAGGATGAAGATTTGGGGTACTTGGTGGCACATGATCAAATAGGCCAAAGACAGAATGGTTTCCTCATTTGGAGGTCTTGCCTCTCAAAATCTTTGAGGCAACAACAAGCAGGGTAGACAAAGATGAGCCAGTGGATGTTCAGAAGGCCTTTGACAAGATCCTGCACATGCAGCTGCATAACAGGATGTTTCAGAAAAGATACGAGCATGTATAGAAGTTTGGCTGACTGGGAGGAGGCAAAGAGTGGGAATAAAGGGGGCCTTTTCTGGTCGGCTGCCGGTGGTTAGTGTCACTTTGCAGGGGTCAGTATTAGGACTGCTTTTCACATTATATGTCAATGACTTGGATGACAGAATTGATGGCTTTCTGGCCAGGTTTGTGGACAATACAAAGATAGGTGGGGTGGGGGCAGGTAGTATTGAGGAAGCAGGGAGTCTGCAGGTGGACTTTAGCAGATTGTGTGAATGGGAAAAGTGCAGATGGAATATAGTCCAGGGAAGTGTATGGTCATGCAATTTTGTAAAATGAATAAAGGTGTAGACTATTTTCTAAATGGGGAGAAAATTCAAAATTCAGAGGTACAAAGTGACTTGTGCTGGACTCCCTAATGGTCAACTTGCAGGTTGAGCCTGTGGTACAGAAGGGAAATGTAATGTTAGCATTCATTTCGAATGCACCAGAATATAAAAGCAAGGGTGTAATGCTAAGGCTTGTCTGGCATCAGTCAGACCACACTCGGTATTGTGAGCAGTTTTGTTCCTCTTGTCCAAGAATTGATATTCTGGCATTGGAGAGGATCCAAGAGAAGTTCATGAGAAATATTCCGGGAATGAAAAGGTTAACTTGTGAGGAGTGTTTGATGGCTCTGGGCCTCTACTCACTGGAGTTTAGAAGCATGAAGGGAGTCTCATTGAAACTTGTCAAATATTGAGAGACCGACATAGAGTGGAAGTGGAGAGGATGTTTCCCATAATGGGTGAGTCCAGGACCGGGGGCACATCTTCAGAATAGAGGGACGTCCAGTTAGAACAGGATGGGAATTTCTTTAGCCAGATGGTGGTGAATCTGTGGAATTCATTGCCACGGGTGGCTGTGGAGGCCAAGTGATAGTGTATACTTACAGTGGGTTTTGATAGGTTCTTGATTAGTCAGGGCGTCAAAGGTTATGGAAATAAGGCAGGAGATTGGGGTAGAGAAGGATAATAATTCATCCATGAAGGAATGGCGGAGCAGACTCAATTGGCCGAATAGCCTAATTTTGCTCCCATGTCTTCTGGTCTTATTGAGAGTAGATGGATTAGGTTTGTAGTGCCTATTGTGAACAAGATTTACCTGCTGTGAAGCACAGGGCAAAATGTCAAAGAGAACAAAATCAGTCACCAATATTCCTAGGAGACGTGTATAAAATATGTAATCCTGTGCTTGTGACTTCTCTTGGTACTGCTCATCAGTTTAATTTCCCAGAGGAATAACCAGCCAATATTGTTGAATCTTTGCTCTCCAGGTGCCAACTTTATCCCCACTGTTGCATTATGCATGGTGGGTGTTCATCTTCTGGCCATTGTTTCACCAGTTGTCATATAGAAGTCCAGCTGCTTGTTTACTGAGGAATTCCAAGAAAAGAAAGGTATGGAGCAATTTGCCTATTTAATAAAATTTACAGATTTGAAGATAAAATCATATATTCCAAACCAATTATCATTTGTATTCCATAGATTCTCATTCTTCCACTTGCTTGAATGATATGATTGTGATCCTCATTTTGGTCACTATTTTGATGGAGGAGATTCAGCAAAGCAGTAAGTTTACAACAGTGCTTGCTTACATGGTATTGTACATGAAATAATCCCATATATCTTTGCGACACAGAAGGCCATTCTCTCCGTAAAGTCAATTCCAGCTCACAGCAGTGCTATTTCCAGACTAATTATCCTGCTGGAGTCACAGGGAGAGAGAGAATGGAACGAGCCCTTCTGCCCATCAAGGACTTGTTGATCATCCAGCACCACTGTTTCCCCCATCAGTCTTTGTGTCCACCTGCTCATCCCCTCTCCCCTAATGGCTGCCATTATCCCCTTCCTTGCTTATTTTCCTGCACTGGTTGCATTTGTGTTAAAGCTTATTTCCCTCCTCTATGTCTTCACATTTACCCTCCTGCCCCACCACCTGGCTACACCTGCCTCTTCATTTTCTGTCTGTTTCCATCTATCATTCATCTGACTGCCAATGCCATCCCTCTCTTTCCCTCCCCCCACTTTGCTCAATCTGCCTTTCATGCTTCACCCCTCCTTGATGCATCAATCAGCAAATGGCCCCTGTCTCACTTCTTCCCCCTCTCTCCTTTATACTCAGTATCTCTTTCGTCCTGATGCACAGTTTCAAGCAGAAAAGTTGACAGTTCCTTTCCCCCACAGATGTTCATCAACCCTCCAACAGACTGTTTGTTTCTCTGCAGACTTTTATGTTCTTTTAGATAATTCAGCATCAAGCTTTGTTTGATAATGCTCCTGAGATATTCTCTGGAATAGTTTACACAGTAAAAAGCTACATTAATGCAGGTTTTTATATTTTCCCATGTGAGATGTCCATTGTGAACTCAGTGTATTCAATGTTATACATTTACAGAACAAAGTTGTCACACCAGCATTTATACATGGACTGTACCTACTGCGCTGATAGTCAGCGGTGTTACTGTCATCTCGTTGTTCCTTGCAACATATCGCTGTAAGTATTAAATCTTATAATCATGTTCATTTTGTATGAGGAAGAGGTGGTCTCACCTCTGCTGAACTCCTTGAACAGAAAGCTGAGAAATGGTTGTTTCACCAGAACTTGATGATTTGTTTGAATTTTCTTCATTGTAATTTTAATTCCATCCAATATGCACATTTGTGAGGATGGTTGTTAATTTAGACCCATCACATTATCTTCTCTGTTTTGTCCATTTTGTGGTTTCTGTCTCTGTTTGCCATCTGTTTTCCTGCTGCTGCTATATGAGCATAATCATTTGATCACAGCACATAACAAAAGCTCTTCTGTTTGTCGTAGTGCCTCGATTTGAAAGATGCCGTGATTTGCTGCATCCGGATCTCCTCAAAGCCTTAAAAATGGCTGAGAAATATTGTCCATGAAAACAGTAAATATGTGTTTCATTTGGGAATTTACTATTGGAAACACCTCGTTGTTACATTTCAGGACACAGCATTTTCAGATGACATGACACGTTGACTCAGGATCATCCCCTGAATGTGAATAAACATGGAAACAAAGAAACCTGCAGCACATTACAGACTCTTCGGCCCACAATATTGTGCCAAACATGTAACCTGCTCTAGAAACTGTCACGAATTTCCCAAGTGCATAGCCCTCTACTTTTTTTTAAGCTCAATGTACCTAAGTGTCTCTTAAAATATGCAATTGTATTCACCTCCACCGCCGCCACTAGCAGCGTATTTCACATATCTACCACATTCTGTGTGAAACACTTAACCCTGACATCTCCTCGCTACCTATTTTCAAGCACCTTAAAAATATGCCCCCTCGTGTTAGCCATTTCAGCCCCAGGAAAAGCCTCTGAGCATCCACACGATCAATGCCTCTCAGTGTCTTATACACGTCTATCAGGTCACTTCTCATCCTCCGTGGCTCCAAGGAGATAAGGCCAAGTTCCCTCACCCTACTCTCATAAGGAATGCTCTCCAATCCAGGCAACATCCTTGTAAATTTCCTGCACACTCTCTCTATAGTATCCACATCCTTCCTGCAGTGAGCTGACCAGGGCAGTGAGAGGCCAGTAACTGAAAGAGCCACTGCACAATTTTTTTTTATGCATTTGTTGTTCAGGATGTGACAAGAGCAGCAGTTACACTGGTCACAAAGATTTTGCTTCCTGAATACTTTTGGGTGTATCTGATGGATTTTGGGCTGCTGATCATGAAAATCGCCATGAAATTTCCCGATCATGCGCCATGGTTTTTGGAATCACCTGTATTTGTTCTTTCAATTCATAATTCAAATCAATTGAAATATCACCCACAATACAAGCTGAAAAGTTTGCTTTGTGTTGCCAGCCTGACCCATAACAATGATGTCTTTTTATTGATTCTTCAGTGTTAATCTTGAACCCTGTGCAGTTACACAACAGCAATGTCCACCCTTCAATACCAATTGTCTATGCAGTACACATGAAGGAAAGCTACTGGAGTTTGGAAGTCTTGCTGAAGCACAGACAGTACAGCAATTGTAGGGTAATGTAATTGGTGGAAATGTACAGGATTCACAACCACGAACATTGGGTTGGGATTTACTTTCAGAGGTTTGTCTGACGTGATGAGGTAATTATATACAGAACCTTTAATGTGCTTTGTATTCAGACTTTTGATGTTGATTAAATGGTTTGCTACGTATTTTTCTAAACATTAAGTTCCTCCACTGTTTTATTTGTGAAAACCTACATTGGTGATCCCGATGCTCTCGGATGATTCCAGAGTTATTGAACATGTCGGCTGGAGTTTTGGGAGCAAAATGCCATTGCTTGGTATGTGCAAGCCAAGGCCCAATTTGCGCTGAGAGAAATCTTCAGTGACAACACCAAATATTTCTATGTGGTAGCGTCACCCAGCAGTTCCACGGCTGCGAGAGTGGTGAGTCTACTAGAACACCCGCCTAAACATGATAAATACCAGTCACTGAAAACTCACCTTTTACAGACTTTTGGACTATCAGACTCTCAGCACCCCGAACAGCTGCTCTCCTTGCCCGGCCTCAGCTATTTCAGAGCTAATGCTGTCCCTTCTGGGAAATCACTATCCTTGTTTTAGTTTTAAAGAACTCTTCATGCAGCAAACGCCTGGTCGAGTTTGCATAGCCCTCCATAATGGACTATGGGGAAATTGCTGATAAGGCTGATAGATGACTCTGAGCCAGGCAACAGTGCATCATTCTTCCTCCTCTCTCCACCTCAAATAAGCCCAGTCAGCAAGGCCCCCAACATAAGGATGCCTACGGCTGTGAAACAGATGACATCGGGACTGTGTTTTTAACCACGCTCACTTTGGTACGAATGCCAGACAGTGCCGACTGCATTGCAGCATCAACCGTGCCAGCATGGCAACTGACCAGTAGGTTCAGGCTTACTGAACAGCGGTCGCAGGCCAGCGGTTGGCTGACATTACTTTTGGAGAAGCTGGGGTTTCTCTCCTGTGTGATGTTCCAACCAATCACCCTTGCCCCATAGTGCTCACAAACTGGAGGCTGACTATTTTTGACTCCATCAATGGCCTCTCATATCTGGGCTGGAAGCCCTCACAGAAACTGGTTGCACTAAAGTTTGTGTGGCATGGCCTTATCAAGGACGTACATGACTGGACTGAAGCCTGTGTGAAGCGTCAGTGGGCAAAAATTATCCATGATGTCCAGACGCCATTGGCATATTTTGAGGTCCTGAACTACAGTTTGACCATGTCAATGTGGACCTTGTTGGCCCTCTTCCCCCCTCCCCCACCACCCACCCGTGGGTCCACACACCTCTTTACCATGGTGAACTGACCACCAGGTGGCTAGCAGTCGTCCCTCTAGCATTGATGATGTCTTCAGACGTGGTTCAGCACCCTATCTGATATTTCCTGTGACTGCGGTTTCCAATTCATATCAGATCACCTGGGCTGCGATGGCCCGGAACCTTGGAATTAGGGTAGATCACACGGTGGCGATACGGCTGCAGTCCAGTGGCCAATGCGTGTGTTTCACCATGCCTTAAAGGCTGCTCTGAGGACTTCCCTGATGGATGCGTGTTGGCATGATTGTCCTCCGTGGGTCCTGCTGGGGCTCAGAAGAGCTCCACAAGAGGACCTTCAGTTGTCTACAGCTGAGTTGGTATACAGGTAGCCTCTCATCTGCACCCCATCCTTCTCAATAAATTCAATTTCTTTGTGCCTATTCCTACCTCCCATCATGGTGTGCAGCACTCTGGGGTTCTTGTGTTCCTACATCTCCTCCCTCAGTACCAGCCAGGCCCTAACCAGTCCTTCTAGGTGAGGCGACACTTCACCTGTGAGTCTGTTGGGGTCATTTACTGTGTTTGGTGCTCCCGGTGTGGCCTCCTCAATACTGGTGAGACCTGACATAGATTGGGAGACTGCTTTGCCAAGAACCTACGCTCCATCCACCAGAACAAGTGGGGTCTCCAAGTCACCACCCATTTTAATTCCACTTCCCATTCCCATTCCGATATGTCCATCCATGGCCTCCTGCACTGTTGTGATGAGGCCAGACTTGGGTTGGAGTAACAACACCTTGTACTCCGTTTGGGTAGCCTCCAAGCTGATGGCGGAAACATCGATTTCTCAAACTTCCAGTCATGCCCCCCAGTCCCCTTTTCCCTGTCACGTCATCTCACCAATCAACTTCCCAACTCTTTAATTTATCCCACCTCCTCCAGGTTTTACCTTTCACCTGGTGGTTCTCACTCCCCTCCTCCCCACCTTTTAAATCTACTCCTCAGCTTTTATTCTCCAGTTCTGCTGAAGTGTTTTGACCTGAAACATCGATTGAATTTTGTCCATAGATGTTGCCTGGTCTGTTGAGTTCTTCCAGCATTTGGTCTGTGTGTTGCTACATTCCACCTCATTTGTTTTTGTCCATCACGATGCACACCAACATCTGCTTTGGCCCATTTTGTGCTTTGGAACAGGAAAAAAAGATTTCTGTCATAGATGAGAGGGGAAAGCCTGAATGTGTTTTGTTGGATCGCCTTAACCCGGCCCACCAAGATCTGGAGGATTCAGCTACCTTGTTCCTGCCATCACAACTTGACGATGAGCATGCCAACACACCTCTGGGCGAGTCAGAGGCTCCTGCTGTTCCTCCACCCATAGAACATAGGACCCGAGCTGGAACGCTTGCTCAAGCTCTGAACAGGCTCACACTGGCAGTTTGTTAATTCTGGGGCTGGGCCTGTGTAGGAGGAACTGTCCAGAATTCAGAATCATTATCGTTGGGTTGGGGTTCACTTTATTTGTGGAATTCTTTGCCACAGGCAGCTGCGGAGGTCAAATCTTTATGTACATTTTAGGTGGAGGTTGATAGATTCTTAATTGCTCAGGGCATGAAAGAATACAGTGAGAAAACAAGAGATTGGGGTGATCAGTCATGATGAAATAGTGAACCAGACTGGACAGGCCAAATGTCCTAATTCAGCTCCTACACCTTACGGTCTGGCATGAGGAAGCAATTACATAAATGACTTTTATTGTGTTTTGTGTTCAGTTTCTTTGGTATTCAGTAAATTAGCTACTACATGTTTTTCTAAACCTAACACTTATACTGTTTTATTTGTGAAAACTTACATCTGGAACATTGGACTGGAAATGATACTTGCTTCAAGCACTCATCGCCCATTCCTGAATGCAATCATTTTCTGAGGAATTTTGAACGGAATGAAACATTCAGTAATATCTCAACTGCTGACATTTTGAAGGAATGCAGCTGAAGATGGTCGAGCCTAGGAACTCCTGCAGTGACCTCCAGGGCAGGGATAATTGAGTTCCACCAAACACAATATCCAGCTCTCTGTGGCAATATTTGGAACACTTTCCCCTTATCACCACACTTACTTGAAGTGCTGACTAGATGTCAAGTGCAGACACATGTGTTTCACCACTGGATTTTGGCTTCTGGTTTAAAGTTTGCACCAAGGCTGCAGTAAGAGTTGGAGCCAATTAGCCTGGGAGAAATTCAACCGGAGCTTTGGTGAGCACAAGACTCAGTCTATTCTAATTGAAACATTTGTGGGGAAAATAACTTGTTTCAATTTGAATGGATTACTACTGTTCATAGAGTCACACAGTACGCAAACAGGTTCTTTGGCCCAAATACTCCATGCTCACCAACATACTCATCCAAACTAGTGTCATTTGCTGAAGTTTGGCCTAGGGCATTCTAAACCTTTCCTGTCTACATACCCATATCTTTTAAAAGTTGTTATTATACTGTATCTGCCTCAACCACTTCCTCTGACAATTCAATTTAAATATGTACCACCCTCTTTTAAAAATAATATAGTTACCTCTCAAGTTCCAAGTACATCTTTCCAGTCTCAACTTCAAACTAAGCCCTCGTGTTTGGGGGTTCCTAATCATAGGAGAAATATATTCATCCTATCAATGTGCACCATTATGTTTCACACCTCCGTAAGATCGCCTCTCATTCTCTTACGAAGGAAAATAATTAAAGCTTGTACAGCCGCTTCCCTATAACTTTGTCGCTTGAGTCCTGGCAGCATCATTGGAAATATTTGTGGCACTCTTGTTGATTTAATAATAGTATTCCATACCAGGATGACCCAAAGCTGAACACAATACTCTAACTGTGTGGAAGAATTAAGACTCTTTGGATATGTAGGAGTTAACCCAATAGCTTGTGAATGCTCTTAAAATTCAGCTAAAGTCCTTGCTCTTAGAATTTAGCTAAAAGTCCTTGATAAAGTCTAAAGAAAAATGTTATGGCGCCACATTTACGTAATGCTATTGTTTGTTGAAATTTAGGCCTAGTTCAAAGTCATGTTGTTTGTTACATTCTAGACCTAAGTTCACAGTCAAGCAATGTTATTGTTAAGTGCTTTTAGTTACGTCCGCTGTGTCTATATAATGAAGCATGTCTGAAAGCTAACCAGAGCCTCTGAACACCGCTTTTAAGAAAAGAGGCTTTCCATGATATCACGTATAAATAAAGTCCTTTAGTCTGAAACAATTCTCTGAATTGGCCTGATTTGTTCTGTCTGCTGCTCCTGAGATTTTTCTGCAATGATTGGCGACGAGGATGGGATCCTCAATAAGAGCAGGATCCAGAAAAATAACCCTAGGCAGAAAAGGAGAAGCAAGACAGGTGTCCTGTCTCCTATCTGAAAGAGGGACGGCTGGTGGTGCTCGTGGGAGTACCAAGGTAGCTACCAATCAATTCCGTGACTGAACTCAGAGACCTGTGGAAGGACAGAGGAAACACACCAGTGAGTGCTCATTGTGTACATAGTGTGTATAAAGAAACTTTGTGCTGTCTTAGCTGAAATTAAAATCCTAAACAGGAAAAATGGGAAGTGCCAGCAGTTGATCGGCTAGCGCTGATCCTGCTAATAAATTGAAGAGTTCCGGAGGTAAGACCAAGGCTTTGAACACCCAACTGCAGGTAGGAAAAAGACTGCCAAAAAGATTAAAAAGATAAAATGGCACCACCAGCAAATAGGAGACCCCTTTGTCCCGCCTGGATCCCTGGCAGATATGGTAATCAGAGAGACTGGAGCTGATCGTTGTGCAGTAACATTCAGTAGTGATTTGTATGAATGGTCACATAGGGATTGGCCATATGGGGGAAGTTTTAATTCGAGACTAATCCAGCACTGGGAGGACACCACCTGAAATGGGGACGGCGACCCAAATTGGGATGCTGATTACATGTTAAGATGCTTTAAATGATGGAAGGAGGTGGCTAAAAGACACCAACCTCCAAAGAAAAGGAGATTAAGCAGCCTGAAATAGAGAAGGCTGGGGCTGAAACGAAACCTGCCATGGGACTTTATCCGTAACTCTCCGTACGGGCCAGTGCCTCATTGGCACCCAATAGTGAAATAGACAATTCAATAATGATGACGACTGCCATGGGACGACCCGCACCCCCTCCTTACAACCCCCATTCCAGAAGTTCAGGCACCTGACACCTCCAGTGGACCAGACATCACTGTAAAGAGAGAAGGGTATCAGTAAAGAGGAATTGAATCTGGGGTTGCTGAAGGAAGTGAAAGCAGTATCAGAGATGACTAAAAAAACACGCATGAAAAGGCAGACAAAAAAAGAGGCAGGAAAAGAGAAAAAGAGAATGGAGAATAAGCTTTTAACAGACACCCTCATTATATCTAAAACAGCCCCGCTTCCCCTGCTGGGTCTGCAGACCCTTTGTAAATTAGTGGCAACACTGCACTGTGCAGCTGAAGGTGTATACATGGAGCTTCCTCAAATTAGGGCCCCTCAAATGCTAAAATTAATGAGTGGGTGGGAAAAGGACAGTTCAGAACCCATACTATACCGTCGCAATTGTTAGAATGAGTTTTTTTGGGTAGATGATTTGTTTACACTTAAATGACTTTGGCCACCAGACTTCTATTTGACTATTTGACAAAGTACTATGGATTGCATCCACAACAATGCGCTCCCTAAAAAGGTGCGAATACCAGATGCTTCTGGCGCCATATTTTGACCTGATGCTGTAGTTTTGAAGACAGTATTATCTATACATTATAAATATTAATTGTCTTCCATGTTAGCACGTAAAATGCCAAATAAATGTATTGTGGATTTAATTGCATTCCTAAAAGCTGTGGATACCAACCCAGACATGTTGGGGTCGGAAGGAAAGGATGAAGTTAGAAGGTGTGATATTTGTATGTGGCTTCAAAAGGAAGCATTGTCCATAACTTTTTAAGCAACGATTGCCTTTGTGTTTAGCATATAAATATCGAGCCCATATTGGGCTAGCAGAGCTTTCTATGGAAAGCGTCTCCATTGGTATGATGCCTGCTATACTTTGTTGTGTGGAATAAAGAAGCTGCTTTGTATCTACCAGTGACTCTGTCTCTCTGGTGATTTCATCCACACTACATTTGGTGTCAGGAGTCGGATACTTCGTGACCCGTCGTGTGGCCAGCGTTCCTAGCAGTCTAAGTTGGTGAGTTTTTTTCTAAAATAACACTCACACTTGGATCTGTTCGGTCGGTGGTGAGCGGTACGTGAAGTATCACGAACGTGGAGAGCTGAGCTGGTAGATATAAAAGTAGTGTGTGCGTGTGCATATGTGTTTATGTAAGTGAGAAATCTTTGCACGTTAACTTGGTGAGACTTGGACCACCAGTTGTGAAAGGTGGTAACCAACAGTATTGTTCAAGACGCCGGAGTGGGGGCGTGTATACTTGTTCGGGGAGCTGCATTTTAGTGTATGCGTGTGCAAGTGTGATGCAAAGGAATACAGCAGGCATCATCAGTTCGGGTACTCAAAAGTGGCAGATTGTGGAATACATACTCTGCGGTTTTAACTATGTGTTATTTAACTGGTACCTGTCTTTTATATTTTGCACAGTGTGGGAATCAGTGTGGGGATCTCTCAGGGAGAGGTTTTACCCAGAGAGATCAACCAGAATGGCACCTATTGAAGTCAGGCAACATCAGGTTGAGAACCCTGATGATCCAAGCCAGCCCTTGACCATTCATAAGCCCTTCACCCTCGGGGAGAAACAGAATATTTTGTCTGAGTAGCCCTCACTTAAAGTCACCTGTGGGAATTCAGAATTCTAGCACTAGCTCAAGGAGATGGTTGAAATTCACCAGATGCACCCTAAAGATATACATGTGTTAGTGAAAGCCAAGTGCCCGAGGAATATGTGGGACAGGATGGCCCGATGGTGCCGGATGGTGCATGGGCAACTACTGGGAGCACCAGTAATGAAGGGGAAGTGAGGCAGCGGCTGGGAGGAGGCAACAGTAGCTGGGGAACGATAATGGCAGTGATTCAAAAATCTGACGAGACAGCCATGGATTATGCAGAACGTAAATACTGAGCATATGAGGAGTATTCAGGGTTGGATAATCCAGGGAGAGATGACCGAGTCTTCCTAAAAGTGCTGAAGGAAGGCCTGAGCTCAGCCCACCAGGAAGTTTTAGATTTAGGCATAACAGTGTGGTCCAACTACTCTGCTATAGTTTCGTGGGCCAGTGAGATAGACCAAAGAAAAGGCAAGAGAAATCGTAAAGTGGGTATAGTGGATGCAGCTGCTGTGATGTCCCGGAGAGGTTGTTTTGCTTGCCAGCAGCCAGGGCACCTAGTAAAGGACTGCCGGACTGGGTATAAAACAGTGAAGGAGTTGATATGCTATAGCTGTCGCCTATAGGGAAATGGTTGGAGACAGTGTCCAAAAGGGAGGGGGAAAACCCAGGTGAAGGTCATGGCAGACACCCAGTCACACACCCTATCAGCAACCAGTCTGACTGTCGATCAGATCAAAGAGCTAGTAACGGCGCCTCTTAGGGCAGAAAAACATGTGGCTGTGGGCTCCACTTTCAGTGCTGGTGACTCACGGATATACACAACGGCATTGTTAGGGGGACAGCAATGCAATATGTCTGTATCGATAACAGACTTACTCTTACCAACAACCGTACAGGCCAGTTATATTAGGGGTGTAGGAGGGAAAACACTTAAAGCAGAAAGAAGCAAGAAGCAAATACTAGAAATCGGGGGAGTGCAGCTTCCACTGTATTTCTGGGTATGTCCAAATAACGAGGGCACGCTCCTTGGAATAGACATCCTAAGGGAAGCAGGAGCTGTTACAGATTCACGAAAAGGAGAAATAACGTGGATGAGTCAGGTGCAGTGAACGCACAAGGAGCAGCAGAATACACAAGCAAGATTGTGGTCGAGTAAAGATAAGCTCAGTTAAAATAGAGGAGGGTCTGTATAAACCCCCTAAGCAGGACCCTATACAAACTGACACACTGACCATTGTTCAGGGTATAGCGAAGGAACAAAAACACCAGGGGATACTCAGAGAGACTGCGGCCACTCCAGAACATAAAGTTTTCCCAGTTCCTCCGAGGGCAGACATCACTGCGAATAAGGAAGCAGGGGAACAAGAGGAAATTGAAATAGCAAGTGTGCAGAAGGAAATGACAGAAAAGCCAGCTTAGTAAAATTATATGAAGTAGAGGCAGAAGAGAAGGACAAATGAAGGAGAAAAGGAGCAAAAGAGGGACCAAATGGGTGCTGGACACATGGGGAGGAAAGAGTCGCGTTGGCCCCACCCTGTATTAGACAGATACTACTGAAGTTATATCATGGGGCGATGCATGAGGGAAGACAGAGCATGATGACAACCCTCCGGCAGGACTGGTGGGGGCCAGGGATGGGTGGGGATGGTGAGAAATTCTGCCGCCGTTGCATCATTTGTGCCCAGCATAACCCTGGTAAGGGCAGAATGCTACAGTTGGCAAATCAGCCTCGGCCGAGGGGACCCTGGGAAAACATCCAGATAGACTTCACAGGGCCCCTGCCAAAAAGCAGGGGGAAAAGCTACTGTCTAGTAATCATGGATCACTTCACCCGGTGGGTGGAGGCTTTCCCAACAAGGGACTGCACCACCCGCACCGCTGCACGGATCCTAGTTCAGGAGATCCTCCCAAGGTGGGGAACCGCAGTTCAGGTGGATTCAGCTAGCTCTTCCTTCAGTTAGTCCTGACGAAGGGTCTCGGCCCGATACGTCGACTGTACCTCTTCCTAGAGGTGCTGCCTGACCTGCTGCGTTCACCAGCAACTTTGATGTGTGTTGCTTTTAGAAGCCATACAGTTGCCACAGACTTTAGTAATAATTAAGTGCGAGGCACACACCTCAGCCGAGAATGAGATCTCCAAGGGAAATAGATTTGCAGACATGGTAGCAAAATAGGTGGCCCTTCAGCGACAACCTGTGCTACAGACTCCTTGGGCTGAATCGGGAGGGAAGGAGCTCCCTGTGAGTATGGACGTCCAGCAGTTGCAGGAAGCCCAAAATCTTGCCTCACAGCAAGAGAAATGTGCCTGGAGCAAATCTGCGTGTTACCAGAATACCAGGCTAAGGCGTCACCCAGACGGCCAAGTAGTGTGCCTGCAGAGTTTATTTTTGCCTGTGGCTCGCTTGGCACATGACCAGGCTCACATGGGCAAAGGAGGGATGCAGCATGCCATCACTCAACAATGGGACACACCAGGGATAACAGTAACTATCGAGGAGGCAGCACGAACTTGTTTAGTTTGTCAGCAAAACAATAGAGGAAAGGCGCCCACTAGATTTGATCACCTTCCCCAACCGGAAATTATACCTAGATTTGGAATGCCCCAAGGGATAAATAGCGACTGGGGAACTCATTTTACAAATAAATTAGTGCAGGAACTGAAGGAAGCCTTGGGGTTCCAGTAGAAATTGCATATCCCCTACTAGCCTCAGTCCTTAGGTATGGTGGAAAGAGCAAACGGGGAAGTAAAAGCGGCTTTGACAAAAGTTTGTCAGCAAAGCGGTCTCGGATGGCCAGAGGCAATGCCCTTAGTAACGTACACTCTGCGAAAATCAGAAGAATAGAAATATAGGACTTACCCCTCATGAAATTTCGATGGAGCGGCCTATGGCAACAGGAACTAAGCCCCCTATGACCGCAGAAAAGGCAGTGCTAATATGGAATGATGAGAAGACACTGAAATATGCACAAGCATTGTGTCAGGAGGCAAGGAAATTATGTGAGAGTGTCTGGCGAGCCCAGGCACCTTTAACTGAAGGTAACAGGCAGATAGAATATATGTGAGATCAATGAATAAATATTCTTTCTCTCCCAGGTGGAAAGGCCTCTACCCAGTGCTGCTAACAACCCGAACTGCGGTAAAGGTTGAAGGAAAAGGAGAATGGATTCACGCTACTAGGTGCAAACTGCACCAGGAGTTGGAAGACAATAAACTATGAAGCTAACAAGCCAGATGCTTTTACGGGAACTGATACTGGGGGGAGGTAGTATGGCCTTATCCAAAAACACCTTTTTGTCTTTGTGTCACTTATGCCAGTCAACAAAGTGAAGAGTTGGACTCTTGTTGGGTGTCTGTAAAGATACCTCAGCATGCCACCCAGGGAATGTCCCTGGAAGGGGTCCCCGAACAGAAGCAAAATGCTTTCTGTGTGACTTATGAACCTACTTAGCACATCCTATTCCAACTTTAGAACAAGAGACTGGCAAAAGATGATAAAGGACTGTGATGTCAGTGAAGGGGATTGTGGATGTACCTGTTTCAAAGGATGGTACCTCCATACCCCGACAGAGGGAAAAAGGATGCCCTCCTTTGAGTTAGCAATACACAGAAAACTGTAAATAGAATTTGTTATTGTAATACAGCGGGGGGAAATGGAACATTTTTGGGTAATAGCCCGTACTGAACAGAGCAGTATGTGGGGAAACAGCTTATCTTTGGTTTCCAGGGCCGCCAGGCAAAAATGGGAATGTGTCCCCAGGAAATTGGACGGGCTGCTGTTATTTGGCCTATATAGTGCCCTCCATGCATCCTATAAAACAGGTGTCATCAACCTTTTTTGCACTGCGGACCGGTTTATTATTGACAATATACTTGCCGACCGACCAACCCGGGGGCGGGGGGGGGGGGGGTAGGGTCACCAACGGCCAAGAGTAGCAGTAAAATACATTGTGTTTACCCAGAGAAAAACTATAATGACCATGAAGCCTTGCGCGGGCACCATTGCGCATGCATGTACCTGCCGATTTTCTTTCCTGCAAATCGTTTTTGGCGATTCTGTTCGGGGGCGGGGGGCTGTTAATCACAACCAGAATATAGGTGATAAGTGGCTAATACACTCAATTTCATTTCTAAAAGTGTTTATCTAACAAATTTAATATTAAACACACAGTGCGTACTTTCCTCGCATGAATATAGTGATAAGTCAATTATCAGGGGAGCTTGAAGTAAGTGTTGAATGAACTTCCAGTAGAAGTGGCAGAAGCAGGTTTGATATTATCATGTAAAGAAAAATTGTATAGGTATATGGACAGGAAATGAATGGAGGGTTGTGGGCTGAGTGCAGGTCGGTGGGACTAGGTGAGAGTAGCATTCAGCACAGACTAGAAGGGCAGAGATGGCCTGTTTTCGTGCTGTAATTGTTGTATGGTTATATAAGTCAATAGCATCATAACATTTTAAGTAACGTTTGTATATTAAACACACAGTACGTATTTTCCCCATATGAACATATAAAATCATTGCACACACCAATATCGCTGAATCAGTGGGAGCCCTGGGCTTGTTTCCTTGCAACAAGACGGTGCCATCGAGGGGTGATGGGAGACAGCGATACTCGAAGGGGATTCCTTATGTCCAGTCTATTCCACAATTTAGTTTTTGTTGCATTCATTGCAGAAAACCCCGTTTCGAAGAGATAGGATGTTGGAAATGGAAGCAATGTTTTCAGTGCTTTCGTGGTTATCTCAGGATATTTAGTCCTGACTTTGATCCAGAATGCCCGAAAATACTTTTCAGCCCACCATCATTTGCAAGCTCGAGGAGTTGATCTTCTTCCCGCGCTGACACGGATAACACATGGGTAATGACCTCGCATACGTAATGGCTCAACAAGGCGTGACAGGGAATGGGAAAAGGTGCAGCTGACTCATATCGCCATATCATATCGTTCCCTCGCGGCCCGGTAGCACATGCTTTGTGGCCAGGTACCGGTCCACGGCCCGGTGGTTGGGAACCCCTGCATATCACAAAAGCCTTATTTAAGGCGAAGTAAGCAAGGGATTTTGGAAAGTGAAAGGTTTTGGACGGTAGCACTTCCCTCATATGGTGTGGCCTGAAATTCTCAAGAAATTAATATGGCAGCCGCTCTAGAGAAATTGGCCAATGACACTGACGATGTCCTAACTGACGTGCAGACGCAATGGTAGCCTTGCAAAATAGACTGGCCCTGGACCTACTCTTAGCCGAAAAAGGAGGGACATGCACTGTGGTAGGGCAGGAATGTTGTACTTATATTCCCGATGCCTTAGAAAACATAACTGACTTTAGTCAACACATAAGGGGAAAAATTGAGGAGATTAGAAAGATAAAGAAACAGTTTAAGAACTTTGGTTCAAGAACAAAATGGTGGGAAATAATAGAGGGATGGTTTTCTGGCTAGGGAAACTGGATTACCCATGGAATAATTATAGTGGTAATGGTTTGTGTTTTAGGGTGCTGTGTATGTGGAGCATACGATTGTGTTGTTACCAGTTAATGAAAAGAGCCTTCCTCGGGCCTGAAAATGTCCCTATGATACCCCAGATGGTGAGGGAAATGTGCAGTAGGTGAAACTGGTGGGGGGAGGAGGTACATCCTGGCAAAGAAAGACCCTTTCGGGAGGGATATGAACCCCCCTATGAGGAAGAGAAGGAAATACCTCATGAGGAGTGTTGACCTGAAAGGATCAACAAGGAGGGAATTGTGGAAGAATTAAGACTCTTTGGATATGTAGGGGTTAACCTAATAGCTTGTGAATGCTCTTAAAATTCAGCTAAAGTCCTTGCTCTTAGAAGTTAGCTAAAAGTCCTTGATAAAGTTTAAAGAAAAATGTTATGGCGCCGCATTTACGTAATGCTATTGTTTGTTGAAATTTAGGCCAAGTTCAAAGTCACGTTGTTTGTTACATTCTAGACCTAAGTTCACAGTCAAGCAATGTTATTGTTAAGTGCTTTTAGTTACGTCCGCTGTGTCTATATAATGAAGCGTGTCTGAAAGCTAACCAGAGCCTCTGAACACCGCTTTTAGGAAAAGAGGCTCTCTGTGATATCACGTATAAATAAAGTCCTTTAGTCTGAAACAATTCTCTGAGTCGGCCTGATCTGTTCTGTCTGCTGCCTCTGAGATTTTTCCACAACAAACTGCAGCCTCATGATTGAGTTCAGGTTCAAATTTGAAAAGGAGAAGCTGGTATCAGGTGTATCAATATTTCAGTGGAACAGGGGAAATTACAGTGGTATGAGAGAGGAACTGGCCCAAGTCAATTGGAAAAGTAAACTAAATGGAGGGACGGCAGAGCAGAATTGGATGAAATTCCTACAAGAAATAATGAAAATGCAGGAAAAATATATTCCAAGAAAAAAGAAAATCATGAATGGAAAAATGGCACAAATATGGCACAAACGAGAGAGGTTAAGGCAAAAATAAAAGCAAAAGAAACGGTGTACAAGGAAGCAAAAATTAGTGGAAAAAATGAGGACTGGAAGACCTTTAAAAACTTACAGAAAGAAACTAAGGAAGTCATTAGGAAAGAAAAGATGAATTATGAAAGGAAGTTGGCAATTAACATAAAAAAGGATACTAAGAGTTTTTTTAAATATATGAAGGGTAAAAGAGTGACAAGGGTAGATATGGGACCGATTGAAAATGATACTGGAGTAATTATAATGGATAAAAAAGAGATGGCGGAGGAACTAAATGAGTATTTTGCATCAGTCTTCACAGTGGAAGACATGAGCAATATACCTGATAGCCAGAGGTATCAGGGAATAGAATTAGGTACAGTCAAGATTACTAGAGAGAAAGTGCTTGGGAAGCTAAGTGGACTAAGAATACATAAGTCTCCCGGCCCGAATGAGGTGCACCCAAGGGTTCTGAAGGAGGTGGCTTTGGAGATTGTGGAAGCATTGGAAATGATCTTCCAGGAATCAATAGACTTTGGCATGGTTCCGGAGGACTGGAAGGTCGCAAATGTAGTTCCACTACTTAAGACAGGAAGGAGGCAGCAAAAAGAAAATTACAGACCTATTAGTCTGACATCGGTGATTGGAAAGATATTGGAGTCAATCCTCAAGGACGAGGTTACGAAATACCTCGAGGTGCATGACAAGATAGGCCGAAGCCAGCATGGTTTCATGAAGGGAAGATCCTGCCTTACCAACTTATTGGAATTTTTTGAGGTAATCTCAAATAAGATTGACAAGGGAGAGGCTGTGGATGTTGTGTATTTGGATTTTCAAAAGGCCTTCGATAAGGTGCCGCATATGAGGCTGCTTAATAAGATGAGAGCCCATGGAATTACAGGAAAGATATTGGAATGGGTGGAGCATTGGCTGATAGGCAGAAAGCAAACGGTGGGAATAAAGGGATCCTATTCTGATTGGTTGCCGGTTACTACTGGTGTTCCGCAGGGGTCGGTGTTGGGGCTGCTTCTTTTTACGATGTATATCGATGATTTGGATTATGGATTAAATGGTTTTGTGGCCAAGTTTGCGGATGACACCAAGATAGGTGGAGGAGCAGGAAATGTTGAAGAAACAGAGAGGTTGCAGAGAGACTTAGTCAGTTTAGGAGAGTCGGCAAAGAAATGGCAGATGAGATACAACATTGACAAATGCACGGTTGTACATTTCGGAAGAAGAAATAATCGGGCAGATTATTATTTAGATGGGGAGAAAATTCAAAAATCGGAAGTGCAAAGGGACTTGGGGGTCCTCGTGCAGGATACCCTAAAGGTTAACCACCAAGTTGGATTGGCGGTAAGGAAAGCGAATGCTATGTTGGCATTCATTCCAAGAGGAATAGGGTATAAGAGTAAGGAGGTGTTGATGAGGCTCTATGGGGCACTGGTGAGACCTCATTTGGAATACTGTGTGCAGATTTGGGCCTCCTATCTTAGAAAGGATATACTGATGTTGGAGAGAGTTCAGAGAAGATTTACGAGGATGATTCCTGGAATGCAGGGGCTAACATATGAGGAGCGTCTGTCGGCTCTTGGATTGTATTCATTAGAGTACAGAAGAATGAGAGGGGATCTCATAGAAACATTTCGAATGTTGAAAGGGTTGGACAGAGTAGATGTGGAAAGGTTGTTTCCCTTGGTGGGTGAGTCCAGGACAAGAGGCCATAGTCTTAGAATTAGAGGGTACCCAGTTAAAACAGAGATGAGGAGAAATTTTTTTAGCCAGAGGGTCGTGGATTTGTGGAATTCGTTGCCACATACAGCTGCGGAGGCCCGATCATTGAAGGTGTTTAAGGAGGAGATTGACAGGTATCTAATTAGTCAGGGTATCAAGGGATATGGGGAAAAAGCCGGAAATTGGAACTAGATGGGTTAATAGTTTAGCTCATGGGGAAGCTGCGGAGCAGACTCGATGGGCCGAATGGCCTACTTCTGCTCCTCTTGCGATCTCATCAGCCTCTTGTGCAACTGCATCATAACTGGCCAACTTCACTGTTAATGCCCTGACTCCTGAAGTCTGCTGTGCCAAAATCCTTCTTCATCACTTTGCCTGTGATTCTACTTGTATGGAATCATGTCCCTGAACTTCACGGTTCCTCTGTTCAACAACACTGCCATCATGGTGAGAGTTCTATCTTGAATTGACTTTCTAAAATGTAATACATGCCAGTTATCTGAATTAAACTACATTTCCCTTTCATCAGCCATTTACTCAGCTGATCAAGATCTCGCTAATTTTTGATATCCAAATCCCTCCAGCCCGCAGAGAGTCACTAATCTACACTGGCACTATCTGACTCTAGGACAGCGAAACCAGAAATCCATGAGCTGGTAGTCATCGGAGGATCAGGGTTGGAGACAGTCAGTAACTTTAAATTCCTGGGTGTCAGTATCTCAAAGGGCCTGTCCTGGACCCATCACAAGTAAATCCCTCCCAACCACTGAACACATCTACATGAAACGTTGCCATAGGAGAGCAGCATCCACCTTCAAAAGATCCTCAACATCCAGGCCATGTTCTTTTCTTGCTGCTGCAGTTGGGTAGGAGGTACAGGTGTCCTAGGACTCACACCACCATGTTCAGGAACAGTTACTACCCCTCAACCAACAAGGTCTTGAACAAAAGAGGATAGCTCCACTCATTTAAGGAATCTGTTATATTGTAATGTCATGCTCATTATTTATTGCTATTTATTTATATCCGCATTTGCACAGTTTGTTTATAGTGAACAGTTCCTGATGTTTACAGTTTCTGTACTATAGATTTGCTAAGTATGCCCACAAGAAAAATGAAATTTAGGGTTTTGTGTGGTGACATGTACGAACTCTGATAATAAATTTTAGTTTGAACTTTGACATCCTTCACTGTTGACGTTCCAGCTGTTGTTGATGTCATCCATCATCATTAAACTCTTTATCTAATTAGGCAAGTACTGGTGTGTATTTCCTGTAGATTTTCACATGGCATACTTGCTGTCAGTCCTAAGAATGAAAGTCAAAGTTCAAAGTAACAAATCCATATCTGAAGATTCAAGTTTTTAGTTGTGTTTACACAGTTCGGTCGTATTTCAATAACCTTTATTATTATTTGCTTAGGTAAATGGAACTGGCTCACAACTATCTGTTTAGTCTTTGTTTACACAGCTGCATACTGTAATTTCAGTTGTTAATGGCGGAAAGCACTGACTATTTTCAGGACATCAGCGATTGGAACAGGCAAATCAGCCTTTTGGGACTGTGCCATTCATCAAGATAATGATTTACTGTCCCTCAATTCCATTTTCCAGAACTGTTCCCTTATCCCTACATTTCCTCACTATCCAGAAATCTATTTATCCACATTTTGATTGAACTCAATGACACACCCTTCCAAATGAGAAGAATCTAAAGATTTACTACCTGTTACGTGAAGAAATTCCAAGGAACACACACAAAATTGCTGAAGGAACGCAGCAGGCCAGAGAGCATCTATGGAAAAGAGAAAACAGTTGACATTTCAGGCCAAGATCCTTCATCAGGGCTGGAGAAAAAGATGAGAAATCAGAGTACGAAAGTGGAGGCAGGAGAGGGGAGGAAGGGGTACAGGGATGTAGGTGATAGGTGAAAGAGGGGTAGGGATGAAGTTAAGAGCTAGGAAGTCGATTGGTGAAAGTGATAAAGGACTAGAAAATGGGGAATCCGATAGGAGAAGACAAAAGGCCATGGAAGGAAGGAAGGGAAGAGGAAAGGAGCATCAGAGGGAGGTGAGGGGCAGGTAAAGAGATAAGGTGAGAGAGGGAAATGGGAATGGGAAATGGTGAAGGGGAGGGGGGACAATTAACAGAATTTTGAGAAATCGATGTTCATGCCATCAGGTTGGAGGCTACTCAGGTGGAAAATAAGGTGTTTCTCCTCTAATCTGAGTGTGGCCTCATGGTGGGAGCAGAGGAAGCCATGGTCTGACATGTCAGAATGTGAATGGGAAGTAGAATTAAAATGGGTGTCCTCTGGTTGATCCTGCTTTTTCTGGCGGACAGAGTGTAGGTAAAGACGTCTCCCAATCTATATCATGTCTCTTCGATTTACAAGAGGACAATCGTCTGGAGCACCGGATACAGTAGATGAACCCGACACTCCCAACACGCTGGAGGAACTCAGCGGATCGGGCAGCATCCATGGAAAAGATCGGTCGACGTTTCGGGCCGGAACCTTTCACGAAGGGTTCCGGCCCAAAACGTCGACCGATCTTTTCCATGGATGCTGCCCGACCTGCTGAGTTCCTCCAGCGTGTTGTGAGTGTTGCTTTGACCCCAGCATCTGCAGATTATTTTGTATTTAAGATGAACCCAACAGACTCACGAGTGAGATGTTGGCTCGCTTGGAAGGACTGTTTAGGTCCTGAATGGTGACGAGGGAGGAGACGTAGGGGCAGGTGTGGCACTTGTTCTGCTTTCAAGGATAAGTGCAGGTGGGAGATCAGTGGGGAGGGATGAATGGACTAGGGAGTTGCGTAGAGAGTGATCCCTGCAGAAAGTGGTATTTCTAATCTATCTATGCCTCTTACAGTTTTATATGCTTTAACAGCTTCCCCCTCTGGTATTCTGTAAACAATCCATCCTCTCCTTATGGCGAATGTTCTCCAGTCCAGGCAACACCCTGGTAAAACTCTTCTGCACCATTTTCATATAATTCCTCTTATGAGCAGACAATATTCCAAATGTGACTTAACCGAAGTTTTAGACAGTTGCATCATGACGTTCTCATTCTACCCTGACTGAGGAAAGTATGCATGCCAATTGCTTTGGTTTTACTGCTCCATCTACTTGTGTTGCCACTTTCAGGGAGCTGTGGACTTACACAATATTCTTCTACATATCAATTCTCCTAAGAGTCAGTCGTACCATTTACTGTATACTCATATCTTTGGCCTCTCCAAATAAAGAAGAGGGCTGCTTATGTGAGAATGCTGTTCTTGGACTACAGTTCAGCATTCAATACCATAATTCCTTCGAGGCTCAACAAGAAGCTCAGAGACTTTGTCCTTCACCCTGCCTTGTGCAGTGGGATCCTGGACTTCCTGTCAGATCACCAGCAGGTCGTAAGAATGGGCTCCCTCACCTCTGCCTCTCTGACCCTCAACACCGGAGCCCCTCAGGGCTGTGTCCTAAGCCACCTCCTTTACTCTCTGTATGCAAATAACTGTTTCACCACCCACAGCTCCAATCTCAGACATCCCACCTCTCCAGGAAGTTCCGGGAGTCTCCCGCATATCGACAGTAGCTCCCTGAAGCCTTCAAATTATACAGATTATCCCGCAAATCGATTTTTTTTGAAAACTAGTGAGTAAGAGAGAGGGGGGGGGGAGAGAGAGAGAGAGAGAGAGAGAGACAGAGACAGGAACAGACAGAGAGAGCGAGTGACAGAGAGAGCATCCTGATTGGTCTCTCTTTGTGCTAAGTATACCTATCAGTTTTCTCTGTGGGCAGGCTTTACAGTCGATTTATAGGGGATTAGAGCGGGGTTTAAATTGGAGCAAAATTCCAAAATCAACCGCAAAGACATCTTTAAAAATGTGCTCGTGGCAAGCAAATTATTTGGGGGTTTTTTCTTGAAACACTTCCACTTACAGGTACATCGAAGCCCGTGATGGGCTGGGTTTAAGTGCAGTCGGCCACCACTGAGGTCTCGTCATTAGGACAGCGAACTGTTTACCTGTACTGCGCACTTTATATGCATTTTGAATTACACTTTATTAAATAATGTGGTAATATATTGTTTTATGTGGTGTGTGTGATATATGTATTGTGGCTACACCGTGGTCCGGACAGAGGTTGTTTCGTTTGTGGACGATCAGCCAGATGACAATAAACTTGAACTTGAAGATACAGAACTTCTAAATCACTCATTTAAAATCACCCATTTCCATGCAAAAAAGTGAGTTCTGATCCTGACTATTGCAGGTAATGTGTGTGTGTGTGTGACTACAGATGTATATGTGATCGGACGTTGTTTGAATGGACGTTAAGCGGCGCACACCTGTAATAAGGATACACCTTATGCTTTTATTTCTTTTAGGGAGGCTAAGCGCAGGGAAGGCTGCTCAAGTATTTCACATTTCTTTTCAGCAGAAAACCAAAGTCTGACAGACAAGGTCACCAAATGAGGTGTACTTTTCAGCTCTTATCATTGAGCATAACCTGCCATTCCAATATCCACAATTCCACCATACAGACAACACACAGCATATATTTCCATATACAGTAAGGAAAGGAAATTTAAACTCACAGGGAGCATAGGCCATCAACTTTTTGCTGTTGATATTTCTGTAGCAGGCAATTTCCTTTTTATGTGATTGAGTTGCTAGCTCGACACTCAACCCAACATGGATGGAAGGCGGGGAGCCAGCTGGGTTTGAACCTGGGAACCTTCACTCCGAAGTCCGGCGCTGATGCCACTATGCCACCAGCCTGCTACATAATACAGTAAATCGCATAAAATATACAGGACTGTGAAGAGAGGAGGGCAAAAAAGACTGCAAAAACAAGATCATGATGCATAAAAAAATCGGAAAAAAGTCCATGGTAATGGTAATGCAAAACTGGGGGGGAGGAGAAAATGGCGGCACGACGCAGTGCACGCGGCCACTCCGAATGATATCATATTTGTGAACTAGGATGCCGTACACAATCCTGATTTGATGGAGACAGCTGTGAGAAGCACGGAGGAACATCTGGAGAAACTTCTGAAATTCCTGCTTCGCTGCCGCTGCTACTGTGCGATCGAGAATCTCCAGAGGGGAAGGCCCCAAATCCTTGGCTTTGGCTATTGCCTATTGCCGGGGCTGGCGTCGAAGCGCTCAGCAGAGATGGTGCTCGGTGTTGGAGGGCTGGTCAGAGGCTCGAAGTTTTTGGATGGACTCAGAGTCGGACTGCGGTCGGGTGCTTCCAGGATGCTGCATCGACAAGTTTGGAGCGCTGGAAGCTCATGGCAGGGAGAGTTTCACCCTTCAATCATCTGCGTGAGATGATGGGACTTTTGAGAGACTTTGAGACTTTTTACCGTGCTCATGGTCTGTTCTATCAAATTACGGTATTGCTTGCACTGTTGTAATTATATGTTATAATTATGTGGTTTTTCTCAGTTTTTTTATTCTTGGTTTGTCTTGTGTTTCTGTGATATCATTCTGGAGGAATAAATTGTATCATTTCTTAATGCATGCATTACTAAATGACAATAAAAGAGGACTGCATGTCCTCATAATCTAAACGTGGTCCATAGTGTTTATTGCTGAGGTAGGGTTGGGCTGTGCAGGGCGATTCAAGAACCTCACATTTGTCAGAAAGTAGGCTTCTGTCCCTCCTGCTTACCACAGCAGTGTTGTAAAGTGAACAACGTCACCAGAGAGACACTGAAGCTAGTGGATATAGAAGTGTTTGTTTAGCAAAAAACGAGCAACAGGCATCATTCAGCATCAGAAGCACTCTTGGAAGGAGAGGCCTGCCAGACCCAATGTTATATAACATTTTTGAAAGCTAAGATCAAAGGTAACAACAGGATAATTCTATAGTCACATTGTTTCTACATTGCTCCCATACAATTTTGAAACACCTCCATCTAAACACCCACGCTCCAGGCACCGAAAATGAATGTTAATTCCCACCAACTCGGGGCTGCATTCATACACATGCAGGCTTCTGCGACCAAACGGAGTGTTTCTTTGTCTGCAACCAACCCCCAAAATGCAGATTATTCAGAGCCGCAGTTTAAATTCAATCTACAATCCACATTGAGGTCTGAAGACTGGCTGATGTAAAAGTTAGTATTTGCTTTATACCATAAAGCAACAAGTTAAGGCATTCCGAAACCCACCGGGGGTCGTTGCTAAATAATCGATCTATGCAGTTGGAGCACCAATATTCATAGCCGATAAAGACACACACACAAGCAGTAGTAGAGCAGTCATTCTCAACAAATACTGCAGGGAAAAACCGATATAGGATTTGCATAAAAACAGCTGAAGAAAAGGACAAGAACAACGTTGGTTTCCTACAACATAATTAAAAAAGCGTAAACTATGCCTCTGAACTGAATACACATTTGCATTGCTGTTTAAAGAGTGTAATTTAATAAGTTCGCATGTGCTACCAACAATAATCTTTTCTCAAGAGTTTATTAAATATAAATCAGTTTACAATCAAATACTTAACTTTCGTAAGGCAAGCACTGCAGACCCCGACTTGCATATTTTACTTTAACATCGCCTGTGGGAGTTACGCCCCCAAAGCGGAAATCGACGGCGGGGGGGCGAGATTGAGGTGTGGATTGGAAATAAAACATAGTAACATAGAGAACAAGGAAATCGCCAGGAGGCAGCAAATAAACTAACGCATATCTGGGCTCCTAATCGTTCCCCACCATGCAGCGAAAACCGGGAAGATGAATTTTCCGTTACCGCCGTCTCTGTCTTTGTTTGGTTATTCGACATGTTGCTCTGCTCTCATTTCCTCTTGCTCTTTCTGTTGCCGTCCCTGGGAGCTCCAGGTAAGATTTTAACCACCACGGGACGGTGGAAAAAAGTATTCTCATTTTAGTACCTATTGATAAATTTGTCCAAGTGTAAGCGCTCTCTTATTAGTTCGTTGTTGGGATGTTCGGGTGGGGCCATGGTCGTCAACACGGTCCAGAATTACTACTGGCCAGCGCTATTTATTCTTATTTTAAAATGCGTTCATGGGATTATGATGGGACGTTCAAATTCATTTATTGTTACATTTTAGCCGGGGTTATAAAGTTACGCGCTTGTAGGTCACCCGAATTGTAACCGGGGTGTGTAATAATCACCTCCCCGTCTGTATGTGACTGAGTGGGTTCTCTCCTCGGGTCTTAGCGCCCGCTTTGTTTTTTTATTTTGCTTATCGCAATAAAACGGGACCCCTGTAACAGTATTGGAGCGGGGTTACGGCGAGAGTGTATTAGAGTAAAAAAGCGTTATTTATACTTCTGCGTCGTTGCAAACCATACGTAGTGCCGACGCGGATCTTCCGCCAGAAATGTTACTGGGTGTATGAGTGTGTTTTCTCCCTGGGTCATAGTTCCCTATCTGTTTTTTGTAGTAGTTACAATAAATTGGCTGTTAGTTGAATGAGTTCTTCTCATCTGTCATCATGGACTGAATGTTCGCCACAATAGGAGGAATGATTGATAAGTTCGTGGCTTAAGATAGAAGGAGTCAATTTTAGAAAACCTAGCACGTTTATTTTTCAACATAGTCCCCTCTTACATTTACACAATTAATTCAGCGGTCGTGGAGCATACGGATCTTGTACCTCCTGAAAGTGTCCACAGGAGAAGTGATTGATAAGGAGAAGGAGATGAGTGAAACAGCTCTCGTTATATGCACATACAGTTTAACTCTGAGTGATTATGCACGAAGTTTGAAGTTAATACCTCGTCAGTTAATAACTCCTCAGTTAATAAATCCTCAGGGGTGATTGATAGGTTCATAGCCTAAGGTAAAAGGAGTTGATGTAGAAGGAACTCCTTGCACCTTAAGTCACGAACCTATCAATCACCCCTTGTATATAATAGATCTGTTAGTATTTCATACTTTGAAGCCATACGATGCATACACCATCTACACTGGTGGGTTTAGAGATGTTTGAAACAGAGAGGGCCCTGGAAGTTTACATTGGGAGTTCGCTCTGTATTCCCGATGTGGATATAATGCTCTCAAATCTATCTGAAATGCTCCTTATGTTAAACACCTCAGAGTTCCCATTTGTTTAGCTGATGTTATACTTTTTCAATAAGGCTTTGAGAAATCCTCTGATCCTGTCTTCTGTACAGCTGGCAATCTCAAACTATGACAGAGCTGTCTGCCATTACTTTTTGCTTTCTTAACACCTTGCCCTCAAACTTTTCCCTCCCCTGCTTACAGTCTCCAGTATTTCCATTCCTCCAGTACGCACCATCTCCACAGTTCCTTACAACATAGAACAAGGCCATTTACCCCATCATCTATGCCAACTCACAGAGGAATCCCATTCCCCACCACATTTCCTATAGGCTATTCTGCCTTTTCTGTCTACATTACCATTCAAATTGCACTGCAGACTATTTACACTCTTCACTAACCTACCAGTCTCATGTTGTTGGGATGTTGGAGGAAACCAGAGTACCCAGAGACAATCCACATTGTCACAGGACGTATGTGTAAACTTGAGATAATGCCAGAGATCAGGATTCAAGCTAGATTACTGGAGCTGTGAGACTGAGTGCCAATGTGCTGCATCCTGAGTATCCTATAGTACATCCACCAGCATTCTACCTCTTCCAGCACACCCCCACCCATTGTCAGAGACTCAGCGTAGAACTGTGTTGAATATGGATCTCAAATACTCCAAATGTACTCTGATCTCAAATACTCTAAATAAGGAGAAGATGGCGGCGTGACACAGCTTGCAGCGGCCACTCCGGTGGTGATGTCTGTTATTTGTCAAGTAGGGTGCCGTGCACAATCCTGATTTAATGGAGACAGATGTGAGAGCATGGAGGAACATCTGGTGAAACTTCTGAAATGCCTGCTTCACTGCTGCTGCTACTGTGTGGTCCAGAATCTCCGGAGGGGAAGGCCCCGATTCCTCCGCTTTGCTTGTTGCTTGGTGGCTGGGGTGGGGTTGAAACGCTTGGCAGAGGATGGTGCTCAGAGAGGCTGTGTCGGAGAGGCTGGTCGGAGGCTCGAAGTTTTCGGACTGACTCAGAGTCGGCTGCAGTTGGGTGCTTCCAATGGTGCTGCATCGGCAAGTTTGTGGCACTTGGAGGTTCATGGCAGGGAGAGTTTCTCCCTTCTGCCACCTGTGTGAGATGATGAGGCTATCGGGACTGTGAGACTTTTTTTTTACCATGCCCATGGTCTGCTCTTTATCAAATTATGGTATTGCTTTGCACTGTTGTAACTATATGTTATAATTATGTGGTTTTGTAAGTTTTAGTCTTGGTTTGTCCTGTGTTTTCTTGTGATACCATTCTGGAGGAACATTGTGTCATTTCTTAATGCCTGCATTTCTAAGTGACAATAAATGAGGACTGAGTGTCCTCATAATCTAATCTATTTATGAGGATCAGAAATTACCTGAACCCCGCTAAAGGAGACTTATAAAGACATTGGTTAAGGAGTGTGATGAAACCCAGAGTCAAGACAAATGAAGTTTTTTGTCATTTCCACAAGTGTGGTGAGGTACTGATGTGATGAAAGACTTGCTTGCATCAACGTTATGGACGTGTAGGTTCAGAGATCACAGAGCTTAAAGTACACCAGACAGTGAAGAAATAAAGATGTTGGTGGAAAATAAAACTATAAATCCATGGTTTTGCAAGATATTCCTTTGCTGAGGTTGTGCAGATTGGTTCAAGGACCTGATGGTTGTAGGAAAGTAGCTCTTCCTGTGGAACTTCAGGCTTCTGAACCTCTCATCTGACGATAGGAATGGGACCCTTGTGGTGGGGTCCTTGATGGTAGCCTTGAATTACCCAATTACACAATTAATTTACATTTTGAGATCCATGAACTCAGAGCATTATTAAAATAGAACACTGGCTGCAGATAAAAGGCAGTTTTTTTTTCAGCTGCTTTCATGTTGGACCAGGGGGCTGTCTTATTCAATTGACGAGGAGCTCTACCATTTGCATAACACTTTACTGCTCAATTTGCATATGTAAGCTTGAAATTAATTGGGCGCGCACTTACTGCAGCTCCTGATGCCAGTCACACACCTGGATCACATTCCTGATAACACTTACTCACATTCCCATAGCACTCCTAATAACTGGTTCTGGATAAACATATACCCACATTCCCATTACAATCTTAGAAACCCATCCTTCCTGTGCTCTGGATTGTAGCTCCAATTTCATACCTGATCTCAGCTCCATCTTCCCATCCTTGTATACTGAGGCTGTGCCCTCTTAAAGCTCCCCCACTATTGGAAATATCTTCACAACATCAACTCTGTTTAGACTTTTCAATATTCAATACATTTCATTGCACCTTCCCCCCCCCCACCCCCACCCCCACCAATTCTTCTACACTCCACAAACCCAGAGCTGTCAAACACTCCTCAAGTGCTAACCCTTCTCATTCCTGAGGTCATTCTTGTTGACCTCCTTTGGTGCCTCTCCAAGACCAGCATATCCTTTCTTAGATAAGGGGCCGAAAACTGTTCACCGTATTCCAAGTTTTGTCTAACCAATCTGTTATTAATTCTCAGCATTATTTCCTTGTGTTTATATTCTAGTCCTCTCAATATGTACGCTAATGTTGCATTTATCTTGCTTACTACCGACTGAACCTGCAAGTTAATTTTGAGAGTACCCTCCAATAGTTTGCACCTTTGATTTCTGAATTTGATCCCTGTTTAGAAAATCATCTACACCTTTATTCTTTCTACTGAGGTGTGTAACTATACACTTCCCTGCACTGTATTCGACCTGCCACTTCTTTGTTCAGTGTCCTAATCTGTCAGTCCTTTTGCAGACTCCCTACATCCTCAGCTGCACGTTTAACCACGTCTGCATGTTTTTACACATTGAGTTGCTGTCCCTTGTTTGGCTGATCAGATATTTGCATTATCAAGCAGGTTTACCGGATAAAGTGGCTAAGACAAAGGTATAGAGTTACAAAAAGGGAAAGAATGAACCTTGTGAAGATAAGAGCCATGTGGAAAAAGGCGGCAAAATTAATGAAATTTTGAGTTGTATTTTGATTCTCGGACACAGAATCAGGACAGTCATTATCAGAATCAAGTTTATTAAAACATAAAATTTGTTGTTTCAAAACAAAGACATAACATTTATATGATTACAAAATAAATAAGTGCAAAAATGAAGTAAAAATAAGGCAGAGTTCATGTGTTCATGAACTGTTTCTAAATATGTTGGTGGAGGGAAGAAGCTGTAACTAAATCAGTGAGTGTGGGTCTTCAGCATGAAGAGGGCATGCCCCAAATGTTGTGGGCGCTTGGTGATCAATACCCAAAGGGGTCCAATATCATCGCGGGCAGGTATAATAGAGCTGTTAGGGAGGGTTTACTCTGATTTGGCATGGGAATGGGAGTGATAGGGCTGAAGAAGAAAAACAGAAATAATTCAAAGATAGCGTGCAACAGAGATGATAGAAAGGACAGGCAGGAGATGAGGCATAATCACAGCCAGTGGGATGAGTTACAGGGCAATAGATGCATGGTGCAATTAAAACAGAAAGCAACAAATACTGGACTGAAAGTATTATATTTGAATGCACGCAGCATAAGAAATAAAATTAGGTGATCTTGAATTTCAGCTACAGATTGGCAAGTATGACGTTGTGGCCATCTCTGAAACTTGGCTAAAGGATGGCTGCCATTGGGAGCTGAATATCCACGGGATATACAGTGTAGTGGAAAGATAGATTAGTTGGCAGAGGGGGTGATGTGGCCCTGTGTATAAGAAATAATATTAAATCATTAGAAAGGGATGACATGGGATCAGAAGGTATAGAGTCTCTATGGATTGAATTAAGAAATGGCAAGGGTAAAAGGTCCCTAATGGCAGTCGTACACAGGCCTCCAGACAGCAGCTGGGATGTAGATTACAAATTACAGCAGGAGACAGAAAAGGCATGTCAGAAGGGCAATGTCATGATGATCATCGGGGATTTTAACATGAAAGTGGATTGGGAAAACCAGGCCTGTATTGGACCTCAAGAGAGAGGATTTGTAGAATGTCTAAGGGATGGCTTTTTAGAACAGCTTGTTTTTGAGCCCACTAGGGGATCAGTTGTGCTGGATTCGGTGTTGTGCAATGATCTGGAGGTGATAAGAGAGCTTAAGGTTAAGGAACCCTTAGGGAACAGTGCTCACAATATGATCGAGTTTACTTTGAAATTTGAGAAGGTGAAACTAAATTCCAATGTCATCATTTCAGTGGAATAAAAGAAATTACAATGGCATGAGAGAGGAACTGGACAAAGTTCACTGGAAAGGGACGCTAGCAGGAAGGACAGCAGAACAGCATTGACTGGAGTTTCTGTGACAAATGAGGGAAGTGCAAGACAGATATATTCCATATAAGAAGAAATTTTCAGATGGAAGGACGCTACTGTGGCTGACAAGTGAAGTCAGAGCCAAAGTAAAAGCAAAAGAGAGTGCATACAAGGAAGCCAAAGCTAGTGGGAAGATAGAAGATTGGGAAGCTTTTAATAACTTGCCAAAGGAAACTAAGAAGGTCATTAGGAAGGAAAAGATGAATTATGAAAGGAAGCTGGCAACTGATATCAAAGAAGATACTAAAAGCTTTCTTTATGTATAAAAAGGGGAAAAGAGAGTCGAGGGTTAGGTATAGGACCAATAGAAAATGATGCTGGAGATATTGTAATGAGATGTGCAGAGATGGCAGAGAACTGAATGCGTATTTTGCATCAGTCGTCATGGTGGAAGACACCTGCTGTATACTGGACATTCAGGAGTGTCAGGGAAGTGAAGTATGTGCAGCAAAAATTATGACTGAGAAGGTGCTCAGGAAGCTTAATGGTCTGAGGGTGGACCTGATGGAATGCACCCTCGAGTTCTAAAGGAAGTAGCTGGAGAGATTGCGGAGGCATGAACAATGATCTTTAAAGAATCGATAGATTCTGGCATTGTACCGGATGACTGGAAAATTGCAAATGTTACTCTGCTATTTAAGAAGGGGGGGAGGCAGCAGATAGGAAACTGTAGACCTGTGAGCCTGACATCAGTGGTTGGGAAGTTGTTGGAATCAATTGTTAGGGGCGAGATCATGGAGTACCTGGAGGCACATGTCAAGACAGGCCAAAGCCAGCATGGTTTCCTGAAAGGAAAATCCTGCCTGACAAACCTGCTGCAATGTTTTGAGGAAATTACAGGCAGGGTAGACAAAGGAGATGCAGTAGATGTTAATTGCCGACGGGACATCAACCGTCTCGACTTCACCGCACCTTGTCCCCATTCCAACCTCACTCCTTCGGAACGCTCTGCTCTCCATTCCCTCTGCACTAATCCTAACCTTATTATTAAACCCGCCGATAAGGGGGGTGCTGTTGTAGTATGGCGTACTGACCTCTACCTTGCCGAGGCACAGCGACAACTCGCGGATACCTCCTCTTATTTACCCCTCGATCGTGACCCCACTAAGGAGCACCAGGCCATTGTCTCCCACACCATCACCGACTTTATCCACGCAGGGGATCTCCCATCCACTGCTACCAACCTTATAGTTCCCACACCTCACACTTCCCGTTTCTACCTCCTACCCAAGATCCACAAACCTGCCTGTCCTGGCAGACCTATTGTCTCAGCTTGCTCCTGCCCCACCGAACTCGTTTCTGCATACCTCGACACGGTTTTATCACCCCTTGTTCAATCCCTTCCGACCTATGTTCGTGACACTTCTCACGCTCCTAAACTTTTCGATGATTTTAAGTTCCCTGGCCCCCACCGCTTTATTTTCACCATGGATGTCCAGTCCTTATATACTTCTATCCCCCATCAGGATGGTCTCAAAGCTCTACGCTTCTTTTTGGATTCCAGACCTAATCAGTTCCCCTCTACCTCCACTCTGCTCCGTCTAGCAGAATTAGTCCTTACTCTTAATAATTTCTCCTTTGGCTCCTCCCACTTCATCCAAACTAAAGGTGTAGCTATGGGCACCCGTATGGGTCCTAGCTATGCCTGCCTTTTTGTTGGGTTTGTGGAACAATCTATGTTCCGTGCCTATTCTGGTATCTGTCCCCCACTTTTCCTTCGCTACATCGATGACTGCATTGGCGCTGCTTCCTGCACGCATGTAGAACTCGTTGACTTTATTAACTTTGCCTCCAACTTTCACCCTGCCCTCAAGTTTACCTGGTCCATTTCTGACACCTCCCTCCCCTTCTAGATCTTTCTGTCTCTGTCTCTGGAGACAGCTTATCCACTGATGTCTACTATAAGCCTACTGACTCTCACAGCTATCTGGACTATTCCTCTTCTCACCCTGTCTCTTGCAAAAACGCCATCCCCTTCTCGCAATTCCTCTGTCTCCACCGCATCTGCTCTCAGGATGAGGCTTTTCATTCTAGGACGAGGGAGATGTCTTCCTTTTTTAAAGAAAGGGGCTTCCCTTCCTCCACTATCAACTCTGCTCTTAAATGCATCTCCCCCATTTCACGTACATCTGCTCTCACTCCATCCTCCCGCCACCCCACTAGGAATAGGGTTCCCCTGGTCCTCACCTACCACCCCACCAGCCTCCGGGTCCAACATATTCTCCGTAACTTCCGCCACCTCCAACGGGATCCCACCACTAAGCACATCTTTCCCCCCCCCACTGCATTCCACAGGGATCGCTCCCTACGCAACTCCCTTGTCCATTCGTCCCCCCCATCCCTCCCCACTGATCTCCCTCCTGGCACTTATCCATGTAAGCGGAACAAGTGCTACACATGCCCTTACACTTCCTCCCTTACCACCATTCAGGGCCCCAAACAGTCCTTCCAGGTGAGGCAACGCTTCACCTGTGAGTCGACTGGGGTGATATACTGTGTCCGGTGCTCCCGATGTGGCCTTTTATATATTGGCGAGACCCGACGCAGACTGGGAGACCGCTTTGCTGAACATCTACACTCTGTCCGCCAGAGAAAGCAGGATCTCCCAGTGGCCACACATTTTAATTCCACATCCCATTCCCATTCTGACATGTCTATCCACGGCCTCCTCTACTGTAAAGATGAAGCCTCACTCAGGTTGGAGGAACAACACCTTATATTCCGTCTGGGTAGCCTCCAACCTGATGGCATGAACATCGACTTCTCTAACTTCCACTAAGGCCCCAGCTCCCCCTTGTACCCCATCTGTTACTTATTTTTATGCACACATTCTTTCTCTCACTCTCCTTTTCCTCCCTCTGTCCCTCTGAATATACCTCTTGCCCATCCTCTGGGTCTCCCCCCCCCCCGCCCGTCTTTCTTCCAGGACCTCCTGTCCCATGATCCTCTCGTATCCCCTTTTGCCTATCACCTGTCCAGCTCTTGGCTCTATCCCTCCCCCTCCTGTCTTCGCCTATCATTTTGGATCTCCCCTTCCCCCTCCAACTTTCAATTCCCTTACTCACTCTTCCTTCAGTTAGTCCTGACGAAGGGTCTCGGCCTGAAACGTCGACTGCACCTCTTCCTACAGATGCTGCCTGGCCTGCTGCATTCACCAGCAACTTTGATGTGTGTTGCGGTAGATGTGATATCCTGGATTTTCAGAAGGCTTTTGACAAGGAGACCGCCCCTGTCTGCAAATAAAGTAGCAGTAGTTTTGTGCTGCTCTTAGTTTTCTTTCTCTCCCCCAGTTTAAGCTTCAAATTTAAAATTTTTATTTGCTGATTCTTGAGGGGGAATAATATTCTATGTCTACGAGGAGTGGGAGGAACCTGTCTGAACCGAGTGACAAAGGTAATGGAAAAGGAAAGATGCCAAAGGAAAGATGTGATGAAATGCCACATGGGCTGAAGATATCGTTCAGACACTGACTTCGATTAAAGATCAGAATGGGTCAATTAAAGACCAACTGGAAAAGAATAGTAATGAAATGAAGTCATTTCTGGGAAAACTTCAAGGCTTGGAAACTCAAGTTATTACACATGAAGAGGAGTTGAAGATAACTAAGCAAAAATTGTTTGAAGCTACAACCTGTTTGGAAAGATATCAAAATAAGATTTACGACCTGGAAGCTAGGTCTCACCGAAAGAATATACAAATTGTTGGGCTGCAAGAAGGAGCTGAAGATGGAGATTTAACTGCTTACTTTGGTAAGCTTTTTCATACTTTATTTTCTACCATTTTATCACAGCCGCCTGCTACAGAAAGAGCACACAGAGCATTTACTTTGAAATTTAAGGATCCAAATAAACCAAGATCTGTTCTGGTTTGTTTTCATCACTTTAAAATTAAAGATCAAATAATGCGACAGGCAAGAAAACAGAGAGATTTTAGATTTGAGGAGTCTGAGCTCCATTTTTATGATGATTGTCTGAGGGAGGTAATGGAACAAAGATCAAGATTTGCTTTGGTATTGAAACAGTCATATGATAAGAAACTGTTTCCTTCTCTGCATTACCCAACAAGAATTAAAGTTTTTCCTCCTAGCTCTCCTCCTCGTATATTTTTTGATCAAAAGCCGCACTGGACTTCGTTCAGACTATACCTGCCGTCGCTACCGAATGAACTATCTGAAAGGTTGTTTGGTCACCTGTATATTATTCGGATTTCAGAAAGAAGATTTTAGATTATGAGGACACACAGTCCTCTTTTATTGTCATTTAGTAATGCATGCATTGAGAAATGATATAATATTTTTCCAGAATGATATCTCAGAAACACAAGACAAACCGACTTAAAAACTAACAAAAACCACATAATTATAACATATAGTTACAACATTGCAAAGCAATACTGTAATTTGATAAGAACAGACCATGGCACGTTAAAAGTCTCAAAGTCTCTCGCAAGTCCCATCATCTCATGCAGACGGTGAACCTCCAGCACCGCCAACTTGCCGATGCAGCATACTGGAAGCATCCAACCACAGTCCGACTCCGAGTCCGTTTGAAAACTCCGAGCCTCCGACCAGCTCTCCGACACCGAGCACCGAGCACCATCTCTACCGAGCGCTTCGATCCCGGCTCCGGCAAAAGGCAATAGGCAAAGCCAAGGATTTGGGGCCTTCCCCTCCGGAGATTCTCATCACACAGTAGCAGCGGCAGCGAAGCTGGCATTTCAGAAGTTACTTCAGGTGTTCCTCCGTGCTTCTCACAGCTGTCTCCATCAAATCAGGATTGTGCACGGCATCCTAGTTCACACATAATCGATATCATTCAGAACAGCCGCGAGCGCTGCGTCACACCGCCATCTTCTCCTCCCTATTTGGATATTCCATTGAGAGACTAATAAAAGAAGATAAGTAGATTTGTTCATTATTGCATATTATTGGTTTTCTTTTGGAAAGAAGATTTATGGTTCAAGTATGACTGCTTAAATGGTTATTTGGATATTCGACTGAGAAAAGAAGATAAAGGGATTTGGTTCTTTAACCTAATACCTGGTTTGATTTTTTAAAAATTTCTTTCTTAATTACCTAAATTAAATGGCGGGAGGAGAGAGAGCAGCACGCCGTGCGTGCGCAGCCCTCCAGTGAAAAATGATATCGTATCCGTTAAATAGGGGCAGCGGACAATTCTGATTTGATGGAGACGGACGTGAAAGCACAGAGGAACATCTGGAGAAATTTCTGAAACGCCAGTTCGCTGCTGTTGTTACTGTGTGGTTGGGAATCTTCCGGAGGGAAGGCCTCAAAATCCCCGGCTTTGCCTGCTGTTGGCGACTGAGATTGAGGTTGAATCGTTCGGACAGAGATGGCGCTCAGTACTCGGTGTCGGAGAGCTGATTGGAGGCTCAAAGTTTTCGGATGACTCAGATTTGGACTGTCGTCGGGCATGGCAGGGAGAGTTTTTCTTCCTTCTCCCGTCTGTGTGAGATGTGGGACATTTGAGAGACTTTGAACTTTTTACTGTGCTCATGGACTTCTTCATCAAGTTATGGTATCGTTGCACTGTTGTAACTATATGTTATAATTATGTGGTTTTGTTAGTTTTTTCTGTCTTGGTCTGTCCTGTGTTTTGTGATATCACACCGGAGGAAATATTGTATCATTTCTTAATGCGTGCATTACTAAATGACAATAGTCATATATATTTGGGAGGGTTTAATTACTTACGACATTATTAATTAATATTTTTGAAAATTTAGATTGGTTAAATATACTATTAACTTTTTTTCTGTTTTATTATAGCGTCTTATAACCAAATTTAAAGTTTTTTCAGGGACTTAATGTTAAACTTAAAGATGGCATTTGTTTTTCTCTCTAAGAGATAACAGTATTTTGGTTTTCTATTGTTTAATAGATAATGGAATGTAAATACTTACCTTTGTTGAGACTTTATTGTCTTTTTTACAAGGTCACTGTAATTTTTTACTAACTAGGGGGAGAGAAAGAAAATACAGACAGAGCCGTCCTTGGCTTTCCTTGCTTTTCCTTTGGGCTTTCGGAGAGGAGGGTGGGGTTAGAGTTAGGAGTTTTTTCCCATTGGGTGGTTCCAGAGCATGCATTTTTTCTATGTGGTTGTATTCTTCATCACCGCCATTTTTGATCATCCCGTATTGGTATGTGCTCTGCACATGTATAAAGTAAATAAAATGATAGTATGGTATTTATTTAAATTGATTAATGCTATAAGTTGGAATGTACGTGGTTGGAGCCATCCCATCAAATGAAAGAAGACTTTTAAAATTATTAATCAATTCCAACCTGATATAATTTTTGCTCAGGAGACACATTACAGGGGGGAGATCAAAATAGGTTTTTTGGATGGTGGAGAGGCTTGCAATTCCACTCTACCTCTCAGAGTAAAACTAAAGGCGTGTCTATCTTTATTAAATCCAATATATTTATTCAAGAGGATATTGAATCAGATTCTAATGGTAGATTTTTAATTGTTAAAGGAGTGATCTGTAACAGAAAAGTTGTTTCAGTCAGTATGTATTGTCCTAACTTAGATGATCCTTTTTTTTAAAAGGTATTTACTTAACTGCCTGATTTAAATGAATATATGTTGATTATGGGCGGGGATTTTAACTGTTGTTTAAATCCTATGATTGACAAGAGCTCAACCAATCAGCAACTTCCAAATCATTCCATATCACTTATTTATTCCTTTTTGATCGATTTCGGATTGATCGAATTATGGAGGCATCTGCATCCCGATAACAGAGAATATTCCTTTTTTTCACGTCTGTAAAAATATCCGAGGATCGATTATATTATAATTGATCCCTGCTTCTTGCCTAGTGTTAAAAATTGTGAATATGACGCTATTGCTATATCTGATCAAGCGCCTCTGAGTTTGTTTTTTGAATTTTATGATGTCATTCTTGCCCTTCCACCATGGTGCATGTCTCAGATATTATTGCAAAACTCTGACTTTGTTAGTTTTATTGAAAACCAGATAAAAGAATTCTTTCTTTTTAATGATATAGGGGGTATATCTAAATTAATTATATGGGATACATTTATAGCATTTTTGCGTTGTCATATCATTTCTTATTCAGCGAAACTTAAAAAACAGACTAAAGCAGAATTAGATAAAATATCAAAACAAATTAAAGATTTAGATAATATTTATGCAATTTCCCCTAATATTGATTTATTTAAACAAAGGGTGGAACTTCAATCACAATGTAACCTATTATTAACTCATCCCATTGAAGGCTATTTGCTTAAGTTAAAGAGCCAATTTTATATGTTTGGAGATAAAAATAACAAACTGCTCGCATCTCAATTAAAACCAGCTGGAGCCAAAAGACAAATTCTGGAAATCTATAGGAATGATGGTACCCTGGCTCGGGAGTATGAAGAAATTAATAAGATTGTTCAAGATTTTTATACTGAACTTTATAAATTTCAGTTTCCAGTAGATCTATCGGAAATGAATGCTTTTTTACGAAAGATTGCTTTTCCTAAAATTTCTGTTGAAGATCAAAAAAAACTCTTGATGCCCAAATTACTGAAGTCGAAATTCATAAAGCTATTTTTTCAATGCAATCTGTAAGACCCCTGGACTTGATGGTTATCCTGTAGAATTTTATTAAAAATTTGGAAAATTGCTTTCTCAATATTTGTTGGAAAAATTTAAGAATTCTTTTGTGAAAGGTGATTTACCCTCTACTTTTTATGAAGCTTCTATTTCTTTAATTCTTAAAAAGGATAAAGATCCTACTGACTGTGCCTCATACAGACCTATCTCATTACTGAATGTTGATGCTAAGATTCTGTCAAAGATAACGGCCAATCGGTTGGAGAATATTTTAGGTAAAATTATTTTTAAAGATCAAACAGGCTATATAAAGGGTCGCTATTCTTTTTTAACTGTTCGGAGACTACTTAACTTTATATATTTGTCTTCGTTTAAAACTCTACAATACGTCGTATCTTTGAATGCTGAAAAAGTGTTCAATTGAGTCAAATAGAAATATTTATTTAATGTTTTAGAGAAATTTGGCTTTGGTGTTAATTTTAATAATTCAATTAAAATGATATATAAGGCTCATATTGCTACGGTTGTCACTAATAACTGTAGGTCTCCTTTTTTTCCAGCTTTCACCGGGGGCAAGACAAGGTTGTCTATTAAGTCCTTTATTATTTAATTTAATATTAGAACCCCTTACTACTGCTCTTCGTGAAGCTAAAAATATTCATGGGAATTTTGTGAATGAGACCATGCATAAGATCTGTCTTTACACTGACAATTTATTGGTTTAGGTATCTAATCCCAACGAATGTATTCCTGCCTTGCTAAGATTATTCAATGAATTTGGAGATTTTTCAGGATATAAAATAAATTTTAGTAAAAGGGAATTGTTTCCTTTAAATGAATCTGTCTCTATATATGATAATACTCCATTTAAAGTTATGGATTCTTTTAGATATTTAGGTGTTATAATCACTAAAGAATATAAGGATCTTTATAAAGCCAATTTTGTTCTTTTAGTAGACTCTCTATAAAGTATTTATTTAGTAGATGGAGTCCACTTACATTTTCACTTGTTGGTCATATTCATATAGTTAAAATGATGATTTTACCAAAAGTTTTATATTTATTTCAGAATATCCCTGTTTTTTTGACTTAAGAAGTTTTTTGATGGGATTGATTGTATTATTTTATCTTTTATTTGGAATAATAAAAGACCATGGATTGGTAAATGTCATTTACAAAAGTTGTAAAACGATGGAGGTCTTGCTTTGCCTAATTTAAGAATGTATTATTGGGCTGTTAATGTCCGATACATGTCCTTTTGTTTGTATTGGGTTGATAAAAACGATCGGCCAATTTGAGTGGACCTGGAACTGAAAGCTGTGAAACAGTTTTATTTAACCTTGTTATTGGGAGTTGCTTTACCTATACAACTAGCTAAAGTTGCTAATTTAAAAGTATAGCCTGTGATTAAGCATTCTTTACAAATTTGTCTCCAGTTCCGCAATTTTTTTTAATCTTAAAAAATTTAACTTTGTAGTTTAATTTATCGAAATTATTTTTTTAAGCCTTCTTTGAGTGATCCAATTTTTTTACTTTGGAAAAATAAGGGTATTCTTTTTTGAATTTATTTAAAGAAGATTGATGTATTTTGAACAAGCTAGTTGATAAACGGTATTGCTTTGCCCTATTGTACTATATGTTATAATTATGTGGTTTTTGTCAGTTTTTTAGTCTTGGTCTGTCTTGTGTTTCTGTGATATCATACTGGAGGAACATTGTATCATTTCTTAATGCATGCATTACTAAATGACAATAAACAAGGACTGCGTGTCCTCATAATCTAATCTAATCTAATTCTCTTTCATACTCACTTTTTACAATACCTTCAAGTTAGACATTTCTTACAAGAATATTTAAGTAATTTTCCTTGCATATTGGAGGCTGACCTGTTAGATACTATTCTGAGTATAAACCCTTTGACGAAGGGTACTATTGGAAGAATTTATAATTTATTATTACAATGGGATAAGCGTCTTTTATTTAAGATTAAACAGGATTGGGAAAAGGAACTCAATTTGACTTTTATGATGCAGGATTGGACAGGGATTCTGAAACTGGTTAATTCTTCTTCGATCTGTGCTAGTCATTCACTGATTCAATTTAAAATTGTACATCGTTACCATTTGATGGAGGAGAGACTCTCTAAAATATTTCCTAATATTGATAGTCATTGTGATAGATGTAATACTGAGATAGCTACACTGACACATACGTTTTGGTCTTGTTCTATACTGGAACAGTTCTGGAAGTCAGTTTTTTCGACAATTTCCAAAGCACTTAAAATTAATCTACAACCTAACAAGTTAACTGTGCTTTTCGGAATAATTCCTCAAAATATCTATGGTATTTCTGTGCCTGACCAACATGTTATTGCATTTGTTACATTGATAGCTAAGAGGGCCATTTTGTTGAAGTGGAAGGATGCATCAGCTCCCACTTTTGTCACAATGGTTCTCTCAAGTGATGCTATGTCTTAGTTTGGAGAAAATTAGAAGTTGAACCTTTGAACCTTTATTTGATTTTGAGAAAAGATGGGGCTCATTTGCTCGTTATTATCATTTGAGCTAATTGATAGATTTTCTCCACGATCTAATTGTAAATTTTTTTGTATATTTTTCTTTCTTGCTGGTGGTTTGATGTTTATTTTTAGAAGCTTTTTGTATGACGCATGGCTCCGGGGTTGTACACCTCTAATGGGTTTTTCCCCCATTGTTTCTGCTTAGTAAGGATTTTTTATTATCACTAAATTATTCAATCTTTAAGATGATGGTTTTCTTCCTTGAGACATTGTAAGTGTTGTTACTTCGATGTACTCGTGTTTTTTTTGGAATAATATAATAATAAAAAGATTTGAAAAGAATTTTTTGGATGCCTTCCCAAATCTTCGCAAACTCCTAATGAAGTAGAGATGCTGCTTTGCTTTCTTCAAAATTGCACTTACGTGCGAGGCCCAGGATAGGTCCTCTGAAATGAAAACACCGAAGAATTTAACATTGCTGACCCTCTCCAACTCTGATCCTTTGAGGACTGGCTCATGGACCTCTGGTTTTCTCCTCCAGAAGTCAATAACCAGTTCCTTGGTCTCACTGAAATTGAATAAGAGGTTGTTGTGGTACCGCTCAGCCAGATTTTCAGTCTCCCTCCTATATATGATTGAACACCACCTTTGTTTCGGCCTATGACAGTGGTGTCATCAGCAACCTTAAATATGGCATTGTAGCTGTGCTGAGCCACACAGTCTGAGCAGGAGGTTAAACACGTTGCCTTGTGGTGTACCTGTGCTGATGGAGTTTGTGGACAAGATGTTATTGCCAATCTGAACAGAATGGGGTCTGCAAGTCTGAAATTGATGATCCAATTGCACAATGAGGTATTTTGGCCAAGGTCTTGAGGCTTATTGATTAGTTTTGAGGGGATGATAGTATTGAATGCCAAGCTGTGGTGAATAAAGAACATCCTGATGTAGGCACCTTTGCTGTCCAGTTGTTCCAGGGTTGAGTGAAGAGTCAATGCGGTGACATTTTTTGTGAACTTGTAGTGCCAGTAGGGTAATTGGAGTGGCTACAAGTCACCTCTCAGGGAGGAGTTGTTGTGTTTCATCACCAACCTCTAAAAACACTTCATCACTGTGGATGTAAGTGCTATTGGATGCTGGTCATCGAGGCAGGTCACTGTTCTTCTTAGACACCGGTATAAGTGAAACCTGCTTGAAGAAGATGGACTGCCAACACGAGAGGTTGAAGATCTGAGTGCACACTCCAGCCGGTTGATCCGTCTGGGTTGGATGTATTTCGTGGGTTCACCTTCCTGAAGGATACACACACACGTCGGCCTCAGGGACTGAAATCACAGGATCATCGGGGCTGCATAAGTTACCAGTGGTTCTTCCATGTCTATTATCTGCTGAAGGATTCTGTGAATGACCAGCCCTAGCCCAGCATCTCCCCAGATGATATGGTACACAGATATTGGTTTTGTTGATTCTCAAAAAAGTGGATGCTGTGCTCTGTGATGAGAGTGAATGGGAGTGAGACGTGTCTCAGATTCCTGCTTTAGGAATGTAGGAATTGTTTTACCACTGAGGTTAAAATGTAGAAAAAAGGCTTTCAATATTAAACAGGCAGCAGGCCTGAATAGGGATCTTGACAGGATGAAAGTCTGGGCAGACGACTGGAATGTCACCTTTGAGCCTACTAAGTGCAAGGCAATGGTGATGTCTAGGAAGAGAAATCCATCTAACCCCGACCTGTATTTTGGGAATTGAAAGCTGGATTTAAAGAAGGAGCTAGTAATCCTTGGTGTTAATATTGACAGCAAGTTGGTGTGGGATAAACACCTTTCCACTATTTCAAACAAGGCTGGACAAAGGCTTGGAGCTCTGCAAACAGAAGCATCCAAACTAGACAAAGAGGGCAGGGCCACTGTTTACAAAGCCCAAGTACGAAGTATCATGGAGTATTCCTGCTTATCATGGATGAATGCCTCACAGGGTGTCCTCAGCCAGCGTGATACCATTCAAAGAAAGGCTCTCAGGATTATAGGTGTAGATGAAGCCACAACTCATGAGAAGCTATTCATCAGTAGCTTACACTACAGGCGACAGGTTGCTGCAGCTACTGTGCTAAACAAAATGCACACCAGCCACAGCCCTGCAGACCTTCGCGCCATGCTGCCTTCATCTTATGAGAGATGGTGCACCACACGATCAAGTTTATCTATGCCTGCTCATGCTGTTTCTATGCCTGATGCGAGAACCTACACACTGGATAGAAGCTTCCTTCACTGTGCTATCAGAATTTGGAACAGCCTTCCAGATGCTGTGGTTGGAAACATCTGCGACGATGGGTCCAAGCCTTCAATAGTCGAGTGCACAAACACCTATCATCTCTGGGAGGGAAGTCACATGCTTCTTCATAAGCTATCATGAAAAGGACCAGGATGGCAATGCTTGGTTGTTGGCAGATAGGGTTAATGCCTAACTTTCAAGACCACTTGTGAATTATGTTCCAGCTGGACTTAGTCCTTAAACTGCTGGAGAACAGTGCAGAAAGACCAGGTGCTGTTTTCTCCCGGTAGGGATTAGTTTTTAGCTCCAAGTGTTCCTGCCATGTTTTGTCACCCTGCAACCTTATCCTTCAATCTCTTTGAATTATGGAGGACAGCATGTGTATAAATGTCTCTCTCCAGCAGACTTCATCATGATCATCATGACTCCAGTACTTCTACTATTTTTTAATGTTTCTTAATTGTACATATGAATTTTGTGTTCTATCACTGAGCAGCGGTGAACCATCTGATTGGCCTATCAGAGTTCTCTTTGAGAACAAGTTGACTTGATCAGCGTTTCTGATCTGGCTATTGTTCACGATTGCACTTAATATATTAAAAAACATTTTTTTCCTGAAAACCTTAGATGGCTGCATATTGGCTTTCAGTAATCTAACACCTGAGTAACTAAATTGGCTGCAATTTGGAGCTTTACAAAATATAAAGAAAGGCTGTTTTTAAGTATGTTGATCTTCTCTCTGACCTTTTCAGGGACCTTGGAGAGGCCAGGTGATGGTTGCTGTGTTTAAGAGGAATTTAAAAAGGTGCATGAAAATGAAGGGAATCGAACATGCAGGCAGATGGGATTTGTTTCATTTGTCATCGTGGGCCGAAGGGCCTGTTCCTGGCTCTACTGTTCTGTGACATGGATGAACCCATTAACTTGGTTGACACGACTGATGGAAATTCTGGTTCCACGTTGTCAAGTTCCAAAACTCTAGGATGGCATTCTATAAGTGTCTGTTGATATAATACATTGTCATTTGAGAGTGTACCTCAGTTATGCTGCTGAATAATCAGAATTTTACCACGAGAGTTCAAAGAATGTTTTTCTTTTTTTTAATCCAAATTAGAGAAATGGAAAGTAGTAAATGGGACCATTGGTTCATCAGTTTTTCTGGATCCTGAACATGAAGGTGATCTCAGCAGGAGTGAAATTTTATGGACCTTCACTGGCAGCAATAAAAGCCTTGTTACTATTTTGGATTACGTTCCAGATGAACCTGTGGAGAAACCATCTGAACAATTCAGATCCCGTTTACAGTTTAACGCTTCTACTGGCTGTCTGCTGGTAGACAGGATAAAACCTGAGGATCAAGGTGTTTATAATTTTGTTGTAGATGAGAGAAGAACAACTACAATTGAATTGCTTCTCTTCTGTAAGTATTCACTTGCTTGTGTACCTTGAAAATGCTGAAGCTGTTGAATTATTTACTCATTTGCTCCAGAGCTGTACATACAGGATTTGTGATTATCGATACTATTGTAAATTAATTAGTTTCTTCACCCAGAAGATATAACGTTAGTAAAATAAATGTAGCTGTTCAGCCAGCCTCTGTTGTATTTGCATATATATTTACTCTTCCTCTGAGGAGTTGCTATGGAATTGTGATCTACCATATATTTCTGTCCCGGAGAAAATCTGCAGTTGCTGTAAATCCAAGCAACTCACAGAAAATGCTGAAGGAACTCAGCAGGCCAGGCAGCATCTATGGGGAAAAAAACAGTCAATGTTTCAGGCCGAAATACTTTGTCAGGACTGGAGGGAAAAAAATGCTGAGGAGTAGATTTGAAAAGTTGGCAAGGGGAGAGAGAAACACTAGGCAACAGGTGAAACCTGGAGGGGGAGGGATGAAGTAAAGGGCTGGGAAGATGATTGCTGAAAGAGACAGAAGGCCATGGAAGAAAGAAAAAGGGGGAAAGAGCACCAAAGGGAGGCAAGGGGCTGTCAAGGAGATGAGTGAGAGAAGGAAAAAGGAATGGGAAATGGAGAGGTGGGGGGAGGGTTGGGGGGCATTACCAGAAGTTTGAGAAATGAATGTTCGTGCCATCAGGTTGGAGGCTAGCCAAAAGGAATATAAGGTGCTGTTCCTCCAGCCTAAGTGTGGCCTCATCACAACATTAGTTGCAGGCCACAGCTTCAATTTAGTGCAGACAAGTAAACCCCAATGAGTAACAGTCAAGAAGATATAACAGCATCTACACTTACTGAGGGGATTGAAGTGTGCAAGGCTCTCTGTCCCCATCCTAAGAACTTTGTATAGGAGTACCATCCAGTGTCCTGTCTGGCTGCATCATTTTATGGTACGGAAGCTGCAAGACAGCAGACTGCAAGACCCTACTGAGGATAGGGGAGAAAACCACTGAGAGGATCATTGGAGACTCCCTCTCCCTTATTTGTGACTTCTACTGAAAGCGTTGTAGACTGAGCACCCAAAGTATTGTTGAGACCCCCTACCACCCATCGCACAATCTCTTTGACCCACTATCATCAGCAAGGATTTAGTGGTGTATCAGGACTAGAATGGCTAGATAGGGTAACAGGTTCTTCCCTCAGGCTGTGAGATTAACCCTAACTCTAAATCTAATGAATACCCGGCTACCACCAAGGTCTCATCACAAGAGGTAAGAAATTAAAAGTTGTGAGTTTTTACAACCCTGGGACGCAGTCCATGCTGGTTCCCTGTGAAATTTCACTCTGCCGGCTGCCTCTGAATATATTCTAGAAAGCGATATCAGATTTCTAGACATTCAAAAAACACCCAGCAGGGATACGGATAAAACAACACTGTTTAAAATAGCAACTCAGCCACAATTGTATTGAACAGCAAAACAGGTTCGAAGGCCAAACATCTGATCCCTCCTGTTAAATTTTCTGTACCATTTCTCTCTAACCTTTTGGGACTGACTGGGTATATAAGTCAGAAAATCCTTTTGAAGATGAGGAATTAATTTCTTCACCAAAGATTTGTCACTTGTATGTAGAAATCTCCTGTCCTTCATTAGAACTTGGTAGTATCTCCCTTGCATGCAGGTTTTCAGGTGTACCCATAAGTGAGGTCTATCATTGAACTGTTGGGTTCAATCACAAAGCCATTGACAGCCAAACCCAAGATTGTCATGATAACAGTCTCTCCTTTCCTCAGTCATTATTTCTATTGAGTGAGGTGCCCATGGACTGAGGACCTCACACAGAAAAATAACGTTGACTGCCATTCCAGAAAAGGCATTTATCAATGCATTTACTGGTGTTTCGTCTCGCTGCCTGCTGGAGGGCCCCCTGCTGGTAACGTTGTGTAGTTGCCAGCAGCAAATTTCGAGAAGTAAATTCATAAACTTGACTGGTATCATTTGCCTTTTGTGGAAGAAAAAATCAAGTATCCTTTGTGTGGAAAAGTGTTCAAATTTCACACATAAAGCACTGGCTCCAATTTCAAACTGTCTTATCATCCAATGTTTTTTGGTTTATTTTGTTGATCTACAATCATTCTATAAAATGTATTTATTTGTTTATAACTCAATCAATGAGGGCTAATTTGAAAAAAGAATGAATTATTACTGCTCATTTTTCAACATTTTTCCCTCTAGATAAGCTGTCAAAAACTTTCATAAGGAGCTATAGCATCACTGGCAACACCATCCAACTCACCTGTGAGGTTAATGGAAATCCTCAGAAATATGAATGGCTGAAAAATGGAGGGAAAATCTCACAGCGTCACTGGCTAATCAATGAAAGCAGAAGCCTCATCATCTTGACTGACTTGACAAATGTATGTGGAATGTACACCTGTGTTGCTACCAATCCTGTCAGCTCTATCCAGGCAAATTACACCTTAAATCCCCCAGGTAAGCTTCATTTATAGAGATTTCTTAAAGGTATATGTCACGATCTTTGTGGACTTTGGAATGCAGGCTGTGTTAATCAAACAGTAGCAAAGATTGCCAATAGTGGAATTAATAGATATTTTGCTACAATTTAAAAGGGTTTGACTGAGCGAGGAAGGGTGACTCCTGGCTGGGTGAAAGGGTTGCCAATTAGTTATCACTCAGAGAAAGATGAAGGGACGGGTAATCAGGAGAAGTTGGTGGATTCTGAAATGTTCTGTGACAGGGATTGGGTGAGACGATGCCCTTTTGAATTCTTTGGGGAAATCCAATTAGTTTAACAACATGAACAACACACACACAAAATGCTGGACAACTCAATAGGTCAGACTATATCTATTGGAGGAAATGAACAGCTGACGTTTCATGTAGAGATCCTTCATCAGGACAGGAAAGGAAGGAGGCAGAATCCAGAATATAAGGTTAGGGGGAGGGAGAGGATGACGAACTGGCAGGAAATATGAGAAGAGGGATGAAAGGGAATGATGTGAGAAGCAAGGAGGTGAGAGGTGGTAGCAGTAAAGGGCTGTAGAAGGAGGAATCTGACAGAATAGAAGATCATGAAACAAAGGGAAGGAGATGGGAAGCCAGAGAGGTGAAGGACAAGTCATGAGGTCCGTGTGGGCGAACAGCTGAAGTGAGAGGCCACTGGAATAAAGGAAAACAAAGGGCAACGGTGGAGGTTGATGGGAAACAGTGTGTGGTTATGGGAAATTAGAGAAATTGATGATCATTCCATCATATTTTATGTATCTTGCTCTAGATTTCCAGCATCTGTAGAATATGTTGCGTCTTGGTTTTATAATATTGCAGTTTCTGAATTTCAGAAACAAACCTTTCTCTTGCCAACAGTTACCAACTGTCACATTGATTTGTCTAGTATCCTTTCTCACATAAGAACACTGAAGTAGATTTTCCCTGGTCTTCAGTTATCTGGCTCAAGCGACTTACAAACCGGGCAGGTTTGACCGTAAGTGTAGGATATCAGGCTTCTTGGATATGACAGCACTGCTCCTGACAGGAATGCATAATCAGTCTGAGTGTGGAATTTACTTTACGGGGATTGGAAATGGGGAGATTGACTGATTTTTACTTTCTTTTAACTAGTGGTATGTGGAACAACGATCACATTCTGACCATTGCTGATTAGCTCTGTGTGTCAGATCAAGTAATTTGATAGCATCTGCTGCCCAGTGTTATACATGATGAGAGACTACTTGGGCAAACCCTTCTGTAGAGAATGTGCAGAGAAAATAAAACATGAGCCGACAGTGGGGAACGGAGATATCTGTTATTTTTCATTAATACATCTGTATAAAAATAACATGTGGTCTAAAACACACTGTTGATCAATCAGCTCCCACTCTGGTACCACAGATGACGAATTTCATTGATTTGTTCCCAGTCCTGACTATTTCCTCCTCCCTACCAAAAACATTTAGACACCTGCTGAGCTGGAACTATTACCTGATATTTTCAGCTTTTGATACCTACATTACATCTTCCTGTGCTTATGCACACTCACTGGATCAGGAGAAGGTGATTCCAATCTGATATGTTCCAAGCAATGCTTCAATTCAAAGCATGAAGAAGATTTCTCCTTGATAAATTATGTCAGTAGTTGTTTTCGATGTCATCTTTAAAATCACAAGAGGCCTCTTTTTCTCTTTTGAAGAACATTGCAATACATAATAAAAAAATATGACCTGTAATTATATAATGAAATAAGTGCAAAAGAGAGCAAAATGGACAAAAATACTGATTTGTTGTACCTGGTTTCATTGTCCATTCAAAAATTCTATGGTTGTTGTCAAAAAGCTGTCACTGTGTTGCCCTTAAGGCATTTATTGGACTTTGTTGGGTCTAAGTTTTAAATGATTTGTTTGTAACTATTTTCTAGTTAAAGTTAAAGGTTGATAATTAAGTTACAGTGTAACAAAGGTAAATTCATTGTCTACGGTATATCGCGGCATGTGATGACGTCACCTCTGGTTTCGCCACGGCATGTGATGACGTCACCTCTGGTTTTGCCGCGTCTTGTGTGTAGCCTCTGGTTCGGGAAGGTGTGAAGGTGGGTGCCATGCATGCAGCATGATCGTGAAGAGCTCTATTTCTACCCACAAAGAAACATTATAGAAGCAATGCCGTAAGTTCATAAGAATGTATTTGAAGTAAAAATATTAACGCGGTTTCTGTTAAGGAAGTGGTGGTTCGGGTGGCGCACGTGCCGGCTTTTCAATTTCAAACACGGGGTGGGCTCGAGTTTGTCGCGAACCCCTCGCTCGCTACTCAGGGCGGCTGGAGACTCTCGCTAAAAGAAGAGAGCGTGCATGGTCTCCAGAATGAAACAGAGGCTGTATATGTTTGTATTTTTTTTATCAACAGTTTTCACCATACGATGTTAATGTGGAAGAGTGCACAGTAAATGGTTAACTTAACTACGACGCTGTCTTGATTGGCTCCAGTTTAACTTGGTGTTTAGTCAGAGCTTCAACACACTGCACGAGAACACTACAGTCACTAAAACATTGCGTATATGTCTTCAGGCTCCTGTACGAATTCTTTGATGGTTGCAATGAGAAGAAAATGTGTCCTGGGTGATGGGGGTTGTTATTGCTGGATACCACATTGTGGATATCTTCAGATGGCAAAGTCTCACAATGCTGGGGATGCAAGTTCCAATGATGGAGCTGGCTCGTGTGTAACTTTCTGCAGCTGTCTATGATCCTGTGCAGTGACCCCTCCATACCAGACGGTGATGTAATTAGTTGGAGTGCTCCCCACAGTACATCTGTAGAAATCTGTGAGTGTCTTTGGTGACATACTAAGTGTCTTCAAACTCCTAATGAAATGTAGCCTCTGTTGTGCCCTCTTTGTAATTGTGTCAATGTGCTGGGCCCAGTATAGATCTTCAGAAATGTTGCACCCAGGAACTTGAAACTGCTCACCCTTCCCACTGTTGATCCCTTGATGAGAACTGATGAGTGTACCCTCGACTTCCCCTCCCTGAAGTCCACAATCAGTTCTTTGGAATTACTGACATTGAACGCTGGGTTGTTGTGGTGACACCACTCAACTAGCTGATCTATCTTGCTCCTCATCACCATCTGAAACTCTGCCAACAATATTTATGTCATCGGCAAATTTATAGATGGTGTTTGACATATGCCTCACCACACATTTATGGGTGTAGAGAGACTAGACCATTCTTTCCAAGCTATTCTGACAGTCATTCCCTGTTGAGGAAGTCAAGGATCCGGTTGAAAACAGAGGTACAGAGGCCCAAGTTTGGAGCTTGTCGATTGGTACTGAGGGCATGATGGTGTTAAACGCAGAGTTGTAATCAATAAACAGCAGCCTAACACAGGTATTACTGTTGTCAGGTGATGCATGACTGAGTGGAGAGCCAGTGAGATTGCATTCTCTGTAGATGTATGTTGGTGATAGGTTGGTGATAGCAGTGGTACAGCTCCTTGCTGTGAGCCAGTGAGATTGCATCCTTTGTAGATGTATGTTGGTGATAGGTTGGTGATAGCAGTGGTACAGCTCCTTGCTTAGGCAGGAGTTGATTCTCATCATGACCAACCTCTCAAAGCACTTCATCACAGTAGATATGAGTGCTACTGGGCAATGGTTGTAGAGACAGCTCACGCAGCTCCTTTTGGGCACCAGTGTAATGGTTGCCCTTTTGAAGCAGCTGGGAATCTCCAACAGCAGCAGTGAGAGATTGAAGATGTTCTTCAATATTCCCATCAGCTGGTTGGCACAGGTTTTCAGTGGCCTACCAGGTATGTCAGAGCCTGACATTCTGCAAAGGCTTGTCCTCATGAAAGGTGTTCTGATGTTGGCCTCTGAGACAAATTATAGGGTCACCAGGTGCTGTAGGGATTCACACAGATCTAGTTTTATTCTCTCTTTCAAAGTGTTCATGAAAGGTGTTTAGCTCGTCTGGAGTGAAGCATCAGAGACATTCATAGGACCATAAGACATAGGAGCAGAATTAGGCCATTTGTTCCATTGAGTCTGCTCCCCAATTCAATCATGGCTGATCCTATTTTCCCCTCGTCAGCCCCATTCCTCAGCCTTCCCTCCGTAACCTTTGATGACCTGAATAATCAAGAACCTATCAAACTCTGCCTTAAGTACACCCAACGACCAGGCCTCCACAGCTACATGTGGTATTAAATTCCACAAATTCACCACCTTCTGGCGAAAGAAATTTCTCCAAATCTCTGTTTTAAATGGTTGCCCCTCTATCCTGAGGTTGTGCCCTCTTGTCCTAGACTTCCTCACCATGGGAAACATCCTTTCCACATCTACTCTGTCTCGGCCTTTCAACATTTGAAAGGTTTCAATGGGATCCAGCCTCATCCTTCTGAATTCCAGTGAGTACAGACCCTGAGCCAATAAACGTTCCTCGTATGATAATCTTTTCATTCACAGAATCAACCGCATGACACTCCTCTGAACCCCTCCCCCTAATGCCAGTTCATCTCTTCCCACATCTTTTCTTAGATGAGGAACCCAAAACTGTTCAAGATGTATCCAAGGCAAGGCCTCACCAGTGCTCCATAAAGCCTCAGCATCACACCGTGTTTCTGCACTCTAGACCACTTGAAATGGATGCTAACATTGCATTTGCTTTCCTCACCACCGACTCTAGCTGCAAGTTAACTTTTACGGCTTCTGCACAAGGACTCCCAAGTCCGTTTGCATCTCAGACTTTTAGATTTTCTTGCCATTTAGAAAATAGTCTGCACATTTATTTCTTCTACCAAAATGCACTACCATGATTTTCCAACATTGTATTTTATTTGCCACTTTCGTGCCCATTCTCCTAATCTGTCTCAGTCCTTCTGCAGCCTATCTGTTTCCTCAACACTTCCTGCCCCTCCACCAGTCTTCGTATCATCTAGAAACTTGGCTACAAAGCCATCTATTCTATCATCTAAATCATTGATGCACAGTGTAAAAAGGAGTGGTCCCAACACTGACCCCTGTGGAAAACCACTAGTCACTGGCAGCCAACCACAAAAGGCATGATGTTAGGTTTCGCCCTGTAGGAAATAACAGTCTGCAAGTACTGCAAGTAAGCACAAAATCCCAGAAGTGCTTTCTGGGCCATGGCCCTGTTTTGGGTGTGGTACTTCTTTCAGTGAGAAAGAGAGGATCAAAATAAGCTGCAGAGAGTTGTAAAGTTAGTCAGTTCCACCATGTGCACTAACCTCTGTCGTATCCAGGACATCTTCAAGGAGCGATGCCTCAAAAAGACAGCGTCCATCGTTAAGTAACCCTATCAATCAGGCCGTTCCTTGTTTTCATTGCTTCCATCAGGAAAGAGGTACAGAAGCCTGAAGGCACATATATGTACATACTGCAATTCAGTGTTTTATCCCATTATAATGTATTGCATTGTACTGCTATCACAAAGTCAACAAATTTCACAATGTAGGCTGGTGATATTAAACCTGATTCTGATTGAGTTCACTCTTGTGCTCCAGAATATTTATTTCTCAACCATTATTAACAAATCAGATTTTCTGTTTCAGCAGATTAAATCTTCCTCTTATAAATTGCAACAGAGAAATCATATAAGGCATCACATTCTCTAAGAATACACTGGATAGATCAAGGTTTTGTTTTATAACTACACATAAATTAATCAAGATCTGTGACGAGTTGAATGATCAGCTAAATTAATGCAGGCATCGCTGAATAGACCACATTCACCATGCATTCTTGGAGGCATGATAACTCAGTTGCAATAACGCAGTAGGCAAGAACCTTCAACCATTATGGATTTGAAGCAACATCAACCCTAATTTATTCTGAATTTCCTGACAGATGAGTCTACCAAATGGCCTGTATTGAAATATGGGAGGATTAATGGTCATTTTCTCTAATGCTTTTTTAAATTGTGTGATTAGATAGGCTTGGACTCTTTTCACTGGCAAAAGGGAGGCTATCAGGTGGGTGATCTTAATAGAATTTTAAAAGCAATCAGGAGGAATGTAGGAAAGATGGATTGTCGCAGTCTTTTTCCCTTGGTAGGGGAGTCTAAAACTAGAGGTCATAGGTTTGTGAGAAGGGAAAGGCTTGGGGGAGCTGAGAGAAAGGTGTTTCACACTTGAGGGGGTGGGTATATGGATCAAGGTGTCAGATAAAGCAGTAGAGGCAATTACAAAATGTAAAATACATTCAGAGTGGTGTGTGTATAGAAAAGGTTATGAGCAGGGGTTCCAAATCTTTTTACACCATGGACTAATAGAACTTGTTACTTATCCTCTTCAGCCTGCGGGCTGATTGTATTCCTTACATTAATGGCTAGAAAATCTATTTTATTGAATTGGAAAGAGGTCAATCCCCCTACTACATTTCAATGGTTTTCTCAAAGTATATCTTCTTAAATTTAGAGAAAATTAGAAATGGCACCTCTGATCCCCGGTTAAATTTGTAGAAACTTGGAGACCATTTATTCAACATTTCCATATGATGTAGCCTGACTTTTTTTGAATCCTTTTTTTAAAAACTAAAACTATATGGATAAAGGAGTGGAGTTAACAACATTCATGATTGTATCCAATGTAATATGTTAGCTGACTTCGTTTTAGTTTAGTTTAGTCTAATTTTGCTTAATTAGTATATTTTCTTTCTAGTTTGGGTTTTTTTTAGTGTATTTTTTTCTTTTTTTTCCCATTTATCTTTTACCATGTTCAATTATATTCAGACGTGGGGAGGTCTAACATATCTGTACTATTAGCAATTTTATATTTGCAACTGTTAGTTATCAATAATATAATCCCATTCTCTGTTTATCAATATTATTATGTTTTAAATTTTGAAAATTAATAAAAAGACTGGAAAAGAAAGAAAGAGAATTTGTTGGGAATCCCTGGTTCAGAAGGATGTGGGCTAAATGCAGGTAACTGGGACCATCTCAGAAAGATACTTTGGTTGACATGGACAAGTTGGGTCAAAGCACCAGTTTTTGTTGTTTATAACTGACTCTGTTCTATTATGTGAATATTTCAATAACAGGTATTTCTGGTGAAGACTCTATAATTATTATTGCGTCAATCACAGGACTGGTATCATCTGTGGTATCTCATAGTGGAATCTTGCTTCTGTCATGGTTGGAGAAGAAATCAAACCAAGGTACTGTACGTGTCAAATGTTGAATAGGTTGGGAGGCTTTAATATCCATCACCGAGTTTTGCTGGGTATCACCTCAATAAATCAACCAGCTCGCCAGAAAGATATCACTGTCAGAATGGGTCTGAGGTAGAGGAGGGAAAACCTGACTTGGCTTTGTCCTTCCTAATCCACCTGTAGTGGATGCTTCTGCCGACAATAGTGTTAGTGGAAGTGAGTGCCACACAGGCCTTGTGAAGGCAAGTCTTTGCACCTTGTATCATGGTGTGTTTCTCTGCAAACATGCTGAATAGGATTGACTTGCAGTAGAACAGATTTGGCAGCTTTAAAACTAGGCATCTGTGAAACATGGTGGATCATTTTCATTGGCAGAAATGCATATGTGTACAGCATGGTGTTCGTAGCCTTTCTGGAGTGCAGACCATCAATACTATAGGTGAGATGCTATGGGTCTCATAGCCTTTTCTGTACCCAGTGCAATCATCTTCTCCTTGATCTCATGTGAAGTGGATCAAATTGATTGGAGAATAGCCTCTGAGTGTCAGGGATCTCATGATGAGACTGAGATGAATCTTTATCTTCTGGCTCGCACTTTCTCACTTTTAAGAACATATCATTGTAATCCTGGCATGCCATTCCATACAGTTGCAACACTGACATCTACTAAAAATCTTGTGGAAAGTTGGACAGAAGACAAAAAATCAGGACAACTTCAATCCAAATAATTGATGCCTAATCAGCCCATTCGGAATCAACAGCAAAGTGATTGAACCTGTCATTAAAAGTGCTATTAAATACCTTTTCATCAATAACTTATTCACTGATGCTCAGACAAGGGCGATTAGGGATGGGCAATTAATTGTCAGCTGTACTGAGATACAATAAGACAAATACATTTTACCTCAGAAACAAGAGAAAATCTGCAGATGCTGGAAATCCAAGTAACACACACAAAATGCTGGAGGAACTCAGCAGGCCAGGCGGCATCTATGGGAAAGAGTACAGTCGATGATTGGGCCGAGTCTCTTCATCAGGACTGGAGGAGAAAAGATGAGAAGTCAGAGTAAGAAGGTGGGGGGTGTGGAGGAAGGAACACAAGTGATAGGTGAAAGCAGGAGTGGGGGGAGGGTGAAGCAAAGAGTTAGGATTGGTGAAAGATAAAGGGGTGGGGAGGGGGAATCTGATAGGGAAGGACAGAAGGCCATGGAAGAAAAGGAAGGAAGAGGAGCACCAGGGGGAGGTGATGGGCAGGTAAGGAGATGCATGAGAGAGGGAATGGGAATGGTAAGGGGGGGATGTGGCATTACTGGAAGTTTGAGAAATCGATGTTCATGCCAGTAGGTTGGAGGCTACCCAGAAGGAACATTAAGGCGTTGCTCCTCCAACCTGAGTGTGGCCTCATCACGGCAGTAGCGAAGGCCATGGACTGACATGTCAGAATGGGAAGTAGAATTAAAATGATTAGCCACTGGGAGATCCCGCTTTTTCTGGCGGATGGAGCATAGGTGCTCGGTGAAATGGGCTCCCAATCTACGTTGGGTCTCACCAATTTACAGGAGGCAACACTGGGAGAACTGGATACAGTCGATGACCCCAACAGACTCACAGATGAAGTGTCACCTCACCTGAAAACACTTTTGGGGGCTCTGAATGGTAGTGAGGGAGGAGGTATAGGGGCAGGTATAGCACTTGTTCAGCTTGCCAGGTAAGTGCCAGCAGGGAGATCAGTGGGGAGGGATGAATTCTCACAGATATCTGGAATATACTTCCCACGCTGTTAGTTGTACAAATGCCATTCCCTTTCTGTCAATTCCTCCATCCTCACTGCATCTGCTCTCAGGATGAGGCTTTTAATTCAATTCAATTCAGTTTACTTCAACTCAATTGAAGTTTAATTGTCATTTAACTATATATGAATACTAATGAATACAGCCAAATGAGGCAGCGTTACTAGGAGTCAAGGTGCAAAGACACATTAACTATAGTCACACACAGTAAGCACAGACAAAATATCAATCACGCAATAAGAGTCCTGACACCCACCACCTCTCCTCCCACCCCGCCCCCACGACACGATGCTCAGTTCCTGCACATATGTCAACAAACCCATACGGAATAGCAGTAAAAATACAACAATGCAGAATATACATGTGTATATATACGGTTCATTCCAGAATTACGGAGATATCCTCCTCCTTCAAAGAAAGAGGCTTCCTTTCCTTCACCATCAATGCTGCTCTTACCCGCATCTCTTCCATTTCCCACACGTCTGCCCTCACCCCGTCTCCTGCCACCCCTCCAGGGATACGGTTTTCTTCTCCTTACCTACCACCCCACCAGATTCTGTGTCCAGCACATAACTCTCCATAACTTCTGCCATTTCCAGTGGGATCTCACCTCCAAGCACATCTTTCCCTTCCACCTACTTTCTGCTACCCGCAGGGATTGTTCCCTATTCGACTCCCTTGTCCATTCATTCCTCCCCAACGATTTCCCTCCTGGCACTTATCCTTGCAATCGAAACAAGTGCTACACCTGCCCCCTACACCTCCTCCCTCACTACCATTAAGGGCACCAAACAGTCCTTCCATGTGAGGCAACACTTCACCTGTGAGTCTGTTGGGGGTCATTTACTGTGTTCAGTGCTCCCAGTATAGCTTCCTGTATATTGGTGAGACACAACGTAGATTGGGAGTCTGCTCCATCGGCTAGAAAAAGCGGGGTCCCCAGGGGCCACGCATTTTAATTCTACAACCCGTTCCCATTCTGACATGTCAGTCCATTGCCTCCTCTATTGTCATGGTGAGGCTACACTCAGGTTGGAGGAGCAACACCTTATATTCCTTCTGGGTAGCCTCCAACCTGTTGGCATGAACATCAATTTCTCGAACTTCCGGTAATGACCCCGCACCCCCAATCTTGAGCATCGCCCATTCCCATTTCCCTCTCAGATTATCTCCTTACCTGCCCATCACCTCCCCTCGGTGCTGCTCTCCCTTCACTTTCTCCCGTGTCCTTCTGTCCTCTCTTGTCAGATTTCCTTTTCTCTAGCCCTTTATCTCTCATTTCATTTCATTTTAAATCTTTTTATTAATATATAATCTTCTACAGCTATAAAATACAGCAAGTCAACAAATTAGTATATGTATAATTAATAAAGCTGAAGGAAAAAAACTTATATATGCTAATGAAAAAAAAATTTATAAAAGAAAAAGAAGGAAAAAAGAGAACCCTAGCTAACTAAACAAAAACCACGAACTATAAAACAAAAAAAAAGAGAAAAAAAAACATTAGGAACCAACTCCCGGATCAATACATCTTACAATTTTATATATATATATAAAAGAAGAAAAACAAAACAACAACCGCCAAATCACATTTATATAACATAAAATTGGAAGGAAACCATGTAAATTGATTCAAATTAAATGATAATATTTAGCAACAGAGCCCCACCTTCTCTCAAAATCAAATCGGGGATCAAAAGTTCTACTTCTAATTTTTTCTAAACTAAGACATAACATTACTTGGGAAAACCATCGAGTTAGTGTTGGAGCAGTGGTATCTTTCCACTTCAATAAAATAGCTCTTCTTGCCAACAATGTAATGAATGCAATTACATGTTGGTTTGAAAATGAAATACCCTGAATATGATGTGGAACTATTCCAAATAGAACAGTCACTGTATTAGGTTGTAAACTAATTTTCAAAGCTTTAGAAATTGTAGAAAATAAAGATTTCCAAAGTGATTTCAACGAGGGACATGACCAGAACATATGTGACAAAGTAGCTACTTTATTTTTGCACCTATCACAATAATTATCTATATTAGGGAATATTTTGGATAGCCTCTCCTTTGTTAAATAATAACGGTGAACAATTTTAAACTGAATTAAACAATGATTGGCACATATCAAAGAAGAATTAACCATTTTCAGAACTCGCGACCAGTCTTCATTAACAAAAGTCATATGAAGTTCTCTCTCCCAATCTTTGTTTAATCTTTAGTGAGAGGTTATCTTTTTGTAGTACAAATAAATTATAAATTCTACCAATGAAGCCTCTGACTAAGGGATTCATATTCAAAATAGTGCCCAAAAATCAGATTCTTGCATATATGGAAACATAGAAACATATTTTTGTAAAAGTTGTCTAACCTGTAAATATTGCAAGAACTGTGTGTGAGAGAAAGAATACTTACTACTGTAATTAACTCTTCAAAAGACATCAATCGACCATCACTAAATAAATCTGCAAAAGAAAAGATCCCCTTGTTTCTCCATAAAAGAAAGATGGGATCAGTAATTGAAGGTTTAAATAGCAAATTTCGAAATACAGGAATAGACAATTTAAATTGTTTGAAATTAAAAGAGTTGTGAAACTGAAACCAAATCCGTAAGGACTGTTTAATAACAGGGTAGAAATTTAAATTGGAAATTTTAGCAAGTTGTAAAGGCAATGGAGCTCCTAATAGTGAAGTTAAATAATATTGATTAATAGCTTTAAATTCTAAATCAATCCAAGCTGGTTTTTGGTTCTTATCGAGCCAATATAACCAAAAATATAATTGTCCAATATTAACAGCCCAATAATACAATCTAAAATTAGGTAGTGCGAGTCCACCTTCTATTTTAGATTTTTGTAAATGAACCTTATTAACTCTTGGTTTCTTATTAATCCAAATGAAGTATGAAATAGTAGAATCAATTTGATCAAAAAAATTTTTGGTTAGAAAGATAGGTATATTTTGAAAATATAAAAATCTAGGTAAAATCATCATTTTCACGGCATGAATACGACCTATTAAAGAAAGTGTAAGAGGATTCCATCTAGAAAATAATTGTTTCATAGAGTCCAATAAAGGAACTACATTAGCTTTATAAAGTTCTTTATATTTTTTTGTAATGATAATACCCAAATATTTAAAAGAATTCACAATTCTAAATGGAATATCCTTATATATAGTAACAGGAGCATTTAAAGGGAACAATTCACATTTATTTAAATTAAGTTCATTTTCTGAAAATTTCCCAAAATCATTTAATAATTCCAAAAGATTAGGGATAGATTCTTCAGGATTCGAGATATAAACCAAAAGATCGTCTGCATAAAGAGAAATCTTATGTATAGTCCCATTTATAGAAATACCATGAATATTTTTAGCTTCACGAATTGTTATAGCCAAAGGCTCCAATGCAAGATTAAATAATAAAGGACTTAATGGACACCCTTGTCGAGTGCCGCGTGAAAGTAAAGAAAAAATGGGAGACCTAAGAGTATTAGTAATGATAGAAGCGATAGGGTTCTTATAGATCATTTGAATCCACTTATTAAAGTTATTACCAAGCCAAATCTCTCTAATACATAAAACAAATAAGTCCATTCAATTCTATCAAATGCCTTTTCTGCATCCAGAGAAATAACACATTGGAGTGTTTTGGATAATGGTGAATATATAATATTCATCAATCTCCGAACATTAGAAAAAGAGTAACGGCCTCTAATAAAGCCTGTTTGATCCATAGAGATAATTTTAGATAAAATGTTTTCCAAATGGTTAGCGATTATCTTGGAAAGAATTTTAACATCCACATTTAATTGCGAAATAGGTCTATAAGATGAGCATTCATTAGGATCTTTATCTTTCTTAAGGATTAAAGAAACAGAAGCTTCATAAAAAGAGGAGGGTAAATTACCTTTCTCAAAAGATTCATGAAATATTTCCAAAAGGTATGGAAAAAGTAATTTTTCAAATTTTTTGTAAAATCCTACCGAATAACCATCGAGTCCAGGAGCTTTACCTGATTGCATTGACCATAAAGCTTTCTGAATTTCATGCTCAACAATTGGAGCATCAAGGGTCTGTTGATCTTCAGCAGTAATGTGAGGAAATTTAATCTTATATAAAAAAGCTTTCATTTTAGAGGGATCTGCTGGAAACAGAGATTTATATAGATTGGAATAAAAATCCTGAAAGATATTATTAATATCATAATTACTACTATATCTCCATTATCTTTATGAATCTTTAAAATTTGTCTTTTCGCTTTAGCAGCACTTAATTGTGAAGCTTCCCCTTCTCCAGTCCTTTATCTCTTTCACCAGTCAACTTCCCAGCTCTTTACTTCACCTCTCTCCCTCTATTGGTTTCACCTGACACCTATAACAGAAATTCTGCAGATGCTGGAAATCCAAGCAGCACACAGAAAATGGTGGAGGAACTCAGCAGGCCAGGCAGCATCTATGGAAAAGAGTAAACAGTCAACCAGTTCTGATGAAGGGTCTTGGCTTAAAACGTGAACTGTTTACTCGTGTCACATGTCTTTAGAGAGGTAGTGGAGCTTGGGGATGGTCTGCTAATATTTATGAATGAGTTTTGATACAGAATGATGATGTCTGATTTGTAAATGGTAGGAGCTGTATTTGAGAAGGGGCGCTGTTAGGATTATGAACCAATAGAGCCCTGAAATGGTGTTGTGATTGGGAGTTGGATATTAGCAGCATGTGTTTAGAGAAGTTTTCATACTAGGCAGTGGAAGATGTTTGGTGAGGTTGGTTCAACAAGAAAAAGGAAAGGAAGGAAGGTGCAGAGAAACTAATAGTTTTAATCAACGAATAATCCAGGAGCACCTAATGTTTTATTGAAAGTGAAGCATAAGAGACAAAAAAGGTGAATTTGGGAGAGTAAGAGTGAGTGTTAGCTTTGTATTTCATTAACAATCTATGAGCCATCAATGTCACTGTCAATCTTACCCACCCAGGTCCCTTCAATATTACCTGAGATGATGGTTGTGTACATTTTATTCATATTTATAAATAGCTGTCAAGTAGGTTGAAGTGGAGTTAAGCCATTCTAATGTTATTGTTCATTTCTCTGTAGTGTTTCAGAGCCTCATTAATTGCAACATTTTGTCTGTTGTTGGTACCTTCGTTGCCCTCATCTCCTGGATTGTGATTAAAGGTATGAGCACACAGATGTGTTTGGTCCATATCCCTCTCAAGCTCATTGACCCTCTCCAAATGTCCTTTGTGAATTGTTATTGTACCTACCTCTACCACTTTCTCTGGCAGCTTATTGCATATGTCCAGCACCCTCTATGTGGAAAAACTGGCACCTCACATGCTCTTTGAATCTCTGAAACCATCAGCCAAGATTTCCTTAACCTGGAAAAGGAGGGTGTTCTCATGACTTTATAACCTGTATAAGGTCACTCCTCAGGGGAATCAATTCCAGTTAGTGCAAGAATAACACAATCTTCAGTGCATTAAATTGGACCATAAGACCATAAGATGGAGGAACAGAAGTAGGCCATTCGCCCCATCGAGTCTGTTCAGCCATTCAATCATGGCTGATCCAATTCTTCCAGTCATCCCAACTCCCCTGCCTCTTCCCCATACCCTTTGATGCCCTGGCTAATCAAGAACCGATTCATAATTGATGCAATGGAAACTGTGTATTGAAATGAAATATCCAAAATTTGAAAGCTTATTCTGCAATTTTCATTCAAGGAGAAAGAACTATTTAGTAAGGAGTAGAATGATTAGTAGGAAAGTTAAAAATGCAATGGAATAATAATTACTGGGTTCATCTCCAAATCCTTGTGGAGAATGTATGCAGTTCATCTGCTCATGTAAGAAGGCTTAGGCTCAGACAAAAATAAGGGTATCTAGATCAGGCTAAAACTATCCTTGTCAAGAAGATCAAAACAAATGTACAGGTCCAAATCTTATTCTTAATGCTTCAACCTACCATTGAAAATTCTTTTGGTTGTCCCACACTGTATTCACATTGATAGTTTAGAAGGACATTCCTTTCCAATTCCACAACTCAAATTGCTGAGGAAAGGACAGCAGGTGTATGAGGTCTCAATCACCAGTTGGTTCCTTGCCAAGTCATAATGATTCTGATTTGCAAATGTCACTAATTTTCATGGTTGCTGAGTCTTGTGTCACTGTTGGGGGCATTTTCTGGTGCTTTGCTGCCTACAAGAATGTAATGGGAGGCCTTGCATCCAGGAAGCTTAGAAATGGGCACGAGCCCAAGATCAACACCATTTTTCACCAGTCTCACTGATAAATGCATTGAAGAGGATTGAAACAGCGAGGCGAGTGTGGAATGTGAGCGAGTGTTCAGCACCTGATACCAGCCTCTTGCGCACTGCTGCTGGAGGAAGTTGTTCGCATGTGACGGTCTCCCCCTCCACCCCCCCCCCCCCACTGCTCCCAAGGGAAAATTCCCTGCACGTGAATGACCTCGCTCTCCCTCGATGCTGACAGAGGATGGTACCGAAGTTCTGGGTCTGCGGTTTATAGATTGGAATGTATTTCCTGGTAGCTCCTTTATCTGTTACTATTTTGTGCAACTTTGCAGCCTGTAGGTAATGAATACTAAGCTGAACTGAATATGGACTCTTTTGATTTTGCGTTTTATATTTCTGTGCTTTTGATCATTCCTTCTTGTTCCCCTTTGCGCGTGAGGGGGGTGTATGATGTATTTGTGTGATTTGTTTTCTGCATTTGGGGGGTGAGGTTTATGTTTTTCTTTGAACGGGTACCATGGTTTTCTTTGTTTTGTGGCTGTCTGTGGAAAAGACGAATCTCAAAGTTGGATACTACATATATCCTTTGAACTTTGAATCTTTTGAATCCTTTGAATTTTCACCGGCTGTGCTCCCAAGGTCTACCCAGACCCCCAAAGTATGAATTTGAAAGAAATTTAAATGTATTATGAATTACTAACCAGTATTATTGAATCTTCCCTCCAGGTGCTGTCTTTATACCTGTTGTTGCATTATGCACTGTCTCTGCCCTGTTTTTGGCCATAATTACACCAACTGACATTCTGAAATTTGGCTGCTCCTTTACTGGGAAATTCCTCGGGAAAAAAGGTAAACAACAGTTCAATATTGTACAAAATTTCTTGTTTTAACAGTAAAACTAATTATATCATTTATATTTGACAGGATCTCAACCTTTCATTGCCTTGAGTGGTTTCATTATAATCCCCATTTCAATCACTGTCCTAAAGGAAGAGATTCAGCAAAACAGTGAGTCTAACATTGCAAACATCGGCATTTCTGTGTACTCAGCATGTTTTAAAGTCACAAGTACTGTATGAAGTGGCCACTCACATCACCACTGTTAAACCCGGATTAATCTGCAATCAGTACATGTTATTTTCTGTGGATATACAAGCCTTACTTCAATGTTGGCTAAACAATCGAGCTGGTTGTTGACTTCAGGGAGTGTACATGCTCCTGTTTACATCAAAAGTGCTGATGTCGAGAGGATTGAGAGCTTCATGTTCTTAGGAGTGAACTCACTATTAGTCTGTCTTGCTCTAACCATGTAGATGCCGTAGCCAAGAAGGTGCACCATGCCTCTGCTTCCTTAGGAGGATAAAGAAATGTGGCACTTCCACAATTTTTATAGATGCACCATATAAACATCCTATCAAGATGCATCACAGCCTGGTGTGGAAACTGCTTTGTCCATGACCATAACAAACTGCAGGGAGAACTGGAAACAGCTCCGTATATCACAAAAATCAGCCTTCACTTCATAGACTATCTAAACTTCTTGCTCCCTTGATAAAGCAGCCAATGTAATCAAAGAACACACATAAAAGTTGCTGGTGAACGCAGCAGGCCAGGCAACATCTCTAGGAAGAGGTGCAGTCGACGTTTCAGGCCGAGACCATTCATCAGATGAAGAGTCTCGGCCTGAAACGTTGACCGCACCTCTTCCTAGAGATGCTGCCTGGCCTGCTGCGTTCACCAGCAACCTTTATGTCTGTTGCTTGAATTTCCAGCATCTGCAGAATTCCTGTTGTTAACGTAATCAAAGACCTCCCTGATCTCAGACATCCTTTCTCATTCCACCCCAACCCCCTGCCCGCCGCCCCACCTTTCCATCGGGCAGGAGATATTATACCTTGAAAACATGGTCAGTTCCTTGAGGGCAGTTGGTATCCCTCTGTTATAATACTACCGAATGGCCCTGTAGTCTGAAAAGATGGACTTTTGACCTCACAATCAACCTTGTCCTGGTCTTGTACCTTGTCTTCATGCTTTGTGCTTTCTCTGTAACTGGGTCACTATATTCTTCATTCTGTTCTTATTTTCACTTCTTTTCAATTCACTGATACTCTGATCAGTATGGATGGCAGCCAAAATAAGTCGAGGGATAGAGTTTAAGAGTCGCAATGTAATGATGCGGCTCTATAAAACTCTGGTTAGGCCACACTTGGAGTACTGTGTCCAGTTCTGGTCGCCTCACTATAGGAAGGATGTGGAAGCATTAGAAAGGGTACAGAGGAGATTTACCAGGATGCTGACTGGTTTAGAGGGTATGCATTATGATCAGAGATTAAGGGAGCTAGGGCTTTACTCTTTGGAGAGAAGGAGGATGAGAGGAGACTTGATAGAGATGTACAAGATATTAAGAGGAATAGATAGAGTGGATAGCCATTGCCTCTTCCCCAGGGCACCACTGCTCAATACAAGAGGACATGGCTTTAAGGTAAGGGGTGGGAAGTTCAAGGGGGATATTAGAGGAAGGTTTTTAACTCAGAGTGTGGTTGGTGCATGGAATGCACTGCCTGAGTCAGTGGTGGAGGTAGATACACTAGTGAAGTTTAAAAGATTACTAGACAGATATATGGAAGAATTTAAGGTGGGGGGTTATATGGGAGGCAGGGTCTGAGGGTTGGCACAACATTGTGGGCCGAAGGGCCTGTACTGTCCTGTACTATTCTATGTTCTATGTAAAATTATTTTTTCACTCTACCTCGGTAAATTTGAAAATAGCAAACCAATTTACTAACTTAATTTATGTGGATGAGGCTGAAGAGGCTTTTCATCAGCTTGGTTCCCTTTTCTCTTGCCACAACCCTGGTACAATCTGTCTGCTTAAGAACTCCTTCAGTGAGGTCAATCCTGATGCTATACAATTGGACATTGAAGACCCCGACCAGAGTAGATCCTGTCTCCTTGTTCTACTCAGTGCCACTTCCAAGTGGTGTTCAATTTGGAGAGTTCTAATTAATTTTGCTGAGGAAGGGTAGTTGGTGGCAAACAGGAGGCCTCTTTGAGTGCACTTGACTTTGCTTCGGAAATTTATGGAGTTCAGAATCAGTAAAGAGGATAATCAATAGTAGTCCCTGGCATTTGCTTCTATACCATGCTGTGCTTTCCTGGTGAGTCGTCTTGTGCAAAGATATAGCCAGGCATGGTGAAATTCTCTGGGGCATTGGTTACAGACCATTGGTTATGTCCATTACTTGACTACTTTTTGATTGAGCCTTCTCAATTTGGCACAAACTCCAGATGGTAGAGTGTACATATTGTGCAAATATGATGTGTCCAGCCCTTGGGTCTCCCTATCTATGTATGTCATAAAGTTTCTTTCTGTAGTATGGTATCAAGTTTGTGTGCTAATGCTTATTAAAAACTCTTTGGGTTGTTTTACCATGGTGAAGGTGCTAAATGGGAGACATTCAACTTACTCAGTGTTTCCTTCTCACACATTTTCAGATCAAAGTTGTCACACCACCATCTTAACATGGAGCATACCGATTGCATTATTGGTCAGCTGTGTTATTATAATGTCTGTGTTTTTTGCAGCATATCGCTGTAAATACCGTAAGTATCAAATCATATTAAATACCATAAGTATCTTCACTTCCTGATGAATTCAGAATTGTTGACCTAAAATGTGATCAGATCTTCTTGCAAGTCCAAAAAACTAGATAAAGATAACCCAATTAATTAAATAACACAAAAAAAAATATACTTGTTCATTTATTGAGGGAAAATGATCCAATATTACATGTATTTGTTGGAAAAAGTATGTGAACCTTTGCTTTCAAGAACTCATGTACATCAATAACTTCAACCAAATGCTTCCGCTAACTGTTGATCAGTCCTGCACATCGGCTTGGAGGAATTTTCTTTCTTTCCTCCTTACAAAACTGTTTCAACTCTGGGATGTTGCTGGCTTCCTTGCACTCCAGCGTATGGTGAAAACTGCCCAGCGGATTATCAGCACTCAATTGCCCACCATTGAGAAATCTGTCATAAACACTGCCTGGGCAGGGTGAAAAGCATTATCATGGATAAATCTCAACCTAAGCATGGACTTTTTACTCTCCTCCTATCCAGTTGGTGCTATAGGAGCCTCCACTCCCGCACCAGCAGGCACAGTAAGAGCTTCTTCCCTGAGGCTGTGACACTGCTGAACCTCTCATCACAGCGCTAAGCAGTATTGCATCCGTATTGTACTGTCTCAGTACTTTTATATTTGTGTGCTGTAACACTTTTTTATTCACAGTTATTTTGTAAATAACACTATTCTTTGCATTTCTGGTCAGATGCTAAATGCATTTCATTGGCTTTGTATCTGTACTCGGCACAATGACAATAAAGTTGAATCTAATCTAATGAACTGCTTCCTCCAGCTCCTTTCACAACACTGCTATAGGATTAAGGTCAGGACTTTGACTCGGCCATTTCAAAACACAAATCTTTTGAAACAATTCTGTTGTTGATTTACTCTTATCTTTTGGATGATTGTCTTCTTGCATTATCCAACATCTATTAAGTTTCAGGTGATGGACTGCTACCCTGACATTCACCTGTAAAATGTCTTGATACAGTTTTGAATTCATTGTTCCCTCAACGATTGCAAGCTGTCCAGATCCGGAGGCAGCAAAGCAGCTCCAATCCATGATGCTCCTTCCACCACGCTTCACAGTTGGGATGAGGATTTGGTGTTGGTCTGCAGTGCCCTTTTTCCTCCAAACATAGCAATGTGCACTTCTGCCAAAAAGTTCCAGTTTTTGTCTTATCTGCCCTCACAACATTGTCCCAGAAGCATTGTAGAACATCCAAGTGGTCTTTTGCAAACTTGAGAAATGTAGCAATGTTTTTTGGAGAGCAGTGGTTTCCTCCATGGTGTCCTTCCATGAACACCATTCTTGTTCAGTTTTTTTCATGTATTGGACACATGAACAGAGACTAGCAGGTTATAGTGTTTTCTGCAGGTGTTATCTGTTACCCTTCGTTTCTTTTCCACCTCCTTCAGCATTGCACACTGTGCTCTTGGTGTGATCTTTGCTGGATGCCCTCTCCTAGGGAAAATAGCGATAGTATTAATTTTCCTCCATTTGTAGACAATTTCTTTTACTCATAGTCATAGTCATACTTTATTGATCCCGGGGGAAATTGGTTTTCATTATAGTTGCACCATAAATAATAAATAGTAATAGAACCATAAATAGTTAAATAGTAATATGTAAATTATGCCAGTAAATTATGAAATAAGTCCAGGACCAGCCTATTGGCTCAGGGTGTCTGACCCTCCAAGGGAGGAGTTGTAAAGTTTGATGGCCACAGACAGGAATGACTTCCTATGACGCTCTGTGCTGCATCTCGGTGGAATGAGTCTCCGGCTGAATGTACTCCTGTGCCCACCCAGTACATTATGTAGTGGATGGGAGACATTGACCAAGATGGCATGCAACTTAGACAGCATCCTCTTTTCAGACACCACCGTGAGAGAGTCCAGTTCCATCCCCACAACATCACTGGCCTTACGAATGAGTTTGTTGATTCTGTTGGTGTCTGCTACCCTCAGCCTGCTGCCCCAGCACACAACAGCAAACATGATAGCACTGGCCACCACAGACTCATAGAACATCCTCAGCATCGTCCGGCAGATGTTAAAGGACCTCAGTCTCCTCAGGAAATAGAGACGGCTCTGACCCTTCTTGTAGACAGCCTCAGTGTTCTTTGACCAGTCCAGTTTATTGTCAATTCGTATCCCCAGGTATTTGTAATCCTCCACCAAGTCCACACTGACCCCCTGGATGGAAACAGGGGTCACCGGTACCTTAGCTCTCCTCAGGTCTACCACCAGCTCCTTAGTCTTTTTCACATTAAGCTGCAAATAATTCTGCTCACATCATGTGACAAAGTTTCCTACCGTAGCCCTGTACTCAGCCTCATCTCCCTTGCTGATGCATCCAACTATGGCAGAATTGCCCGAAAACTTCTGAAGATGACAAGACTCTGTGCAGTAGTTGAAGTCCGAGGTGTAAATGGTGAAGAGAAAGGGAGACAAGACAGTCCCCTGTGGAGCCCCAGTGCTGCTGATCACTCTGTCGGACACACAGTGTTGCAAGCACACGTACTGTGGTCTGCCAGTCAGGTAATCAAGAATCCCTGATACCAGGGAAGCATCCAACTGCATCGCTGTCAGCTTCTCTCCTAGCAGAGCAGGGCGGATGGTGTTGAACGCACTGGAGAAGTCAAAAAACATGACCCTCACAGTGCTCGCTGGCTTGTCCAGGTGGGGTAGACACAGTTCAGCAGGTAGACGATGGCATCCTCAACTCCTAGTCGGGGCTGGTAGGCGAACTGGTGGGGATGTAAGTGTGGCCTGACCATAGGCCAGAGCAGCTCCAGAACAAGTCTCTCCAGGGTCTTCATGATGTTGGAGGTCAATGCCACCAGTCTGTAGTCACTGAGGCCGCTGGGACGCGGCGTCTTTGGCACAGGGATGAGGCAGGACGTCTTCCACAGTACAGGAACCCTCCAGAGCCTCAGGCTCAGGTTGAACATATGGCGAAGTACTCCACATAGCTGAGGGGCACAGGCTTTGAACACTCTGGTACTGACACCATCCGGTCCTGCAGCCTTGCTTGGGTTGAGACGTTTCAGCTGTCGTCTTACCTGTTCAGCTGTGAAGCCCACCATGGTGGTTTCGTGTAGGGAAGGGGTATAGTCATGAGAGCAGGGTGGGGGACTGTGAGGTGGGGTAGGAGGGGAGAGTGGAATATGTGTTGGTTGGGGGCCAACAACAGATGGCTCATGTGGGGGATGAGCAGGGGCCACAATGTCAAATCTGTTAAAGAACAGGTTAAGTTCATTGGCCCTGTCCACACTGCCTTTAGCTTCCCTGTTGCTAGTTTGCCGGAAACCAGTGATGGTCCTCATCCCACTCCAGACCTCTCTCATGTTGTTCTACTGGAGTTTCCACTCAAGCTTCCTCCTGTACCTGTCTTTAGCCTCCCTGATCCTGGCTTTCAGGTCACTCTGTATTGACCTCAGCTCCTCCCTATTTCCATCTCTAAACAGCCTCTTTTTAGCATTCAGGATGTCCTTAATGTCCTTTGTCACCCATGGCTTGTTATTTGAATAACAAAGGACAGTTCTTGTCGGAACATTGCAGTCCACACAGAAATTGATGTAATCAGTGACGCACTCTGTGAGCCCATCAATATCCTCTCCATGTGGCTCACAGAGTGCCTGCCAGTCTGTCACCTCAAAACAACCCTGGAGCGCCTCATAAGCCTCCATCGACCACTTTCTCACTGTCTTCGAGGTTGCAGGTTTACTCTTCACCAGAGGCATGTAGCAGGGTTTTAGATGCACCAGGTTGTGATCTGACCTTCCCGGAGGGGGTGGGGGGAGGGGAGAGGAGCTGTATGCATCCTTAACGTTAGCGTACTGTGGAATGATGAACACTCAGGTCTTTAGAAATGCTTTTATAGCCTTTTCCAGCTTGTTGCATCTATGCAGTTCTACTGGTAAGGTCCTCGGAAAGTTGTTTTGATCGAGGCATGGTGCACAAAAATGGATGTTTCTTGAGAAGAGCAGGCGTTGTCAGTAATTAACTTAGAAGTAGGTAATGGAGGCAGCAGTGAGGGCAGTTGAGTGCTGCGTTTGCAATATGTGGGAAGTTGGGGACAGCACAATTGCCCCTGATGACTACACCTGTAAAAGGTGCATCCAGCTGCAGCTCCTGACAAACCGAGTTAGAGAACTGGAGCTGGAGCTGGATGAACTTCGGATCACTCAGGAGGCAGAGGCAGAAATAGACAGGAGTTTCAGGGAGATCGTCACCCCTAAAAGTCAGGAGACAGGTAGCTGAGTGACTGTCAGGAGAGGAAAGGGGAATAGACAGAATGAGCAGAGCACCCCTGTGGCTGCTCCCATCAATAATAAGTATACCGTTTCGGTGGGGATGACCTACCAGGGACAAGTTGTAGTGGTCGCATCTCTGGCACCGAGATTGGACCCTCAGCTCAGAAGAGAAGGAGGGAAAAGACGAGAGCAGTAGTGATAGGGGATTTGATAGTTAGGAGGACAGATAAGAGGTTCTGTGGGAGAGATCGAAAATCCCGGATGGTCTGTTGCCTTCCTGGTGCCAGGGTCCGTGATAGCTCTGACGAGTTCTCAGTATTCTGAAGAGGGAGGGTGAGCAGCCAAATGTCGTGGTCCATTTAGGGACTAGTGTCGTGGATAGGAAGAAGGAGGAGGTCCTGCAAAGAGAGTTGAGGAAGTTAGGTGCAAAGTTGAAGGACAAGACCTCCAGGGTTGCAATCTCAGGATCGCTACCTATGCCCTGTGCTAGTGAGGCTAGAAATAGGAAGATAATGCAGCTAAATACGTGGCTAAGGAGTCGGTGCAGGAGGGAGAGCTTTATGTTTCTGGACAATTGGGCCTTGTTCCAGGGAAAGTGGGTTCTGTTCCGACGGGACGGGTTGCACCTGAACTGGAGGGGGACTGACATCCTTGCGGGAAGGTTTGCAAGGGGGACAGAGGGTCCAGTGAGTTGGAGGAACTGAGCGAAATACATGTTAGTAGGGAAGTGGTGTTAGGTAAATTGAAGGGATTTTAAGGCAGATAAATCCTCAGGGACAGAAGGTCTGCATCCCAGAGTGCTTAAGGAAGTAGCCCAAGAAATAGTGGATGCATTGGTGATAATTTTTCAAAACTCTTTAGATTCTGGACTAGTTCCTGAGGATTGGAGGGTGGCTAATGTAACCCCACTTTTTAAAAAAGGAGGGAGAGAGAAACCGGGGAATTATAGACCGGTTAGCCTAACATTGGTGGTGGGGAAACTGCTAGAGTCAGTTATCAAAGATGTGATAACAGCACATTTGGAAAGCAGTGAAATCATCGGACAAAGTCAGCATGGATTTGTGAAAGGAAAATCATGTCTGACGAATCTCATTGAATTTTTTGAGGATGTAACTAGTGGAGTGGATAGGGAAGAACCAGTGGATGTGGTATATTTGGATTTTCAAAAGGCTTTTGACAAGGTCCCACACAGGAGATTAGTGTGCAAACTTAAAACACACGGTTTTGGGGGTAAGGTATTGATGTGGATAGAGAATTGTTTGGCGGACAGGAAGCAAGCGTGGGAATAAACGGGACCTTTTCAGAATGGCAGGCGGTGACTAGTGGGGTACCGCAAGGCGCAGTGCTGGGACCCCAGTTGTTTACAATATATATTAATGACTTGGATGAGGGAATTAAATGCAGCATCTCCAAGTTTGCGGATGCCACGAAGCTGGGTGGCAGTGTTAGCTGTGAGGAGGATGCTAAGAGGATGCAGGGTGTCTTGGATAGGTTAGGTGAGTGGGCAAATTCATAGCAGATGCAATTTAATGTGGATAAATGTGAAGTTATCCACTTTGGTGGCAAAAACAGGAAAACAGATTATTATCTGAATGGTGGCCGATTAGGGAAAGGGGAGGTGCAACGAGACCTGGGTGTCATTATACACCAGTCATTGAAAGTGGGCATGCAGGTACAGCAGGCGGTGAAAAAGGCGAATGGTATGCTGGCATTTATAGCAAGAGGATTTGAGTACAGGAGCAGGGAGGTACTACTGCAGTTGTACAAGGCCTTGGTGAGACCACACCTGGAGTATTGTGTGCAGTTTTGGTCCCCTAATCTGAGGAAAGACATCCTTGCCATAGAGGGAGTACAAAGAAGGTTCACCAGATTGATTCCTGGGATGGCAGGGCTTTCATATGATGAAAGACTGGATGAACTAGGCTTATACTCGTTGGAATTTAGAAGATTGAAGGGGGATCTGATTGAAACGTATAAAATCCTAAAGGGATTGGACAGGCTAGATGCAGGAAGATTGTTCCCGATGTTGGGGAAGTCCGGAGCGAGGGGTTACAGTTTGAGGATAAAGGGGAAGCCTTTTAGGACTGAGATTAGGAAAAACTTCTTCACACAGAGAGTGGTGAAACTGTGGAATTCTCTGCCACAGGAAACAGTCGAGGCCAGTTCATTGGCTATATTTAAGAGGGAGTTAGATATGGCCCTTGTGGCTAAAGGGATCGGGGTTATGGAGGGAAGGCTGGTACAGGGTTCTGAGTTGGATGATCAGCCATGATCATACTGAATGGTGGTGCAGGCTCGAAGGGCAGAATGGCCTACTCCAGCACCTATTTTCTAAGTTTCTATGTTTCTATGTTACTGCTCTGGGGGGTTTAAACTAGATTTGCAGGGGGAGGGGAACCAGAGTGTTAGAGCAGATAGTGAGGTGGAGGAGGACAAAGGTCATGCGAGAACTGCAAGTATAGTGCATGCAGTAAAGCCAGATCTAACATATAAAGAGGCTTTGAGGAAAGAGAAGCAGAATAAAGGATGTAAAGGTAGTAAGTGAGAAGGGCTAAAGTGTGTGTACAGGTTTCCCCTGCCATCTGAAAGTAGAGTATTCCTATGAAATGGCTTGTAAGCCGGAATGTCGTAAAGTGAAGAAGCAATTACCTTTTATTTATATGGGAAAAAATTATGAGCATTCGCAGACCCAAAAAATAACCTACCGAATCATGCCAAATAACACATAAAATCTAAAATAACAGTAACATATAGTAAAAACAGGAATGATATGATAAGTACACAGCCTACATAAAGTGGAAATACCTTTCTACAATCATGACCGCACTGTCCACCGGAGCGAAAATCTCACGCAAGTGCTCTCGGCAGAAACACTCCCTCCAGTAACCTTTAAGCAATGAAGCTGCCAAATCATACCAAATAACACATACAAATACACAACCTATATAAAGTAGAAATAATGTATGTACAGTGTAGTGTCACTTACCGGAATCGGGAAGACAGCACCGAGCACACTGATGATGGTGTGTTAAGCTGAATTATCGGAGGTTGGGGTGGTGTAGTGGTCCCCGACCTCCAGGCCGCTGACTGATACTGATCCGCAGAGAATGCAGGGGTGCAGCATGCGGTGGCGCAGTGGTAGCCGGGACTCACCTAGCACATCTTTAAGAAAAAAGCCGAAATAAACAAGCTAATTAATGAGGTGCCATCCAGCATTAATTAGCTTGTTTATTTCGGCTTTTTTCTTAAAGATGTGCTGGGTACGTCCCAGCTACTGCTGCATTCTTCACGGATCGGTATCGGTCCACGACCTGGAGGTTGGGATGGTGGGACACTGGGGTGTACAGATTGGATGGGTTGCACCTGAACTCGAGGGGGAGCAATATCCTTGCAGGTGGGTTTGCTAGCATATTTTGGGAGGGTTTAAACTAATTTGCAAGGGGGATGGGACCCAGAGCGATAAAGCAGTGAAAGAAGTACATGGAGTAAAGCCAGATCTAACATATAGAGAGGCTTTGAGGAAAGAGAAACAGAATAAACGGTGTAAAGGTAGTAAGGTAGAAGGGCTGAAGTGTGTGTACCTCAATGCAAGAAGCATCAGGAACAAAGGTGATGAACTGAGAGTTTGGATACATACATGGAATTGTGATACAGTGGCCATAACAGAGACTTGGCTGGCACCAGGGCAGGAATGGATTCTCAATATTCCTGGATTTCAGTGCTTTAAAAGGAATAGAGAAGGCGGAAAAAGGGGAGGAGGGGTAGCATTATTGATCAAGGATACTATTGCAGCTACAGAAAGGGTGGGTAATGTAGCAGGATACTCTTTTGAGTCAGTATGGGTGGAAGTGAGGAACAGGAAGGGAGCAGTTACTCTATTGGGGATATTCTATAGCCCCCCTGGTAGCAGCAGAGATACAGAGGAGCAGATTGGGAGGCAGATTTTGGAAAGGTGCAAAAGTAACAGGGTTGTTACCATGGGTGACTTTAACTTCCCTAATATTGATTGGCACCTGATTAGTTCCAATGGTTTAGATGGGGCAGAGTTTAAGTGTGTCCAAGACGGATTCCAGTCACAGTATGTTGACAGGCTGACTAGGGGGAATGCCATACTAGATCTAGTATTAGGTAACGATCTGGGTCAGGTCACAGATCTCTCAGTGGGTGAACATCTGGGGGACAGTAACCACCGCTTCCTGGCCTTTAACATTATCATGGAAAAGGATAGAATCAGAGAGGACAGGAAAATTTTTAATTGGGGAAGGGCAAATTATGAGGCTATAAGGCTAGAACTTGCGGGTGTGAATTGGGATGATGTTTTTGCAGAGAAATGTACTATGGACGTGTGGTCGATGTTTAGGGATCTCTTGCAGAATGTTAAGGATAAATTTGTCTCAGTGAGGAAGATAAAGAATGGTAGGGTGAAGGAACCATGGGTGACAAGTGAGGTGGAAAATCTAGTCAGGTGGAAGAAGGCAGGATACATAAGGTTCAGGAAGCAAGGATCAGATGGGTCTGTTGAGGAATATAGGGTAGCAAGAAAGGAGCTTAGGAAGGGGCTGAGGAGAGCAAGAATGGGGCCATGAGAAGGCCTTGACAAGTAGGGTAAAGGAAAACCCCAAGGCATCCTTCAAATTTGTGAAGAACAAAAGGATGAGGAATGAAGGTAGGACCGATTGGAGATAAAGGTGGGAAGATGAGCCTGGAGGCTGCGGAAGTGAGCGAGGTCCTCAATGAATACTTCTCTTCGGTATTCACCAATCGGAGGGAACTTGATGATGGTGAGCACAATATGAGTGAGGTTGATGTTCTGGAGCATGTTGATATTAAGGGAGAGGAGGTGTTGGAGTTGTTAAAATACATTAGGATGGATAAGTCCCCGGGGCCTGACGGAATATTCCACAGGTTGCTCCACGAGGCAAGGGAAGAGATTGCTGAGACTCTGGCTAGGATCTTCCTGTCTTCATTGACCACGGGAATGGTACTGGAGGATTGGAGGGAGGCGAATGTTGTTCCCTTGTTCAGAAATAAGGTAGTAGGATAGTCCGGGTAATTATAGAACAGTGAGCCTTACCTCTGTGGTGGGAAAGCTGTTGGAAAAGATTTTTAGAGATGGGATCAATGGGCATTTAGAGAATCATGGTTTGATCAGGGACTGTCAGCATGGCTTTGTGAAGGGCAGATCATGTCTAACAAGCCTGATAGAATTCTTTGAGGAGGTGACCAGGCATATAGATGAGGGTAGTACAGTGGATGTGATCGACATGGATTTTAGTAAGGCAATTGACAAGGTTCCACACGGTAGGCTTATTCAGAAAGTCAGAAGGCATGGGATCCAGGGAAGCTTGGCCAGGTGGATTCAGAATTGGCTTGCCTGCAGAAAGCAAAGGGTCATGGTGGAGGAAGTACATTTGGATTGGAAGGTTGTGACTAGGTTTGTTCCACAAGTATCGGTTCTGGGACCTCTACTTGTTGTGATTTTTATTAAAGACCTGAATGTGGGGGTAGAAGGGTGGGTTGGCAAGTTTGCAGACGACACAAAGGTTGGTGGTGTTGTAGATAGTGTAGAGGATTGTCAAAGATTGCAGAGAGACATTGATAGGATGCAGAAGTGGGCTGAGAATTGGCAGATGGAGTTCAACCCGGAGAAGTGTGAGGTGGTACACTTTGGAAGGACAAACTCCAAGGCAGAATACAAAGTAAATGGCAGGATACTTGCTAGTGTGGAGGAGCAGAGGGATCTGGGGGTACATGTCCACAGATCCCAGAAAGTTGCCTCACAGGTAAATAAGGTAGTTAAGAAAGCTTATGGGGTGTTAGCTATCATAAGTTTAGGGATAGAGTTTAAGAGTCGCGAGGTAATGATGCAGCTCTATAAAACTCTGGTTAGGCCACACTTGGAGTACTGTGACCAGTTCTGGTCGCCTCATTATAGGAAGGATGTGGAACCATTGGAAAGGGTACAGAGGAGATTTACCAGGATGCTGCCTGGTTTAGAGAGTATGCATTATGATCAGAGATTAAGGGAGCTAGGGCTTTACTCTCTGGAGAGAAGGAGGATAAGAGGAGACATGATCGAGGTATACAAGATATTAAGAGGAATAGATAGAGTGGATAGCCAGCACCTCTTCCCCAGGGCACCACTGCTCAATACAAGAGGACATGGCTTTAAGTTAAGGGGTGGGAAGTTCCAGGGGGATATTAGAGGAAGGTACTTTACTCAGAGAGTGGTTGGTGAGTGGGATGCACTGCCTGAGTCAGTGGTAGTGGCAGATACACTAGTGAAATTTAAGAGACTACTCGACAGGTATATGGAGGAATTTAAGGTGGAGGGTTATATGGGAGGCAGGGTTTAAGGGTCAGCAGAACATTGTGGGCCAAAGGGCCTGTACTGTGCTGTACCATTCTATGTTCTATTAACCTGACCTTGTTTGTCTGTTCTGTAGGGCAGGGCACTTCTACAACTCTCACCTCCAATCTCATCTCATTGATTGGAACTCTGGACTCCAAATACCTTTTGTAGAAGGCATTATCCCAGAACTCACATACATTTTCCAAGAGACACATGTCATATTGTATAATTTTTCTTAATAAATAAGTGAACAAATATAATGTTTTTTTGTGCTCTTTATTTAATTAGGTTCTCTTTATCTGGTTCTTGTGAAGATCTGATCACATTTAGGTCATATTTATGCAGAAATAGAGATACTTCTCCAGGGTTCACAAACTTTTTAGCTCTATGTGTATCCATATTCTGTGCTCTGTTGAGTCCAGAAGTTTATTCCCAAATAAAATTATTTACTTAACAAGATTAAATCCTGTGGCGTTACAGGAAAAATACTGGAATGAATAGAGGAATGGCTGACAGGCAGGAGGCAGTGAGTGGGAATAAAGGGGGCATTTTCAGGTCGGCTGCCAGTGACTAGTAGTATTCCTCAGGGGTCAGTACTGGGACAGATACTTTTAACATCCTTTGTGAATGATTTAGATAATGGAATTGATGGCTTTGTGGCAAAGCTTGCAGATGATGCGCTGATAGGTAGAGGGGTAGGTAGTGCTGAGGAAGCAATGCGATTGCAGCAGGACTTAGACAGATTGGAAGAATAGGCAAAGAAGTGGCAGATGGAATACAATGTTGGGAAATGTATGATAATGCATTTTGGTAAAATGAACAATAGTATGAACTATTATCTAAATGGGTAGAAAATTCAAACATCAGAGTTTCAGAGGGAATTAGGAGTCCTTGTGCAAGACTCCCAGTAGGTTAATATACAGGTTGAGTCTGTGGTAAAGAAGGCAGGTGCAATGTTGGCCCTTATTTCAAGGGGAATAGAATATGTGCAAACTAAGGAGATGATGCTGAGGTTTCATAAGACCAACTCAGGTCGCACTTGGAGTATTGTCAACAGTATTGGGCCCCATATCTCAGAAAGGATGTGTTTTCATTGGAGAGAGTCCAGAGGAGGTTCACAAGGATGATTCCAGGAATGAAGTGATTAACATATGAGGAACATTTGGCAGCTTTGGGCCTGTACTCACTGGAATTCAGAAAAATGCAGGGGGATCTCACTAAAACCTACTGAATGTTCTTCTTCTTATCATGTCCACGGACAGTCCATACATGGCCCAGCCAGAACTGGACACATTTTTGTGCCTTATTGTTGAATTCAGTAAGATCTGCAAGAGTACAGGGTTCCTCTAGTGATGGGCATTGCAGGAGATGTTGCGTAGTTTGTGGCTGAGTTCCACATTCACAAGTTGTCAGGCTGGTTGTATATCCCCATTTGCTTAGTGACACCTTTGAACGACCTACACCAGTCCTAAGTCTGTTAAACACTTCCAGGCTGCCCAGTTGCAATTAGCTCCTGGGGGAAGGCTTTCATCTGGTGGAATTTCCATCGTCGGGGGTTGTTTGAGACTGGCGAGCCAGTCTTTCCACAAGGCGATATGCGGTTGATTGTAATGGAACAACGCCGTTCAGGAAGCTCTTCCTTGACTCTAGGCGGCTAGGTGTAGAAGTATGACCATTTAGAGGGTGCCCCTGATCTGATGTTTGATGGAGTCTTTCTTTCTTGCTGGATACCTTTCTTCTTATATTGGGGGAGCGATACCCACCAGGATATATAGGCTGCTGGTGTTTGTTGGTTTTAAACAATGTGTGATAAGTTGGCAATTTGCTTTCAGAACGGCATCCATCTTCTTAGCATGAGTAGATGTTTCCCATGCAGGGCAGGCATATTCGGCAGTGGGATAGCAAAGAGCAAGTGCACTGGCTTGCAATGTTTTTGAGCTTGCTCCCCGTTTTATGTTAGTGAGCTTATTCAGGACGTTGTTTTGTGCGCTCACTTTTGCCTTTGACTTACTGATGTGATTCTTGAAAGTGAGGCATCTGTCAAGGGTGACTCCTAAGTAGATAGGGTGCTCGCAATGCGTCAGTGTTGCTCCACACCGGATTACTTTAAGCTGTCATTTGGCTTCACGGTTCCTGAGGTGGAATGCACAAGCTTGCGTCTCTGATGGGTTTGAGCGGAGGTGGTTTTCTTCATACTGAATGATGAAAGGACTACATAAGGTGGATGTGGAAAGGATGTTTCCAATGGTAGGGTTATCCAGATCTACAGGGCATAGCCTCAAAATTGAGGGGTGATCTTTTAGAGCTGAGGGAAGGAGCAAGTTTATTTCAGCCGGAGAGTATAGAATGTCCGTGGAATGCTCTGCCAAGGCCACAGTGGAGGTCACGTCTGTGGCTATATTTAAAGTGGAGGTTGATAGTTTCCTGATTGGTCAGGGCATCAAAGGATAGGGCGAGAAGGCTGGTGTATGGGGTTGAGTGGGATCCGGGATTTAACATGATGGAATGGCGGAACAGACTTGATGCGCTGAATGGCATAATTCTGCTCATTGTGGTCTTAAGGTCTTAAAGTCACAGACCACTTAAAGATTATTTCACAGTACACCCAATGAAATCAGCCCCACAAAATGAGTAAAATGATTTTTCCTTTGATGATTTAGCCTCTTCTAATGTCTGTTGTCCCTAAAATCCCAACAGTATGTTCAATTACAACTATAGGGAAATCACATTAACCTGGACCAAAATATAAGAGAGATTGAGTCAAATCTGACTTTTCCACAGAAAAATGGTGATGAGAAACATAGAAAACCTACAGCACAATACAGACCCTTTGGCCCAAAATGCTGTGCTGAATATGTACTTATTTTAGAAGTTACCTAAGTTTACCCATAACCTTCTATTTTTCTAAGCTCCAAGTTGCTATCCAGGAGTCTCTTAAAAGACCCTACGTACCTGCCTCCACCACCGTCACTGGCAGCCCATTCCACGCACTCACCACTCTCTGCGTTTTAAAAAAAAACTTACCCCTGATATCTCCGTACCTACTTCCAAGCACCTTAAAACTGTGCTCTCTCGTGTTAGCCATTTCAGCCCTGGGAAATAGCCTCTGAGTATCCACACAGTCAATGCCTCTCATCAACTTATACACCTCTATCAGGTCACCTCTCAACCTCTGTCGCTCCAAGGAGAAAAGGCCAAATTCACTCAACCTATTTTCATAAGGCATGCTTCCCAATCCAGGCAACATCCTTGTAAATCTCTGCACCCTTTGTATAGTTTCCACATTCAAAGAAACTATGTTCTTTGTTAACTATCTAGAATTTATAAAGGTTTATTTTATTTGTTATAGACAGAAACAGAAATGCAAGCATTGAAGTAAGACAGCAGGTATGTTATCATATAAATGTCTGCTATTGGCTAAAACTCAGTTATAGTATGTATAATTTAATATGTATTTATAAAAATGAAATGTAAATCTGGCTTCAGGCAGAGGGTGGTTTGGGGGAGCAATATTATTGAGCATGTACCAAATGTTTGATAATTTAAAGTAATTCTAAAATCTGTTGTTCCATAGAATTGTTACAATGCAAAAGGAGGCCATTTGGCCCATCAGATTTATGCCAGGTTTATTACAGATATCCCGTCAGTTTCATTCCACTGCTTTCTGCACCCTACCCCTCACTGACATGCAAATTGCTTTTTCTCATTTGTCTGAATAATTGACATCTAAAAGCTTTGACTGATACAGTTTTAACCATAGTACAATCAGTGAGTTCTAGAATATAATCATGAAGATCTGGAGGGCTAAGGGGAGTAAGCTCTTAGAGCAGGGGTTAGAATCAGAGTCAGGTTTATTATCACCAGCATGTGTCATGAAATTTGTTAACTTAGCAGCAACAGTTCAATGCAATACGTGATATAGAAGAAAAAACAAAATAATAATAAATAAATCAATTACAGTATACATATATTGAATAGATTGAAAATCATGCAGAAAACAGAAATAATATATATTAAAAAAAGTGAGCTAGTGTTCACAGGTACAATGTCCATTGAGGAATCGGATGGGAGAGGGGAAGAAGCTGTTCCTGAATCGCTGAGTGTGGGCCTCCAGGCTTCTGTACCTCCTACCTGATGGTAACAGTGAGAAAAGGGCATGCCCTGGGTGCTGGAGGTCGTTAATAATGGACGCTGCCTTCCTGAGACACCGCTCCTTGAAGATGTTCTGGGTACTTTGTAGGCTAGCACTCAAGATGGAGCCAACTAAATTTACAACCCTCTGCAGCTTCTTTCGGTTCTGTGCAGTAGACCCTCCATACCAGACAGTGATGCAGCCTGTCAAAATGCTGTCCACGGTACATCTATAGTAATTTTTGAGTGTATTTGTTGACATGCCAATCTCTTCAAATTCCTAATGAAGTACAGTCACTGTCTTTCCTTTTTTGTAACTGCATTATGTTACGCACCCTGTAAATGGGTTGCCAAACCAGCAGAAATGGAACGCTCGTTGGAGTCTGTGATCACCAGGAACTAATAAAGTTTTATTAAAGAAATAAGTAATACAGTACACTAATCGTAAGGATATAAATGTAACAGGTTAGCAATGATAATACACACATATACACAGACTAGGGTAGTAGGAATCAGCCAAGCTCTGTCTCAGTCTAGGGGTAAAATGATCAGTCTTAAGTGAAGCAGACTTCAGTTCAGTTTAGTGCAGTTCGAAGTAATCGCTTTTGTTGTACCGTTGGAGAGAGGGAAAGAGATGCAGTTGGTTTCAGGCAGACCTTTTGATGTCTTCTAATCCCACTGTGGTCACCGACTGTGATCCCTCCGTTCCGGATACGATCGTTCTTCCGCGGTGAACCCGGCACCCAGGCAAGGGCAGACGCACACCCCAGGTTCCCACCGATTGTACCTTTACACCCTGTGAGCCTCTGATTGGTTCCCGCAAACCAGTCCTCCAAACTCCCACGACTTGTGGGGGCACACTACTCTTTCCAGGGTCTCGTGGCGTGTGTCGTGTCTTAGCAAACCTGCTCCTTTTATCCCCCCACTGGGGTATCACCTGTCCATCAAACTTCAAACAGTTCAGGTTCAAAGCAACCGGTCGGTCAATATCTGAATTGTGTTTCTTTCTCGTTAATCTCTGTCTTCTTTCTCATTAGTATTTTGAATGTTTCTCCATTGTCTTCTGTTGTCTCTCTCATTAGAATCATCAGTCCAGTTGCTCTGCTTGGTGTCACACATGACACCCCCACCCTTAAAAGGATTTTTACTGGGGTAAAAATTATGGGTGTGAATGCACATTATAAGATACACACTAGTATACAGATAGTCATCAGCTATTCAGCTAATGCAGAGAACTTTAAGTTTTAACACCTTGACAGACAATCAGCAATCACATTGTCGGTTCCTTTTGTATGTTTTATTTTAATATCAAATTCCTGTAAGACCAGGCTCCGACTTAGTAAGCGTTTGTTTTTATCCTTCATTGTGGCCAAAAACACTAATGAATTGTGATCAGTGTAAATTATCAGTCGTTTCCATGCCGGACAAATATAAACCTCAAAATGTTGTAATGCTAGTATGACTGCCAGTAATTCCTTCTCCACAGTGGAATAATTTCTCTGATGGGCATTAAACTTCTTAGAAAAATAAGCCACTGGGTGTTCAATTTCCTCTTTGCCTGTCTGCAACAGCACCGCCCCTGCCACTTCGTTGCTAGCATCTGTTGCTAGGGAGAAGGGTTTTGAAAAGTCAGGTGCATTCAATACAGGGTGGTGGCACAGAATCACCTTCAGACTCTCGAAGGCTTGTTGACAAAGATCGTTCCACACAAACTTTGCATTCTTCGGCAAAAGCTTAGTAAGAGGGAGGGTAATACCTGCAAAGTTTTTGCAGAACTTCTGATAGTACCCCACCATCCCCAAGAGCCTTCTCAGGGCTCTCTTGTCCGTCGGGATGGGAACTTCAGAGATAGCCTGCACCTTAGCCTGCATCGGTGCCAGCTGCCCCTGTCCTACCACATACCCCAGATAAGTGACCTCAGCGTGGCCGAACTCACTTTTCGCGAGGTTCACTGTCAGGTTGGCTTCAGACAACCGTTTAAACAGTTCCTCTACTGCCACAATGTGCTCCTCCCACGTGTCGCTCCAGACCACTAAATCGTCAAAATACGCTTCTGCGTTCTTTAACCTTTTTATCACTGAATTAATCATCCTATAGGGGTGTTGCTTAATAGGCTGATCTGATGTGACAACAACATCATGCACCGTCCCCTTGCCTCGCCTCGGAACATCTGGACATACGTCTGCATGCCGGTTAATTAGCTTTATCAGTGGCTCGCTCTGTTCAGGGGTTAAGTGAGAGACCTTATCAGCAAAGTTGGCCAAAACAATAGAGTTCTCCAATCTGGTCGGCACCATATTTATCTTTTCAAGATGGGTTTTCCCCTTATCATTTGGCACCCCAACCTCATTAATTTTTGTGATAACACTGACTAGATCTGCTTTCTGATTGTGGTAAGCTTTTAACATATTAATAGGCTCTAACTGTCTCGGCTCACATCTACAATACTCAATAATATCCTTCCTCATGTTCGGCCAGTAAAACTCTTTCATAATTCTCTCGACTGTCTTCCTCACCCCAAAATGTCCACTGAGGGGTATCTTGTGGGCCAGGTTAAAAATCTCATCCCATAAATTTTTGGCACGACCACCTGGTGTACCACCCCCCATTCCTCATGTGCGGGCATGGTACTTGGTCTCCACTTCCTCATCAGTACTCCCTCCTTCACATAATAGCCCACTGATTCCCTTTTTATTTCTGCTTCGGAGAGAACTGTCTCCGTCAAAACCATCAGCTCCTCGTCTTGTTCCTGTGCCTGTATAAATTTCTTCCTTGCTAATGATAAATCTACCTCACTTTCTTCCAACACTATGCTCCTCCTTTTCACTTTCTAACTCCTCCTGGTACAAGGCTGGTAAAAACATCTCAGCTAAATCTACATTCGCTTCGGCAGCCTTTCTGGACATGCGCCGAGTCACTGTGCAAACGGGATAAACCTGTGAGTCCATGGGTGGGTCCTCAGTCCTGGCAGGCTTGCTTGTCAGCTTTACTGCTGGGTATACATCTCCACCTGGAAGGTCGTTACCGAGTAAGACCTCCACGTCTTCCATCGGTAATTCGGGCCTCACCCCTATTGTGACCGGTCTGGAGACTAAGTCACTTTTTAGGTGTATCTGGTGCAAAGGTACGGCTTCAGTCCCTTTCCCAATGCCTTTTATCACACTGACCTCCCCAGTCTCGGTCTCTGAACTAAAGTCTAACACCCTCCTTAAGGTCAATGACTGACAAGCCCCAGTGTCTCTCCAGATCCATTCTGGAACTGGGTTTGACTGCTGCTTCACCAACACCAATCCGGCTGAAATAAACTTCTCGCGCCCTTCCTGAACTCTATCAGACCTCTTCTCCCCTAGCAGTTTGTTTGCCGGCTCAATACAGCCAGTCAGAGTCGTCGTTTTTCCTTTCCCCATACCTTCTTTGGGGCAAAACACCTGGACGCAATGTGACTGGCTTTCCCACAATTATAGCATACGACCCCAGGAGACTTCCTACCAGACTGCTTCCTGTCTTCCTCATCCTTCTCACTAGTCCCCGACTTACTTTCTGGCTTTTCAGGCGGACTTTCTCTGCCCTCTCGACTACCCTTCTGGTAGCTCTTACTCGGGATAAACTTTGCTTTGTGTGTTAATGCAAACTCATCCGCAAACTTAGCAATTGCGGCTAAGGTTTCTGCCTCTTTCTCATCTAGATAGGGCCTCATACCTTCAGGGACACAACCTTTAAATTGCTCAATCAGTATTAGCTGTAGCAGTCTGTCATAATTTCCAGTGACCCCTTTCGAGGCGCACCAAAGCTCACAATACATCTGCATCTCACGGGCAAACTCTAAATACATGTGGCCCCACTGCTTCCTCACATTCCGGTACCTTTGCCGGTATGCCTCCGGGACCAACTCAAAAATCCTGAGTATAGCCTCATTCACTACATCATACCTCTGGGCATCTTCTGCTGACCATGCCAAGTAAGCTTGTTGAACCTTCCCTTTCAGCACGCTCTGAAGCAAAGCAGCTCACTTATCCCTTGGCCAGTCCTGACTTGCAGCGACTTTTTCAAAATGTAGAAAGTGCCGATCAACATCGGCCTCCTCAAATGGGGGAACCAACCTAACCTCCTGGGTTGCTCTGAACCCTCCACCTTGGTTTGGCATTTGGGCCCTGTCTAGTGGAATCCTTAACTTCTCAAGCTCAAACTCCCTTTCCTTCTCTCTCTCTTCTTGTTCTAACTGCTTTATTCTCTACTCCCATTCTAACTGCATCTCTTCTCGTTCTAGCTGCTTTATTCTCTCCTCCCGTTCTAACTGCTTCTCTTCTCGTTCTAGCTGCTTTACTCGAAACTCGTGCTCGAGTCTTAATTTTTCCATCTGCAGCTGCACTGCTTCTCCACCAGGTTTGCTCATAGACACCACCTCCAGCTCCCCGTGGGGAAACATACCTTTAGATACATAATGCTCAATGATAGCTTTGTGCACCTCCGCTCTCCTCATTGTCGGCTTCCCCTTAAAAAGATAGAACCATTTGGCAACAGTCGCCAATTCTGATTTCCTGGCATCCTCTAATGCCTCCAAGGTTGGCACCTTTAGAAATTCCTCAATCTCCATTTCTGCTGTTTGCCTTCTTTTTTTTCGGGAATTTTAATCCAATCAATTTACCCAGTCCCAAATTTTGGCATTCAAAATCCCGGATGAGATCCCCACTTATGTTACGTACCCTGTAACTGGGTTGCCAAACCAGCAGAAATGGAACGCTCGTTGGAGTCTGTGATTACTAGGAACTAATAAAGTTTTATTAAAGATGTTGTGTAATTTGATTAGTTCGAAGTAATCGCTGTTGTTGTACCAGTGGGTGGGGGGGGGGAGAGGGAGGGAGGGAGGGAGAGGGAGAGAGAGAGAGAGAGAGAGAGAGAGAGATAGATGCAGAGAGATGCAGTTGGTTTCAGGCAGACATTTTGATGGCTTCTAATCCCGCTGTGGTCACCGACTGTGACTCCTCCGTTCCAGATACGATCATTCTTCCGCGGTGAACCCGGCACCCAGGCAAGGGCGGACACACACCCCAGGTTCCCACCAATCGTACCTTTACACCCTGTGAGCCGCTGACCAATTCCCGCGAACTGGTCCCCCAAACTCCCACCATTTGTGGGGGCACACTGCTCTTTCCAGGGTCTTGTGGCATGTGTCATGCCTTAGCAAACCTGCTCCTTTTGTCCCCCTGCTGGGGTATCACCTGTCCATCAAACTTCAAACAGTTCAGGTTCAAAGCAACTGGTCGGTCAATATCTGAATTGTGTTTCTTTCTCGTTAATCTCTGTCTTCTCTCTCATTAGCATTTTGAATGTCTCTCCATTATCTTCTGTATCTCTCTCATTAGCATCATCCGTCCGGTAGCTCTGCTTGGTGTCACACATGACAATTGATATGTTGGGACCAGGTTAGATCCTCAGCGATCTTGACACCCAAGAACTTGAAACTGTGCTCTTTCTCCACTTCTGATCCCTCTATTTGGATTGGTGTGCGTTCCTTCATCTTACCCTTCCTGAAGTCCATTCCCCTGTGCCCATCTCCCTCAGCAACAAGTGTGCCCCTTTGGATGCTGCCGAGTGGAGGGTGGATGGCCTACCAGGGTGCTGCAGCAGCAGCCAGGCCCATGGCACTGTGTCCGGCTCCGATGCTCTGCCAGGAAGGATGCAGTCATGTCATCGGAGACTCGACAGTTACAGGGTTGGCCAGGAGATTCTGTGGCCATGAAAGACACACCAGAATGGTGTGTTACCTCCCAGGTGCTAGAGTGCAGGATGTTTGAAAGCAGCTGCAGAGGATTTTCAAGAGAGAGAGTGAGCAGCCAGGCATTGTGATGCATAAATGGCACCAATGACATGGGTAGAAAGGGGGAAGAGGTCCAGTGAAGTGAGTGTAGGGAGTGAGGGAAGAGGCTGAAACTCAGGACCTCCAAGGTAGTAATACTTGGAGTACTCCTGGCACGTGCTTATCAGGCAGTAATAGGATGATTGTACTGATGACTGAGTAGCTGAGGACATGGTGCAGGGGGCAGGATTTCAGACTTCTGGATCATTAGGATCTTTTCTGGTGAAGGTGGGACCTGTATGAATATGGTGGGTTACACATGAACTCGAGCGGGACCAAAATCCTTTGGGCAGGTTTGCTAAGGCTGCTAGTGAGTGCTTAAACTAATTTGGCAGGGGATGGGAACTGAGGTGATTGTGCTGAGGACGGGGCAGTTGGTATACAAGTCAAAACATTGTGTAGTGAGTCTGTGAGGAAGAGCGGGTGGATAATAGGGCAAAATTGCAATCAATTGGATGAGATGAAGTGCAACAAGGTGGCAAAATTGTTAAGTGTGATGAATGCAGGACTGAAGGTATTATATTTGAATGCACACTATATACAGAATAAGGTACATAATTTTGTAATGCAGTGAGAGATTGTAGGTACATTGTAGACATTGTAGGTCGTGGCTGAAAGAACATAGTTGCGAGCCTAACATCCATATTGTGTTGAAAGAACAGGCTGGTAGGCAGCGGGTGGATCTGTTGGTTAACAAAAATGAAATCAGATCCTGAGAAAGTGGTGACACAGGACTGGAAGATGCTGAATCCTTGAGGGTCGAGTTAAGAAACTGCAAGGGTGAAAAGAAACTGGTGAGAGTCAGATACAGGCCTCTGAACAGTAGTCAGGATGTAGGAGAGAAATTACAATGAAAGATGGTAAAAGCATGTCAAAAGGGCAATATTACAATAGTCATGGGAACTTTAATGTGCAGATAGATTGGGAGAATGAGGTTGGTGCTGGATCCCAAGAGGGGGAGTTTGTGGAATGCCTATGAGATGGCTTTTTGGAGCAGCTTGTGATTAAACCCACTGGGGGATCAGCTGTTGTCAATTAGATGCTGTGTAATGAACCACAGTTGATTAGGGAACTTAATGTAAAGAAGCCCTTGAGAGGCAGTGATCTTAATATGATAGAATTCATCTTGCAGTTCGAGGGGGAGAAGCTAAAGTCAGATATAACAGTATTATAATGGAGGAAAGGGAATTAAAGGAATGATAGAAGAACTAGCCAAGATTGATTGGAAGCAGACTCTAGCAGGGATTATGGCAGAACAGCAATGGCCTGAGTTTGTGGGTACTTATTGGAAGGTGCAGGATAGATACATCCCAAAGATGAAGAGGTATTCAAAAGGGAGGGTGAGGCAATTGTGGCTGACAGGGAAGTCAAAGACGGCATAAAAGCAAAACAGGGCATATAGTACAGCAAAAATTAGTGTGAAGTAAGAAGATTGGGACGTTTTTAAAACCCAACAGAAGGTAACTAAAAAGCCTTATAAAAAGACCAAAACGTCAACAGTGTATTCCTTTCTATGGATGGTGTCTGAGTTGCTGAGTTCATCTAGCATTTTGTGTGCATTGCTCTGGATATCCAACATCTGCAGAATTTCTGGGTTTTTGGCTTGTTTACTTATAGAACAGATGAAATAAGAAGGTAAGGTAGCCAATCATATAAAAGAGGATATCAAAAGTTTTTATCAGATATATAAAGAGTAAAAGAGGGGCGAGAGTGGATGTTGGACTGCTAGAAAATGATGCTGGAGAGGTAGTGATGGGGGACAAAGAAATGGCAGATAAACTTAATAAGTATTTTGCGTCAGTCTTCACTGTTGAAGACACTAGCAATATGCCAGAAATTCATGAGGAAGACATGAGTGTCATTGCTATTACAGAAGTCCTTGAGAAGATGAAAGATCTGAAGGTAGATAAGTCGTATGGACCAGATGGACTACACCCAGGGTTCTGAAAGAGGTAGCTGAAGCGATTGTGGTGGCATTACTAATGATCTTTCAAGATTCTGGAATGGTTTTTGAGGGCTGGAAAATTGCAAATGTCACTCCACACTTTAAGAAGGGAGGGAGGCGGAGCTGTTGAAGTCCACTGTTAAAGATGTGGTTTTGAAGTATCTGAAGTCATAGTCCATCAAATAGCCAGAATCAATATAATATCTCTGCCTTTGCAGTCTATGGTATTAGTTATGAAACTTGGATTTCGTACCCATTGTGAATTGCTGTCTGAACATGCTCTGACATTTTCACATACAGTACTGTGCAAAATCCTTGGGCACGTATACTGTATAGCTAGTCTGCTGAAGACCTTTGGACAGTACTGCAGTAATTTTATGTGGTGCAGTGTACTCCTGCTACAGAAAAAAAAATCAATTTTCATGACATGTGTGAGTGATGATAAACCTGATTCTGATGTGGGTCTCTATTGCAGGTTGAGAGTGGGAAGTGGGCAGGGAGAGGGGAATCATGGTTGGGAAAAGGGGAACTGAGAGAGGAGGAAGTGGGAAGCACCAAGAGACATTCTGTAATGATCAATAAACCAATTGTTTGTCATCAAATTAACTTGCCGCGTGTCTCTGGGCTGTGAGTGTCTGCACCCACGTCAACCCTTGCTCATGTTTCCTGCCCTTAAGTGAATTTCTACCCCAGCCAGTTATGAACCTTTAATTTCATGTGCCTTAATTTTGCTAACTAATGCATTATTTCTGAAAATGCATGTGGATGATATTTATTTTCCCTTCTTAAAATGCTTGTCTTTATTAGAATATTCCCCACAATGCATCTGGTATAAGGATTGTTGTAAACTTCCCACTGTCTATTTTGCCCATTTCTCTGTTCAGTGCTGTTTACTACTGCTGGCAATTGGGGAAAATGTTTGATTTCTACATATAACCAATATGCTTTGTTCTTTTTAGGGTAATGAAGACTTATAAGATTTCAGTATTATTGACATAGAGCTGGATGCTGCAGCTGATTCACTTCAGACTCTTTAAAATGGACATGACGGGTATCAATTTTGGAACTGGGTACCAGTGGAAAAACTTTGTCCATCAATAGAGCAAATACATGCCTTCATTCCTATGGAATGGCACTGTTATTTGAAACATATTATAACAACCCTCTGTATGATTTCAGTATTGTTTACTTTCAAAGCCCTGTTAGGATACATTACTTGGTAGGTCTGATATAAGAAGCACCCTCACCAAACTAAGAGTTTCTGACCAGAGAATCAATCTTGAAATGATGTGGCAGTCTTTCCACGTTGTGCTGGAGTTTGATGTGAACAGAAAATCAATGGAACAGTAATTGTAAGACTTGCACTTGACGACTGCCGTTTGGTAGACCTGAGGACTGAAGTCGATACAGAGTCTATAGATACCAGAATCTGGAGCAAAAGAAGTAAACTGCCCGACAAACTCAGAGGAACTAGCAGAATCTGTGGAGGCAATGCAGCAGTCGAAATTTCAGATTAAGATCCTGCATCAGGGCTGAGAGTGTTGACCAAGAAATAGTTGCCATTTCAGAAGGCTTGTGCATGATAGTTGATGACAAATAATAGATGGAAAAGGTAACAGGGGAAGAGAGAAAACAGATGTATTGGTGGGGTGTAAATGACCAGAAATTAGAAAGTTCCATACTTATACCACAATAAGTTACCCAAGTGAAGTAGTAAATATTTTCATTGGATTACAGTAGTGATTTGTGTTTTCTTGTTTCTCTTTGTTTTTTCATGTAGAGTATAGTTTTAGCTTTCATTACGTATTTGTTTGTATGACCACTTGTAATATTTCAGACTGTGTTACAGCATAAAGGAAGAACATAAGTTTAAGTTCTTTATTGTTTTGATTTTACTTGCTGGATACTTGAAGCTCCAAGATGACACCAGTGACCATCAGTGATGTCCTGGATACATTTCATTAAATTATCACTACTTCTCCTTCTTTTAAATTTGCTTCTAATATTAAACTGTGTGCCTATAATTTACAGTTTGACAATTTGTTTTTGGGACAATTGAGCAACCTGGTGCCTTTGCTGTCTCCAGGGGAATTTGCTGTGTTTGAGAATGGAATGTGCTGCAAAATGGCGAAATGCGATCCCATGATCTGCTCCATTAATCACTAATCTCACCAACTTAAGCATTGAATAAGATTGAAATCAACACGGATGAAAGCAGAAGGCAAACGGGTGTTCAGTGTTTTCTGCTTGCATTGACCAGTCTCCGTCTCCCTCTCCCTCATTACTGCAGGAGTCTTGCGTCTTTTGCATGGTTTGATTGGTGTAGATTGTGGATGGCTCTCTTTTTAAAATAGGGTCTATGGATGATGTTACATGTGCTTCTGGTTACTTTTTTTTATTGCTCTTTAGCCCGATTTTGATTGGAATTATTTGGCACAGACTGGCTCTGCAGCTGCAGTCAGTGAATGATATTGTGCTAAATTGAACTGAACTGAACTAAACTGTTTCAAGGACTCTGTGGTTTGAGATTCAATATTCTGTCTGTTATTCACTCATTTCTTTGTGTCATTTGTGTGATTTTTTTCTTTTTATGGCATGCTGGGCGTTTGATGTTTCCTTTGAATGAGCTCCATAGTGTTTCTTCGTTTTTTTTGGCTTTCTTTGGAAAGTATGCATACATACTTTGATGATAAATATACTTTGAATTTTCTTGTATCTTTTGAATCTTCCTGATTTTACTTTCTGTCATTTGATGACACTTTCTGACCATACGCACTCTGATGATCCAGCTGGATAAGACTGCTGAAGAAATCAGAACAAAATATACCGCGAATGCTGACTCTAATGTAATATTCGCCAGGACTCTCGAATGTAATATGTCAGGTGGATGATATTAAAAAAACATTGGGCAAGGTCCAGAGAATTCCTGAGGGAAAGAAGAAAACCAAATTGACATTCGTAGTCTCATGACAACTAAGAGAGAATGTGTTAGAAACAATGTCAGCATGACAAAGACTGTGAGGTCTAAAGAACAGATGTGTGTTAAATGAACAAATGAGAAAGGAAAAGGAGAACTGTGACAAATTACAGTCAGTAAAAACTCTATAGAGTTGATCTGCATTAAATAAACAAATGAGAAAAGAAAAAGAACTGTGGCAAATTGCAAGATAGCTGGATGTTTGAAGATGTTAAGTGTCTGGATGAGTTATTATCTCTGAAAATGATGTGCACGTATCAGGAAGTACGGCTCCTGGTACACCTCTGCAACAAGCAGAATTAAATGTCCTGATTGAGGTCCTTAAGATGGAAAAAGGAAAAAAAAAAATCATTAACATCTACACAGACTCCCAATATGATTTTGGAGTTCACAATTATGGAAATCTATGGGGCAATGAGCATTTCTTACAAAAATGGCCAGCTGGTACAAGAATTAATGCAGATCATGCAATTGGCATCAGTAGTGGCTGTACTGAAATGTAAAAACCACTGCAAAATTGTCACAGTTGAAAGCTGTAGAAGTGAACCAGCGGATGAGGCAGCAGAAAGGAGAGTATGGAAAGGAGTAAAAGAAATAAATGAAGTGAATGTATCAACTAAAGTGATGAGAACAAACTTGAACTCTAGCACATACAGACATACAGCATATTTGAGAAATGCAAGCTCAATGTTCTAACAGAGCCAAGTTGTCCTAAATGGTGGGAAATTGAACAACTGGGCATAGGAATCATTTTCATGAACCTCCTTTGAACCCTCTCCAGTTTCAACACATCCTTTCTAATAAAGGGCCTCAAACTGCTTACAATACTCCAAGTGAGTCCTCAACAGTGCATTATAAAGTCTCAACATTACACCCCTGCTTTTATATTCTAGTCCTCTTGAAATGAATGCTAACATCACATTTGTCTTCCTCCCCACAGACACAATTTGCAAATTAACCTTCAGGAAATCCTGCAGAAGCACTCCAAATCCATTTGCATCTCAGTATTTTTTTGTAGTTTCTCTCCATTTAGAAAAACTCGTCAACACTTTCATCCCTTCTACCAAAGTGCATGACCATACACTTCTTGACACTGTATTCCATCTGCCACTTCTTCACCCGTTCTGCTAATTGGTCTGAGTCCTTCTTTAGCCTCTCTACTTCTGCAATTCTACCTGCCCCTCCACCTATCTTTGTAGAGTCTGCAAAATCTGCAACAAAGCTATCAATTCCACATAACGTAAAAAGAATTGGATCCCTCTCGAACACTAGTCACTGGGAGCCAAACCACAAGAAACTTCCTCTATTCTCACTCTGCCTCCTGCCAGTTGGCTACTGCTCTATCCATACTAGAATCTTTCCTGTAATACAATGGGCTCATAGCTTGTTCAGCAGCCTCATGTCTGGCACCTTGTCATATGCTTTCTGAAAATCCAAATACAAAACATTCATTGATTCTCCTTTGTCTTTCCTGCTTGTTATTTCTTCAAAGGGTTCCAACAGATTTGTCAGGCAGGAGTTTCTCTTGCAGAAACTCTGCTGACTACAGCCTATTTTATCATGTGCCTCCAAATTCCCTGAAATCACATCCTTAATAATTGACTCCAACATCTTCTTAACCACTGAGGTCAGAGTAACTGGCCTATAATTTCTTTTATTTAGCCTCTCTCCCTTCTTGAAGGGTGGAATGACATTTACAATTTTCCTGTCTTCCAGAACCATTCCAGAATCTAGTGATTCTTGAAAGATCACTACTAATGCCGCCATGATCTCTTCAGCCACCTCTTTCAGAACCCTGCTGTCCACATCATCTGGTCCAGATGACTTATCTACCTTCAGGCCTTCTCAAGGTTTTCCCAAGAACCTTCTCCCTAGTAATGATAATTTATCACAACTCGTGAACCCTGACACCTGGAACTTCCACCATACTGCTAATGTCTTCCACAGTGAACACTGATGCAAAGTACTTATTAATTTCATCTGCTATTTCCTTGTTCCCCATTACTATCACTCCAGCATCGTTTTTCAATGGTATAATATTCACCGTCACCTCCCTTTACACTTTATGTATTCAAAGAAACTTTTGATAGTCCTTTTTAAATATTATTGGCCATCTTACTTTTGTATTCCATCTTTACCTTGATGACTTTTTTAGTTATCTTTGCTTGATATTTGAAAGCTTCCCAATCCTCTAATATCCCACTAACGTTTCCTCTATTATATACCCTCTCTTTGGCTTTAATATTGGCTTTTATTTCTGGTTAGCCACGGTTGTGTTATTTTGCCAATAGAATGCTTCTTCCTCTTTGGAATGTATATATCCTGTGCCTTCCAATTTGGTTTCAGATATTCCAGCCACTGCTGCTCTACTGTCATCCCTGCTACTGTTCTTTTCCAATCAATTCTGGCCAATTCTTCTCTCATGGCTCTGAAATGCCCTTTACTCCACCGTAATACTGATACATCTGACTTTAGCTTCTCCTTCTCAAATTTCTGGGGGAAATTCAATTAGATAATGATCACTTTCTCCTAAAGGTTCTTGTACCTTAAGTTGTTCTCTTCTCAATTTCATTTCATTGCACAACACCCAATCCAGAATAGCTGGTCCCCTAGTGGGCTCAAGCATAAGCTTTTCTAAAAAGCAAACTCATAGGCATTTTAGAAATACCCACTGTTGGAATCTAGCACCATCCTGACTTTTGCAACCTATCTGCGTATTGAAATCCCCCATAACTATTGTAAAATGTCCCTGTTGGTATGCATTTTCTACCTCCCATTGTAATTTGTAGGCCACGTCGCTATTACTGTTTGAGGATCTATATATAACTTCAGAGTCTTTTACCCTTACAGTTTCTTAGCTCTATCTACAATGATTCAACACCTTCCCACCCTATGCCACCTCTTTCTAATGATTTGATTTCATTTTTACCCACAGAGCAACATTAACCCCTCTGCCTTCCTGCCTCTCCTTTTGATACAATGTGTATCCTTGGATATTAAGCTCCCAGCTATAATCTTCTTTCAGCCATGATTCAGTGATGCCTACAATAACACAAATGAAATCTGTAACTGTTCACCTACTTTATGTCGTATACTGTGCACATTCAAGTATAACAACTTCAGTCCTGTGTTCACCCTATTCAATTGTGTCCACCTTTTATGTTGCAACTCATCCTGTTGACTGCAATTTTGCCCTATCATTAACTTCTTGCTCGGAGTCTCACTGCCCACATTGCCTCTGTAAATCACCAACCTCATCTTCAGCAGAGTCACCCTGGTTCCCATCCCTCTTCCAAATTAGCTTAACCCTACCGGAACAACTCTAGCCAACCTGCCCGCAAGGATATTGGTCCCCCTTGGGTTCAGGTGTAACCAGTCTCTTTTGTATAGCTCATACCTTCCCCAGGAAAGATCCCAATAATCCATAAATCTGAACCTCTGCACCCTGTACCAGTTCCTCAGCCACACATTAATCTGCCAAATCATTCTATTCTTATCCTCACTGGCGTGTGGCACAGGCAGCAAACCAGAGATTACTACCCTGGAGGTTCTGTTTCTCAGCTTTCTGCCCAGCTCCCTAAGATCTCTGTTCAGGACCTGCTCGCCTTGTTTCCCTATGCCATTGGTGCCAATCTGCACCAAGACTTCAGGCTGCCCACTCTCACCCATGAGAATGCCATGGACTTGATCTGAGTTATCTGTGACGCTGGCACCAGGGAGGCAACATCCCACCCGATGTCTCTATCGTGACAATGGAACCTAATCTCTTTTCACCTGATTAAGGAATCTATCAATAGTGCAGTCCTCTTCACCTCTCCACTCTTCTGAGCCACAGCATCAGACTTAGTGCCAGAGATCCTTTGTCTGTGTCTCCCCTCTCCCGGTAGTTTGTCCCCCTTAGTAGTATCTAAAGTAGTGTACGTATTGTTGAGGGGAATGGTCACAGGAGTACTCTGCACTGGCTGTGCATTTTCCCTCCTTCTCCTGACAGTCACCCAGTTACCTGTCTCCTGCAACCTCGGCGTGACTACCTCCCTGGAGCTCCTGTCTATCACCTCATTTTCCCGTTTGAGTCAAAGATCACTAGGCTGCAGCTCCAGTTCCTTAATATGTTCTCTCTGGAGCTGCATCTCAGTGCATCTGGCGCACATGTGTTTATCCGGGAGGCTGGATGTCTTCCAGACTTCCCACAACCCATACAGAGTTCAAAACACTGCCTCTGGAACCCTTCTCACTAATATACCTTGTGTTTTGTATGGCTTGTGTTTTTCTCTTCACATTTCTAATTGGTCTTTGTTTAGATGATGAAGAGAGGTCCAGGAGGGGCAGACGCGAGCCTGTCTGTTCGGGAGCCGCGGTTCGATCAATCTTCGTACGGTATCTTGCCCACAGCCGTTGCATCATGGGCCGGCATTGAAATACGCAAGCCTCCACGCGATGTCAACATGTTGATCCAAGTTGTGGAGGACGAATCTACTCTGCCCGAACAGATGAGTAGTGAACAAATAACGAAAGAGCGAGGGTAACATATAAGACAATATACCTCACCCAAACCTGATCTCGCCGAAACATGATAAGCAAAAGCCGCACTATACACTGGTACAGTCAATAGAATGGCCGCTTCGTTTGCGCTTGAATAATTCCTATGGGCCCTTTGAATCCCTCTTGTTGAATGGACGCGCCTGACCTTTGGCTTAAAAATCTAGATTCAAAGGTACGTTTAATGTCAGAGAAATGTATACAATATACATCCTGAAATACTTTTTCTTCTGATTGCTCTCCGAATTAAAAGATAGCTCTTTTTACGCAGCCCTTTTGTGGGTTGTCCAACCCAGAGAAAGCTGGCGCGAAGCTCTGCTTTTAAATCTAGAATGCGAACCTGACTGCAAGGTAGCTCTTCTTACACACTGCCTCTTGTTGATTGGTCATTCGACAACTCAAATAAACTGCGGCGAAACTCTGCCTTTGAAATCTCGATCGTCTTGATTAAAAGGTGGCACTTATGCAGCCTGGCGTGAATTGTATAACTAAGAGGAAACTGGCGCGAAACTCTGCTTTTAAATCTTGAATGTGGACCCGAGGTTAGTATACCCGTTACTTCGTCTGATGAAACATAGAAAACCCACGGCACAATACAGTACCTATAGCCCTCTATTTTTCTAAGCTCCATGTACCTATCCAAAAGTTTCTTAAAAGACCCTATCGTATCCGCCTCCACCATCGTTGCCGGCAGCCCATTCCACGCACTCACCACTCTTTGAGTAAAAAACTTACCCCTGACATCTCATCTATACCTACACCCCAGCACCTTAAACCTGTGTCCTCTTGTGGCTACCAGTTCAGCCCTGGGAAAAAGCCCCGGACTATCCACACGATTAATGCCTCTCATCATCTTATACACCTCTAACAGGTAACCTCTCATCCTTCGTCGCTGCAAGGAGTAAAGGTCCATTTCGCTCAACCTGTTTTCATAAGGCATGCTCCCCAATCCAGGCAACATCCTTGTAAATTTCCTCTGTACCCTTTCTATGCTTTCCACATCCTTCCTGTAGTGAGGCGACTAAAACTGAACACAGTACTCCAAGTGGGGTCTGACCATGGTCTGATAACTGCAACATTACTTCTCGGCTCTTAAACTCAATTCCACAATTGATGAAGGCCAATACACCATATGCCTTCTTAACCACAGAGTCAACCTGCGCAGCTGCTTTCAGCGTCCTATGGACTCGGACCCCAAGATCCGACATCTGACAGCCCTCCAAACTATCCACAACACCTCCAACCTTTGTGTCATCAGCAAACTTACTAACCCATCCCTCCACTTCCTCATCCAGGTCATTTTTAAAAATCACGAAGAGTAAGAGTACCAGAACAGATCCCTGAGGCACACCACCGTTCACCGACATCCATGCAGAATATGACCCATCTACAACCACTCTTTGCCTTCTGTCGGCAAGCTGGTTCTGGATCCACAAAGCAATGTCACCTTGGAACCCATGCCTCCTTACTTTCTCAATAAGCCTTGCATGGGGTACCTTATCAAATGCCTTGCTGAAATCCATCTACTGCTCTTCCTTTTTCAGCATGTTTAGTCACATTCTCAAAAAATTCAATCAGGCTCATAAGGCAGGACCTGCCCTTGAGAAAGCCATGCTGACTATTCCTAATAATATTATACCTCTCCAAATGTTCATAAATCCTGCCTCTCAGGATTTTTTCCATCAAGTTACCAACCACTGAGGTCACAGGTCTATAATTTCCTGGGCTATTTCTACTCCCTTTCTTGAAGAAAGGAACAACATCCGCAACTCTCCAATCCTTTGGAACCTCTCCCGTCCCCATTGATGATGTAAAGATCATCGCCAGAGGCTCAGCAGAGTCCCCCCTCGCCTCCCACAGTAGCCTGGGGTACATCTCATCCGGTCACTGCGACTTATCCAACTTGATGCTTTCCAAAATTTCCAGCACATCCTCTTTCTTAATATCTACATGCTCAAGCTTTTCAGGCTGCTGCAAGTCATCACTACAATCACCAAGATCGTTTTCCGTAGTGAATACTGAAGTAAAGTATTCATTAAGTTCCTCTGCTATTTCCTCCGGTTCCATATATACTTTCCCACTGTCCCACTTGATAGTCCTATTCTTTCACGTCTTATCCCCTTGCTCTTCACATACTTGTAGAATGCCTTAGGATTTTCATTAGTCCTGCCCGCCAAGGTCTTCTCATGTCCCCTTCTGGCTCTCCGAATTTCTTTCTTAAACTCCTTCCTGTTAGCCTTATAATCTTCTAAATCTCTAACACTACCTAGCTCTCTGAACCTTTTGTAAGCTTTTCTTTTCTTCTAGATCAGATTTATTACAGCATTTGTACACCATGGTTCCTGTACCCTATCCTTGTCCCTTATCCTTCCTTGTCTTATTGGAACGTACCTATGCAGAACTGCACGCAAATATCCCCTGAACATTTGCCACATTTCTTCAGTACCTTTCCCTGAGAACATCTTTTCCCAATTTAAGCTTCCAATTTCCTGCCTGATAGCCTCATAATTCCCCTTAATCCAATTAAACGCTTTTCTAACTTGTCTATTCCTATCTCTCTCCAATGTTATTGTAACAGAGATAGAATTATGATTACTATCTCCAAAATGCCCTCCCACTGAGAGATATGACTCCTGACCAGGTTCATTTCCCAATACCAAATCAATTACAGCCTCTCTTGTAGGCTTAACTACATGTTGTGTCAAGAAACCTTCCTGAGCACACCTAACAAACTCCACCCCACCTAAACTCCTTGCTCTAGGGAGATGCCAGTCGATATTTGGGAAATTAAAATCTCCCATCACGAGAACTCTGTCATTATTACACCTTTCCAGGATCTGTTTCCTTATCTGCTACTCGACATCCCTGTTACTATTTGGCGGCCTATAAAAACACCCAGTAAAGTTATTGACCCCTTCCTGTTCCTAACCTCCACCCACAGATACTCCGTAGACGTCCACCTTCATGGCGTCCACCTTTTCTGCAGCCGTGACACTATCTCTGATCAACAGTGCCACACTCCCACTATGTTTGTTATTTTTGCTTTCTTACTAATCTTGTCCTCTCATGACATGCAGGATGAAATGACTCATAACATGTACAGTCATCAAATCAACTTTCAGATGCTGTTAAATCTTCTGGATGTTGGATATCCCAGTACATGCTAGACACATTACAAAAGTAGTAGGTAGAAGGGGTCTACCCTGAGTCCCAACATAGTTTTCGCGCATGGAGGTCAACTGTCGACATGATTTTCTCACTCCGTCAACTCCAAGAGAAGTGCAGGGAACAACAGAAACCCCTCTATCTCGCTTTCATCTACTTGACCAAGGCTTTCGAGCTTGTCAGCAGGGATGGAATCTTTCAGATTCTCCTCAAGATCGGCTGCCCCCCGAAACTCCAAAGTATCATCAGTTCATTCCATGACGACATGATGGCTACTGTTCAGTACGATGGCAGCTCATCAGAACCCTTCGCTATTTGTAGTGGAGTTAAACAGGATGCATGTTGGCCCCAACATTATTCGGCATCTTCTCTCTGCTATTGAAGCATGCGTTTGGGACGTCATCAGAAGACATCTACATGCACACCAGGTCTGATGGGCGGCTGTTCAACCCTGCGCACCTGAGAGCAAGAAAAAAGGTGCGAAAGACATGCTTTTTGCCGATGACGCTTCTATAACCTCGCACACTAAACAGCCACTACAAACTCTCATGGACAGCTTCTCTAAGGCATGCAAGGACTTCAGGCTTACTACCAGCCTAAAGAAAACAAATGTCCTTGCCCAGAAAGTAGCGGAGACACCAGTCACTACCATCGACAATTACGATCTAGAAGTGGTCCACCAGTTCACATACTTGGGCTCGACCATTAGCGACACTCTCTCCCTCGATGCTGAAGTCAATAGTTGTATCGGCAAAGCAGCATGCATCCTTGGTCGACTCTCCTCGCGGGTCTTGGAGAATCCGAAACTCGCTACAAGGACCAAGACTGCTGCGTTATCAGCACCCTCCCGTATAGTAGCGAGACTTGGACCACCTATTCCAAGCAGGAGAGGAAACTCAATAGTTTCCATCTGCGCAGCCTTCGCCACATCCTCGGCATCACCTGGAGAGACAAAGTCCCAAACTCTAAGGTCCTCTCCCGCGCTGGACTTCCCACAACAGTTTACGCTTTTAAGACAACGCAGACTGCGCTGGCTGGGCCAGGTGCGTCGATGAAGGATGGTAGACTGCCAAAGGACATCCTCTACAGAGAACTAGCAACAGGCAAGAGGAACATTGGTAAACCCCAGCTTCGCCTCAAGGACCTCTGCAAGTGCGACATGAACGCCTTAAAAATCAACACAGATTGCTGGGAGGATACAGCAGATGACCGCAACAATTGGCGAGGTTCTCTCCAGCAACAGCTAGAGCAAGGCGAAAGAGTGATCCTGAGTCAGTTTGAAGAGCAGAAAGCTAAACGGAGAGCACAGTGGACAGCGGACAACAATTCCACGACGCCATACCCATGCAGCAACTGTGGAAGAGCCTGCCGTCCTAGGATCGGCCTCAAAAGCCACAGCCGACGCTGCCCGACAAACCAGTGACTACCAGAGGCTCAATACCTAGGGCAGACCACGACCGACGGAGACCACACTAAAGTGAAATCACTTGAGTCGAGTATGATCTTTTCCTAAGAAATTATCTCTTGGAGGATCTTCAGGTGGCTGTAGAGGCCAATCCAGGATACACACACAGAATTCTGACCTCACAATCCTGTCCCCATCGCTACTTGCTTATCACCACAGCATAGGACTTAATCCAGGATGTTAAGGGGGACTCCCTTAATTGAGAACACCCGTGCACGACTTTGCTTAATGTTGGGAGGCCAATACATGGGCAGCCACCACACAGTTCTTGACAGATCGGGGTCCGTGTTCAGTAACTGGGAATGCAAGATGACAGGGGATGCTTCAATACTACAGCCTTCCTCCACTTCACTGCCATTGTGATGCATCTTCACCTGCCAGCTGCACAATTTAAGTCATGGTTTGAACACTGTTTGCAAACTCCCCTTGACCTTACTGGCTTGAGTGGCACTACCGGGGGCTAAGAAACGGATGGCTAAACTCGACACAGCATGGCTCTTGGGATTTCAGGAACTCCCAAACCTCTCCACGACGACAAAGTGACAATCCTCGGAGAAGAAACATTACAAAACTCACCAATGTTACGTATTACTGTAGACACTTAACAATCACATGATCTTTTCCTTGTCCAGCATTCTGATCTAACAACTTTGTGTCCTTCTTTCATTCTTCTCAAGGGTATTATGGAAACACAGTGACCATGTGCGTCACACACAATCTTAATCTAGATCATTTGTGCCAAAACTACCTGCCTCATCTATTGGCTTGTGTCTGGTCCAGTTCTATTTATGCATTCATTTGGTGTATGCTTAAGTTCAAACCTAAGATCTGTGATAAGGTTACTTCCCTTCAGTTGTTTACTGTAAAGTCTGCCTTTTGCATGAGTTCTAAAGATAACCTCTATGGTATAGATCAGGGATCGCTGATCTAAATGTAATAATGACTCTGCAATTTTCATCGGGCAATGTTCACTGTGTGCTTAGTGAGTCGTCCTGAAAGAAGTCTCAGTTTATTTTGATAGTGATCGTTGTTCTTCTTTGGTTGTTAATAGATAGCATGATTATTGCCATCTATTGCAGTACTTCCTCAGATTTAGGAAGATTATAAGCATTGTGTGGAGGTTTTATAAATTAAGAACTCCTATTAACCATGTGTGTTATTCTGAATCAAATGTTTTTTGGTAGTCAATACGGCAACATGAAAGATGTTTGTTTTTCCTCTGGGATTGATTTGGAATTACAGAGTCTATTACCAGTTGTTTGTTCCATCCTTCCATATCCTTAAGGCATAATTTCTGCTCTTCTGTAAGTATATGCTGGTTATCTAAATGACCTAGACCCACTGCAATTTGCCTATTGCCACATCAGGTCAACGGCAGATGCAATCTCAATGGCTCTTCACATGGCCTTAGACCACCTGGATAACACAAACACCTATGCCAGGATGCTGTTCATCGATTATAGCTCAGCATTTAATACCATCATTTCCGCAATCCTGACTGAGTAGTTACAGAACCTGGGCCTCTGTACCTCCCACTACAATTGGATCCTCAACTTCCATACCAGAAAACGCAATTGGTATGGATTAGTGATAATATCTCCTCCTCGCTGTCAATCAACACTGGTGAACCTCAGGGGTGTGTGAATAGCCCATTGCTCTCCTCTGTCTGTGCACATGACTGTGTGAGTAGGCATAGCTCAAATACTATCTATACATTGGCTGATGATACAATCATTGTTGGTAGATGGAGACGAGAGGCCGACCAGGGGTGAGATACACCAACTAGTGGAGTGCTGTTGCAGCAACAATCTTGCACTCAACATCAATCGGACGAGAGAGCTGATTGTGGCCTTCAGAAAGGGTAAGACGTGGGACACATACCAATTCTCATAGAGAGATCAGTAGTGGAGAGAGTGAGCAGTTTCAAGTTTCTCGATGTCAAGATCTCAGAGGACCTAACCTGGTCCCAGCAAATTGATACAGCTATAATGAATAAATAAATAAGTCACAGTATATGTATATCAAATATATTAAAATCATGCAAAAACAGAAATACACAAGAATGATTCCAGGAATGAAAGGGTACCATAACAGAAACGTCTGGCAGTTCTTGGGATGTATTCCCTGGAGTTCAGGAGAATGAGGAAGGATCTCATAGAAACATTCCAAATGTTAAAAGGCATAAACAGATTATATATGACAAAATTATTTCCCATGGTAGAGGAGTCTAGGACAAGCGGGCACAACTTCAGGTTTGAAGGATGTCCATTTAGAACAGAGAGGCAGTGTCAAGGTCCGGTCTGTGAAGTCCACGTTCTGATTCACAGTCCAGTCCGTGGACTCCGGACTCCAGGTCTTCTGGCTGTCCCTTTTTTCAGTTGGGTTTAATCATAGGCACCTGATGCTCGTCTTGGGGCTGGGAATATAACTGGCTCTGGGTTCAAGTGTGGTGGCTAGTTCGTCTCGTCAGTATTCCGTCCTCGCCTCCGTGGGGTAAGTCAGGCTGTCTTTACCGTACCCTGCGGTTGGATCTGTCCCTTCCTGTCCTTGCCTCCGTTGGGTAAGCCAGGTCGCCTTTGCCGTTACCCTGAGGCTGGACCGTTCCCTTCCCTTCCCCTTCCTTCAACCTGTGTCCAAAGCCTTGCCTACAACCTAGTCAAGTTCAACCACCAGAGTGAGACTGGAGCCTTGCTGTGTCAAGATAAGGAACTGTATATCGTTGAGCTGGAACTGTCTCTGTGTCCACGCCTTCGCTAGGTAGGTCTGGCCGTTTGCCGCTACCTAGAGTTGAGAACCGTCTCGTCGTGTTGAGCATTCTGTGTCTGAGTCCCGGCCCTACGTCCTGTTCCCAAGGAGGGGTCCTGGCTCTGTGTTCCATGTTCCTGTCTCTCAAATCCAAAGCTCCGTGTTCCCGTGCTCTAGACCAAGGCTCTGTTTTCCTGTCCTCCCCAAGACCAAGTCAAGTCTTCCGGCTTTGTGTTCCGAGGTTCCTGTGTCCTAAGACCACGTCATGTCTTCGCCTAGATCCGGAGTCCGAGCCCGAGTCAAGGCCCAGGATCTGGGTCCTTGTCCAGTCTCTTGGCTCGGAATCCCAACCCAAGCTTCGTCACGTCCTCGCCTCGAGGAACCCAAACCTCGAGGATCCCAAGCCACGTCCAGTCCTGTAGCCACGTCTTGTCATCACCTAGATCCGGGGTCCGAGCCCGAGTCAAGACCCAGGTTTTGGGTCCTTGTTCAGTCTCTGGCTCGGAGCCCTAGCCCAGACTCCTAGTTCTCAGCTCCTTGTCCTGGTCCCGCTTTCCTAGCCAATGTCCTAGCCCAAGTCTGTGTTCTTGTCCCAGCTCCTAGTCTGCATCCAGTCACCATCCCTAACTCTAGACTCTAGTCCTGTCCTGTTCCTAGTACTTCAGAGTCTGTGTCTTGCATTTGGGTCCACCTCCCAGCGCCCCACTATGACAGGCAGAGAAATTACTTTAGTCAGAGGGTGTTAAATCTGTGGAAGATGTTGCCACTAGTGGCTGTGGAGGCCAAGCCATTGGATGCGTTTAAGGCAGAGATACAGTTAGGTTCTTGATTAGCCAGGGTATCAAAGGGTATGGGGGGAAGGCAGGGGAGTGGGGATGACTGGAAGCATTGAATCAGCCCAAGATTGAATGGCAGAGCTGATTCAATGGGCCAAATGGCCCACTTCTGCTCCTATATCTTATGGTCTTAAATAATATATGTTATAAAGATGATGTTGTGTTCACGGGTTCTATGTCCACATAGGAATCGATACAGCTATAAAGAAGTCAAGACAGCGACTATGCTTCATTAGGAGTTTGATGGGATTTGGTATGTCAGCAAATACACTCAAAAAATTCTACAGATGTATTGTGGAGAGCATTCTGACAGGCTGCATCACTGTCTGGTATGGGGTGACTACTGCACAGGGCAGGAAGAAGCTGCATGGGTACTAGCCTACAAAGTACACAGGACATCTTTAAGGAGCGGTGTATCAGAAAGACAGCATCCATTATCAAGTACCACCAGCACCCAGGACATGCCCTTTTCTCACTGTTACCATCAGGCAGGAGGTACAGAAGCCTGAAGGCACACACTCAACGATTCAGAAGCAGCTTTCTCCCCACCGCCATCCAAGTCTTCAATGGATATTGAACCCGTGAACACTACTTCAATTTGAAAAATATATATATATTATTTTTTCCTCTGTACGATTTAAATCCATTCAATATACATATACTGAAATTTATTTATTTACTATTATTTTTTCTTCTATATTATATATTGCATTGAACTGCTGCTAAGTTAACAAATTTCATGACACATGCCGGTTCTGGAGATTATTTGTGAGCTGTATGATAACACAATTTTAGATTTAGTTTCTAAATAATTAGTAGGACGATATTTTGATGGATCATTTGTGATTTCTCCTTCAGTTAAGATATATGTTTTGCCGACTGTCAAAAATTCGAGCATTTTCCCAGGGTTAAAAAGAAAAGTTTTATCATGTATTAATAGGTATGTATGAAGGTAAGTAATGGGAATGGGATGTGGGCCGTGGATAGCCATGTCAGAGTGCGAATGTCCCATTCCCATTCTGATATGTCTATCCACGGCCTCCTCTACTGTAAAGATGAAGCCACACTCAGGTTGGAGGAACAACACCTTGTATTCCGTCTGGGTAGCCTCCAACCTGATGGCATGAACATCGACTTCTCTAACTTCCACTAATGCTCCACCTCCCCCTCGTACCCAATCCGTTATTTATTTATATACACACATTCTTTCTCTCACTCTCCTTTTTCTCCCTCTGTCCCTCTGAATATACCCCTTGCCCATCCTCTGGGTTCCCCCCCACTTTTCCTTCTCCCCGGACCTCCTGTCCCATGATCCTCTCGTATCCCCTTTGCCAATCACCTGTCCAGCTCTGGGCTCCATCCCTCCCCCTCCTGTCTTCTCCTATCATTTTGGATCTCCCCTGCCCCTCCCACTTTCAAATCCCTTACTAACTCTTCCTTCAGTTAGTCCTGACGAAAGGTCTCGGCCTGAAACGTCGACTGTACCTCTTCCTAGAGATGCTGCCTGGCCTGCTGAGTTCACCAGCAACTTTGATGTGTGTTGTTCTCATTTCGTTACTCAGTTTTGAGTTTCTATTAACGAATGCCTCTGTTATAGAAACATCGCACTGCACTGCTGTTAATGCTGCGCATTACGTTATTGTGAGTAGTTCTTCAGATGTTTCCTGTTTTCCTATTTATTGTGGTAATATAATATTGTTGAGAGTATTAACCATTTTTGGAAATTTTGTTGACGTGTTTTGTTTTGGGTCTTTTATTGGGACCTTTCCGTTGTATTCTGTTAGTGTGGTGTTAAATGTTTGCATAACAGTGGAGGAAAAGGGTTAATAAGCGACGTGACTAGGGACAGTGGACACTGCAAATGCAAAGACCCTTGTGTGCAAACAGAGAACAGTACGAGCTAACTCTCACGAGATAAGATATGAATCTAATTTGCTGCGACCACAGAAACAGAAACTGATGCTTTGAGCTCTGCAAGATAGTTTAACTTGTAACTGCTCCTTTCACTCTAAGTTCTTTTAGTGAACGGTAACATATTGTTAATGTGGTAATATTTCTATACAATGATTCAATATGTTATAATAAGTGTGCTGTTACTATGCTGAACTGTATAAAAGGGCGCTATTGTAACAGGAGAGTAGAGTCGGGAGCTGGTGGAGACTAGCCCTCTCTCTTTCTCCTTGGTACCAAGTAAGATAAAGGTCCCGAAAAGAGACTCAGGAGTCGAGTATTCTTTTCACCTGACTAAGGTTAAATTTCCACGACAATAACATAATTATGTTTTAATTGTTTCTCAGCTCAAGCGAGTACATTCTGAGGTATGGGCACAGCCAAGCACGCTCATTTCTAAATTGCTAGGAACTTTCGAACTATTCTAGTGGTGCTTAGTACTGTGGCCTTCTGGAGATTTACATAGATATTGTTGTGTATCCCTAATTGTTTAATGCTATTGTGTAGTGACTTGTGATGAAACATGTTGTAGATATGACTGTTGGGGCAATGTATATCCTCTTCATATTCCATAGGTTTTTTAAAATTTCTTCTTTTAATTTAAACTCTTTCTGGTGTTATTCACTTATTGAATTCTGTATGTTATGTGTGTTTGGAATGGCGTATCTCTTAAGTACGCTGTTCTTGCTTGCTTATTCTGTATTATCAAATCCGAAAGGTTGTTATGGATTGTTCTATTTGTAATAACGGCTCGGACATAATATAATTTGTGGGATTTTGACTCCAAAACTGCATCAAGCTTGTAAGATGTGGTTTCTTTTATGAGTTTGTGTTTTAAACCAAGATGTTGGTGAAAAATGTTTTACCACTTGATTTTGTTTGTGTAATAAACAAGATCGAGTCAAACTGCTGCAGCATCCTGAAATGTGTTGGATTGCTTCTGGTTTCTCTTGCCATATTTGGCATTTATCGTCTTGAATTTGCTGGTCTTTTGTTATGCGTCTTTGATATTTATTGTGTTAACCACGATCCTGTATTGCCACAAGGAACACCTCTGCTTCTGGGAAAGGGTCTCGAACTCTGAGGAAGGCACTCAACACTTCCTTGTGGACATGTAGTCTGCTCGTATCATGGGGATGACTTCCATGGACGGTCATGCTCTTTCATTGGTATTTGTTTTTCTTCTATAGAGATAATTTCTTCATTTTTCTGGGTTGTGCTTTCATTTAAGTTTAGTGGTGTGTATTTCCTATCACAATTACATATGCTCATGTAGAGTGCTGAACTCTGCGTTATCCTTAAATTTTTATCTGACTGTTGTGTAATTTTTTGTGTGTTACTGCTCTTCTTCCTTCTGTCCTAGGTGGTGATAATCTAAGGGTATTCGAATGGACATTGTGTTTTCTAAAATTGTCATTTCAGTTCTTATTTTCCTTCGTAAATTTTCCAGATTTACAAAGATATTACACCAAAAGAGGGCAGTGGCGAGCTGCTGTCGGTGGTCTATGCCCCGGTAGGGTTGATGCTGTTAGGTAAATAAGTAATTTGATATCTCCAATGCCATCTCTGTATTGGCGAAATGAACTGAAATTCTGTGACTTATTTTAAGAATGCATTTGTTCCTGCAAGATGACTTCCAGACCAGTTACCAGCCTCTTCAATTCTCTGTCCTACTCCCATTCATATCTCCTTCGATTTAGCTTCCTGCACTCTTGCAACGAATAATGAGGAAATGGCATCTCATGTTTACATTGCAAATTAAGTACATACTATTTTCTGATAATTGGAAATTTCATGTTGCATCTGAACTAACCAGGAGTGACAACTTGTAATAATAACCTTGATTTGGGCTCTCTGTATATTCTATCTGATTTGTCAACTAGTTAAATCATTCTGTTTCGTCTGAAATTTGCTGTATTTGTTTGCATTTCACAGGGAAAAATTGTGCAGATTTCACGCCAGTCCCTTTCGTATTTCTCTCTAACTTGTACTTCCACTGGAGAGAGCGGATGTACCTAAGAAATATGCACGGCGATATCTCACCTGATACCAGGGTTGCGTATGCCATTCTCATATTTCCACCTCGCGACAGCAAACATTCTCTTTACATGCCATCCATTTCTCTGCCTTTACAACACCTTAAAGCGTGTTTGATATTTAACCTGTGTAAAGTAAGTTCAACGACCATGAACATTAAATCCCATTATTCGTCCATGGAAATCGAGACCTTCCAGCATTATCCCCTGTTTTATTATAGTCAGCTTTCCCGTTGACATGGGGAATTCCCCTCTCGAACTGAAATTGATCATTGAATATAAATCGCCCGAGAACAGTTGCCTTTGTATCAACTTTTTTATTTCAAACTTGGAAATGTCATGACTTTCCTAAAATTTAATATAACATTCCTTACAATACCCTACAAAAGTTAAACGCTCCGACAACTATTTCAGAAACAAGTGTTATACAATAAAATATATATTTTTAGCGGATTTATTGAGTTGATGCCACCTCAGGAAGTACAGTGGGCCCTGTCCCTTCTTGTACAGAGCCTCTGAATTTCTAGACCAGTCGAGTTTATTGTCCAGGTGATTTCCAACTTATGTATAGTCTCAGACTACATCCACATTCATTCCCTTGATGGAGATGCGAATGCAGGGTGTTTTCACCTTCCTGAAATCCAGCACCAACTCTTTTGTCTTAGTGACGATGAGCTTCAGGCGATTCAGTCCACACCACTCAATAAATCTGGCTACCACTCTTCTATACTCAGCCTTTTGATCCCGGCTGACGCAGCCCACGCCTGCCGAATCGTCCGAAAACTTCTGCAGTTGGCAGGACTGCGAGTTGTATCTGAAGTCGGAGGTGTAGATGGTGAACAGGAAGGGGACAGGACAATTCCCTGAGGTTCTCCTGTGCTGCTAACCACACTATCTGATACGCAGCTCTGAAAGCTCGCTGTCTTTGGTTGTCTGGACAGGTAGTCAGTAATCTTTATTACGGAGCAAGGTCATCCGGCTACTTCTCCGTGACCTTGCTCCGTAATAAAGACGGGTTGCACTTGAATCGGAGGGGTACCAATATCCTGCCGGGGAGGTTTGCTAAGGCTATTGGGGAGAGTTTAAACTAGAATTTCTGGGGGTGGGAACCGAGCTGAAGAGACGGAGGAAGAGGCGGTTGACTCACAAATAGAGAAAGCTTGTACACGGTGCGAGAGGCAGAATAGGCAGGTGATAGAGAAAGGACGCACGCTCAGACCGTTGGTTTGAGATGTGTCTGTTTTAATCCAAGGAGTGTTATGAACATAATAGGAAGAGGAGGGCAGTTGTGATAGGGGACTCGATAGTAAGGGGGTCAGATAGGCGATTCTGTGGACGCAGTCCAGAGACCCGGATGGTAGTTTGCCTCCCTGGTGCCAGGGTCCGGGATATTTCTGATCATGTCCAAGATATCCTGAAGTGGGAGGGTGAGGAGCCAGATAGGTACCAATGACATAGGTAGGAAAAGGGATGAGGTCCTGAAAGGAGAATATAGGGAGCTAGGATGGGAGTTGAGAAAAAGGACCGGAAAGGTAGTAATCTCGGGATTACTGCCTGTGCCACGCGACAGTGAGAGTAGGAATGCGATGAGGTGGAGGATAAATGCGTGGCTGAGGGATTGGAGCAGGGGGCAGGGATTCAAGTTTTTGGATCATTGGGACCTCTTTTGGCGCAGGCGTGACCTGTACAAAAAGGACGGGTGACACTTGAATCCTAGGGGGACCAATATCCTGGCAGGGAGATTAGCGAGGGCTACTGAGGTGACTTTAAACTAGAATGGTTGGGGGGTGGGAATCAAATTAAAGAGGCTAGGCATGAGGAGGTTAGTTCACAACAGGGGGATGGGAACCAGTGCACAGAGACGGGGGGGGGGGGGGGGGGTGTAAAGTGAGGGTAGAAGCAAAAAGTACTAAGGAGAAGAGTAAAAGTGGCAGGCCGACAAATCCAGGGCAAGCATTAAAAAGGGCCACTTTTCAACATAATTGTATAAGGGCTAAGAGAGTTGTAAAAGAGCGCCTGAAGGCTTTGTGTGTCAATGCAAGGAGCATTCCTAAAATGCAAGGAGCATTCGTAATAAGGTGGATGAATTGAAAGTGCAGATTGTTATTAATGATTATGATATAGTTGGGATCACAGAGACATGGCTCCAGGGTGACCAAGGATGGGAGCTCAACGTTCAGGGATATTCAATATTCAGGAGGGATAGACATGAAGGGAGGGGAGGTGGGGTGGCGTTGCTGGTTAAAGAAGAGACTAACGCAATAGAAAGGAAGGACATAAGCCGGGAAGATGTGGAATCGATTTGGGTAGAGCTGCGTAACACTAAGGGGCAGAAGACGCTGGTGGGAGTTGTGCACAGGCCACCTAACAGTAGTAGTGAGGTCGGAGATGGTATTAAACAGGAAATTAGAAATGTGTGCAATAAAGGAACAGCAGTTATAATGGGTGACTTCAATCTACATGTAGATTGGGTGAACCAAATTGGTAAAGGTGCTGAGGAAGGGGATTTCTTGGAATGTATGCGGGATGGTTTTTTGAACCAACATGTCGAAGAACCAACTAGAGAGCAGGCTATTCTGGACTGGGTTTTGAGCAATGAGGAAGGGTTAATTAGCAATCTTGTCGTGAGAGGCCCTTTGGGTGAGAGTGACCATAATATGGTGGAATTCTTCATTAAGATGGAGAGTGACATAGTTAATTCAGAAACAAAGGTTCTGAACTTAAAGAGGGGTAACTTTGAAGGTATGAGACATGAATTAGCTAAGATAGACTGGCAAATGACACTTAAAGGATTGATGGTGGATATGCAATGGCAAGCATTTAAAGGTTGCATGGATGAACTACAACAATTGTTCATCCCAGTTTGGCAAAAGAATAAATCAAGGAAGGTAGTGCACCCGTGGCTGACAAGAGAAATTAGGGATAGTATCAATTCCAAAGAAGCTGCATACCAATTATCCAGAGAAAGTGGCTCACCTGAGGACTGGGAGAAATTCAGAGTTCAGCAGAGGAGGACAAAGGGCTTAATTAGGAAGGGGAAAAAAAGATTATGAAAGAAAACTGGCAGGGAACATAAAAACTGACTGTAAAAGTGTTTATAGGTATGTAAAAAGGAAAAGACTGGTAAAGACAAATGTAGGTCCCCTACAGACAGAAACAGGTGAATTGATTATGGGGAGCAAGGACATGGCAGACCAATTGAATAATTACTTTGGTTCTGTCTTCACTAAGGAGGACATAAATAATCTTCCAGAAATAGTAGGGGACAGAGGGTCAAGTGAGATGGAGGAACTGAGCGAAATACTTGTTAGTAGGGAAGTGGTGTTAGGTAAATTGAAGGGATTGAAGGCAAATAATTCCCCAGGGCCAGATGGTCTGCATCCTAGAGTGCTTAAGGAAGTAGCCCAAGAAATAGTGGATGCATTAGTGATAATTTTTCAAAACTCTTTAGATTCTGGACTAGTTCCTGAGGATTGGAGGGTGGCTAATGTAACCCCACTTTTTAAAAAAGGAGGGAGAGAGAAACCAGGGAATTATAGACCAGTTAGCCTAACGTTGGTGGTGGGGAAACTGCTGGAGTCAGTTATCAAAGATGTGATAACAGCACATTTGGAAAGCGGTGAAATTATCGGACAAAGTCAACATGGATTTCTGAAAGGAAAATCATGTCTGACGAATCTCATAGAATTTTTTGAGGATGTAACTAGTAGAGTGGATAGGGGAGAACCAGTGGATGTGGTATATTTGGATTTTCAAAAGGCTTTTGACAAGGTCCCACACAGGAGATTAGTGTGCAAACTTAAATCACATAGTATTGGGGGTAAGGTATTGATGAGGATGGAGAATTGGTTAGCAGACAGAAAGCAAAGAGTGGGAATAAACGGGACCTTTTCAGAATGGCAGGCGGTGACTAGTGGGGTACCGCAAGGCTCAGTGCTAGGACCCCAGTTGTTTACAATATATATTAATGACTTGGATGAGGGAATTAAATGCAGCATCTCCAAGTTTGCGGATGACACGAAGCTGGGTGGCAGTGTTAGCTGTGAGGAGGATGCTAAGAGGATGCAGAGTGACTTGGATAGGTTGGGTGAGTGGGCAAATTCATGGCAGATGCAATTTAATGTGGATAAATGTGAAGTTATCCATTTTGGTAGCAAAAATAGGAAAACAGATTATTATCTGAATGGTGGCCGATTAGGAAAAGGGGAGGTGCAACGAGACCTGGGTGTCATTATACACCAGTCATTGAAAGTGGGCATGCAGGTACAGCAGGCGGTGAAAAGGGCGAATGATATGCTGGCATTTATAGCGAGAGGATTTGAGTACAGGAGCAGGGAGGTACTACTGCAGTTGTACAAGGCCTTGGTGAGACCACACCTGGAGTATTGTGTGCAGTTTTGGTGTCCTAATCTGAGGAAAGACATCCTTGTCATAGAGGGAGTACAAAGAAGGTTCACCAGATTGATTCCTGGGATGGCAGGACTTTCATATGAAGAAAGACTGGATGAACTGGGCTTGTACTCGTCGGAATTTAGAAGATTGAGGGGGGATCTGATTGAAACGTATAAAATCCTAAAGGGATTGGACAGGCTAGATGCAGGAAGATTGTTCCCGATGTTGGGGAAGTCTAGAACGAGGGGTCACAGTTTGAGGATAAAGGGGAAGCCTTTTAGGACCGAAATTAGGAAAATCTTCTTCACTCAGAGAGTGGTGAATCTGTGGAATTCTCTGCCAGAGGAAGCTGTTGAGGCCAGTACATTGGCTATACTTAAGAGGGAGTTAGAAATGGCCCTTGTGGCTACGGGGATCAGGGGGTATGGAGGGAGGGCTGGGGCGGGGTTCTGAGTTGGATGATCAGCCATGATCATAATAAATGGCGATGCAGGCTCGAAGGGCCGAATGGCCTACTCCTGCACCTATTTTCTATGTTTCTATGTTTCTATGAACAAAGCAGAGGAGCTTAGAGCGTGGATCAGTACTTGGAGCTATGATGTTATGGCCATTACAAAGACTTGGATGGCTCAGGGCAGGAATGGTTGCTTCGAGTGCCAGGTTTTAGATGTTTCAGAAAGGACAGGGAGGGAGGCAAAAGAGGTGGGGTCGTGACACTGCTGATCAGATATAGTGTCACAGCTGCAGAAAGGAAGAAGTCATGCAGGGATTGTCAAAGGGGTCTCTGCGGGTGGAAGTTAGGAACAGGAAGGGGTTAATAACTGTACCAGATGTTTTTTTCATAGACCATCCAATAGTAACAGGGACATCGAGGAGCATATACGGAGACAGATTCTGGAAAGGTGTAGTAATAACAGGGTTGTCGTGGTGGGAGATTTTAATTTCCCAAATATTGATTGGCATCTCCCTAGAGCAAGGGGTTTAGATGGGGTGGAGTTTGTTAGGTGTGTTCAGGAAGGTTCCTTGACACCGTAAGTAGATAAGCCTACAGGAGGAGAGGCTGCACTTGATCTGCAATTGGAAAATGAACCTGGTCAGGTGTCATATCTCTCGGTGGAAGGGCATTTTGGAGATAGTGATCACAATTCTATCTGCTTTACCATAGCATTGTAGAGGGATGGGAACAGACAAGTTAGGAAAGCGTTTAAGTGAAGTAAGTGGAAATATGAGACTATTAGCTGGCACTTAGAATCATAAATTGGGAACAGATGTTCTCAAGGAAATGTACGGCAGAAATGTGGCAAATGTTCAAGGGATATTTGCGTGGAGTTCTGCATAGGTACACTCCAATGAGACAGGGAAAGGATGGTAGGGTACAGGAACCATGGTGTACAAAGTCTGTTGTAAATCTAGTCAAGAAGGAAAGAAAAGCTTACGAAAGGTTCAAAGAGCTAGGTAATAATAGAGATCTAGAAGATTATAAGGTGAGCAGGAAGGAGCTTATGAATAAAATTAGGAGTACCAGAAGGGGCCATGAGAAGGCCTTGGCGGACAGGATTAAGGAAAACCCCAAGGCATTCTACAAGTATGTGAACAGCAAGAGGATAAGACGTGAGAGAATAGGACCAATCAAGTGCGACAGTGGAAATGTGTGTATGGAACCGAAGGAGATAACAGTGTCTTCAGGGGGCGATGGAAGCGGATCCAAATGCAAGACCCAGACACTGAAGTACTAGGAACTGGACTATGTTTCTTAAGAATGCTAGGGAAACCCAGGAGCGAGGACAAAATGATAACATGAAGGTAGACGAAGAGTGACAAACCGGAAAAACTGGACTTGGACTTGAGACTTGAACTTGACAGGGAACTCAAGTCATGACTCGGAACTCGGGTCTTGGCTGGAACTCCGTACCTAGGACTAGACTGGAGGCTTGGCTAAGACTTGACCCTCGACTTGGACTTGGAGCTTGACTTGACTAGACACAGGACACAGAACACTGAACCAGGGTTCCTCCTTGGACAGAGGACACAGAGCTGGGACTCTTCTTAGACACAGGACACGGAACACTGAGCTGGAGCTCCTCTTTGGACACAGAACATAGAGCCGGGACTCTTCTTGGACGCAGGGCACAAAACACTGAGACCGTTCCCCCTCAAGGTAGAGGCAAACGGCCGGACCTACACAGCGGAGGGAGAACACGGAGAGACAAAACAACACAACGAAATACTGACCTTTATCTTGACACGAAAAGGCTCCAAGTAGTGGCAAGCCCTAGACGTGGCCCAGAACCTACAGACAGCAGTTTTAGTCTCACTCCAGCGGGTTAACTTTACGGGGATTCTGACGAGGTTACTGCCGAGGACGGTCCAGCAAGGAAACACTGGACTCCAGAGCTATTTATGTTGGCAGCTGGAAACGAGAATCAGGTGTCTTAATTAAGGTGCCCAACGAAACAAGGGAGAAATGGTATAACTGGAGTACGGAATCCAGGGACCGGACTGTAAACCGGAATGCGGATTTCACAGACCGGACCGTGACAAGCAGAGGTACTAAATGAATACTTCGCATAGGTATTCACTACAGAAAAGGGTTTTGGCGATTGTAGGGATGACTTACAGCGGACTGAAAAGCTTGAGCATATAGATATTAAGAAAGAAGATGTACTGGTACTTTTGGATAAGCTGGATAAGCATCAAGTTGGATAAGTCACCGGGACTGGATAAGAGGTACCTCAGGCTATTGTGGGCAGCGAGGGAGGAGATTGCTGAGCCTTTGACCATGACCTTGGCATCATAAATAGGAACGGGAGAGGTTCCTGAGGATTGGAGGGTTACAGATGTTGTTCCTTTATTCCAGAAAGGGAGTAGCGATATCCCAGGAAATTATAAACCAGTGAGCCTTACTTCAGTGGTTGCTAACTTGATGGAGAAGATCCTGAGAGGCAGGATTTATGAACAATTGGAGAGGCATTATATGATTAGGAATATTGGACAAGGCTTTGTCAAAGGCAGGTCGTGCCTTACGAGCCTGATTGAATTTTTTTAGGATGTGACTAATCACAGTGATGAAGGTAGAGCAGTAGATGTAGTGTATATGGATTTCAGCAAGGCATTTGTTAAGGAAGGCTTATTGAGAAAGTAAGGAGGCATAGGGATCCAAGGGGACATTGCGTTGTGGATCCAGAATTGGGTTGCCCACAAAAAGGCAAAGTGTGGTTGTAGATGGGTCATATTCTGCATGGAGGAAGGTGATCAGTGGTCCTGGATGAGAAAGTGGAGGGATGGGTTAGTAAATTTGCTGATGATACAAAGATTGCAGGTGTTGTGGATAGTGTGGAGAGCTGTCAGAGCTTACAGCGGGACAGCGATAGGATGCAAAAGTGCGCTGAGAAGTGGCAGATGAAGTTCAAACCAGATAAGTGTGAGGTGGTTCATTTTGGTGGGTCAAATATGATGGCAGATTATAGTAATAATGGTAAGACTCTTGGCAGTGTAGACGATCAGGGGGATCTTGTGGCCGAGTCCATAGGACACTCGAAGTTGCTACACAGGTTGACTGTGTAGTTAAGAAGGGATACGGTGCATTGGCCTTCATCAATCGTGGTACTGAGTTTAGGAGCCGAGAGGTAATGTTGCAGCTATATAGGACCCTGGTCAGTTCTGGTTGCTACATTACAGGAAGGATGTGGAAACCATATAAAGGGTGCAGAGGAGATTTACAAGGATGTTGCCTGGATTGGGGGGCATGTCTTCTGAGAATAGGTTGGGTGAACTCAGCTTTTTCTCCTTGGAGCGACAGAGGATGAGAGGTGACCTGATAGAGGTGTACAAGATAATGAGAAGCATTGATCGTGTGGATAGCCGAAGGCTTTTTCCCAGGGGTGAAATGGCTAACATTTGAGGGCACAGTTTTAAGGTGCTTGGAAGCAGGTACGGAGGAGATGTCAGCGGTAAGTTTTTTACGCAGAGAGTAGTGAGTGCGTGGAATGGGTTGCCGGCGACGGTGGTAAAGGCGGATACAATAGGGTCTTTTAAAAGACTCCTGGATAGGTACATGAAGCTTAGAAACATAGAGGACTATGGGTAAATCTAGGTAATTTCTAAACTAAGGACATGTTCGCCACAGCTTTGTGGGCCGAAGGGCCTGAATTGTGTCGTAGGCTTTCTATGTTTCTATGTTTCTAAAGCAGGTCGCATGGTGTTAAAAGCGTTGGAGAAGTCAAAGAGCATGATTCTCGCAGTGCTGCCTGGCTCATCCAGATGTGATAAAAGTCTGTCTTCAAACGCTTCCCTAGATCCCGAGTCAGTCACCCATGTTTCTGAGCCTACCTCTGACTTTCCTGAGTTTGTGACCAACGATGATCGTTATGAAATTCCTCCCCGAGTATTCCGATATCCTTGAGGTTTTTAGTAAACTGATAGCAACCAGACTACCGTCCCATTGGCGCTATGATTGTGACATGGAGTATTGCCATAGACCTGTCCAACTTGAGGAAGACCTTTTCCCCAATCAGGACCGGAAAGGCGACATGGACAATTATATTCAATATGCACTCGCCTCAGGTTTATCAGACCCTCCACTTCATTGGCAGGAGCGGGGTTCTGTTTTTGTAATCACGAAAGTTAGGAGCCTTCGACCTTGTATAGATTACAAGGACTTAAACAAAATAACAATCAAGAATTGCTACTGGTTTCCACGAATTAAAAAAACCGTTCGAATTGTTGCAAGGGACAACTATTTTAGAAAACTGGACCCGAGAAATGCTTATAATTGAATCTGTATTTGTGACCGGGATGAGCGAAGGCAGCTTTTAATACCCCGACAGGTCATTATGAATACTATTGATTATCTTTGGGCTTGTCAAAAGTCCAGCTGACTTTCAGACGTTTATTAATGAAGTTTTGAGGGAAATGCTCAACATCTACATCCCCAAAGTTTCTGTTTTAGGATTTCTCTTCCCCAAAGGAATATTCTAATGGACCCAGGGGGAAAAAACGTGTAGTGCGAGAGTGGATCCCACCTATATCTGTTTAGCAAGTTCAACCGATTTAGCGGTTGCAAATTTTTACAGGAGGTATATTCGAAACTTTAGCTCAATAGCGGCCTTTCTGACGAGACTGACCAAAAAGGCATCCTGTTCTTGCCGTTGGTCCCAGACGCTGAGGCTGAAGCGGATTTTAATAATTTTAAAAACCGTTTTGTTACTGCCACAATTCTGCGTCCAGCTGAAATCATTGATGAGGTAGATGCCGCTGATATTCTAGTGGGTGCCGTTTTTTTCTTAGAAATCTACAGATGAGCCAGAAATTACATCCCTGTGCCTGTTTTTCAAGACCTCTGTCATCGGCTGAGGTGAGTTACGACATCAGGAATAGAGAACTCTTGGCAGGGAAGTTGGCACTGGAGGAGTTGTGGCATTGGCTTGAGGGGACTAGGCATCCATTCATCTTTTGGACGGATCAGAAAACTTGTCTTGTATTCAGAACATGAAAAGACTGAATTCTCGTCAAACCCGCGTCAATTGTCGTTGTTTTTCAGTCGTTTAAATTTTATTATGACATATCGTACTGGATCTAAAAATCAGAAACTTGATGAGTTAGCGAGACAATTCGATCTCCTAGATAAGGTGGAGAGGTTAAAACCCAATTTTATAGCGGGCGAAAATTCAGTGGCGTGGGATATAGATTGCCAAGTTAGGCAAGCCCTAGAAGGGCATAACCAGGTTCCAGCAGGTAGTACCCTAGCTGATTATTTGTTGCGACCTGAGGTTCTGAAATGGAATCACACTTCTAAGATCACAGGTCACCGGGATATCTCACGGGTTCTGGAGTTTACAAGAGTCCGGTATATATAATATTAAATTGTTCGTGCAGGCGTGTGACATTTGTGCCTGCAACAAAGATCGTAATTCCCCACCTCAAGGCTTTCTTCAACCTCTACACATTCCTTCATGCCCCTGACCTTACCTTTATCTAGATTTTAAAATCGGTCTGACTCCCGTCACGTTACTTTACCGGTATCTTAGTTGTGTTCGACAGGTTTTCCACGTCTTGCAGATTCGTTTCTTCAACTAATGTGCTATCAGCACGAAAGACCGCAGAACTTCTCATGCACTAGGTTTTCCGTATTCATGGTTTTCCTACTGATGTTGTTTCGGACAGAGGACCCGAATTCACCTTCAAATTCTGGCAAACATTTTTCAAGTTGATTAGGGATACCTCTAGTCCTATCTTAGGGTTCCATCCTCCGACTAGTGGATAGACTGGGAGGATGAACCAGGATTAGGAGCGAAACTTTCGCTGCCTACTGTCCGGTAAACCTTCGTCCTGGAGTGAGCATTTAATCTGGGCGGTGTTTGCCTAAAATGCGTTTCAACATTCATCATTGGGTATGACCCCTCTTGAATGTCGATTTGTGTGTCATCCCTCTCTTTTCCTTCTTTAGAAGGCAGAGGCTGGGTTTCCCTCAGCTAGACAGTTTGTTCAGAGGTGCAAACAAAGGGGGCTCAAGGCCAAAGAGACTCTGGAAGAGTTCTGCCGGGCAACAGGCCAAGGCCCAAAGAAAGAGGCGCCTGCGTCTTTCTTTCTATGTTGGTCAGCGGGACTAGCTTTCAACTAAAAATATCCGTTTAAACTAGAATAGCGGAAACTAGCGTAAGCTTTATGAATCCATTCAAAGTCGTTAGTAAAATTAACCCGTAACATGCAAGTTGCAACTTCACCTTTCTATGAGAGTTCATCCCGCTTTTCATGTTTCCAAATTGAAACTGTTACTTTCTAGCTCCTTGGCCCGGATTCCCAAGCCCGCTTTACCAAGGATCATAGATGGCGAAAGTGTCTACACAGTCCTAGACAGCTTACTTCACGGAAGTTAAGGGGATAACTACAATACTAGGCAGACTGGGAAGGATATGGTCCAGAGGAACGGTGCTGGCTTCCTTCCCGGGATATTTGGGATCCTGACCTTGTTTCAGAATTCCATTGTTTACGGCGAGATAGTTCTGGGCCGTCAGGTGCCGGCCGTAAGGGTAGGGAATCTGTCACAGTCTGCAGGCTAAGGGCTCTGAGTTTTTTTGCCGTTGTCTTTTTTTGTATTCTCTGCGTTTTATTAATTACAATTATAATGTATTCTTGCTCTTCGGTGTTTTATGCATTGTAGTTCTCTAGTTTACATTTAAATTGCAGTTGTCCTTGGATACTTCCAATTAATTCTCCTCGAGATTTTGCACGTGTACAATTTTGTATACTTGGACATTTGTAATAAGAATGGTTATTTGCAACATTCTTAAGACTCTGGGGTTTAATCGTCTGGCTACAGATTGCTTCGTGTACTATACAGTGCAAACTACTCGGTACTGGGTTGTTCTGATCCTTTCCTAGAGATGTTCTGGCTGAGTTGTTCCTAGTTATCCAGGACCTTGTAAGTTCTACTGTGTTTTTTGTCTCCTTTGTTTAAAAAATCTCAGTTTTGCTTACCCTTTCAGAGTCTCTGTGCAAACTTGCTCTTGAGTCCAAAGTTGCAGCTTCACACGATGTCAATTTCACCTTGCATTTACATACAGTGTAGTAGTAAAAGGAGAGAAGAATTGCTCGAATTCTCTACCCCAGAGATTTGTCAATGTCTAGCTCATTATTATATCTAAAATAAACATGAATATTTTTTGAGATATAAAGAATTGGTGGCTATGGGGATTCTTAGCTATTTTAGATCCTAAGAACTAGACTGACTTTTTCACCTCGTGTCCCTAATTGTTATCCTTGACATTAGAGGCCATATGCTGATTGTTAGCAGCCTCTGAACCGGAAGCTTGGCAAACCAACGCCTGCAATTATATGTACTGTACTGCAAGACCATTTTTCGTGCACAATCATACAATTGCCTCAAGAGATTGATTTGATCCGAGTCCACATATATCTAAAACAGAAAGGTGAATTTTCACTTTGTGCGATAGTTTTTGAATCAGCGATATGGAATTGTTACGTTTCTCTACTTTAAGGGAAAGGGTTAGAGTTCCAGAAACTCACACAAAATGCTGGAGGAACTGAGCAGGTCAGGTGGCATCCATGGAAAGAAATTAAGACGGTTCGGGCGGAGACACTTTATTCCTTCTATAGATGCTGCCTGACCTGCTGAGTTTCTCCGGCATTTTGCGTGTGCTACTTTGGATTTCCAACAACTACAGAACCTCTTGTGTTTAGTGCTTCCAGATGGATAGTTTTCAGTTTGAAAGTGTTGAGTGACAGGTTGCTCAATCTTGATTGCAATATCGATTGTAGTGTGAAAATTACTTCGATCAGCCTTGGTGTGATCAATGGTGAAAACTCATACCGTCACTCGGTCCCAGTAGCAGCTGTTTGTCCTTGCCAATGAAATTATGTACCGAACTGCCCTGAAATTGTCTTTAATGCAATTCACAGTTGTCAATACAGTTTGAATCTCAATAGACACCTACCTCTCTCTCTCACCAAGTTTTGCGTACTGCAGCGGTGATAACACACGAATAATCTTCTATCACCAAAGTTCCGGCCATCCAGAAGCAAATGTTTAGTTAGTTGCATTAATGAGAACATCTATTTGTTGTTTTTTCTGATAACACTGAAAACCTATGAAATGTAAGAGCGACTAAAACCGACCTCACCAGTATCTCGCCAAGGTTGCACTGAAGCTACAGTGAGCGTTCCAGGAAGTAGACATCACCCTGGTGTCAGGGCGCTGACCATAGGTTAAATCAATGTCCATTCGTGAATCTGCGCCCTGATGATGGTTTGTTGGGGCTAGAGATTTATCGGTCTTCCTCACCTGAGATTGATGAGAATCAGAATCGATATCTCAGGACTGAAAGCGGACTGACGTTACTTCCATAAATTCAACTTATATGAACACACACAACCTGCAGTAAAATGAATTTTAGTGAGAATTCTGGATTGTGCATCGTCATTCTTTTCACTTTCCTCTTTGTTCTTAACGGTAAGAATTCCCACGATTAGTATAAGAAATTATATATTTTAATATTTCTTTGGAATTTGGATGTAATCGAAGGGGTTATATGGTATAATACGCGGTCGAAGTGATGTGCTGAGTCGAACGGTCAATTCAATAAACAAAACAGCTTTGGCAAGGTACCATACGATAAAACTGCGGGTGTGCGTGGCTGGGGTGAGGAGGGCAGTGTTCCGAACCAGAAAAATTTTTCAAAGAACTGACACCTGCTGGATGGACCGATTAACCTCATACTGCGTTTTTTTCCTCCATTCCGAACGGAATCACAAAGTTGTCTGGAACAATTGAGGGACAGCACTGAAACCGGTTCGACTGCGTACATGATCAATTTAGACAATTTCACGACACCGGTGCTGTTTCCATCAGTTGGTGCATACTGTGAAAAATTTGGTTTTCAGTAAGATGCCACATGAGTCGGTCTTTCCAGTGATTCCAGTCTATCGTTAGTAATAATTATTACCAATGTCGAAGAATGTCTCAGGCACGGGGACAGAAAAGGTCCAGCGTGAAACCCATCGGATTTAAGAACATCCCGTGGTGATGAAATATATGAAAAACAGTGAATGTTTGCTGTAATTAGTTATACTATGAATTAAACAATAACTTTATTATTCAGGTATTGTCCATTTATATTAAAACATTACTATTTCCTTCAGTCGCTGTAACATCGAAAGTGCATCAGGAACGCTTGAATGGGACCGTTGGGCAAATCGTACATTTCCCCGTCTGTCATAAAGTTTCAGACATTCAAGGGTATCTGCGGATCAAATGGAGCAGAGCAGGGAAGAAAATTGCGGATTATCGTTGCCTGTCAAACAGAACCCACGGTTTTGCTGGATGTAGACAGCAAGGCCAGTATAAACACCGGACTGCATTTTCCCCGGAGAATGCATCCTTGCTGCTGAAAGATTTGCAGATCAGCGACAGCGGGAGTTATGAATTATCCATCGCCCACACAAGGGGAACGGAAAATTGCAGCTACACATTGACAGTTCTTCCCCTGGATAGAACCGACACCGACAGCAGGACCCAAACCGGGAACGGAACCCACTCCGGGAATGGAATCTACACCGGGAATAGAACCGACACCAGGAATAAAAAAAGTTGGTATATTTCCTAGGTTTGGAGTAGTTTCGTCCAACTGTTAAAGTTTCACCACTTAGAGATCGCTCCTGCATTTAATATGAGCATGACAGCTCATTTTCCACATCCCACTTTCCCAACAAAAGTTTTATTCCCTTTATAACCGAATCTATTGGAATCAGTCTTGATTGTTCCAAGCAACCAAACCTTCGAAGCTGGAGAGTACCGAAGTCTCACTTCTACTTTGGAAAATCATTTTCTTCTTACGCTACTCCGAGATGTGATTAGATTAGGCAGACAATACAAGGGAAACAACATTTCTGCATCCATTCTTTCACGTCCCATGGAATCTTGTACAATATGTTTCAATGTGATCATTTGTTATTGTTCTGAATTCCAGTGTAAGACCAAGCTGTTTAATCTCTCTTCATGTGAAAAATTTTGAGAATCAGTCGGGTAAAGGTTAACGAAATCTCTTCATCACAGGTAGTTAAGGAGACAAGATCTGCACACGACATTCCAGGTGCAGTCTCTCAAAGGCCCAATGTATAAGGGTAAACTATTTTCTAAATGAAGAGAAAATACAAAAACCTGAGGTGCAAAGAGACTTGGGAGTCCTTGTGCAGGACTCCCTATAGGTTAACTTGCAGGTTCAGCCTATGGTGAGGAAGGTAAATGAGACGTTGGCATTCATTTCAAGAGGACTAGAATATAAAAGCGTGGAGTAAAGCACTGAGGCCTCATTTTGAGTATTGTGAGCAGTTTTGTGACCCTTATCTTAGAACAAATGTGCTGACACTGGAGAGGGTTTGAAGTAGGTTCACGAAAATGATTCCAAGATTGAATGGATTGTTACATGAAGTGTGCTCAATGGCTCAGGGCTTGTATTCATTGGAATTCAGAAGAATGAAGGGTGACCGAATTGAAACTTTTTGAATGTTGAAAGACCTTGATAGAATGTACATGCAGAGGATGTTTCCCATGGCGCAGTAGTCTAAGACCAGATGGCATCGCCCCATATTAGAGGGGTGTCATTTTAGAATGGAGATGAGGAGGAATTTGTTTAGCCAGAGAGAGGTGAATGTATGGAAAACTTTGCCACAGGCAGCTGTGGAAACCATGTTTATTTATGTTTAAGGTATAGAAATATTCCTGATTCGTCAGGGCATGAAGAGGTATGGGGGAAAGTGCGGGGACTGCGTCTGGGAGGAAAATTAGATCAGCCGTGATCCAATTTAGCTTAATTCTGCTCCTATATCTTGTGGTGTTTTACAAAACCATTGTGGTGTATGAAGAGCCATCTGAGTGTAAGTAGAATCGTTTGCCTCTTGAGTATTTTCACCAGATTGAAGTGGAATAAATAATAATTCTTTTTCCAGAAGTAGCCATTTGGCATATTATTCTTGTGTGGACTCCTTGAGATTAATCTCACTGTTAGTCTTTTTTGACAACCGTACAAATGTTTCTACTTTATGCATTTGTTCTATTTCCTTTTACAAAGTATTACTGGAACTGCAGTTACCTTATTCTTATCTATTCCATAGTAGATATTTTGCATTGATTTTAATTTCTTTCATGTTATCTTCCATTCTTTTTACACCTGCAGTCACATTCTATAGATCTTTTTGCAACAGAAATTTTTTTTTCCTAGTTTGCTTTGCGAAAACCTTTATGATTTTGAGCATCATTTTCTATTGTGGAAGGAAAATAAAAAAAAAAACAGAAATTTTAAAGGAACTGATGTTGTTCATTCTAGGGATCATTTTCAAAAAAACTTCAACACCCCTTAATACACTCACATCATCCTTAGATTTTGTGTTCAGAGCAGGACATAATCTACATGGAGCTGGCCATTGTGCTCAAAGTTTTTTTCTTATTTTGCCCTGTAAATAAAACCCAGATCATCACAAACTTCTCAATTTCTTCGGACTCTTCAGATATTCCTGTATCTTTCTAATCCTGCTCCATATTTTAAATACTACTATTCCATTTGTACTAACCCTGCTTGCTTTTAATATTTCTGTTGTACACCATTTGCCATATTTCTACCCATGGCATTATTCTATGTATGTGAGTACTAAAGCTTGCTTGTTGTTTATCAGATTTCCATGTTTTCTGTCTTTTGTGGTCTTTGCAATCATGACCTTTATCCTCATTTAGGTTATTAATATATATCAAAGCTATTTTACTCTGTACCCAAAATGCTGGAATGTGTTGCTGTAATTGTGTTCTACCATACTGTGTGATACAATTATTACATTGTTGTCAGGTCACTCGCCTGAGTGCTACTGGTACCATGTGACCCCGTACTACCTGTTGCATGGTCAGGTGGCTGGTGACTAAACAGGCTCCTCCACCAGGCTTGCCTGCTGAGGAAGTTGGCTAGACACCCTGCAGGACAAAAAAACAAGACCTGTCAAAGGGCGGATGAACCCTCTTGTAGGGTCAACGGCCATCTAGCAAACATGTGCCGTGAAGCACGGAAAGGGCTTCCCTTGCATCGAAGCTTGGTCTGGCCTTTCATTGCAACAGAAATCCCCCCAGCCGGCTTGGACCCCACCATGCTGCTGGATCTAGGAGGGGGTGTCGATAGGGTGGGTCTGACGTATGCAGCCCCCTACTCACCTAAAATCCATTCACGCACACGCTCTTCCTCTCTGAGGAGTGGGGTAAACTCCACTAACTGACTGAAAGGAACCAGCATCATCCTATGGGATGGATATCCAGAGAAAGAGAGACATTTAAAAGGCATTTGGGAAGTGCTTAAGTAATTATGGCGTGGAAGGAAAAAACTTTGGCGTGGATATGGTGATCTGAAGAACCAGTGTCTGTGATGTATACTGATATCACTTTACTGCCATGAATAATTTAATACTAACCCACACACTTGAAATGAAGAACATAATTAGATAGGCTCAACTGCTCTTGATACTGAGCAGTTAATCGATTAATGCCTGGAATATTTGTGAATTGGGTTGTTGCAGAAAAGAAGAAAGATGCTGTAATGAAGATAAGAGAGCTTTTATGGAAGGATAAAATATAACTAATGCTCTTGAGATCTTCATGGCTGTTAAGGAAGAGCAGAGGTTTGTCTTAAGAACACCAACTTTACATAACTAATTTTCATTATAAATTCAGACATAAATATTTACCAGAGAAAGTTTTGCCAGGAGATTTATAGTTTTATGTGGTAGAATGTGGTTTCTTTTTTGCATTGGCTTTGCGTTTCATTCTCTGGTTGTCTAAGGCCTGCTCTGATATTGCGTTCTCTCATATTATGTGATAACTGCAAATTTAATTCTGCTAATATGATTATTTTTGACTTATCAAAATGTATTTCCATCTTTGTTGCCAGAAGTTATTATAACTTCATAAGGTACTATCTGTTTCTGGTTTAAAATGTCGCTGGTGAATATCAGTGATTTCTGGTTGGTGGCCAATGAAACAAGGAAAACAATACATTTTAATTCATAACCAGTGTCCTTCATAGCCTGAGGATTAAGCGTCCTTAACTCAGGATAAGAATTCATTCATCTAGAAATGATGAATGCAGAGATGAGTCTGAAAAACTTAACAATTTGGGATAGAAGTTTTATGGTTATTTGCAATTATCCACTTGATGAGTTGCCTATATTCAGATGTTGGGCATATCAAGGTTGAAATCAATGGTCTTTTAATATCCAGGCAAATCAATGGACATGGAGGTAGCTCAGTTTTTATTCTAAGCGTTCTTTTGTTTTTCTGTGTAGGTTCACAGTCAACGCTCGCATTCATCCTTCCAGCTGTTGGCATTGCAATTATTATTATCTCCTTGTATTTCTCCATGAAAATGAGAAGAGGTAAGTCATCATGTTGTGATTAGTTTCAGGCAATGTCCTGTCTGCATGCTACTTTCTCATTCAAAGTTCAAAGTAAATTTAATGTTGCTGTACATATGTCACCATATGCAACTCCAAGATTCAATTTCTTGGGCAGCAGTCGCAGTAAGTACAAGAAACACAATAGAATCAATGAAAGGCCACACCCAAACAGGACAGACAAATAACTGATGTGCAAAAAAATTAACAAACTGTGAAAGTACAAAAAGGAACAGAAAGAAATAATACTGATATTAAATAAATAAGCAATAAATATTGAAAACATGAGATGAAGTCGTTGAAACCGTGTCCACAGGTTGTGGACACAGTTCAGTGATTGTGAGTGAAGTTGTGTGATGACTTCAACAGCCTGATAACTGAGGGGTAGTAACTGTTCCTGAACCTGGTTGCATGGATCCTGAGGCTCCTGTACCTTCCTGATTGCAGCATTGAGAAGAAAGCATGGACTGGATGGTGGGGGTCCTTGATAATGGATGGTGCTTTCCCACAACAGAACTCCATATAGATATGCTTGGTGGTTGAGTGGGCTTTACTCATGATGGACAGGGCCATCTCCACTCCATTCTTGTAGGCTTTTCCATACAAGGGCATTGGTGTTTCCATACCAGGCTGTGAAGCAACCAGTCAATATACTTTCAAATATACAGCTATAGAGGTTTGTCAAAGTTTTAGATAACATGCTGAATCTTTTCAAACTTCTAAGAAATAGAGGTACTGCTATACTTTCTACATAATAGCACTCGCATGCTGAACCCAGGACAGATCTGCTGAACTGATAACACAAATGAATTTAAAGTTGCTGCCCCTCTTCACCTCTGATATCCTGATGAGTATTGGCTCAGGTTATCTCCTCCTGACATTTCGTGAGAAGTTGTTGTAACATCACTCAGTTATGTTCAATCTCCCTCCAATATGCTAATTTGTTACCACTTTTGAGATGGCCAACAGCACTGGGTGGAATCAGCAAACATATATGGCATTGGAGCTGTGCTTATCCTCACAGCTTATCTGCACAGTCATAAGTATAAAGTGGGTAGAGGAGGTGGATAAGTACACAGCCTTGTGCTGCTTCTGTGCAGATGGTGATTGTGGAGGAGATGTAGTTGCCAATCTAAACTGACTGGCATTTGCAGGTGAGGAAATCGAGGATCCAATTGCAAAAGCAGATATTGTAGCCCAGGAATTGAAGTTCCATGATTAATTTTAAGAGAGGATAGTATTGAAAAGCATAAACATGTAGATATTAAGAAAGAGGATGTGCTGGAGCTTTTGGAAAGCATCAAGTTGGACAAGTCGTTGGGACCAAATGAAATTTATGCCAGACTACTGTGGGAGGTGAGGGAGGAGATTGCTGAGCCTCTGACGATGATCTTTGCATCATCAATGGGGACGGGAGACGTTCCGGAGGATTGGAGTGTTATGTATGTTCTTCCTTTATTCAAGAAAGGGAGTAGAGGTAGTCCAGGAAATTATAGACTAGTGGGTTTTACCTCAGTGTTTGGTAAGTTGATGGAGAAGGTCCCGAGAGGTAGGATTTATGAACATTTGGAGAGGTATAATATGATTAGGAATAGTCAGCATGGTTTTGTCAAGGGCAGGTTGTGTCTTACGAGCCTGATTGGATTTTTTGAGGATGTGACTAAACACATTGATGAAGGAAGAGCAGTAGATGTATTGTATATGGATTTCAGCAAGGCATTTTGATAAGGTACCTCATGCAAGGCTTATTGAGAAGGTAACGAGACATGGGATCCAAGGGGACATTGCTTTGTGGATCCAGAACTGGCTAGCCCACAGAAGGCAAAGAGTGGTTGTAGATGGGTCATATTCTGCATGGAGGTTGGTGACCAGTGGTGTACCTCATGGATCCGTTCTGAGACCCTTACTCTTCATGATTTTTCTAAATGACCTGGATGAGGAAGTGGAGGGATGGGTTAGTAAGTTTGCTGATGGCACAAAGGTTGGAGGTGTTGTGGATAGTATGGAGAGCTGTCAGAAACTGGGCTGAGAAGTGGCAGATGGAGTTCAACCCAGATAAGTGTGAAGTGGTTCATTTTGGTAGGTCAAATATGATGGCAGATATAGTATTAATGGTAAGACTCTTGGCAGTGTGGAGGATCAAAGGGATTTTGGGGTCCGAGTACATAGGACGCTGAAAACAGCTGCACAGGTTGACTCTGTGGTTAAGAAGGCATACGGTGAATTGGCCTCCATCAATCGTGGAACTGAATTTATGAGCCGAGAGGTAATGTTGCAGCTATATTGGACTCTGGTCAGACCCCACTTGGAGTACTGTGCTCAGTTATGGTCGCCTCGCTAAAGGAAGGATGTGGAAGCCACAGAAAGGGTGCAGAGGAAATTTACAAGGATGTTGCCTGGATTGGGGAGCATGCTTATGAAAATAGGTTGAGTGAACTCGCCCTTTTCTCCTTGGAGTGACAGAGGATGAGAAGTGACCTGATAGAGGTGTATAAGATGATGAGAGGCATTGATTGTGTGGATAGTCAGAGGCTTTTTCCAGGACTGAAATTGTTTCCACAAGAGGGCACAGGTTTAAGGTGCTGGGGAGTAGGTACAGAGGAGATGTCAGGGGTAAGTTTTTTTACTCAGAGAGTGGTGAGTGCATGGAATGGGATGCTGGCAATGGTGGTGGAGGTGGGTTATGATAGGGTCTTTTAAAATACTTTTGGATAGGTCATGGTGTTTAGAAAAATAGAGGGTTATGTGTAAGCCTAGTAATTTCTAAGGTAGGACATGTTTGGCACAACTTTGTGGGCCAAAGGGCCTGAATCGTGCAGTAGGTTTTCTATGTTTCTATGTTTCTATTGAATGCCAAGCTGTAGTCAATGAAGAGTATCCTGATGTATGAATCCTTGCTATCCGGATGCTCCAGTATTGAGTGAAGAGCATGGAAAGTGGCATTTGCTGTTGATCTGTTATGACAGTACATACATTGGAGTGAATCCAAGTCACTTCTCAGGCATGAGTTGACATGTTGCATTACTTTACTTTACTTTATTGTTGCATTATCAATCTTTCAAAACTCTTCACCTCAGTGGACAAAATTGATAGTTACAATAAGATGATAGTTATTGAGTAAGTTACCATGTACTTCATAGCCACCAGTGTAATTCAACCCTACTCGATGCAGATGAATACCTTACACTGCTGAAGTGAGAGTGTAAAGATATTGGTGAATACTCCAACCAGTTAATGAACACATGTTTTTAGTACTTGGCCAGGTACCCTGTCTGGTCCAGATGCTTTCTGTGGATTCACCCTCCTGAAAGCTGTTCTCATGTCAGCCTCAGAGAGTGAAATCACAGGATCACTAGGGGTTCATGAAGGCGACTCCATGTTTTGATGGTCAAACCAAGCATAAAAGGCATTGAGTTCATCTGGGAGCAAAGCCTTGATGTCACCTATGTGTGTACAAATGTACCTACACTTACAAATTTATGAGGATTATTATTGTACTGCATGTAATCCTATGTGTGGAACTGAGGGAGCTACTGCTTCAATGATTATAGTTTTCTCTCTTATTGTGGGGAGATCCAGATTAACAAACTGAATCACTTCTAAGGATTTGATTTTACTACATGGAACCAGGTATTGCATCCTTGACAAAATTCTGAAGTTTACTTACAGTTATTTTCCAGTTGTTACAGAGTGATAGAGTAATAGAACATTACAACACAGAAACAGGACTTTCGGCTGATCTTCTCTATACTGAACTATTTATCTTGCTCGTCCCATCGACCTGGACCCAGACCATAGCCCTCCATACTCCTCCCAACCGTGTACCTATCCAAATATATCTTAAATTTTGAACTTGAGCCCACATAAATCACTTCCACTGGGAGCTTGTTCCACACTCTTAATGGCCTATTCATGTTCCTCTTAAATATTTCATCTTTCACTCTTAACTCATAACCTCTAATTCTAGTCTCACCCAACCTCAGTGAAAAAAGCCTGCTCACCCCATGTACCATCATCATCTTATCCACAACCATGATTGCTTTTGGCTATTTTTTTTGACAGAAGTGGTTTACCATTGCCTTATGGGAAGTGTCTTTACATGATTGGTGACTCCAGGCATTATCAACACTCTTCAGAGATTGTTTGGCTGGCATCAGTGGTTGCATAGACTGGACTTGTGATATGCACCAGTTGCTCCTACAACCATCTACCATCTGCTCCCCTGGCTTCATGTGACCCTGATCGAGAGGCTAGGCAGGTGTACACATTGCAGGTTACCTGAGGTGAGGAGTGCCTTACACCTTCTTTGGTAGGAATGTATCACCATACCACCACCCAAATATGTATATTTCTATCAAATCTCCCCTATTCTTCTGTGCTTAAGAAAATAAAGTCCTACCTTATTCAACCTTCCCCTATAACTCAGGTCCTCAATTCCTGGAAACATCCTTGTAAATTTTCTGCACTCTTTCAAACTTATTGACCTCTTTCTAGTAGGTAGGTAACCAGGAGCACAGAATACTCCAAATTAGCCATCAGCAATGTCTTGTACCATTTCAACATAACATCCCAGCTCCTGTACCCAATATTTCGATTACAGAAGGCCAATGTGACAAAAGCTTTCTTTACGATTCTATCAACCTGTGATATTTCTTTAAAGGAATTATGGATTTGTAATACCAGATCCCTCTATTCTACCATGCTCCACAGTTCCCTAATGCTCACTACATGTATAACGTACCCTGGTTTGTCCTCCCAAGTTGGAACACCTCACTGGTTAGCATTAAATTCCAACTTTCATTTCTCTATATGGTCGAAATCCTGGTGCAAGTATTGATAGTCTTCCTCACTGTCCACTGCCACGCCAGTCTTGATGTCATTCACAAATTTGCTGATCCAGTTATCATTCAGATCATTGATGTAGATGACAAACAATGGACACATTGTTTCCATTGCCACAGGAAACAGTTGAGGCCAGTTCATTGGCTATATTTAAGAGGGAGTTGGATATGGCCCTTGTGGCTAAAGGGATCAGGGGGTATGGAGAGAAAGCAGGTACAGGGTTCTGAGTTGGATGATCAGCCATGATTGTACTGAATGGCGGTGTAGGCTTGAAGGGCCGAATGGCCTACTCCTGCACCTATTTTCTATGGATCCACAATGATCCTTGCAGCAACCACAAGACACTGGCCTCCGGTTAGAGTGGCAATCATTTCATACCATGTTGTGCCTTCTCCTGCAATGACAATTCTAATCCAATTTAACGCCTCAACCTGTTACCAAACATTTTCAAAAATGTAGTAAAGAGTGACTGCTTATTTTTTAATGACTTTGCTTGAAATGAACTAAAAGACTTATTAATGGGATTTTAATCCTACTCACAACTTCCATGGGTTTTAAAAATATCAAGTGATTTACAAATTAAATACTCTTTTGCAAAGTATAGCTATTACATTGATATTATTTTGTTACATTTCCTTTGAACTTCCTTTGGGTTTATTCTTTTCCTCCAGTTTGTTTCTAAGCATTTTCTCTCCGTAATCATACACCTCTTTAATTTGGGATACGTTTTCTTTCTGTCTAAGAGTATCTGTTCCATGTGATTGTTTCCAAAAATTCTGATATTTCCTGTTCTTGGTAATTTCTGAAAAAAAGATACTTCTGTTTTTTTTTGATGTCAGAGCATGAGTCTAATTTATATGGCGTTGATAGCATTTGCAGGTAATGTTATAAGGAGTAATTTTTCTTTAGAATTTCAGTAGGCGAAAGAAAATATTGGAAACAGTTTATCAATTTATAATGCAAATACATGGAGTAGGTAACCATAAGAAAAATAATCTTATCACTAATAAAGTGTTGGGTTATTACAAGGAATTAAGGAATTTAGAAGCAGTGGGCTTAACAATATTGAAGTGAGCTATATTTCTGGTTTTGTGGTAGTATTTTTGAATATGAATGTGCATTTATGTTCTGAAATTAAATACTTTATGGAAGATATTGGTCTATTTTGGGTTGATTCCTTCTGGCCAATCAAGTGTCTAACCACAAGGAAACCACAATATTTTATTAGTTTCCAATTCAGGCTGCTTATGAACTCGGCACTTGTTTACCTGCACTTCATTCACTCAAGCGTAGGTCTCGCAGCTTACACTCTCATTTGCAAAAACTAAATACTGCAAATGCTGGGAAACTAAAATAAGGTCCAAAAACACTACAAGCTCTTTTAAAGTCAGGCAGTGTATTTCATGTGGAGAGCAAAACAGAGTTAATGTTAAAGCTGACTAGCCTCTGATAAAATGTTATCGAACTGAAACTGTTAACTAGATTTCTTGCTGTATCGATGCTGCCTGATCTGCTCAGCACTATAATTTTAATTAGTTGAGATTTATTTCTTTAGTCAAGGAAATTTACATGGAGATAGACAGAGGAGTTGGAGATCACCAGGAAAGCACAAGATTGCTACTGATGTTTAACTAAATAAACAATACAGTTTAATACTATAGAGAAAGATTTAGTTTACCACTGGTAGGTTTACTTCCATTTACACAACATATCTGCTCAGCTGCACTACCGCATCAGCAGTTCCAAGGTGTTCCAGGAAAACATATTAAGTGGTTTGTATATACTAAGTATATACTTACAACTTTTGAAGTGGCTGCATGGGTTTATGACAATGCTCAGTTTGTTTCTACATGCTAAGCTTTCAACGTTACAGAAGAGCCATTTAGCTGGGAATCAGTATTTAAACAATCACTAAGAATATTAATTTTATTGAGAAAAAATAGGAAAAGTTAAGAGGTGCTGTTAGTACCAATTTCCCCCGGGATCAATAAGGTATGACTAGTATCGGAAAGATACTTGCATGGATAGAGCATTGATTGATTGGCTGGAGACAAAGAATGGGAATAAAGGGAGCCTTTTCTGGTTGGCTGCCAGTGACTAGTGGTGTTCCACAAGGGTCTGTTTTGGGACTGCTTTTTATGTTGTATGTCAACGATTTGGATGACCAAATTGATGGCTTTGTGGCCACGTTTGTGGACAGTACAGACGTAGATGGAGGGGCAAGTGGTGCTGAGGAAGCAGAGGCTACAAAAAGGCAGATTAGGAGAATGGACAATGAAGTGGCAGATGGAATACTGTGTCAGGAAGTGTATGATCATACACTTCAGAAGAAGAAATTTCTAAATGGAGAGAAAATTCAAAAATATGAGGTGA